>NW_027185241.1:16334084-16934084 GCF_022577435.1 Embiotoca jacksoni
GAAGGTGGTGGGTTTATTCTGTGATATTAAGTCTCAGCTCTGTGCCAGATTTCAGATCTAATGTGAGAGATTAACATCTGGTAGAGTCATCATTTGGACATAATATTGTCACCAAAAATGGACTCATCACTAATGTACCACAAGAAGCATTGAAGCACCACACACATGGTCGGCTCACTGATGACACAACATAATATACAATACAACAATACGACCCACCTCTCTGTCCACTAAATGGTCCACACTTACAATATTGTATATCATGACATTCGACCTTAGCGGGATACAAAATATATGCATTTTTGCCTCGCATTCAAACACACAATCACACACAATGCAAGGTGGTCGCCTGCCATTGGTAGCAACTTGGCATTCAGTGTCTTGCAACAACGGCACTTTCAACGGCCACCTGTGCCACAAAGAAAATTCAACTTGAATTTCCTTTAAGCAACAAAAGCAAGTTACTGACATATTTAACTTATGTAATGTGTGTTAAGGATGATGGTTCATGGTCTGCACTTATATCATGACCTCAGCTGCCTCAAAGTGCTTTATAGTTTAACTCTCATTCACACATGAGGCCATTGAAGGTGCTAGCCTGCCGGGGATCGAACCACCAACCTTATAATTAGTGGGGAACCTGCTCTACCATCTGAGCCACAGCATGCCCTTTCCCTAAAGGGAAACACTTGGTTTTTGGTGTCCAAACCTAAGGCGCCTTACTTTTCATGCCTAGGTGAGAAAAAGCGTGACACTGACACGTTGTCATCTAGTACCAGGTTTAATTATGTCTGATGTTGTGTACAATCAGAGAAAACACAACTCTGTATTTCCGACACGGGGCTGATTTTTCAACTTTAAATTAATGTTTGTCCATGGGTTTTCTAACTGTAAATGAGATGGGTTAAACTGAACATGTTCGCCGTCATTATAGGAAAAATCCCTGGCAGTCACATGAAGTGGACACAAATAGCAACAACAACAACAGTAAATATGAAAACTGAGAGCTAACACTGATGGAATATTGACTGAATCAGTTTAATGATGGACACTTTGAGAAAATAGACAGAGGACTCAGTCTTCATCCCCTATTGCTTTAGGGATCACCAGCGATGCCTGACATTCTCTAAATATAGTAAGTTCTAATAATTGCTTGTGGCTTGGTCAATTGTAGCGTTGACAACTGGTCCCATTTCTCTAAGCAGTTCCACGCAATGTCTGGAGAGCGGAATCAGGACTCTCTCAGGAAACGCTATAGATGGTTGTCCTACAGTAGAATGAAGCTTTACCAGGAAGGTGATTCAACATCCCTAACGTGCAGCATTCGCAAACTATTGAACTCAACATGCACTTCACACACATCATGCATATATCATAGATGAAAGGTATTCAAAGCTTGTGTCCGGGGGGAAATACCTCTTGTCTCGTTCTACACCCAAATAGAGCAGAAGTTGGGTTTTGAAAACATTGCTCTCCTCTACATAATATCTAATCTGGACGAAGCAGGTGTTGCGGTGCCTTGGGAGGATATACAGGTCAAAACATAAAGGTCAAACACAACTTATAAATGTGGCAAAAACCTCCCACTGTATGCTGAACAGTTGAAGGGTAAAGACAACTACCTGTCCAGCTCTTACAAAACTGAAGTTACTCAGCCTGTCTAATAAAACATTCCCTGGGAAATGACTAACATCACAGACATGTTGGCCAAACCCTCAATATATTCCACATGTTATCGGGCCATCTACTTCCGGGGTTTGGCCTGCAGGGAGTTACATTGCTTTACCAGATTTCTGATTTTGTGTCACCGTCCAGCCTGGCATTGATGTGTCTCAACAGACTGCTATTAAACTTAATATCAAACACTGTGTGCTCGCCGATGCGGGGGCTCAAAGTGGCAAACTCCCGTGTTGGAAGTCCACAAACAACCGGCTCATGGGAGAGGATCATGTTTTGGTTGCTCATTACTTCTGCCAACTCTTTCTTCATCAAGGCCTTAAAGGATTTCACAGATGTTGAACATAATCAGTTTTAAATGGAAGTCAGAAAGATCCAGATTTAGCATTTTTCTGTATATAATGTTACAAAAACAATGTTTAAACCATGAAGCAACTTGAGCTGTGATCTCAAGTTTCATTGTGTTTTCAGCACTGGCACACACTGTTGTATCAACATCTCTTCATGGTCTAAATGTTTGTGTCCCAGTTTATGAACCGATATCCTCTGACACTCATAAAAATTTTTTCAAAGTGATTTCAGGAGCCGAGTCAGCAGTAAAAAGATAGGGTACAGCAGCTAAGGTCATTTACTTTGTTTTGAGCCAAACACGACTGGTTGGCCAGCAGTAGGGACATTCTACTGAATCTGCCAGCTCACAACGCAGTCTACTGACATACAGTTTAAACTTTTATTAGTTCCCTCCATTTTTCTTTTTTTTTTTACTCAAAATGGTCAGGCGCATAACTCAAGCTCGGAGATTTGAGAATGTCCCGCGTGAGTCACAACATCAAACCATGTGGCACCATAATGAAAGGCGCAGAGCTGCAGCACACTGTAGCTGTTCATTTAACCAATCACACAAGTATGCGGCGGGCACGATTTCAGAGATGAAAAAAAACACGGAGGACCTCGGTGGCATGTCTGCGATGTGACTTAGTCTAATTGCCCCTGGTGCCATGTGTGGGCAGAGTTTTAAACAGTCTCTCCAGCCGGCTCACACAAAAAGCCCTCGCTGCACAGGCTTTTGTTCGAGCACGCACTGCAGCCTCCATTCCAGCAGAAGTAGCACACGCAATGTCAAAGTGTTCCCCTGAAATCCAAATCCTTGTTTTGAAAGCAACATTTTTGTGGCATAAGTCAGATTTTTTTTTTCCAAATTCTTCCCCATTTCCTGGTTTCCACATCACTGACGCAAAGTAACAAAGAAACATAAACTATAGCGGAACGGAAGTAGACATACCTCACTGAAAATGTACCCGAGGGTGTAACGGAGTCTATTGACAGCCATTTAATTAGCCAACATACCAAGAATACCTGACTGAGAAAGGTAACGGCACTGAAACATGTATCTCTTGAAATCATTGTCCTAACACTACACATCATGAGGTTTTATCTAAAGTGAAGTCCAGTGCTCCAACAAAGCCTGGTTTCAAAAATAAAACATACCCTGTTCATTATATGATGTGAAATCTGTGTTACTTGGACTTTTATCGAAACACGTCTGACTGGAGTTCTAGCATGTGGTCTGTGTGACAGTTGAAAGTGGTTGTTAATGGACAGCAGATGTCAGCAGTGCACTGCTGTGTCCGTATCTGACCAACACCACCCAAGTGAAAATCTCTCTGAATGCTGAACATTGAAGCCATTAGTGCTCAGAACAAGTTTTCTATGGATGCTGAAGTTCACTGCAGTGACTTCACTGCTGCTCTGTTTATGATTAACTGTATACGTTGTTGGGTATGTGAGTCATAACGTTTTTTTTAAATTCTCGGATGACTTATTTTCCTGATGAGTACCACAGATTGAATAAAGTAACCAGACTGCTAATTGAATCCAGACCTGCTGTCACGTGTGGATCCAAACAAACACACCCATGGAGCTGTGAGCGAGCTGTTCCAACTTCCTGACTCTTTGTCTGCTGCTCACACCCCCATCAGACAACGCCCATGAGAAGTCCTTTCCTATACACCCTGTCAGGGCTGCAAAAATACACATGACAGTGGAAATAACAACTTAGTCCACTTCTGAAAAGTTGTGAAATATCAGATATCATCCAAAATCTGGAGTCACGTTGGCAGACTTCGGCAGCACGACTTAAAACGAGCAAGACAAGTTTCACTTCAGCAAAACTGACCGCAGCATCATGTGGCACCTTAATCTGGGCTTTCTGGAATTTTCATTTCTCAAATCCAGCACAGGAGGACAGCAAACAGCACTGTTATCGCTGCAGAACTCCCATATCTTATGCATTCCATTACACAATGCCCTGCCGGGAGCATGCTTATCGCAGGCTGCAAAAGAGAAGCAAGAAAATATCTGCAGAACATAAAACCAGTTCCAAGAACACAGTTTTACCGGAGCAATGAGGATAAATGCTCCCAGAAGCAAGATACCTCCCTCTCTCTCAGTCAATCTGACTTTAACTCACACACAACTGGGATCAGGCGTGGCTGACCCTCACCAAACAGCCCCACCTTGTTGGAATGACACCAGGTCTGCATGATCCTGCTCAGAAATGGCTCCAGAGATTACCGTTTTCTCAGCAACAGTGTGCATAGTTTAACTTATTACTCATCACAACTGGAATTCCCCACCCTAAAAGAATATGCGATTGTTTGAGGTTTAATAGAAATATAAATACTACTGATACGTGTAAAAAGTTTGCAACAGTAAAAGTAAAAGTTTTATACTTAAAAAAAAAGTTTGTATGTTTTTTTTAAATGTAATTTTCACCTGTCATCATGTTTGGAATAGGAATCTCTGTCTTAATGCCCGTGTGAAATGTGACAGTGGCATGAACACACTATAGGGTGTGTTACAACAGCGTTGCTGATACTTCTTCTATTTAAACACACAGATAATTAAATCACAGCCACATCTTAACGCTCTCTTCTCACCATCTCGATGAGATTATTCCTAAAGACAGACTGCCTCTGGTCCGCATCACAAAACAGTCTCAGCTCAGTAATATGTAACTTTAAGCCATAAACTGTAATCAAACCACCCCAAATACTACTTTGGAAGAGAAGTTAGAGACAATTACAGAATAGGAATTCAGGGTATGAAATCCTTTAAGTACATGTGAACGGTGTCCCACCTAAGACCTCCCACACTTCAAGCATAGGTGGGAATCTGGATGCACCAGCCATTACATCACATGAAGAGGGAGACCAGGACAAGGCAGGAAGTTGGTTAACTGGCATGCATTCAAACAAACCTTCAACGAAGTTAGGCCACGTCTTCTCCTCCGGCTCCTCCAGTGAGTGGTCCCAGTCGGTGTCAGGTGAGGCACCCGCCGCCCCTGACAAGAGCGCTCGCTCTATGGCGATTGCCTCCAGAACATCCAGGTCCAGTTCCTCTCCTTCCTCCTCGGCTTGTACAGGTGGAGGAGGTGACTGCTCCCCAGCCACCTGAGGACCAAAAACCTGCTTCACCTCAACTATCTCCTCCACCACTACAATTTTCTTCCTCATGGTGGCCTCGTCTGTGTCAGGTCTTTTGGTCTCACAGTTGTCCCCCAGGTGAGGTTGGTCAGGCTGGCCTGCGGGCGTGGCAGTAACAGAGGGTGTGTCCTCCTTCGAGTCCCTCTTCTTCTCTTCCTCCCGCTTTAAGGCCTCAGAAACAGAGAGCCTCTCCTCTGCGCTGCACTCTGCTGCCTGAGTGGCCAAATGTTGTGCAACTTTGGGAGGCTCCTCTTGCTTGACGAGGGGGCTGGCCTGAGCCTGAGCTACAGCTGCCTCTGCTGTTGCTGCTGGTGCTGCTGACGCTAATTCTCCGGCTGCGGGTGGTTCCCTCGCAGTGGAGGATGTTTCTGTTTTCGGAACCTCCCGCTTGATTTTTTCTGCACAGGGCAGTGCTAGCTCCACCTCCCTTTTGTCTGCCGGGGCCTCAGAGAGCACAGCTGCTGCCTGCCCGACTTCCTCGCTGCACATTCTTTCAGGAGTCATCTTTGGAGAAACGTTGGTTTCTGTCAGTTCAGAGGCCGTGATAGGGCTGTCTGTAACTGTGGCCTGGGGCATTGATGTCCTGTCAGTGGACGCCAACGCTTCCGCTTCAGGCAATAGAACAGGCTTTGTGCTTGAAGACTCTGATTCTGGTGCCTTAGCCTGCTTTTTCCCTTTCCCTTTCTTCTTTCCCTTTGAAGGCTCCTCTGCCTTCCCCATACTTATAAGGGATTTAGTCTCAAATGTGGATTTCTGAGAGTCTGACAGGGGCGCAGTGGTCTTATGTTCAGGGTTGGCGGTCTCTCTCAGGAGTTCCACTTGACTTATTTTCTGCATCGTCACTGTTTCCACCTCGGTGACAGTTGTTTCCTCAGTTTTCACCGGCTCCACGTGGGGCAACGTAGCATTTAACTCACCCTTGGGGCATAATGGCCCCTGTCTGATCTTGCCAACATTGCTTTCCTCAACCTTCTCTTTTACTTGGGCATCCACTCGGGGCACTGCAGGGATCTGAACTAATGGAGGTGAGGCTTCTTCTGAAATAGTTTGTTTAAATACCTCCTGCTTTGGCTTCCTATCAGTTTGTTTAGGGACTTCTTTTATTAGCTCCATATCAATATCTGATGCACTCTCAGCCTTTTTTTCCCCGACTGTCACAGTTAAAGGCTCCGAGGTAATAACTGCCGGGGTATTTTCGGCCACCTTCTCTGGGGACTTGTCTTTAGAACTCTTTTCCTGCTCCATCTTTGATTCAGGTGTTTCCTCGCCATTGGTACTCTTTGATATCTCACCTGGAGATTTCTTTTTCTTTCTTTTTGATTTTGAGCTTCCCTCAACCACTTGTCTGGTCTCTTTAACCACCTCTGTGACAACAGCATTTTGAGCAGGTTGAGATGAGTCTTCTTGCTTTATTGTGGTTATTGTGGGGCCCTGCCCTGAAACTTTAGGGGCCTCTTCTGTCAGTACCGTTTCATCTTTCGTGACATGAGGAATCCCCTTTACGTCTGCTTTCTGCTGCTCTGTAATCACCTCGGTTACTGCAGCTTTCTCTGTGACCGGCTGTGCATCTTCAGCACTGGTCTGAGGTGCTGAGCGAGTCGTTGTAATAATGGTAGTTTTAACTGAAGACTCAGTTTCTGTAGTCATTTTCAGGGTTGCTTCATCCATTTTAGGTTTTGCTGAGCGATTCACTGATGTCACTTTAGCAATAATGGGTTCCTGAGTCACTTTAACTTTGGATATTTCGTCTGCTGCATTAGTGGACTCCACAGCTTTGCTTGTGCTGTCTGGTTTGGGTTTGGTGGTCTCTGCGGTATCAGAATCTATTCTAGGTTGAACTGGAACTTGGGTCTTCACTTCAGTGGGTTTAATTGATCCCTCATTAACCTTTACTTTCTTAAGCTTGCCCTCCATTTTTGTGATGTCAGGGGTGGCAGTGCTAGCAAGGACCTTGGAGGTTACCTGAGCAGATACCACAGGTATAACTGCTTGAGACCTCACTTCTTCAGTTGCCATGTCTGCTGTAGTCTTGACCTCTGTGATGACAGTCTTGGTGGTGGCAGTGACGGTAAGAACCTTGGAGGTTTCCTGAACAGATTCCACTGTTATAACTTTATCTGTTGCTGTTCCAGCTGTAATCTTGACCTCTGCAGATTTAATTGGATCCACAATCACCTTTTTCACCTTCTCTTCCTGGACTTCTTTGCCAACAGAGTTTGTGATGGCAGTGTTGGTGGTTGTAGTGTCAGTTAAGACTTTGGAGGTTTCCTGAGCAGATTTCATTGCAGCACCTGGTTCGGGCTTTCCTTTTTTATTTACTACTTTAGCTGAAGCATTGACTTCTGCAGATTTAATTGTATCTACAATCAGCTTTGTAATCTTCTCTTCCTTGACACCTTTACTGAGAGTGTTGGCGGTGGCAGTATCGGTACGAACTTTGAAGGTTTCCTGAGCAGATTCCATTGCAGAAATTGGTTTGGGCTTCACTTTATCATTTCTTGTTTTACCTGTAGCATTGACCTCTGCAGATTTAATTGGATTCACAATAACCTTTTTTGTTTTCTCTTCTTTAACTTCAATACCAGGATGCATTGTGATAGTTGATTTGCTTGTGATCAATTCACTAGACTTCATTAAAACTTTTTCCTCAGTGGTCTGAGGCTTCTCTTTATTCCTTATTTCTCTATTTTTTTCAGGAGTAGAGGGTTTAGCTGGGATCTTTGATGTTGCAGCACCTGTAGCTGCAGCCACAGCAGCCACAGCTGCCACAGCTAATGGTAGGGCTGTTTTGGAGGATGACAGAGGGGTCTGTGACACATCCTGTTTCAAAGCTGCTGTCTGAGCAGGCTCAGGACTAGGCACCTTCTCCTTTTGGACCTCCAACACTCTCCTCTCTTGTGAAGATGTTACCGGCTTCTCAAAGCTCACATCGGCCTCCTGACGAGTGACTCTTTTCACCCTGTTCTCCTCCATCATCGTTACTTCACTTCTGAAGCTGGTGCCCTTCCTGAAAGGAGGCTGATCCTCCACTTCCCATGATGCTTTTTGCCTGACTGGTTCTGCGGTCAGCGGACGACCCCTGAACCTGGGGGTCCTATCAGAGTAGTTCTCTCTTTCTCCAGGACCAGTCATCTTATGGCGGTAGCCTTGGCGCTCCACGAGTGCCTGTTGGCTTTCTGCCTCACCCCTGTGTCCTGGCTTGGGAACGTAAGAGGTAGGACCTTCTACAGATTGGACCCGTGCAGCCCGGTGGGCAACGGCCAGAGTGGCTGTTGGCTTCCTAATCCTCTGCAGAGAGGCAGGAACAATCTCAGCAGGCAGGCGGAGGTAGTCACGCAGGTAAACAATGCCATCATTGGTTAGGTACCAGTAGAAATGTCTCCAAGCGAATGTTTCCTTCACGTAGCCCCGGGATTTAAGAGACCCCATGGCACGGATTACTTGGAGGTTGCTAACACTTTGTACTTCAGGGTGCTTGATCTGAGGCCTCTTGTCCTTCTTGGCCACCATGACACCATCTCGAAACAGGACCTCGTAGATGGCCCTTAGGTCCCTCAGGGGCATCAGCATTCCAGCAACCATTGTGCTTTACGTCAGTAAACTCCCTCAAGGTAAAACTAAAATAGGCAACATCAAACAAAGAGAAATCAGCGCACCTCACGTCTCATTATGGGAAAGAATCCAGTGGCCAAACTGGCTGTCATGTGCTTCTCAATTCAATGAGAAAAAAAATGTAAGAACAAAGCCTGGTAATATTTTTTCTTACTGTCTCTTCCTCTTCTTGGTGATCCTTTAGTTGTCGTGAAGAAAATTAATATTCCTCAGTAACTTCAAGTGAAAAGTGTCCTGTCCCCCCCTACATGTAGGGTGGCTGGGAAAGAACGGTCTCCGTTCGGCCGAGATGGCAATGACAGAATAGAAGAGAGGCAGCGTGTGTGAGGGAGTGTGAGAGAGAGAGAGAGAGTGAGGCACACTTCTCAGTCGGGCTCCTCCTACCTTCGCTCTCTTTTTCTTAGGAAAAAACTGGCATGGAAAATAATTCTCACTAAAGTAAACAGTGCATGAGGAAGTAGGAAGAAAAAAACAAAACTGTCTCCAATAACCTGACTGAAATAAAGAAAGAGCAAAGTCAAATGAATACAGCAACACACACCTGTGAAGTGTGTATAGGCACATGTTGTGCAGTGCTGTCACTTTTACGGATACACCCGCCCACACACCAAATAACACGCCTCCTACACAACGTACGAATACACATCTCTAAACACACACACACACACCCTCTGGCATGTCATACACACTTGGCCAATGAATGGGCTGCTCTAAACAGAGATTAGTTATTAAGAAAGAGAGACGACCATTTGCCATACATCTATCCTGTCCTGTGACAACGAGCTGGGCATCTATGTTGGTAATCGAGTATAACGTCCCTAGTTTTATACACCTCCTGATCAGATATCACTGAGGAGCTTTTACTCTACACACAGGGGGTGGTTTTTAAATAGCAGGTCACACAGTCTTTAAATGTAAGTAAAGGCTGGTGACATTTGAAGAGAAAATACATAAATCACCACGATGTATTTTGGTCATCCTAAAAAGGTGGAGACGTTTACTGTAACAAAGCTTTATATAGACAAAAGTGTAACAACACACTGGTAGTCTGATATGGCCCATGCCTATTTAATGTAACAGAACTGACATAAATTCTATTCATATCTGTGTTTGTTTGAAGGGTCTCCCAGCCACCGAGTGAAGGAGGCTGCATAGAGTAATCACTGTTTCCTATTGCAGTTCATTAAAGTGACGCAACAGGCTGCAAAATCACCCTAAAGTTGTACTGCTGCCTCAGGCGGCTAACATTAGGGCTGCTAGCTGGGAAACAAGAATCTCTCTTACACAACTATATAAAGAACTGTGCATTATAGGTAACCTTTCCAGTGCTCCCAGGAACATGATATCAGATTTCTATCCCTAGATCACGTCTCTCTCCTGTACATCTGTCCCCTGTTCGTCTCAGTGTCAGAGAAAGTGTTCTTCCATGGCCGGTGTCCAGTGAAAGCCGGACTGGACGGGAAAACTGACAATCGCTGGCTAGAGCTGAAGAGCACATGTTCACTCATCCCAGAGCAGAGTAAGCAGACAGCGCTGTTCTCAAACACACAGGGATCTGGTTGTGAAATTATAGTGGGGGTGAATGGGCAGCAGAGAAATGACGCATTCCCCCTGGTGTTTGAAACCGCACACACTCGTACACATCCAAACACAGGCAGAAAAAAACTGTTTTCATTGTATTTGCCATGGCAACAGTAAAATGAAGTAAGCCAGTTCTGACTCAGCCACATATCCGCTTTCAGGGGAAGTACGCCATAAATAGCGTATCGGGACAGCTGGACCACGCTGTCATGTATCACAGCACTGTTTGCAAAGGCACTGTTAACAGAAACAAACTGTTAGCACTCTGTCAAACTATCATTAGCAATCAAGCGAATCAAAGATCATAGTTGATATGCTTAGAACCAGACAAAAAATAAATACGAATGTATTAAAACAAAGCAGATATTAATTTAGTTATTTTCAGTTTTTAGCAGCCCTGCTGTGAACTTAACAAACGTCTTTATTAATGCTGTCATGAAAACAAAGGATTTCCCCCAATCAACATAGTTGTCTGACATCTAGTCAGACTTGGAGGACATGCCCTGGGCCGTGGCCGTCTACTCCGCCTACAGCAGTTATGCTGTAAGACAAGTCGTCCCTTCATGTTTCCTTTAAGGTGTATGCAGAGTCAGTAATTTAGGCGGCTGGGAGGAGCTTTCAGTGGATGAACAAAGGACTTTTCAGGTTGACTGTACAAGAAAGGCATTCCTCTGTATTACGAAACAGATGTATTATCATTGACATGCTGCAGTTTCCCTGAAAGTGAAGCGTATGTAGGTGCATGTGTGAATCCACAGACCTGGTGTTACGACCCTAACTCATTCTAGTGAAAGGGAAGCAGCATGAAACCAGATGATATTTATTATATCAGTTTGAACACAAATAAAAGAAGGGACCTAAAAGTGGAAACAGGGCAAATTGGGTGCTACTCAAATTATAAAACAAATACAAGCAGAAGAGACTGACAAAGGTCGACCTTTCTGCTAATTTCCTAAAGAAAAAAGTAATGAATAATAAAGCCTGACAAACCTATTGATTAAATTGTTTCTACAAAGCAATCTTCACCTGGTCTAGTCCCCAGGGTATTTTAACTAGTACCTCAAACAATTTAAAAGAGTTGCACTTCATCTAACTGATAAATTGAAGTCACTAAGAACGAGCACCAATCAATCACTTAGGCTTGTAACAGCAGAGTCAATCCCAGGCTGCAAACCACATATCGGAATTTGTATACCACAAAACAGATCACAATGAGGATGAAAACTCGAAGGGGAATGACTGCGGCGATTGTAACACATGGGCATAAGTGAACGTTTACATCACATTAAGTTGACTCTGAGGCACTTCATTACTCAGCCCATTTGGTATTTTGTGGTCCACCATTCAATGACGACTTGGCAGTTAATAGGTTCCTTGAAATAACACTTAATCAAACTAAAAGAAAACGAATACAGTGAAAACAGTGAAAATCAGCACCAGTGATGTGTCACAGCCTCATGTTCTCATTTTGGGGCAGTGGGCATCACCATGAATGGTGCCTCACTCTCTGAGCCGCATATCAGTCTGATTTTATGCACTGTTTATGCACAAAGTGTTCAGTGAACTTTACATTTCCAACAGTGACCCTTATCCTGGCCTCGGGCCAAGTCCCTTCAGCCATCCAAATATGAAATATGCCCGCTTCAAAAGAAATACTGTATCGTCAAGCCCTGCCAACCCTGGCTGTGTTGCTGCTGCTGCTTTTCACTCTGTGGGCTGCGAGGTTCAGGTAGCATTAGCAACTTCATTAATGATCTGAGAAGCATGCTCACTATAATGCAATCTAATTGTATTCAGACTATAAACAAACATTGCAACAGAAGGCCAGCCAGACATGGGGCGGTGATGTGATTGGCTGAAACGGATAAAGGAGTAATACAACTTTTGGGGAAGAGTATCTGAATAGTTTCCTGGATATGAGTCCGCTTCTGCGGCTACGCTTCAGACCTCCACAGGTCCCAGAATAGACTTGTCGGCACCAGCTGATGGTGGCTGGCAGATGGCCCGCTGCTCATGGCTCTATTGCTTCACACGTGCCCTTCTTCCTGATATGAGATCCAAGCCACTCTATCCACTGCCAGGGAAAGCAAAGGTCAAGCAGGCCCTTTCTTACCCACCGATGTACAGTATGTGGTTACATTAGAAGTTATTGAAATCAACCACGCGTCAAACTACAAAGAACAAATGTCTAAGCTTTTTAAAAGGATGTATCCTCCTTAATAAATGACAAAATATGGTATAAGGAGTGATAAACAACTATAAGGTTATCAAGATTTAGAGTAATTTTGCAGCTGGCTATAAAACCAGAACACCAAAATACTTCAAGTCTCTATGGCTTTAGTAAGAAAGTACTGAAGTTTTCTGGCCGACAATGTTGCCCTAAACGTTTTAAAACGTAAAAAGTACAAAGGCACCAAGAAAACTTCTGCCTTCAGTCTACCTCAAAATCATGATTTGCACTTCTGTAGTAGTGACGAATCACTCCGCAATGCACGAGAGCTCTGTTTTTATCACAACGAAAAGCCTATTTTTATTTGTGGAGCTTGTCTCTTGGCTGCTTATGGTCAGGCGAGTGACCCCACAGTCGGAGACAGCTGTGCCCTCTGACACAACCGGTGCATGTTGGAGTGCAACCACCTGACCCGGGAATCTGCTAAAGTTAGAGATTGTTGTAAACAGCTTTATATGGAGGTTTGGGTTATTAGCAAGGTATTAATAGGCTTGCCTAGTATTCAAGGTAAATTCTAGTAATAGTTATCCAAATTCTAAAGTAAATAATTAAATCTAAATTTGATTGGTGAAATTAAGTATGTAAGTTTATCGTTTTATAGATTTGGTCGAAGCAGAAACATCTCTACAACAATTAGAACAATTTTGTTAAAACATTCATGATCCCCTGGGGAAGAAGCCTACTGACTTAGGTCATGCATCGTCTTTTTCTCTGGTGCCGTAAGTTTGCCCGTGGCCTCTGAAGACATTTAAATGTAAATCCTTTTGAAAAATATAAAATTAATTGCTATGCATGTATTTGAAAAAAGATCACCCAAGGCGTCCAGAGGATGATTCCCTGAATATTCAATAGCGCCACCATGAGGTTGATATATTTAAAGTAAAATATCCCAGGCAGACACACATGTGCTCCTCAGGAGAAACTGTAATAAAGTTTCTTTCGTCTAGCACCATTATCAGGTCAAAATATTATTTGCAAACAATTTTTTTTAGTTCAAGACTAAACATTTCCAAAGTAATGACTAGGGCTGGATTTAAAAAATTAAAAAAAATAAAAAATTCTGGTTCAAAACGATCTTTACTTGAACAATATGATTCATAGAATCTTTGAATATGTGCCTTTTACAGTCGATGGCCTTCAACCGTAGATGCTTGTCGAATGAAGTTTATTAATGTAACTGCTTCGGAGGCTACTCTTAATGTAAACATTAGTAGTTTTAATAATGCACACACATAACCGTGTTTTACAAGCGGTTTCGCTTTCAGGCAAACTGCAGCATGTCAACGGTCCAAACATTTGTTTTGTGATACAGAGAAATGATTTCCATATAAATCAAACTGTTCATCCACTAAAAGCTCCTCCCACCTTAAAGGTAACCTGAAGAGATGACATGCTTCATACAGTACGCTGCCTGGGCATCACCGCCGAGTTAGAGGATAAAGAGATTCTCTTTCATATCCAAGCAAAATTGGTATTGGAACTGAAATATCTCAAAAGGACCTTGAGGTTCAGAATTGAATTGAAACGGGAATTCAGTGGCGAAACCCAGACGTAGTAATGGCGTTCCCATCGGTCTCAGATGTAGTCTGTGTTTAGCTGAGATTAGTAAATGTTAGCATGCGAACCCGCTAAATTAACACGGCGAACATTATACTTGCTAAAAGTCAGCATGCCGGCGTTGTCATTGTGAGGACATTAGCATGCTGAATGTTGCAATGAGCTCAGTACAAGTACAGCTCAGTTTAGATCGAAGATGAACACTGAAGTCCAAACTGTTTTCAAAGGTTGCAGGGGAAAGTTGCAGAAGCGTGCACTGGTCTTTCTCAGCTCGACTCGAGCCTACTGACAACTTCACCTACAACTCTGCTTATCAAGTCGTAAATGGGCATTTTTGGGCCATAAGGCACAGTTGCTTGTGTTGTTTCTGCTTATTAGAGGAGACATCAACTTCTTGAAACAACAAAGCTGCTACTGAAAAATAAAACAAGAAATTGACAAAATAGGGGAGATCTCCGGTCTGAAGTTGACAGCATACATTAGTACCAAGCCTCCTGGGTATTTCGGTACCAACTTCTTGACCATCTCTTTTTTTTTTTTCACCATTTCATCGGCACTAAAAATGCAACTGTTGCAAGTAACTCACTATCACTGTTTTCAGTCATGTTTTAAAATGCTACAGATTATATGAAGCTATGCTGGCAGTTAAAACAGAAGTACAGACAGTCGCTGTGGAGATGTTACACCGTCTAGTTGCTTTGGTGCGAACTAGGAAGTATCAGAAGGGCCAGTTGCGAGAAGTTTCAAATAATGTCTCCACAAATCTCTGGTCTGACGTGGCTCTAACAGAACTGCTAGCACGCCAGCTGATTCTCAAATGTGGTGGCGGGTTAAAAAAACAAAAAAAAACAGCAAGCCTAATTTTTTCATAGTTTCTCACGATATCCATATTAAGTGACCAAAGATAGAGGATGTCATGCACTCTATATATAAATCCAGCTTCACTGTTGTAAGAAGCCGACTGACAGCATATGAAGTCTTAATCCCAACATCACACGACCATCACGCCAACCTTGACTGATATCTGTATTGGTCAGCATGAACAACATTATCAATTAGCGCTCAAACTGGCACAGTTTTCTTGTCTTTGAAATGCAAGAAGGGTGAAGTTAGAAGGATTAACCTCTGGTGGTGACTGGTCTCTGCCAACTCTGGGATGATCTTGTGCGGTTAATTATTGATGACCTACTGTAAGCGTATGTGTACCGTGCATAGCCAAAGGGACCAGAGACACTTTGAGGGATTACTACAAGAAAAACCCAAGACTGTAAATTGTAAGCTGTACAACCAAACACAAACCCACAGACGTACGTAAACCGCAGCATGGCTGCGGACAAAGAAGCACTGTGTGTTCGGAGCTGGTGAGCATGGAAGGAGAGAGCGAGAGGTGTCTTCGGCATTCCTCACTGGTGCAAAAATAAATAATCAACTGCTCTCACATAACTGAGATAAAAGTAGGGGGGAAATTACAGCAGAAGGAGGGGAAACCTTTGCTCTGCTCAGAGCTGAGGGGCAAAGAACAATAGACAAAGTCATGTTCTGAAATCAATCAAGACACGATGGGAGCTGTTCTTGTTGCTTTGCCAACCTAAACTTGTCTTGCCTCATAAATATCTTTGGAGTTATATAAGGCTTGTTAAAAGCAACTATGGAGCAAGACAACAAGTCTGTGTAACTGTGTAAAAGTGAAAGAAAACTTCAGCAAAGAGGCATTTTCAGGGAAAGCTAAAGCTTCAGCAATAAAAAACGGCAGTGACGTCACAAGTAGAATAGACTATTGTGTGAGTGCAGTACGAAAAGCCAGCACTTGGCTTTCATGCTACCAATCGGCGCATAAATGCACATGGAAAATCTATAAAGTGATGTGTGCTTGAGGCAAAAATGACAGGCCCTGCTTGGGTTCTCGGCTCCACGAGTCACAGATCACACTGACTTTTCCTTTTCCAGAGTGGAAAGAAATGAAGTCACAGATTACGTCTCCCCTCACCAACCAAAAATAAGCAGAAGCACCCAAAACGTTTGCCAAGTCTCTTTCATTCTCGCTTACTGCCTCTGTAAGAAGCTGCCTGTCGTGTTGGTGGAGGCATCCCGGTGTGTCCGACCTTACAACGCCCCCTGCAGCCTCTCCAACTTGGACAGCAGCCCTCCCAGGAGAGGGTAAATGGGGCCAGACTCAAAGCAGAAGCAGTATAACTGATGCAGAGCACATATTCGCTACTATTATCCAGCACTTTTGTGGAAGAGTTACCATTTCCTCCAGCAGAATATTGGACATGAAGCACTTATTCTGACGTAAAAAGTAATCAAAATCAGACTGTGGTGGTGAATTCTGCAAACAGCCAGCGACTACAAAAACTGCTTTGTACTGTAAACAAGTTCCAGCAGTGAGATCTGGACAGAAAATTTGAACCAGATCTCGACTCTTTTGTTTGCTTCTCCTGTGAGAGTCGTATGCCAGCTCAGCAAAAACGGCAGCCAAGGATCAGAATCAGCATGCAGGAGATGTGTTACACCATTTAGGAGCTTAAGTGTTGTCGCACAAGATGAGTCCATTCCCATTCCAAAACGAGAAAAATGACTTGTTGCCTGCTCGTGGCCACACCTCTTTGTGACATAGGCTTTCATCTGACCAATGCCAACAATCACTCTCTTGCTGCGGCCGTCCTCAGATTCCTGTGCTGTATATTCTAAGCACTTACCTTTTTTCGGGCTGAGCCAGAACCGATCTCCAAGAGGATCTCCTCTCTCCATACTGCTTTGATCTGAGATATTAGACAAAGGCCTCCAACAAAACAGTTTCTTTCTGCTTGCGCCACAGTCACAACCACACTGCTGCTACTCCTTTTCACCCTGATGAGACCCACTGGCCGTCCAGCAGATCAACATGGCACGCAAGATGGGGCTAAAAAAGAGAAGGAATGGGAGTGGAGGGGAACCTTCAGGGTAGGGAGGGTGTTGGTGAGAAAAGAAAAAAAAGAAAAGAACAAGGGAATCTTTTCATCTGTGTCCCGTAGATGCAGTGGAACATCTACACCATAAATCTGAGGGCCAAGCCAAGCTGGACACATCCCTCTCTGCTGCCCTGGATACCCGGCCCCATGTCACATACATCTGAAAAGCAACCCACGCTTTATTCCAGATACACACTGGACGCCTTGTTCAAGACACCAAGCAAATTACAGCTCCAGAGATTAAGATGAACGGTGGACAAAGGAAAAAAAAATAAAACATAGGACAAGGAAAGTTCACAGAGAAGAACAGAAAACAAAAAAAAAGTCAGTCTACAAAAAGCAACACCGAGGCACCCAAAATACACCCAACAGCAACTCAGTCTGTGTCTCCTGCTTACTTATTCTTTGGTTTATGGGGAGCAATTGAGCCTTTTGTAAATTGTTAAAAAGCAGAGAGTTAATCTTAGGACTGGATTCAGATAGTACCAAACCAAAGGAGGAAACAGTCCAACCATGTAGTGCTGCAAGGTAAATTATCTCTCAACCTGCAGACAACCGACTGGTTAAACAGTAATTCAAGACGTGGGAGATCACAGCAGAGAACCGCTAACAATTTTAGGTCTTTATTAGTTCTGGCTTGTTTCCAGTGGTTGCCGTTAATCCTGCAAGGTAAAATAAAGACATTGAGATGGAGCTGAGCAGGATTACGCTGCAACATCATTTTGTTCAGACTAATCTGCGAGCTGCTCAACCTGTCAAAACAGAATCCTGCTTTTTAATAAAATTTGATGGGTATGATACAATTATACTCTGAACTCTTCCTTCATTTTCGATTAAATAGGGCTCGGCATACATGACAAGGTACTGAAACTGAGTGAAGATTTTCAGCAAAGGACTAAGTATTCAAACACACACTCTGAATCCTAAAATGATTTGTTCTCATGATCCCTGCAGAACTATATGTTAGGATTAGACCCGACTGGTGCTGGATTTTTGGGGTCCAATACAGGTATTAGGCAATAAAGGGATACAGTATTGACTGTATATAGACATACAAGCACAACACAAGTCATCTCAGGACGCTTAATATAGTAAAGTCTTTATGACAGAACCTGCCAACATCACAGAGGGGAACACAACAATTCAACAATTCCCACGAGCTATAGGGGGAAGGAAAAACTCTCTTTTAGCAGGAAGAAACCCTCCGACACTGAGAAGGAAAAACGTCCTTATTGTCCACACTGATATCAGTGCACTGAAATAGTAAACTTCACTGGGACTCTAATAATTATAAATTACAATAAATTAAAAACAAAACCCACAAAAATAACAATTTCTAATTCAACCCATGCATCTATTTCAGCATTAAGTTCTGTAAAAAAGGTTTCATATCAGTCAACATATACGCCAATATTGTGATATCTGAATAGGCCAATATCGGCCGATAAAAATCTCCCATCCCAAATATCAGTCAGACTCTGCTATACATATACTGAAAAACTTCTTAGTCACTTTGATCATACATCCTGCCCACAGTGCCTGTGAATTGATCTCAGAAAAGGGATAAAATTAGCATTCTGGAGTTAATGTGAAAACTAATATGAAGTTTTCGAGGCACCGAAGTTCAGTAAGGTTCTGGGACACATTTGGTCTCACAAGACTAACTTTGACTACCTGCTCTATTGGCCTCCTCAGAGCTTCAACTAAATTTGAATGTACATAAGAAAACATTAAAATGTTATTTGCACAAAGTATGTATGGGCATGTGAGTATTGTATGAACACAAAATAATATTTGCATAGAGTGTGAGTATTTTAAACCCTGTTTAAATGGAAGCTGGCGATGACAAAATGGAGCTGGAGTCTGGTGGGTGAGGAGGGTATAAAATGGCCGAGGGCAGCGCCAGGTCTGGCAGTGCCAGCCAGCAGCAACCGGTCTCTTTGTGTCACTCAGAGACACAGACGCTCATTCATGAAATACAAAACAAAGCAAAAACCAACAAAAGAGGAAACATCTGAGAGAATATGAAAAACATGTCCCCAAACAATGCAACAAAGTCACATTTTCTTTCAATCAAAGGAAGAAAGAAAAAAAAAAACTGTTGAATATTTTCTGCCTGACTCAGCGTCTGCCAACCACATATAGGAGTGGCCCTGCTGGGCTTTGGTTGCTGTAGCAACACAGCCCACAGGTTAGGCAAATACCATGTGCTGTCCACAGTTGAGATGGGAACTGGCTGCTGTTACTGCTGCTGCTGTTGCCATGGGCAACCCGCTATCAAACAACACAACCCGACACTCTGGCCTTCCTGATTGTCTGCCACAATGTGTAGATTTGCTTGTAACCTGAAGAGGCTGGGCTTATTTTTAGACAGACATCATGAAGATCAGCATCTAATAAAATACTGACAGACACAATACACACACACACACACACACACACACACACACACACACACACACACACCCAGACACACTGAAAGGTGATTTATTGTCCTCACTCCCATAAACCCCCTCCAATCCGGGGAGAGTGAATCAGTTGCATTCTTTCTTTCCTCAGATCAGAGAGAAAAAGTGACTGCATGAGCTGCTCCTTTCACAAAAGAAAGACTTGCAGTAAACTTACTTGGTGTGCGAGCACACAGCTGACACAGCTTTAGAGTCCAGTTTAGAGTCCAGTTACAGACGGTGGTGACTCACCATCATTATTGTCTCTGGAACTTTAAAAAAAAAAACTGTCTTTCACTGTGCCGAAGCACCCACAAGAGGGCTGTGAAAACTCTTTCATGTAGGAAATAATGGCCGGGGGGGGGGGGGGGGGGGTGTTTCAATGTGACATTTTTAAATTCAGGCTGCTGCTTTTTTCAATGTATTTCTGTACATTGTACAGTAGAGAGACTCAAAGCACCCTTGTGAAGTTTGAATTGTGCTCTCGGGTCATCTCACTTCACTTCCTGAAATCCTGTCATTCCAGCGCTGGAAGGTGAAGACAGATCTCCACCCCTGCAGCACAACAAGCAGGTATGAAGCCAGTCACACATTCTCTGGTGAGAGAAATGAATGCGACAGACAAATCTGCAAGAATAACACTTCAATAAGTGATGAGAACAAAACTGCCAGTGGAGTTTTCACCTCCGCTTCAGGAATGCTCTGGTTGTCTGGCGTAAAAGCAGCGCAGTGTAATTTCTGGAGCTAAAAATGTTCCCAACATGTCCTCTCATGCAGTGATGTGAGGAAATGAAGCAACTCAGTCTGGCACACATGTCACAAACACAGCACTATGTCTGTGCCTGTGTCTATACAACAGTAACAGCAAGATTATAATGTCAGATGCAGCTAGAGTGCTTTGCCCAGTGGGTGGGGTGAGAGATGCAACTTGATTACTTTGCATTAATCCTTTATGTAAAGTTCTAATAATGCCCTTAGGGTTCTTGTTTTGTCACCACACCACACCCAGACCTCCACTGCTGCTGGTTTCAGGTGATCACTTTCAAAGTACAACACAATGGACGCAATAATAAACAGCAATATTCAATTTCTCTTTGGCTTTGGTATCTAGACCAATCATGAGGGTTCACGTTGTCCTCACTCCTGCAGGAGATGGCATTTGTCCTTTCCTTTACTGCCCGTTCTTATCAGCTAGTTTGGTTGCACACATCCTGTTTTCCACTGAGACACCTACGACTACAGCTCCTGCCTTTAAAGACAGGATGACAGTCTAAACAATGGGACATCTTCCCCTTCCTCAACTGTAATATAACACCAGTGGAGGAGGAGCTGCTCTAACACTGAACAATACAATAGATTTGTTTAACACCAACAACAAAAAAAAAAAGGTCCACAGCAACAACAGTTAGTTAAAGTATGGTAACAGTTGGTCCTTGAGGGTGTGTGGCCCATGTGGGGACTAAACTAACTCCAGCCAACAGCCTGTCAGTTTCCTCCCCTGACAACTCGGAGATGATTTAATGTCTATGAAGCCGCCTCTTATGGAACAGTATTGTGCAACTAAACCACATGATGAGCTTTTAAATGGTTTACTGTGGTTAACCAATGCATTAATATACTGTGACAGAGGTGTGAGGGCCACTTGTGGAGCTTGGACACAGCGCTGCACACGGCGCTGTATTAACAGTACACTCTTGTGGTGAAACAGAAACTGTGCTGAAGGCTGCAGGGGAGTGATAGATACCAGCATATCAAATTAACTTAATACCAGCGTGCCCTTTACAGAGAAATACAAACCTGCTGAGTCACCTTTAACAATCACACCTCGCTTTGTAGAGCTGCCATGGCTTACATGTGAGGTGTGGTCGGAGAAATCGCTCACCCTCAGGTTAAAGAAATGTGAACCAGTGTGCACTACTCAAAAGTTACCGGAGAGACACATCCAAACATCACATCAGAAAAAAAAATGTGTGTGTGTGGAGCTCAAACTGTCTTCTGTCTGCCAGACAGAAATGCACGCACACACGTTCTTGGCATTTTTGCCTTATGAGTGACGTTCAGAGTAACTGAGCATGCATTGTTTTCCCGCACCCAAGCTTCAATGACACACCCACACATTCATTTGAAGGCATTTCTCCTCCTTCACTAAAGAGGCCTCCAAGCAGGTCATCCTTTCCAGGACACACCTTGAGCTGCTACTATAAAGTGACCCTCTCCATTACGGAGGCCGGGCTACGTCCAGGTGTTGCAGCCCCGGTCCACTGGTTTGATCAAAGCGGGTGTAAAACATTCCAAATGTACTTCAGCAGATGGCAGATCTCGACCTATACCCTCTGATTCACGAGAGTTATGAGTCAGTTAAGTCGTCATAAAACCTGTCCTAAACTGAGCGTAGAAGTCAAACTGAATTTATAGCCCCTTTCACATAAATCAAAGGTAATTCAACGTTTTTTTACACAAAAACAACCAAACTCCTGGAGAAAAAGTATGTGATATAAGTGTGTCATGGAGAATATCACTGAACTCATGTCCATCCATCTATTCTCCACTAACACCCCAAAAAAACAAAGCTTTTATTCACCCGTCAGGCAAACAGACCCAAAAACGAGACACAAGCAAACATCACAAACAAACATCACAAGTCTTCCTGTCAGTCATCATAAACATATTGACATGCATTTCCTGCATATTATTGAATTCCCATGATGCTACTCTTGGATTAATTTAATCAGAGTACTTATTGGTTGAGAGCTTCAGATGTTCCGCACCGTACTCCGACAACAGATATATCACAGAAGAAGAAGAGGGGCACTCACCTGAAAAACAAAAAGACACAAACAATATAATGAGTTGTGATAAGCTACATTACAGAGGAGAACAGTGGGTACATTTATGCTCCACTACGTTTCTAATAGACACATCAGTTAGGCTTTAATCATCAGAATTAAACAGGAGGAACTGATTTGCCGTGTGTGCTGCATTAAGAGTGCACGTCAAGTTGTGAATATGGCCTCTGGCACTTCAAACAAACAGATGGAATTTTGCTCTGCATGCTGAAACATTTGGGTTTTAATAATCAGCCTGGCAAAGACTAGAGTCATACTATCATGTATCAGATTTCAGGCAGCTTTATCTCCTCACTTTTGCACGAGAGAAAGAGAACATCATGATGTTATGGATCCTGTTGCACTGAGGATTAAAGAAGAGCGTTTCACTGGAAACGAGTGGCACGATAAGAGAAGAAACTCAGGTTTACAGGCTAATATCTCCATCTACTGGAGGGACAGGACACAAGCAGCCAGTGAACATAAGGACAACTGATACTCAGACACATTCAAAGGGATTTTAATATGCTTATAATGTAATTCACAGGATCAGATTTTACATACACAAATTATTTTTATTTTTAAGTTATAAAACTGAATAAATTACTCCAAATATAAAGCTGTTTGAATAGGTTCTTCCTCAACCAGCTACAACAGTAAAATCAATCATACAACTGCTACTACTACTACTACTGCTACTGCTACTACTACTGCTACTACTGCTACTACTACTACTACTGCTGCTACTACTACTACTGCTACTACTACTACTACTACTACTGCTACTACTACTGCTACTACTGCTACTACTACTACTGCTGCTACTACTACTACTGCTACAACTGCTACTACTACTACTACTACTAATAATAATAATCATAATAATAATAATAATCATAATAATAATAGACTAAAATAATACACATCATAATGTAATATAATTCTAGGGCAATCTAAATCTAATCTTTTAAATTTTTTTCTGGTAAAACATAATTATTACTTTATTACTAATTATATGCAGGACTTTCATTTTGCCATAGTTCTATTTTAAATAAACTAATGGATCAGACAACTTCATGTATCACTGCAAGTAAAATATCACTGTAAACACGGTCTCTCTCTCTCAGCTCAAAAAGTATGCCAGGCCTCGTCAGCAAAGCGACTATTTAAAATGGAAGCCTGCAGCTGACAGCTGTCTTTTACACTGAGGTCATCCCACTCTGATCACCACCCACGTCGCCCTGCTCCTGTGCAGCACGATCTCCTGTGTGTATGACTAACATACGAGCACTGGCTACCAATCATCAGCCCTGCTGGTGTATCTCGTGCAACCAACACCGCGTTAAATCATCACCTTCTGACATCGACTGTCAGGGAAATATGTCACTCTAAAATAGGACCTGTCCAACTTCTGGTATGGTTTTCAACAGCTGACTGCTTATGGTGAATGTTTATAGTAAATATTTTACATAATGTAAATTACTACTATGTTTTGATAAGGATTGTAACTTTTGACTGGGCAGGTTTTAAGACTTAATGGATTTACATCCTGCTGCTCAGTTTACAGGCTCATGTCTTTTACAGCTTTTTTGTTTGTTTTTGTTTTACACTCGAACAAACTCTCCAGAATCCAACAACATTAGCACTCTATTAAAGATATTGTTGTCAATAGAAAAAAAATAAACAAAACATCAGCTGACAGAGATGCCAGATATTGAGTCTTCTGCGAAAATACAATATTTATTCAGTTGATGTCACAGCAGATGATAAAAGTCGGCATGGACCAAACCGTTATTTTTTTAAACTATTTTTCTTTGAATTATGATCTTATTTATTTAAATAACTTGGTTTAAAAAAATGTTTGCAAATATGTGAAAAGACATATTTTCACAAACCCTTAGACTCATTATTTGACCGTTTAAAAGTTTAAAATTGTACAGTCAACTGTATGAAACCACCACATATTCATGTTGAAGATGGTGCTGATGACGTAACCACAGTATTTTAGCATTTTTGGGGGCAATTCATTTTCTGTCATTTCAATAGTTGGATAATCGTCTCAGCTTTACTGAGAATCCAATCCTTTTGACCTGAAGAACCGTATTTGCATCATATGTGATGACATTAAATTCTGTCACATATGGTTTATGGTTGGAAATAAATGTGCAAACCAAAGAGAAACTAATTTCAAAAACCCTCAAACACAGAACAACAGGATGTGAGAGGAAGCATCCTGAGAGCAGTCAGAATCCTCTGGAGCATCACATGGTCACATTTCCTGGATAAACAGTCTGCTGCCAGACAGTGATGTAAAAAGGACAACATCATGGGCCAAGGAAGCATTACTGAATTATACTCTCTCCTATTCACTCCATTTGTCACCTGTGGATGTCATCCAGTCAGTGGAAAAGACTGAATCTGTCATAGCATGTATGTATCACCTGTGTGACTGTGACTGCTGATTATAGACTCACTTGACCTTTGTTTAGAGGTCACAGTGTCCCAAGATCTAAACAATTAACCTGAATGAGTACAATATAATCATAACTGGACTTATGACTTAATAAAACAAAAACAAAAAAATAGCTGACACCAAAGTTGAGAATGTTGGAAGCTAGAAACAACAATTTGACAAACTGATCTTAACAAAAAGTGCACTTGTTCAGAGTGTTGAACTGCATCTTATCAGTTGAGGGAGTTTGATCAGTGCTAAGCATGCTCCATCTGCTAGTAAAGACCAGGAGATGGGCTTGAAAGCTGTAGAGAAATCTGGTAAGAGGGCCTTGTATTACTCCAGAAATGTAGTACTGCACTTAAATAAAGTTGGGGCACTTGAAGTAAACACGATACAAAAAAAAAAAAACAAGACTTAAATTTTAAGCAGACAAGGCCAAAATATCCACACTTTCTGCCTCAAAAAACTCAAGGAAAGGGCTGGGTATCATTAAGAAAACATCCATACTAGTACTACTAGTACGCCACTGATACCTTGACTTCAATACCAGTACTTCTTTCGATACCACTTTTTAAAATCCATTTTAAGAAAAAGAAAATTACATTACACACTACAAATGTTTAGTTTGCATGCATTTTAGTTCGGCAGAGTGTAACCCAGGTTGTTTTCTTTAGCTACAATACATCTGATGTACCTTTAACACCGCAAGTTATCGCTAGATGCTACAATTAACAAACGTCCCGTGCTAACTGTGGACGTGAGCTTTCTGGCTGCATACAGAGAAGCTTCCTGTTAATGCAGCACACACAACTAAAACAAAGGTTTATGGGCTAACGTCATTTTGAAAAGAGTGATATAAGGCATTTTTGTGAAAGAT
The DNA here is from genome assembly GCF_022577435.1 of Embiotoca jacksoni. NCBI lineage: Eukaryota > Metazoa > Chordata > Actinopteri > Embiotocidae > Embiotoca > Embiotoca jacksoni. The sequence continues at coordinate 16,359,782 of NW_027185241.1, forward strand.
TTAAGCTACATAAGTTAAAACCGAGTGATTTTATCGATGTGGGCGGGCGACCCGAGTGGAGGCTGCATACGTTAACTGCAGTGGCTCACTAAACCCAATGAGATCACTCCTGTGTAAACAGCAAAAGTTACGCATTTTAAAATGAAAGCGCATTGGTGTGGTTGTACAGTAGGAATCAAAATTTGGTGCAGAATGATCAGACATTTTTTGATGCTAGAAACTACTGAACCAATTGGTAGTCGGTGCCATAAAAAAAAACAAAAAAAAACCTAAGTTCAGTAACTAGCCTGAGTCAAGACCCAAAAACGCTGGTTCAAACTATTCCCACAATGCAACACAATGGAGTTGGTCACTAGGCGTCTACTTGACATCCCAAGTCACTCACCAGTATTTCAAGGTAACCTTAATGACATCATCAGTGATGCATTCTTATGCTTTAGGAAGTTCCCCATGAGGCATAATATACAACTGCTTTCACAGGATGAATAAAACAACCTATAAAACTAAACTAACCTTTATTGGCAATGTCATTAGTGGACAGAATGTTAAGAAACAGAAAAAATAACAGGTTTAGTCATAGTCTCCCACTGGCCACCAGGTGGTGGTGACTACAACCGACTGAATCCCTGTCATACAACAACAGCACCCCAAAACATTTCCATCAGTGAACACAACCTCAGGAACTTGGCCTTGGCTTTAACTCTGTCCTGCAGTGTTGGGAACACTGGTCGCTGCCAGACAGACAAACCTCCGTCAGCCAAAGACTCAGACGTACACATACAGTGCAGCACTTCTTCTTACTCTGTGGGAGGTATTTGAATCGTGCCGCAGCCTGATGGAAGCTCAGTGGGAACTTTTTTTTTTTTTTCCCTCGGTAATCCCAGAGACGGTGAAAGCAAAAAAAAAAAAAAAAAAAAAAAAAAAAGGCCTTTGAGAAAAATTCCTCCTCTGTGGGCTCTGGGCTAAGAGTCAGCAGCACAGCAGCCTCGCACTCAGCAGAGCACACGCAGAGTAATATACTGCTCAGGCTGCTGAAACAGGGACATAAACTGGCAAATTAGGGAGCTGCTAGTAAAGACAAGGTAGTAAATCTGTGCTGGACCACATGGTCCCGGTCAGCATCCATTTACTCCTGGGTTACACCTCCAGAGGTTTGACACATCTTTGATGCTTCATAATGAGACCAGAGGGTTGAACTGAAACTTCTCTGTTGGTACTTTGAGAAGTGCTTGTGCATCATGTATTAATGGTGTCTGTGCTGTTTTAGCACTGCACTTAGAAAAGATCACTTGTCAGTCAAACGGTGAGTAAAGTACTGTAACATCTTTTCGTTGATGATTTTCAAGTTTCTGTAGGTAGGTAGGTATTTACTTTATTAATCCCCGAGGGGACATTTTTTAATTTTTTAACAATTTATAATTTTTTCTGTACTTGGTTCTGTACTTGTTTTCTTTTCAGCCACGGTGGTCCACGCTGCCTTAGCCTGGCTCCACCTGCCTCATGCTCACAGCTTCAGTATTTGCTGTGATTATAGTCTGGAAACCTCGTTCACATAAACGTTGGCTCAGCCACTCTGAAAGGCCACCAAGAAGTGACCAGAGGGAGTGACTAAGTGCAAACAACTACATTTTGTGTGTTTCGAAATGTGTTTCCAACAATGGCAGCAGAGGTAGAGCTAAGTGAAGCAACACAAACAGTTGCAGCAACACCAGCAAATATTGAGGACTTGAAGCCAGAGCAAGAACAATGTCTGGAATGGTCAGTTCATTCACTTTGACAACTAAATGTGCTTTGTCCAAATTCTAATGAATGGGACAGACACATGCAGATTATTTATAGTCTTTACATTAAACCATAATAAAATGATGATGTATAAAATCTATAAGGAACCTAAATTTACCTTAACATCTTAATATAAAGCTATACTGGCTAGCGTTTCAGACTTTTTTTTGTCAAAAATTAACAATCCATGTGTGAAAGATGTTACGGACAATTAAAAGATTCAAACATTCACCTTTAGAGGAACTTATATCAAACAACGAGAGGAAAAATAGTGTGGGACTGTTTTTCAAACCGCACGTTATTACTGTGATTTTTCTTCATTAAAGTTTAGTCCTGATGAAATGCCAGAAGAGTAAAACAAACAAACCCCTGACAAGAAAAACAAAATGACACGTTGCTTCAAGGATTGTTATGAGGACAATAAAAGTGGAGTCTCCTCGATGCTACACACTCATTACCAGATTTAAAGCATGTTGTCCTCTGTTCCCTGCAAGCATGGACAAAAACAGCAAATAGGCCACAAAATATGGATGACACACTGATCCAGAGACAAACACAGGGGAAGGAAAGGGTTCTTGTGTACAAAAGGTCCAGTATATTGGTGTACTTTGAGAAATCAAGGAAAAAGCCAATGTGTAAATCCGATGTTGCCATAAAACAGCTGGGCTCTTTGACTTGCCGCGCTACCTGCAATGGTTCAATACACCTACAAATATTTACAGTGGGCTCTCTGGGGAGTTTTTATTCTGGAAAACTGCATGCTGAGAAGGACTTCTTCCAATATGTTGATAATGTTTATTTGCAAACTTAATTTTATGAGTTTAATAAACTAATCAAAGTCAGGTAAACGCATGTAAACGAGTTCTGAAAATGGAGTGACAATGAGTTTTAAGTTGAATTAGCACACGCTTGTGAAGTTGATGAGAAAAGATTATCTGATTGCAGGAAGTTCCTGCATAATGTGAGTGACAGACACCCTTTATGTGTTATAGTCTGACACATGTGCAGTCCCACCCACAGAAATCCTCCCTCCGTCTGCTCCCCACCTGTATCACTTTACCTCATGGCTCTGCTACCCGTCTCCTTTCTCTCCTCTCTGCTGCATGTTTGTTCATTTCAGACGCTTACCTTTGCTCGAGGAGAAGGACTCCATGCTGGAGATTTACAGTCCAAAGAACTTTGGAACCTCAAGGGTTACTACGGCGACTTTCCCAGGCAGCTTTCCTGAACAGCTAACAGTGTCTCTCTCCTTTTTGATCTCAGTGTGTCACGCTGAATCTTTGGCTTTCTCTCGCTATCTGTCTTCTTTCTCCGCTCTCTCTGTCAAACACGTCACGCTGTTATCAACAGAATGGGAGTCCCCCCCTCCCCCCTCCACCACCTCCACCTACTTCACAGATCAGAGCCGCCCTCCATAATAATACCTCTGTCCGTCTGAGTGAGTGTGTGTGTGTGTGTGTGTGTGTGTGTGTGTGTGTGTGTGTGTGTGTGTGTGTGTGTGTGTTTAGCTGAAGTGTTTGAGAAAGAGCTAAAATTTCAAAAAACAAAAAAAACAAAGCCAAAAGGCAACAAAGAAGCACGAGGGGAAGGATCAAATTAAAGCAAGGCACAGACGTTCCGTGTTCCTGCTGGATCGACAGATTCAATGTTTGATTCGATAATTAATGTCACATTAGGAGTATTCTTACGGATTAAATGCTATGTTTTCATGTGGCTTTGAGTGGGATAAAAAGGCATTTTCACCATCTCATGTGTTGGGCATGTGATAGGGTGTCAACAGAATCTAGCACAGGGACAAAAATACTGGGTGACAAGTAGACAAAAAACAGCAGTCTTTTCTGATCAAAGAGACACAACACCACAGTCAGAGTCCCACAGAGGAGGGGCGGCGGCGGTGGCGGCGGCAGCTTTTAAATGTACTGGGCCGTTGCCACATACTGCAGTCTCACTGGCATAGCCATCAGAGAAGGAATGACATTGTGTAATATACCGCAAAGAGAGAGGGAGAGAGTGTGTGTGTGTGTGTGTGTGTGTGTGTGTGTGTGTGTGTGTGTGTGTGTGTGTGTGTGTGTGTGTGTGTGTGTGTGTGTGTGTGTGTGTGTGTCAGTGAGGCTAAAGAGTGTCAAAGTTATATACAGCATATATATGCAACTGGGTCTTTTAACTACATCCACTAAAATTCATCCGCCTTGTAATGATGGAGTCGCTGCAGGTGGCAGCATTAAAGCTACTAAAAGTCCAGCGTGTTCAATGATTTATATCCTGCATTCAGTTACAGTATACTGCAATGTGGTGTGTGTATGTGTGTGTGAAGCTGTGTGTTCACAGCCAAGGGGTTAATGATTAACACGTATTCTTAAATTGCAGCGCAGCCTCACACACATTAACCCAATATGGAGATATAAAGTGGACCGAAGGGAGGGGAGTGGATGAATCTCAACCATAAAGTTTCAGTTACAAGTGACTAGAAAGGCTTTTTTGTTTGTTTTTGCAATAATTGCTTTATTAAAGATGAGGAATGGCATCTGGATACAAATAAGCTCTCTTCAAATTGCAGCTATTTTAAGTAGCAGTTAACTGGACATGAAAGTTTAGTCAGACGATGAAGAGTCTTCTGACCATTAATCACACAAAATATACAAAAATTAGGTTTGATTCCTTCCTGTTTCCTCTGAGATTTACAACTGCAGCGATTGTTTATAAGCAGATAGAAAATGTTAGAATATATCTTTACATTGTAAAGACTCTGAGCACATTTTCCAGTTGTTGTATCCAAAGTCTGAATTATTCATGCTTGTCCCCAGAGCCAGGCATAAATTAGCTTCGTTTCAATGGTGCTTTTGCTGTTTTGTCTTCTATTATTACTGAGTACATTTTATGTTGTTGTGTCTGTTATTACCCTGCCTGTTTGCACTTGATGTTTCAATTGTTTTTCATGTTTTCCTTAAGTGCCACATAAATACTTTTTTTTTTTTTTTTTTTCAATTCAATGCACTCCCCTGTGTTTAGTTTCTGCCTCCGCATTGTCTCGCAAAGGAAACTGATGGTGTTGCAGATGCGGACAGCTAACACACTTTGTTGACAAAGATAGTCTTCCACTATCTGAAAGATTACTTCAATTTATGTAGAGAAAACATATTTTGGAATATCCTTTTCTACCAGTTCTTTCTTTCTTTTCTCGATAACACTGTTGTCTCAAGTAAAACCAAGTCTTCATACATAGATGCGTCCTTCAATCATTACAAAAGGTTCTGCAGAAATCCACACAAAGTTGGATACTTACTTTACCCATAGAAAATAGGGGAGTAATACACACACAACTTAAAGAAAGAAAATCATTGTAATAATCAGTGGTTTAATGTTTAATATTAGTACTATCTTTTTTTTTTTTTTTAAACTGTTTAAATATCAGTCGTGATGTAAATATTAGACATTTAAAGTGGCAGTCATGATTATTTTTATATAAAAACAATGGATTAACAGGAGTGGATTTCTATGCAGAAGGTGCAACTTGTAGCATTAAGTTAAGTTCAATTAGCGACCAGCTGAGGAACATGGAGGAACATTGAACAATGCTTGGTGAATAAACTGAGGTTTAAATGAAGTTTCTTCTTGAGAAACAAGTTGTGTTTTTCTTTTAATTTGAAAGAGAGACTTGTCGCTGCCACTTTATACCTACATGTGCTTGATTATGTTTCCCTTCGATTCATCACAAACTCTAAAGCCTTGACTCGCCACTGTGAGCTTTACTCCTGCTCTGGCACCCCGCCTGCGCTCACATTAATATACTTTTACATACAACGCAGTTCTTGGGCTGCTTCAATCTTATCTATGTACTTCTAGCTAGCAGAAGTGTGATGGACTGTGCTATTTGGGGTCAACTGACTTTTTGTTATTTGTTCAGAGATTTGGAAAAAGCTGTTTAGGTACTCCACTCCTTCAGACTAGAAGCTATTACAGCAAGTTTAAAACTGATTTGATTTTGTTGGATGTTTTTAAATTCATATTTGGGAGACCAGGAGATGGGGTTGTTGGGATGACAATACTTTGACTGATGTTGGTGGATGGATTGCAGTTTTATGTCTTGGGATGTGATATATTGTTTTTCTGTTTGTCCTGTGAAAAATGTGTCCTCCCCTCTGTGTTGGCCAGGACTCGCTTGAAAAATAGATTTTTAATCTTAATGGGAACTTTCCTGGTTAAATAAAGGTGAAATAAAAAATCCCGAAGAATTCAGTGGAGACCAAAACAGAAAAGAAGCAATAAATTTGCATCCATCATTTGGCCAGAATCACAACACAGAATGAATGCCTATGTGACCATGTATCTGCTGGATGTCTTCATAAATATGTTGCTGACATGTTTGCTATATCAACTTTACAAGGTGACAGTAATTTATAGCGTGTTATGCTGCACAAATAAAACTCCTCCACATCCAACCCTGTTCCATTAAACACCCATCCATTTCACATCGCCGTACCCACTCAGGACGCAGAGCTACATGCTCACACACAAACACAAACACAGCTTTCACCTCTGGAGCCGATCCAGTCAATATGAGGAAGTGAATAATGCAGCGTGGGTGTTTCTGTCATTTGGCTTCTATATGGTCATGTTTACCGTGAGGGAGACACTAAGTCAAACCCCAGCTGTGGATCTGCCTCACTATACAGTAAGGTCTTTCCCCTGGGCCTCCCCATCACCAAAAATAGCTCAACAACAGAGAGGGGAAACTACCCATGATGCATTTCCTAGCTGGGATGCAGGGCTAGCTATGTCGTGAATTGTGTCCAAATTGCCATGAGGCTATGTGTGAAAGTAGATCAAACAGTGCTGATGCGTCAGATTACAGAAGAGACAATGACAACGTATACGTTTTATGTGCAATAAAAAAAAAGCATGTCAGGATAAATACCACTTGGAGAGAGAGATTGTGAAGTCAGTAGTGTTGTCCGACAGCTGTAACATACTACACAGAGCCTGACACGCACTAAACAGTCGAGGAATTTGATAATCCCCATGAGGTGGAATACGAGGGAAACTGGGAGGAAAGGATGCAGTGGCAGAAAGTCAACAATAACAAGAGTCACACCATCCATTGTCCTGTCCTGTCCTTTAAAACAGACCACACAGAAGAGACCACACATTAACCAACACACCTCCACAGTTTGGTTATAATCAGACCCCGTCAAGCAGAATTTTGTGTCCCTGATTGAAACATTATAAACATCAGACCGCTGATCCTCCCATTACAACGCGAAGGAGGGGATCATAACTCAGCTGGACTGCTGCTCTGCATGTCTGTGGCTTGGTCTTAATGTTTGGTGGGTGTGGAGATGTGGAAGGATATTAACAATGGTTCATGAATCAAACTTTACTTATCTGCACTTGCAAGATTTGCCACAAGCAATTATTCTTGATATAAAGTAGGGCAAATGTACGGTTTCACAAATAAACGGGAAAAGCTGAAGTGAACATGTGCATCCTTTGTTTAGTTCCAGTTTGTTAAATCACAAAGAGACTATTGTGCTTTTAAGGGAGGGATCTCCAATCTTTTTTCATGAGCTACTTTGATCAAATTGAAGTGTCTGGGAGTAACTCACGTAGCTCTCTGACACTGTAACATACAGTATATTCACATAGCTGAGCTCCACCAAACCAGCTGAATAAGATTATTTTTTGTAAACAATAACAAATTGAAACTCAACACACACATACTCAAACAGTAGCAACTGGTTGGAGATGCCTGCTTTAAAGGACAATTCCAGTTTGACTGAAATTTAACAGCTGTTTACTAATTGTCCACAAAGTGATTAATTTAGTCAGTATTTCATGTCTGACTTCATTGTAAAGATGTTTCAGTTTCTCTGTCAGATGGTTATAAGAGGTAATATAGCCCTGCCTACAGTATATCTACTGCCAACATGTTTGTTGTTTAAACTGTGACATTACACGTTTATTGTTATTACTGTGGAGTCTAAAAAGCTTCTGGAAACGACTGTCTGCAAGGGACAAACAACAAATATCTCCAGTCTGTCAGAGTTACGATTGACCTCTGACCTTCTTTTTATCCTCCATTACAGGTTTGACAGAATACTTGGACACTAAGAAGTTGTAATCGCTGATCATAATCTTTGTTTGTTATCAAACCAGGGAAATTCAGCAGGACATTCGTGTTGGCTGAGAGCTGCCAGGTCACATGAGGTCCCAGAAGATAAGTCATTTGTTTGTGGTCAGAAATTTGGCCGACGACGAGTCATTTGTTGATCTTTTACGACAAAGATATTCAAATAAATAAACCCAGATCGGCAGTGAGTCACTTCCTGTCTGGACTAACATCTACTGTAGTTTAAGAAGCTGCTGTTTAGTCATCAGTCTTTTTGCTATCAGCCAGCTGTAGGAAAATGAAATACTGACTTCATTACCTATGACTTATCTTCACACTTCAAGTTCAAAGAACCTGCTGCTGCTCATTCCTTCATGTTCAGAGTCCAAAAGCAGATTTTCTTTGCCAAACTGCAAGAAATCATTTTCCTGTTTTCTCAACATGTTGTCTTATGTCTATGGAAGCTTTAATGAACTGGAGTCTCATTCCATTCCTCTGACATGCAGCTTTTGTCAAACAGCTTGTTGCCTTTTTTGGCATTTTTGGCAGCTGGCTACATCTCATCAAAGACTACATGTTTGTGGCCAAAGTAACACCATGCCTGGATTTAGAACTGCAGCCAGGATGGATTACACTGACTTTATCCAAGCTACTGTAATACTGGACAAGCAAATATATCCGTTTAAACACAAAGGAGAAAGGCTGCACAGCAGCACAACAGAAACAGGGTAAAAAAAAAATGTATTACATCACATCAACAGTCTCCTTCAAAGCAGCTAAAACTTCCTGAAACTTTAAAAACCTCTTAAAATGTTTGCTTCCCGTCTTTGTGCTCTGTTCTATCAGCGAGATGTGAGACATGGATCCAATACAGCAGCACTTACAAACAGTATTGCTACTGAGAGAGCAAATTAAAGAAGCAACTTTCACAACAGCATCAGGGAGTGATGTTATTCAAAGAGAAGCTAAAGGGGTATGATGGCACTGAAACTAAAAGACAGATAAAAACTGCCATTAGACTTGAGACAGAAATTAGCTTAAGGATATTTTTTTACAACCTAATAATTGTCACTGCATTCCCTGACATTAGTGTGATTAGTGTTTATTCTGTAGCCTTGTGTCTCATGTATGAGGATGCAGAACATAGTGATGAGCCAAAACATTACTTTCACCCCTGTTTAATATGTTGTTGGGCTTCTGCGTGCCACCAAAAAACTCTACAGGACCTCTGAAGGTGCCCTTCGGTATTCCATGCTAAGATGTTAGTTACCAGTTAGAGTCACCGCAATCACATGTTGAAGCAATTCCCACCCCAGACCACTGTTGACACTGTTGACTCACCACTGCTGAGCAGCAGCATCCCCAGAGCCTATATAAGTCCTGTATAAGAACCAACTGTTCTCTTTCATCATTCGATTCCTCTGTGAATGGTTATAATGTTTTAGCTCATTGGTGGACAAAGCTAAATGACAGCTAATGATGTGTGTTAGTTCAGGCAGAACATTATAGTTGTGCTGGCATTACTTCACTGGTATTGAGATGCTTCAGTCATGTGGCAGCCAACTTATTAGTGACACTCAGCCATAAGTCCTGTTCCCAACGGCATTGACATATGTCCTGGTTGATCAGAAAACAAGTGGTCAGCTAAAAGTGCAGGTGTGAATGCACCAAAACAACACTGACAACAAATTGAAATCTAACCCCGAACCCTACTCAGACCACAATCAGGGCTGGTCTTGGATGCATTTGACCACATTCTCTCAGCAATGTGAATGTAAATGTGTTCTGGGCCAACTACTCAACTGATTGCCTCTGAAAAAGAAATACAAATATCCAATATTACCTGACACTTGTTTCACTGAAGTCTCCCCTGAGTTTAGTTTTTTTTCCCCGACACAGATGTGGAAGAGCTCCATCTTGCTTACACAGTTCATTTACCCACCGCAGCACAGAGTCTGACCCTCTCAAACCTGCTGGAAAAATTCAATAATCGGAGCCTGAAGCAACATTATCGGGTCGAGCCAGACAGTTCGGGTTGTAAATTACAAACTCGAGTGTCCAGACATTTACAAATGTGAAATATGTCATAAATTTCAAACTGACAGAACATCAAAACATATCATTTTGTTAAAAGCCTCGTACTTCTGTGCCTGTTCACACCTTTATTAACTTGTTCATTTACCTGATCTGTGTGTTCATTTACATTGAGTGAGAGAGTGATATACGATAATGTGCGGTCACTATGACGCATTCAAATGCCAGGTGTGAACTGATGTCATCTCAATCTAAAGGCGTTCCTCAGTGCAGACCTCATGAGGCAAAAAACAGAAGCAGAGACTGGTGAAGACAACATGGAAAGTATCACTGCAGTGTTAGCAAATCTCAGGACATGAGTCTCACAACAAACACGTATACAAACACTCAGGTACAGCAGCGGGTGTGTATGCACCTCCCTCACACGTACACACTTTTCGCGCCACTATAAAGTGCAGCATGGCAAGGTAAACACACACAGAGGGATGTGCTGCCTCTCACTGTGCTGTCAAATAAGGATGCCTTCACTCTGATCCCATGCTGCTGCGCCTCCGCATGTCTGGCAGTAAACACAGACCTGAAACTGTCCTGAATGCAAACAGTGTTTTCTGTAATCAGCAAACTGGCACTGCACGGTGTTCACATGAAACATAGAGACACACTTCAAAAGAGAGCTCACCCAGACCTGTAAACACTGACACTACAACATGTGATTATGGGAAAATAATATCCCAAAACACCACGGATAACACCTCAGGTACTGTGTTCTTTACAAAGTATGCTACAAAACATCTTTTCTTGTGTGGTTTAAAGTAGGGCATAAAATCAAAATAAACCTCAACAGAAATGTCAGGATATGGTGACAAATCCCGAAGGACAAAGGTAGTCATCTCGCAGAGGTTTGAGGTAAACAACTAAAGGAAGGCTGGAAAACCTCCCGATGGAGGTCCGTTTGCCATTTATCCATTCCACCATAAAATGAAAGCCCACTGGCACTACATCTCCGTTTACTCTACCTCACATCAGACATGACAGAGTGCAGAATGTCACCTTTGCCACCAGCTTCTCTGGTCAGGAAACAGAGGTTCGGCAAACTGTGACGAGAGGAAACTAAATATACGCAAGCATCGTCGGAAATGAAGATTCAGTCCGTCAGACGGGTCGGTGGAAAAATATATTTTTTTGCCCGTGGCACAGAGACGAGGAAATGAGAGCAGGGGTCTTTGTGTGGAGTAATTTCCAGAATATATATAAACAGGTCAGGGAATTCCCTCTGACTCTGATTAGTGTCTGTACAAAGCATAATGAATGTCTGTGCGTGTGCATGCCTGAGTGCGGGGACATCCAGACACGGTCAAGATTATTCTCCCTCTCACTATGAAAATAGGAAGGGGAAGGGCATCTTTTCCATCCCTCCAGAAGCTTATTATTATTCATTTAAGGTGAGAACATAGATTGACACAAATAAATATTTCATTTCAGAACAACTGTCATAAGCCTACACTACATGGTTTAGCAAGTTTAAATATAAAACTGACTGAATTTCCTCTTTACCCAAACATGCTGGAATAAAATGGAAATACATTTATAATCTGAAAAACATTATATAAACTAAAAGTTATTTCCTTCAGACAATAGAGCAGAGGAGGTCGCAGCACGCAAGGACTTCACCCAGTTTCTAACTTTACTGTGTCGCAGGTCTCACTTGACTAATTGGCAATAAAAGCATTTAGGTTTTTGACTGTGACTTTGCTTTTGATCAGAGAGGAAGTCGATCATACATCCGTGTATGAGAAACTATTTAACTTTATTTAGCTGAGGACCAATAAGCAAAGCAGCTAGTTTAAATGTATAAGTCATTGTTAGAAATGTAATTGTCAAATACATCATATTGTGCATCATTTTTGTTCAAATAAATGTCTGTTTGCATCTTTTATGTGATTCCTATTGAAACCGGATGTATGTCATCTTTCTATACAAATTGCACTATATAGGTACAAGTTTGCAACTATTATTATTACACTTGTTTCTAAATTAAAATTACATTTGCTTTTTCAAAGCCTGGTGTGTTGCTAAATTAGCCTGAGAAACAGTATGTTGCACTGTAAACCTCCATCAGCAGCATCACTGGCTTGTTTGGAGGATTTAAATTTAAAGGAAGTAGTTAACATCCTTGCTGCAAAGAATATCAACTGCACCAGTGTTGCGTTGCAGTTCTGCATCAGATTTTGATAGCAACACTAAACGCACTAACTATATCAAATCCAGCCATATCATGTTTTAATTATATGACATATTTCACAGTAACTGTTTCACCTCACTCTTTAAAGCACAACAATGGACCATGCATCAACTTACAGAACTGGGGTTGCACTCCGGTAACATCAAATTCCCCTCTTCTCATTACAGTTTTATTTACTGTGATAGGAAGCAGTGATCCCGGTAACCAGAAGGTTTGGAGGGCAGATGGCTTATCTAGATGCACGTTACTGAAAACTTTGTTTGTCCTCAACTCGTTTCATGTTGTCTTCACTAATAGTCACCTCTGACATTGGAAATTGGTCGGAGGAAGCACAAGCAGCTTATGTTGACCGAACAGTGCAACTGCACACACACACCAGGATTAACTGCAGTCTTTAAATACAGTTTATCTTAAACTTTTGAAGTCACAATATCACATATATAATGGAATTTAATTCACCAGATGTTTGCCGGACCAGACATAGAATACACGTCCACAACCGAACTTCCTCTCCTTCCTCTCCTCTATATAAGCCAGCTGCTACACTATATTTGCCATGATAAGGGGATAAGATGACAGCAGGAAACTGTAGCTCTCATCCTAATGCACACAGTAGCTGTCTGTGGTCATCGCTCATGAGTTAGAACAGAGGATTTTATACAGCTGCTGATTTCCCCTCAGGAAGTGCAACCAAGACTGAAATCGATCCAGAGATGAGACGGAGGCGCACGCAGAGGCTACAGGGGAGATCACATTAATTACACACCTGTGCATCTGACAGCTTCCTGGAATCACAGCCTCCCTCTGCACTCACTTGTTCAGATACTGTATATGAGCAAGTCTGCTTTCTGTACAACCGTGTGAGCTCACAGTTCTAAGTATTAAAAAGTCTGATGAATGAGTATCACACACTGAGGTTATCTCCACAGAAGTCTCGCAGAGTTCCTCTTTAAACTTTTGCACTGTAGTGAGATCCAATAAAGGGTTTCCTATTAGTGTAACCGTGTGAAGACTCACACACACCGTCTACACAAAGAACCAAAGTGTCAGACTGACAAAGCTGTAATGTTAAGACGTTAAGATTTAATCTGGGACACTGACAAACCCGAGAGCATCAAGTTTGTTTGATGCAATCATTTCTAATGATTTAATCACGAAGTGTTAATTCAGTAAAAAACATGCCGCCTAAAAAAAACAAGTGGGTGAATGATTTCTGGCTTCATTTAACAACAGAAAAATCAAGGTGACCACCTCAGTCCCCCAACATTACTCCACCCCCTACACCTGGGGAGTGGCATCACCTCACCATCAGATCACATTTTATCCTGCCTTGGGACCCTGGAAGTATATTTAATAAGTGATGCAAACAAAGACTTAAGGTCAATGCGCAGATTATTTTGTCTCATTGTTTGGGTTATGAAACATTAGTAAACAGAGAAAAATGCCAGTCACAATAACCTCAAGACCAAGGTCACCCACAATGAACTATAGTGTAATGAGGAAACACAGAAAATTGTGATATTTGTGAACCATAAAAAAAAAAAAATCTAAAATAATTATAATTGTATTTTCCAGGAATATTTTGGCCATTTTAGCTTGAAAAAAAAAATACTTAATTAATAAATACCAAATAGTTGCTGGTTAATTTCTGTCAATCAAGTTGCAAAAAAGCTGCATCTTGCATTTTGTCTGCGTGCTAAACATTATTGTGCTTCTTTTATATTTGTTTTTTAATGCACAATGGGCCTGTTTGTTTGAACTACCTCTCCTAAGGTCCTAGAGCTACATGTATGTCACCCATCATGCCAACAGAGACTAGAAGCAGCACATACGCATAACCGGTTCTCAAAGGTAAAACCGGACGTTTCGCACTTTGAAAAGACGCAACTACAAGAATATTCAATGTGACGAAAGGAGAAAAAACTACTGATTGCAAAAAAAGCTAGAACAAAACATGTTTGTTAACGAGAGCATCAAGAACAATAAGTCCACCTTATTGTTGCGCATCAGTCTTTCCACTCTCTGGATTATGTGCTCATAAAATGACTTCCTACGACAACTCATCACTTTTCTGTTGAGTTACAGATGACTGAACAACAAGCTGCACAGTCATTTAGCACAATTTCTAAAAAAATTTGAGGGGTAAGATAATGTTCCAGCTTTGCATGGCAGGTTTGCATGGCAAATGCGAGATTCACATGTACGTCCATCAAATACCAAAACACTTTTACGCCCTCATTATGTGTCCGTTTACATATGCGGCATACAGTGACATGCTTTTCTGTCAACAGACCAAAAGTAGCAGACAGAAATCTAAAACAGTAAAACAGGCAAGAGCAGCTCATTCTCTGCTTGTGTCCACCTAAATGTTACTTTTCAGTTTAAAATATAATTGTGAACGCTGAATTAAAAATTGTCTGAGCTGGGGGATATTCTGAGCTTCCACTGCTGTTCAAACAATGACTGTCAGACACCCCTCCCTCCTTTAGAGACACAATAACGCTATAAAATGTCCCCCTGTTCTTTGCTGTTTGGCCTGTTAATTCCATGTCTGTGCATTTGTCTGTAATTCAAAAGCAAAATATAAAATACCTTTTAGAGAAGTAATCTCATTTTGGATAGACCTGGGGTTGTCCATTGTCACTTTTTAGCCTCCTTGTGAAGAATGATGATAATGATTGTTGTAAATGTTGAGGAAGATTCAAAAGTGTTTGCCTCGTTCCCTTCAAATGATGACGGGACTGATGCCTTGTCTGAGAAGATTCCTGTGTCTGAAGTTTTAGTTGCTGAGTATTTTCTGTCCCTCTTGGATCACTTTCCTTCTCTGACTGCCACTGCAGGTCCGCTGACCGAGACTCGCCTCTGTTTTGGTTCCTGTGATACACCATGTGCACACATACACACTCATTTTCAGTCACACTCGTGTGTACAGGCACGCACAGTTCAAAGCTCCTCCCATGGTCCCACCTCTTCTTCCTCCACCTCCTCTTTCACCTTAAACTGGCTTTTCAGTCAGTCACTGTACTGCAAACTCAGCTAGTCACCGAGGCAACTACCTGCTTAGCCACAAACCAGCCAATCAGCACGCAGAGTAGATTATCTGCCAATCAATCACCCTGCTCTGAGAGGATAACATTAGGAAAGAGTTTGTAGAGGATGCAGATAAACAGAGAGCAGAGCGAGAGGAAGCAAGTGTGTGTGTGTGTGTGTGTGTGTGTGTGTGTGTGTGTGTGTGTGTGTGTGTGTGTGTGTGTGTCAATGCAGAGAAACAGAATCCCTGCACCACGCCCAGATCCCTGCAGTAATTCCCAAGATTAACGTGCTGCTTACACAGACCAACAAAAAACACACGAAGATATCGAACAACTGTTTCTTTAATTCCTGAACAAACTGGTTTAGCACTAATTCCACATCTACCAGATATATTAAACAGAGTTTGTATTTCTGTGACAGTATACTATAGCAACAAAAAATATTCTGCAGGAGAGTAAATTAATAAATCTATGGGGATACAAATAGAATATTACGGATTAAAGATTTAATGCTGCCTTACCTAAAGGTGGAATGAGCAGCAACTCCAATATAAAGGTGACCTCCACAGGCATTTCAGACATGCTTGTTAGTTAAATAGAAAATACAAATCATACTTTATCCATGTAAACTGAAGTTGTTTGCCCACCGTTATACAAACCTGTACCCAAAGAATGGGAATGAGGGCTGGTTGTACAATTTCATATCTGATGGCATGCTAAAAATGTAATAAAGGGGGCAGTGATTCCTCCTGCAGTGGTCACTGGGTATATTCAATATATCTCAGGCAGAAAGCAATTTCATTAAACGCTGCTAGTCAGCCAATTTTTTTTCCTCAATGAGAAAATGTAGAACTACAGGAGACAACACCAGATATTCCCAGTAGGGAGACAAAAACATTTCCATCTGTGGGAATGTGTTCCAAATAACAAATCTACTGCAGACAGAGCCAAATGCATTGTACTCAAGGCATTAATTATTTCCCAAAAACTGGTGAAAAGCTTTTGATATCAGAATGGGACTGATGGCAACTTTGGCTCTGTCATCAAACAAGCTGTGCCTCCTGTGAATAAATTCAGAACTATCTATCTGGGCTGACTTACAAGTAAGCTTTTACATCAAACTCTGATAAAGCCTCACCAAGGAAGCCCTGCTTGTACCCAGTGTCACAGCCTGCGGTTAAAGCTGCAGGAAATGGATTAGAGTGTACCAAATAAAATCATAACAAAACAAATAATGGTAAATCAATCCATCCACTAATAATCAGTTAGCCTCCGTCTCAGCTCAGACAGCAGGCTGCCTTGTTGCAGAGCTATTATTTAATTCAGCTCTTGTTCGGCCTCTTGTACATAATAAAGGACGTCTGGAAGAAATGACTGACACATTTTTGGCAGTGGGGAAAATGGAAGTCTTGCTGTTCTGCACTGTCAAGGAGAATTCAATCATGTGTGCATATGTATGCGTGTGTGTTTATGTGTGTTTTCTGGAGTGTGTTTTGAAGTGTGCAGTTCTTGGAAGTGGCTGCGGCAGCCGCTCTCTCAGTGCTTCTTGGGAATTTGTTTTTAAAGAAGGCTTACAAGAAAAAAAGACACACACAAGCATTTTGTTTGAATTTACAGATGGGCCCAGCTGTGTGTGTTTTGTGTGTTAAGTGTCGTGACTGCTTGTGTTGGCTGACATTAGTGGCCCTCTGGACCTGCTCCTGTCTAACTCTTTCCATGCCCGACTTTTGTCACTGTGAAGGGTTCCTTTAAGGACAGCCAGGCAAGACAACAAAATTATTTTTACAAGTTAGTTATTAACAATTGACCATAAAAGTACTTCCTTTAGTACACAGACAGACGACTGTGTGTGTGTGTGTGTGTGTGTGTGTGTGTGTGTGTGTGTGTGTGTGTGTGTGTGTGTGTGTGTGTGTGTGTGTATAACAAGGCAATTCAAAGTGCTTCACATAAAACCATTACAAGCATCAAAACATAAGGCAAAAGAAAAGGACATTTAAAAACAATTATGGAATGTATGTGTGGAGGTAAGCAGAAATTGCTAAAGTATACCTTATGTGGAAACTACACAACATTGCATTAACAGTGATACAAATTTAAATATTTTAATCACTGAAAAAAATGTACCATATGAAAGAGCCAGTGTGGTCAGGTCATGATTGAAGGTCGTCTCATTAAACAACCTGCATGGATCTGTAGAATTACTTAGTGCATGTTCCTCACTGGATAAACTGTTAGTTGTTGCACTAATAAGCAGCATTCAATGTCTCTGCAAGTAATGTCAGCTAACGGGAAGGGCGACCGTAACACATTCAGGGACTAATTCTGCACTTGCCCTCAAAAGTAACAAGAAAAAAACTGCTTGGGAAAATTAGAAAAACATGCAATGACATTTATAAAAAGATAAGCTAATGTTACCATGACATTAATGAGGAATACTCATCAAAAAGTAATTTAACTATCTATAGTTTCTGCTGACTAAAACTAGACTGAAACTAACCTTTATAACTGATGACTATACGTTAACAACTTTCATCAAAAGACTAAAATTAAATTTAAAAAAAAAAATGCCAAAGTAAACTTTGTCTGGATAGCTGTTTGAAAAGAATAGAGAAAAACAAAGGAACAGGCATCTTTTAATGAGCAAGACTGTGGAATTAAAGAATTAGTTTAACATTCTGGGAAACAGCCTTTTTCACTCTTTTGCCTTAAGTTAGATTTGAAGAATAAAACCACCCTCATATCTGTCTATTCAATATAAAGATGCAGCAGACAGCTGAAGGCGGGCAGAAGGCGGGAAAACAGGGGAGAAGTAATAGAAGCAGAATAAAAATGACACCGTGTAGTTATAGAGAGGTGAGCAGGCGTGCCGGGCTATGTCTTGGTTGTTGACAGACCACCAGCTGATGAAGCCAGGCTGGCTGTTTTCCCATAATTACAGTCGCTGGGCTAACGTTGGCTAACAGCTGCTAATGATAGCCTCATATTTGTTCAACAAACCGAAGAGTGGTAACAATCTTCTCTTCTGACTCTTAACATAGAAGTAAATGAGCATATTTTCCACTGCCAAACGTGTCCATAAAGACAGACATCTCTCATGCTACTTGTTTTTAAAGCTATGAAGCCAAGTTATTGTGTCAACACCAGGAAAGAGGAAAAGTCTTCTCTTATCAAATCAGGAAATGAGAAATGTATATTTGTGTGTTTTAGTTGCCAGCATGATGTGTATTTTTGCTTAGTAATTAACTGATCCTGTTGTGCCGCCACAGATTTACCAACCCTGTGTGCATTAATACATGCCTGCAGCTGGATAGTCAATCATAGACAATGATTCTCAATTCCTCAGCTGGAGGGAAGAATGGAAACCAAATACTCGGCTGTGGGTTAACTGTATCTGATGTAAAGGGGAAGGAGGTTGTGTTGCAGACTTTGGGCATATTTGATTATAAAATACTAAAGAAATAACTGTTTTTGGCTGAAACTAAACAAGCCAAATCTACAGCTACCATGGCCACATAAAGTACGGTTGAGGGTTTAAATCCCTCTTCAACGTCTACCTTGTGCTTGACATTTGGAATGTACAGATGCTCTCTTCTGGGATCCTTTTCAAATGTTTTACGGAGGTGTAAAACAGACCATAGGCCTGCAGCTGCTCATATGGTTACACACTGCAACAAAAAGAGCCCACAATGTCAAACACCAACTCTTCAGCCGCTCAAGGTTACACCGATGAATCTTTCAGCCACCAGCCGGGTTTCATAACTGGGTCTTGGGAGGATTGAGAGTTATGAGCAGCAGGGCTTTTGTCATGCTTGCGCTGGCTGAGCTGGAGTTATTTGCCTCTGTGCAGTTTGTAAGTCCAGCGCAGACTTATAGCAGGGTCCTGCCAATCTACACAAGAGTTTATTAGTCACTGGGCAGCCTGTAAATTGCTGAGGTTTATTTGTTAAGGCCTGCTAAGGGAATCATCTCTCAACCTCCCGCTAACAGTCAAAGTTGTTTTTTGCTGCATCCATGACGAGTTCATCACTGCAGAGCATAACGGACGGATTACTTCTCCTGCTCGAAGCCTTCCTTCACTTTATTACCTTTTTCAGGAGAGTCAGAGAAATACATCTAAATGTGTGGAATCTGTCATGGAGTAGGAAGTTTAACCAGGTTTAAGCAACGACGTGGAAACAAATACTACACCCACAGACCACTCTTTCTAAAAAATATATATAGAAATACATATGTTCGACAACTACATCATGTTTACGCCTTACAATGTAAAACCTTTAAGGTGCATTGACACCAAATATAACAATACTAATTAGGGTTAATAAAATACATATTAAATATGACACTATTCAACCAACCATCCATTATCTATAGCCGCTTTATCCTGAACAGGGCCTGCTATTTGATGTAGGGAGGTTAGACTCTGGACAGGTCGCCTGTCAATCACAGTGCCAACACAAAACGAAAAACAGAACCTGAAAATGTATTCTGACATTTACACTCACAGGCAATTTAGAATCACCTCTGGGTGGTGGGAGGATGCCGGAGTACCTGGAGAAAACCCACGCAGGCGCAGGGAGAACCAACAGACTCCATGCAGAAAGGCCCTAGAAACACTGCTCACTACTGCACCACTGTGTTCGCCCTATTCAAATACTACAAATCAAAGTTTTTAGCTGTCACTAAGTAGCTGAAAATTCAAGTACGTCTGTTCAATGTTGGAGGTCTATTCAAATTCAAATTGGTTATGACTAGATTGCGACACTTTTAACAGTCTAATATCACCGTCTCTGGTAAGTAAGTGCTGAGTCACAGTTACTGGTCAAAAAACAGTGATGCACTTTCAAAATCTTTCTGGCGGCTGTGAGCTTCATGGGCATTCCACGAGTCACCATGTCTAATAGCAAAAATGTGCATACCTGCTCAGAACGGCCATCACGCTGCCTGCAGACTTTTGGTTGATATTTCCTTGAAAACATTCCTGTCTTCCGACAAAGACAGGCGAAAGGTGATGGCAGTAGTTGTGGGAACACTGGAACACTTGCGGGAAGAAGTTCAAACTCTACGACTTTACACCTCTGCACACCTGAACAATCACTACATAAAATGGTTGTCGGACTGTCTGATACGAAAACTTCTGAAAAGTTTCCATCGCTGCTTCCATCATTTTTTGTCCACCTCGTAGCTTTCAACAGTGCAGTTGAAAATTCACCGCTGATCAAGGTAAACAATCGCTTGCATGCCTTGTTTTGCTGAAGCAGCTGTGTGGACACAAAGTGGCAAATGGTCAGCTCGCTAAAAGGGTCGAAACTCGTAATGCTACGATTTCAAAGACACCATTTTACCAGTTTCTTTCTCTGTGACCTTTTATTATTCTGCACAAAACTGCGACACTGAAAATAATTTCTGACACTCTTCACCTGAGAGTGTTTCCTAACGTAGCCCTGCTGGCTCGCAGCCCCTCTGCTCCATCGACACCCAACTGGGATCCCTGCTGTGAACATCCAGACAAAACATTCCTTCTGTCTGAGGTCACCCAGCCACTCAAATCTCCGGCCCAATGTACCGGCTTAGAGCCCGGGGCAGCAGTCAGCGGGAGACCGGCCTCCCCGTCAAGAGAGGCGGTCTGAGATAAAATAGTTAAGTCAATGGACTGAATATGGCTGATCACAGCCTGTCAAAAAGGGAAACCATCTGAGAGACCATGCCGGTGTGATCTCAGCAGGATTTTTTTTTCAAAGTTTATCTCAATTATATAAATGTTTTAAATCGAATTATACAGTACTAGGTGTTGTACAAGACATAGAAGAGATTTTTGGGGGGTTTCCATGTTGACAGAAAAAACATGCAGCTGTTGAATTCTCCACATGGAGGCTTATTTTCCTACCATACCACTTTCTGCTAGACTAGTGAGCAATTCTGTGAACTGAGAAAGAGAGAAAACAAGTCATAGAGCAAATTACCCCCACAGGTTTCCTCCCCTGCCCCACCCTTCAAGACCAGAGACCAGATCCCGTGTGGGCCTTCAAGTGGTGTGAGGTCGTTCGCTAATAAAGTGCCGAATGACAGCAGAGAGGCGGAAACTGGAAGGTTATGCTCCGAGTCACATCCTATTTGCAGAAGGGAGGAAAAGAGGGCGTGATTTCAATGAAAAAACTTTGGAGCAAAAATTGGGACCCCAAAAAGGTCCCCCACCCACGCTCTGACTCACTGGCTTCAAGTCTGATTCAGCTTGCTGGAGCCGGACCAACACTATCACCGGAGAGATGCTGTCATTTCAGCTTTATTTAGACTCAAACAGCAGCTACTGGGAGAGAGGAGGCTAATCCACGCTTTGATTAAATGATGATCTTGGAAACCGCACGTCGACCTCAAAGATATCCACTCTGAAACAGAACACAACCGTCATCTCTTTCAGCTACCGTTCCTGATGTCCTGGAAATCAGCTCAAAGCTTTTTAGCCCTCAGGGATTTCCTTAAAAGTCCATCCGTCTGGCTTTTTGATCGTCAGCCCTGTTGTTATGAGGACAATGATCCACTAGGGGCTGTGCTTACCCTGTCCAGTCCAAATAAAGTCAGCCAGCATTAGGAGAAGTGAGAGGAGTTAAGCAAACTAAATATTATGATCCTTTTGGTACTAGAACACACAGAGAAGAAGAATCATGAACTATTTATGAAAATAAAATATGAAATCATGTCTCATTCAAATCACTCAACTCTCAAGAGCACTGACAAATGTTACAGTGATTTATTAGATAATGCATTAATTGTGAATGGTACACTTAGTTTATTCATACTTCATAGATGTAAAACACTTATTTTCCCACGATACCCACTAAGCCTGGTTTCTCTACGGACAGGCAGAAACCTTCAGGGAGCCATAAGCTAGATGCTCATATTTTATTGTTTTTTTAATGCTCTCCAAAAAAAAATTGTTATAAAATTAATGAGTGTTTCGGCAGAAAATGTCAATATATTGCAAAGCAGTGTTATGCTTATGAGTGTCATGAGATGATACAGATCAGTGGTTCTCAACCTCTGGGTCGCAACCCAAAGGTGGGTCGCAGAGGTCATTTTGGGTGGGTTGTGGAAGTGTGCGTGAGAAAATGCCAAACATTTATTTTGAATACTACAAAGCATCTGTGCTTTTAATTTGGAGGACATGCGTGTTACGACGGTAACAACCAAAACCAACATTGTCACGAGTAGTTCGCAAACATTAGTGAACAGATTTAAGATTAGTTTTATTTAAATCAAGAAAGGTCTGTTTTTTACTGAATTCAAGATAAGTTTGCCTTCTTTCTTATTTCATACAGTTCAGTTTAGATTCTTGAAACTTAATCAGCATCAGTTTAAACTTGAAAAGCATATTTACCTGTAGTTCTGCCTTTCATTACATTCAGTTTTCATCCTTTGTTTCTTTTTTGTTTCACTGTGGTTTTTGTTTATGTCATGTTTTTAGAAGTGCATGAAGGCCTTGTGTATTACTGCATTTGTTTTGTATTTAATACATTTTTGGGTTGCAACTTAATGACTAAAGAAGGATGTGGGTCACTGTGGATTCTGTAAGATTGTGATGATTAGTGTGTCATTTGACTAATTGATTATTAGAGAAAATAACTGGCAGATAATGATAATAATTCCCCGCTGCACACCTAGTAGTTTACTACCGAAGAAGACTTTTTCTAATCTTTCAATTATATATTTCACTCTAGTGTATACATACTGTGCCATATCATGTATATTTTTAACAGAATGAGTACAAAGTGGCTTGTATTGTGTGTTGTGTCTGGGTCTGGGTCTGGGTCTCAAGTCATTGAACGGGCAGAAACAGCAGTTCTATCACGTCTCCAGCAGGACTCCTGAGGCCCACCGTGACAACAGGCCGTCTCATCTTACACACGTCGCTTCATCGAAAACAAACTGCTGCCGAGCGTGAAATCAACCACATACCTGATCAATGAACGTGAGAGGGAGACTACACAGCTCCTTTCCTTCATTCTCTGCTTTTTCTTCCTTTTGATTTCTGCTTACAACGTCTTACTTGTCTCGGTTTCATTTCAGCACTTTGCCTTACTGCTTCCTGTCTTCCTCCTCTCCCACACTCTCGGAGTGCCTCATCATCTTTTTCTGTCTCTGCTGTGCATGACAGGGAGTTTCTGCCTGAGGCGCCACTCTGGCTCCTGGCCGTACTGCTCTGCTCCCAGAACGGGTGGTGGGACTCGGCCCGCGTGTCTGACAGATTTACATCGATTCTTCCAGAGACCTTTCAGCCTTCCCAAAATTGACACCAATGTGTCTGTCTCTGTTTCACGACAGATACTAGCAGCCCACTGCCTGCTGCTGCAAGTCACAGGGAATCCATTACTTTGGACACTAACTACATTTCAGTTATCTTCATTCATTATGGGGAAAATTCAGAGTACTTCTGTCTCATGACTGGAGAAGGGAAAGCGTCCTACTGTCACTCAGCCTGTATTTGATAGGTCATGGTTAAAGTTCTCAATCAATATTTGAACTACTGTTCAAATATTTGAATTAAAAATTGTTTGTCTATAAGAGCAACAGGCTGTGTGTTCTTAAATACATTGTTCATCAGACCTAAGGCCTGCAGCAGCTGCACTTGTTATATATTCTTGCTGTGTCACATGACGCACACTTGTAACACAAACCCCCAAAATAACATATTTTAGTTTCACAATTGTATCTGTCTGGTCTTACAACATTTGAAAGTCTACTCATGTGTGCTTGGAGAAAACAGGAAGCCAGCTGACTTCATCACTGAGAGTCCCTAATTGACCAATTAGGCTTGACGACTGTAGGATAAGAAAAAATAGAAGCCTGTTATTGAGTCTTTATCAACATAATGCAGCAAGTGTGCATCTTTCAGAAATGAATGGGGCCCCATTTTTGAATATGGTATCCTGATCCTCCATGTTCTGACCCACTGCATGCTCTGATTGCCCATCAGTAAATTACTCTGGTTTTGTCAGTAACACAAAATAAAAAAATAAATAAACAACACAAAACTAGCCACTCATGCTGACCAGATAATTAATACATGAAAGTGTGGTAAGACTGTTGGTTGCCTTAGTGAAACGGTGCTGTCATTAACATTACCCTGTCACAGACGTGAGGTAGCAGAGGAACAGCAACGTACAGGACAATGTTAACTCTACAAGGGATTTTAGGATTAGACTTTGTGGGTTGGGTTAAAATGAATCTGAATGAATCACACATTAGTTCCAATTTGATTTGGCACAGCTACTTGGAATACAGGACAACAATTCTGATTGTGTCTATAATAAGGATGGGTCATGATTTTCATAAACAAAAGGAAAATAGAATGTGACAACCGCTTTATCTAATTTCCCTTGTTTTTATCAGTGCCTGATAGTAATGAGTTATTACTTCCAGAAGGTGACAGGAATGCACTCAAAGCTGTTTGCAAAAGGAGCAGACGAAGAACAGGATGATAACATGCGTCGGTGAAATCCGTGTGGGGATGAAAGCTTAGCTGATCTGGTACAAACCAGAAAAACATCCAACGACAACTACAATAGTCAAAAAGTTCTGACTGCAACTACTTAAAAAAAATTAAATAACAATGAGGGGTAGTAAAAACTCTGCCAGGTAAAGCTGTTAAGCCCTCTGTGAACTATATATTATTAGAAACTCCCAGTGTGATACTGTATAGCTGGAAGTCAGTTTAGTAGAAGTTCATTATCATATGGGCTGTAGCATACCTTTAAGTCACATCATGTCAACAAAGTGAATGTCCCATCATATCATGTTCAGGATCATCTCTCTTGGCCTTCAGCTGTGAATTTGTGGAGTGAATGTAAAGGCCAGAGATGAACAATGTCTCCAGGAGGTCATGGCATTCCCCCGCATTTACCCACTGTAACCTTTATGGCTCTGTAACACATCAACTGTAGTCCTGCCTCCACTACGACAACAGCTGTAACAACTTTGTGAAGGATAAAATATTACACACCGAGGTATTTTCCAAACATTTCAAAAGTAACTTTGACCAGGCGTAAAGTTGCTCAAGAGCCACCGGGGCCCGACAGCAGAGTTCAGCTGAGTCAAAGTGCGGCTCCGGCATCACAGGAAGGCCAGAATTACCAGCAATTAGAGCTCTGAGATAAGAAAACAAACAACAGGCAGTTTTTTTCCCCAGAGTTTGACCTGTGGGCCGATGCAGAGCGGACCCACCCCTCAGAGACCCGGACACCCAACAGACACACCAAAGCACGAGAGAGGCCCCGTTTAATTTTACGGCAGCCTATCTATCCGAGAAGCCCGTTTATCTATGAAACAAATCGTGCCTTTTATGTAACTCCAGTTTGAGTAACCCCTCTTTGGTGAAGAGTCGGGCTTGCCTTGTAGGGTAGTTTTTAACTAACTGCATCTTCTGTCAAAGCCGAAAAGAATGTGACGGTGGAAGGCATTCGGTGCTGCTAACAAGATTCATTCCCCCATCTTTGGTATCTTGGACCAAAGGAGATTAAGTGATCTGCTAACAGAGTAGAATGTAACAAGTTACTCCTTGTGGCATATTTGCAGTCCCAGAGGGACTGTGTGTGTGTGTGTGTGTGTGTGTGTGTGTGTGTGTGTGTGTGTGTGTGTGTGTGTGTGTGTGTGTGTGTGCGTGTGTGCTCGTGGAAAGACCAATACGGAACTTAAATGTTAGTGTGTGCGCACGTTGGGCCCATTCCTCCCGCTGTCAGCTGTGTGGGGTGACCTGCTGAGACATTCCTGGTCTATGTGATGGCTGTCATACCGACCGGCTCCAGTTGCTCCGAATACCACTGACCAGCAATAAACTCTTTGCCTTTGAGTGTCAGGAAATGACAGAGCTGACAGAGAAATGGATGGACACACTCATGAATGCCTTGCTCACGCACATCATTACCTGGTAATACACATTACCAGGCGTCACATCATGGGTGAGAGGGTATTTCTATTATTAGTCACTACAAACGTAACATCCCTGAAGTCTCTTTGGTAATAAAGTGGAAATGTTTCCACTTGCTTCCAGAAGAATCTGGACAGTGTTCAGCGTGAATAAAATGACTCTGGCTATCAAAAAGTTCTTGTCTTCTCCCAACAGAGTGCTCCTTCACAGTGGACACAGACATTTCTATTAATTCCAGACACAGTGAAACAGATGGTACTTCAATTACTGTAAAACGATGTCAAATGGCAATTACACTGCCTGCTTTCACTTCATTTTGCCCTTATTTGTCTTCTTTCTATCAGTCGGTCTATGAAAATTGGTCAGTGTTTACAGTAACAAGGTGGATTCGGGGCCTTCTATAGGAAAAAAAAAAAAAAAGTGTTACTGTAACTCTGGGTCACCATTTCCAAAATAAAAAGACACACAATAGTAATTAATTCAAGGTCAATCTGAAGACTTGAAGAGAGAAAAAAGTTGCCAAAACAGCTTCTGTTGAAGATCAAACATACCATTTCACCTCCTAATTCCAAAACTCTGCAGCAGCGCTGGCAGGTAAAATGTCAAATACCTGTCAAAGTGTGGTTAAAACAATCCAATAGTGTAACTTAGAAAGACACTTGGAAAAGAACTTGTCCAAACTCAATGCTAGAGGACAGACAATGGAAACATGTTGATAAGTGAGTTTAAAAGTGTCCATTGATAGTTTTACTGACATAGAGAGGATAGCCGTTTCTCCCTGCTTAAAGTTTTTTATAGGCCAATGACCCACTGGCACTAGCTTCCTATTTAGCATAAACACATATCAGTGGTATCAAAAGTTCAAGGACACATTTATTTTCTTTTTTTCAGCTGACCCGCATAGTATACAAGGTGCGAGAAAAACGTTCTGAGACAGTTCCTGATGTGTGCGATCACAGCACAAAAAGCAAAGGGAAGCAACAACTTTTGTGAGTAAGTATTCCAAGTTGCATCTCCTGATAAACATTCGTACCTGTGTTGCATGCATTTTTGTGACCACTGGTTGAGCTGAGAGCGCACATTAAATTTAGTGTCAAACTTGGGAAATTGACAACAGAGTCAAGCTTCATAAAGCCTACGGCAATGAACTAATGAACGGCGTGAGGTGTTTTGAGTGGCAGTCACGTTTCAAGAGGGGCAGAACATCACTGTCCAAAACTGAAGAGGGCATGTCAGGTCAGAACCGGCAACCAAGAGCAGGCTGGTGTTTTTTTCAGGGAACTTTCAAAGAGTGGCGGGAGCAATGGGAGTAGTGTATCCCTGTAAAGGGGACTACTTTGACAGGGATGGTGGCCAAATTTAAATCGGGTGCAGTTTTTAGATGTCTAAACCTTTTCATCACACTTGATATATCTGTCTCTCTCACAGACCTACACAATCGTATCCATGCCGACACACTCAGTACAGTTTTACAGAAGACTTCAGAGGGGAGGGCTGGGAAATGAAGGGGAGGGATTGTTCTCTTTGTTTTGGAGGGAGACTTTCGCATCTACAGAACGGTTGCAGAAATGGTATGCATGCACTGTGCTGAGCTGCAGTACGGCACTTCAGGATGTTTTTGTTTTCCCCATTAACTTTTTCACAGCTCATTGGAGCCTCGAAGCTACAATGCCAGACTAACACCGGACTTAATAAAGCATCAGAACCCTGCCATGCAGAAACAAAGAAGTGGACACACAGAAAGTCTTTGTGTCGACCCAGGTGTTACAACCTCAGGATTTTCCACACAAATGTGTTTTCCACTACCCTTTCTTCCCCCCTCTCAAACCACAAAACCATGTGTTTCAGCCCTTGCAAAAAAAAAATCAGGGAGAAACTATAAACGCTGAAATACCACAGGGCTCCTCGTTTGTGTAAAAAGAGCAGCAGTAAGGCTGCTGTGCTGTCCAACCCTGGTAAGCCATGGACTGAGGGTGTATGAGCTGACAGCCGCCACTCAACATGCTGGTTAAGCAGATCTAATGCAGTCTGAAAGCAAACAAGATGTCAGATTAAATAGGATCATCAGTACAGTTAGAAGCAAACATCTTCTACAGGACTGCTGAGCAGAAACACATCCATCTGACTCAGCAGTGTCATACTCTCAGACAGGAGAAGGACTTTCAAAGGTGAACTCTGTTTAAATGAGTCATGACATACTAATCCAGTGTCATCATTTTAGGTGGTGCAGCTTGAAGAGAAAGGTATATCTACGTAAGTGGGTCTGAGTTTGAGTTTGTACAAAATGTGAGCAGTAAAAAAAATGGAATGTGATACGCTCGACACTTTCTACATCTTGGCTAAGTAGCAGAAAAAGAGGGGCCGCAGATGTAAAGATTTTCAAAGTAGGGCGTCTGAAGAAGCTGCAGCGGTTGCAGGACACCAAAAAGTGTTTATTTTTCACAAATTACCACCATACTGCTGTTGGACAGATACCCGAAACCTGACTTCACCCCAGTTATGTCAATCAAACCAGACACGCCCCCAAGCCTACTACTTTTTGAGGTCTAATATCTAATTAATTATGGAATCATTTTCAGAAGCACCACCAGAACACTGACCATAAGGGGGAATTTACTTGTAGCTAAAGACACCACAACTCATGATGCCATAATGACATGAAAAAATATATGGACTTCTGACAATTTTTAAATGGGAGTCTATTGGAGCAAAAGTGTTTTTGGAGCCAGCCCCTAGCGGCACTCAGTGGTATTGCACTGAAGAGTACTTTGACATTGGCCTAATTGTTTAGACGTCCGTTGTTATCTTCAGTCTATGGTTAAGCACGAAGGTTTTATATAAAACAAACAAGTAACATTTCCAATTTACTATAACTTGACTATAGTTTTAGTCATCATTTTCTCATGTAATAATACTCACAAAAGTAAAGAAATACTACAACAGCAGTTCAACAAAAGAGGAAACAAAAGCAAAGAAGTTGAACATTATGTGCACAAAAATGGAGTTGGTGCCAGATGCAGCACAAAAAACTACATATCAAAGAAAAAAAGAGACAGTTTGTCAGAACAGTGATATTTTCAAGTTCCCAAAATTATTAAATAATGTAACCTTTCAACCTACAAGGTCATTGTGGCTGCTTTCTCTCCTTCCTCTTCCAAGACAGAAAAGTGGTCAAATGTTCAGACTGTTTATTCTGAATATTCAAGCCACTTTTTTGAAAGTAAAACTTTAAATGGACAGATCTACAATGTTAGTAACAAACCCTTATTGATTATCCTTTATAATCATCTTAATGCTCAGGTTTCTTCCTCATCTGACTTCTTTTTACATATTTTTTTGTGATCCAGTTCTCATCAATAGAGCCGAATGTGAAGATTTACTCGTAGGAGGGATTGCCAAAAGGGGTTACCATGGTAATTGATTATTTACGTCCAGCAGGCAAAAAACAACAAACAACGCCCGAAAACCAAGTGTCCCTGCAGCAGTCATTAATGTCAATCGACATGGAATAAGAATCGGGTGTACTGACATCTGACCTCTGTATACATTGTTTTATTAGTTTCAGTATGTACAGTATGTACTGAGCAGTGTACACCTCAGTATCTAACTTTCCTCACTTCCTCTGGTAAACATTCCTTCCTTTTATTCACCTCCGTTCTGTCTTTCTCTTCCACGTTCCTCCACTCGCAAACTAAGTCATAAAACACCAGAGATTCGGGCATAAAAGAACAGCAGCTTCTGTTCTGCAAAATCGTTGCGTGTTTGACAGGAAGGCCGACAGATTGGGGGGGAACATCCCTCCAGAGCTTCTCTCTCTCTGCTGGGATTCCTTTAGGGCCTTTTAAGGGAGAGTCGTGCTTATCAAGCCCTGCCCCAGAGTAACCTCTGACCTGAGCTGTGTGTCATTGCTGATCTATCCCAGGCAGCAGGATGCTGACATACATAAAAAATAATAATAAAATAACCAAAGAAGAAGAGGAACCACCCTCTGTCTTTTTGGTTACACAAATGTAGCAGTTCTCCCGGTGCAGCAGACTGGCTAAAGGGACTTTCTGACCCACATGCTACACAGAGACACACCCTACACGAGTTGAGTGTGGTACTTCATGTCAGTGTATCTGACAGAATTACGTTAACAGAAAAGTTCCATTACCTAGATTTTCCTTTTTGGTTTGCAGCTTTAGAGGCTCTGAAAGGGCACAAAGAAAAGTCCTAAAATATCATGAGTGTACACACACACACTACCAACGGTCTATTTTCCATGAGCATTTCACCTGGCACTGGCATCTGTGTATGGCTGACCTCAATATGAATTCAGCACCTTGTGTTTGGAGTAGTAACGGTCACAAAGGGTTCTGACCAAAGGACAGCTCACTGCAGAGGGAAAATGAAACAAAATGCACACGTTTAAATGATTTTACTGGCAGTAAAGGCAATAAATAAAGACTGGTACTGTTGTGCACGAACGACGCTCAGCACCATGATGTGCACAATGCAGAGGGAAGCAAAACTCCTCGTGAGAAAGTATTTCAAGTAACATCGTTTGATCAACATCAGCACCTGTGTTACACACATGTTTATGTCCACTGAGCACTTGAACAGAGAGCACACGTCAAATTGTGCGTCAAATTTTGGGGGAATAGAAAAAGGTAAGGGGGAGCCAAACGCAGCGAGTAGGAAGAGTAGGGAGCAATGATTGTGGGATCCAACTGCCATCATGCCACAGTTCTGGTGTATTTTCACCGAATGTGTTTTCCTCAAAACATCAAAACAGAACTCGGTGTTGACAGTCTGAACCTGGGAGATGAATTCACAATGCGATACCTCACGAATGTCAAAGAAAACCATCAGCATGTTCTTGTTGCACTCCTGACCTGATATGGCGTCCTCGATCTTGGAAAGTGACGTTCTGCCCATATTTAAATGTTAATGCCACTCAAACGCCTCGCCCAGTTCATTTCTTCATTGCTGTAGGCTTTCTGAAGCACTTTACAGGTCTCCATTGGCGATTTTGACCACATTTGATGTGCACTCTCAGTTCAATTCCAGAGTGTAATTGCAAATGTGCACATGCCAGTGGTCGCAAAAACATGTGTAACTCAGGTGCTGATGTTGATCAGGCAACATGACTTGGAACTTACTTACAAACGTTATAGCTTCCACCTGCTCTCTGCACAATACTGTGCTGCACTCCTTTCATGTGCAACAGTAGCAGTCTCTACTCTTTTTGATCGCCCCTCACAGCTGTCATCACAGTCATTTAAAAAAAAAAAATTCCCCTCTGGGATTAATAAAGTAAATACCTACCTACCTACCATTTAGTTTTCTCAAAATTGTGATTTTTAAATCATGTGATGTGTAGATTAAGCGATGGCAATGTTGGGTTGTAGTTGGGTCTAAATGAACAAACATTAGTATAACAAGCAAATGTTTAGCATGCCATCTCACTAATCTAAAGTGGTGGTCATGATTAAATATTAAATGTGCTAAATGTCAGCATGCTAACAGCCCTGTTGGTATGTTAGCATGCTGACAGGACAGAGTACCTTATGTGGCATTAATTCCATTCCTGACTTATACTGTATATTTCTGACTGGTAAACTGAGTTCAGGTCAGTGTACATCAGACTAGGCACTCCATAATACAGAACTGCCTTATATAATGACTAAACCCAGTTTCAATGAATGTGTTGTTGTGCTGTCAATGCACAGGCACGACAACCTCTGCAATCATAAAACCGCTTTGGTGACATGAATGCTTGCAAGTCACTAACCTGGGAATCTTTTCAACCTTTTCCATCTGTCGATGTGACATGAAAGTTGCATTAGGAGAGATGAAAATCAAACATAAAAGAGGCAGAGATAACACTCAGTACTCTTAAGGTGGAGAGAGTAACAATCAAATGCTGTAAAGCCACAAGTCAGGTTGGATGTGAGATGGCGCTCACTTTTCTGTCATTTTTTTTACTGCTATTAATGTCCAACTGCTGTTTCATATTAGTGCTGTACAATCAAAGGAGTGCTGATAAATCTCATCATGACATGATGAGAAGCTTCTGTATAAACCACTGGGCGGTAAAGGTGTACCTATTTGCTTAATGAAAAGACCCTCCCATATCTGTTTGACAACACACTAAAACAGAAACCTGATAAGAAAGCAGCTCAAGCACACAACCTTGGCCTCACACAGCAACACAAAGTAAGTACATGCACATCTAGTTGTTGCAGGTTAAGTGCTTTTCTCAGGGCCACTCCAACACCAATTGTTCTCTTATCGTAACCTGTGGCAGCCGGCCAACATGAGACAAGGAATAGATTGGTGGTGGTGGGGGGGGGTTCAGTAATGATGTCATCCACAACTCTGAAGATATCTGTCAGCGCTCAGGAAGTCGACACAACTTCTCTAATGGATAACATTTTTCACAGCAGCTACAGCACAGAAAACAAAAAGACCTCATTGGCATCAAGTTCGGACCGATCACAAGTCAGTGCATGTGTGATGAGAACACCACGCCTATACTTTAAACAGACACACACCCAACAGTCATACACACACACACACCCAACAGTCATACACACACACACACACACACACACACACACACACACACACACACACACACACACATACACACATACACACACACACACACACACACACGCTGAGTCGGCACTTGGCTTTTTAAAGAGTTCATTCATCATGAATGTGACAAACCACTTCCCAAACTACTTCTCACCTCACACAGTAACACGTCCTGGAAATAGAATCCACTGCAGTTATTCATAAAGATAGCTGAGCTGTATGTCTGTATCGGGCTTAAAGGTATGGTGAGGATAGAGACCTTCGTGTTCATTCATCATGACTCAAAGATTGATGATGACTTTCTATTCTTGTCACACACTATAATTTCTTCTACACACATCAAAGCTAGACTTGCCTTAATAATTCACAAATGTTTGATTTTATTTCGGCCAAGAAGAAACTGGAATTTAAATTACCCTGACCAGACAATCAAGCCTTCCAAAAATAGCCATTTAATTGGCTGACTGAACGTTGCTGCAGTTATATTTAGGGGTTATTTTAAGCCCCGCGGAGCGCAGGACAGGGCCTCGCAGGACACACACTGGGGCAGAATATGGATGCTAGTCGTGGCTGCCCACTCTCAGCAGTCCGCCCACCAAGAACAGGGCAATCCCCCGCTCAGGCGGCCCAGTGACATCGGCATCAGCTGCTAGCAACAAATTGCATTAGAGGACAGCGGGAAGACAGCCAGGCCTTTACCAAACAGGCGGCTGCAATTTAGAGCAGGCAGTGAGATAGCAGTGAGTAACTTTAAAAAGACCAGCCCGACCGATTGACTATAATTGTATTGTAACCTGTTTGGAAAATATTCTTGATATGAAATGCAACATGATATTTATGTCCTAGTTTTTGTTGTTCTTTTAAGTCTCAAAGTGTTATTAGAATGAGGAAATTAGCACCACTTTAATACTTACTTCTACAATGTGGTGGATAAATGAGAGAGGAGTCGTAGCTTCTGGCCTTTACACTGCTTTTGTCAGCTATCAGACTAAACTTAGCAAAATAACCTACCACAAACACGTCAAGTGTTCAAAGCTTACTTATGAGACACAGCTCACCGATCCACTGGACACACTGACTACAACGGCAGCTCATTGTCTCCAGCAGCTGTTTCAGAGCCGGAAAATAATGTCGCAGGTTGCTGTGAACATTGCAACTAAGAACCTACACAAAGCTATACAAGACTCTCGAGCATGTTGTACGGAGGCCTGGATGCACATTGAGCTACAAACTGACATCTGCAGGCATAGCAGTGGCACAGATAACATCAGGGGTGTAGTGCTATATGTTTAAGTGGGGTTAAGTTGTGGCTTCATGGTTGTTTAATCACATCATCATACAGTGGAAAGTGTACATACAATAGTCAGTCATGTATATTTCATTTATTTATTATAAGACTGTAAATCGGCAATACAATCCTGCCATTTTCAACAGTTGTTTTAAGTTATTAATCTAAAGTGTGATTGTCCAGTTTCATTTTACAACATGTTCCTTCAAATGTTTCAGAATAAAAGCCTTGTTTAGAAGTTAAAAGTTCCAGTCTGCTGAAATGGTAGATGTCTTTGAATTTGAAATGGATACATGAAGTGTTGCGTATGGACAACAGCAATGTTAATAGCACAAACAATAGCAGATCAAAAAGAACTGCAAACATTTAATTTTCTCCCTTGGAGAAAAAAAATTCCATCACATATCTCCCTGCTTTGCCTAAACCTATGGCTACCATGGAAACCATTAGCAGATATAACGTTTCATACGTTCACCATCTTAGTTTGGTGTGTTAGCATGATAGACAAAGTAGTGTAAAGATGCCGCTGACAGGTCTGAAGGCTTCTCATTGCCCATTTTAAAAAGAGGGCACCACACACAGCGACACCACAGAAAGCAGGCAGACACACATCCACACCTGGAAGCTGTGCACCAAATCTAAAAGGCACCAGTGATTACATAGGCAAACTATTTATTTGCATGGCGGCATGTTGAAGAGACAGCTTTCTAACGTCCTGTAAAGGTTTTACAAAATATCAACTTGTAGTTGGTACCTGTGGAGAATCTGTAGCCATCCTCATGTTATGGCAGAAGGTATTAGAGAGTTAATTTAAAATAGATCAGTCCAGTTCTCTCACTGGGAAAAAGAAAATCCACCCCAGCAGGTCTTTTTGGTCCAGTATGTAGGTCTTGACATAAATCTGGAGGCTGGAAAAAGAGAAGTGGTTGGCCTCGGTCTGTGTTTCGAGATTAAACCGGGTCACGATGAGGAAAACATGGACAAGGACAGATATTTAGGACAGTGTGGTTGTATTCTGTGAGGATAAAGATGAGTATCTGAACAACACAGAGATATTAATACTGCTGGGTACCTTGGCAATGTTTACAAACCAAATACTTTCCATTATCAACCATCAGCAGGTTTATCCACACACACAACCTCTACAGCCAAACTGCAAGCAGGGCGTAATGACAATTCCTTCAGAGTACCGGCACTAAGAAGGTTCATGCTTTAAATATTCTACAAAAAAAGGTAGCAAATATTATTTCCTGTAGCAAAAATATATACAGGAAAGATGGGGGGGTGTGACACAGTCAGACGGCTCTCTGATTGGCTGTCATCAGTGTGCCTTAATAAGGAGAGCAGGACCTCAGTGAAACCCAGACACTGTTGAGGAGGGAACCCAGAGGAACGTCTGGAACATAAACACCTGCCACAAAGCCACCTCCTGCTTCCCATTACCTCCTGGTGCAGTAGGAGCACCGCAGACACACAGATATCCTTGTATATGCATTCTGATGATGCGGTTATCAAATGAATTGTTAAGACCAGTTGTTGCGCGTTTTTTCTCACGTTCACTGTACTTTAGAATACATGTTAGAATTCCCGTCACTTTTTCAACAGCACTGAAGCCAAAAGCCCTAAAAACTCTGTTTGACTTGATAACTATAATTTTGCGTCACACAGCAACCTGCCTTCATCCTGAGAATTTTCTACTAAATACCACCCACTGATACCCGATGAAAAGGCCAGTAGAAGTAGAACTGTCTGGCAACAAATGTCAAAAATCAATGTGGTGATGGTTTACAGAAGTCAAAAAATGCCACGCCGGACAGCATTATATAAAAAAAAGATATGGGATGTTTGCATAAATAGACCCACAGACGACGGAAAACATGCTGATACACAGAAAATGAGCGACAGTGATTCAGCACAATCAGAGATGCCAGATTCTCACAAGAGGGAGCGCAAGAGGGAGAAAAAAAAAAATAACAAACTGGGGCAATATTTATAGAAAAGCTCTTCCTCTTCCTGATGATCTGCTGGAACGGAACAGATGAAACATGCAGGGGGGAAACATGCAGCAGAAGGAGGGAAAAGTGGAGAAACACAGGAGTCCTGGGCAGGAGTGAGACCAAAACACAACTCTGAAATGAAAGCATCTGGAGGATGCTGCTGACATCCTCTGACGGGAACACTGTGAAAAGTGAAGGTGGCTGCGGAGAGGTGTTGTTGTGATAGATGACTCTTCTACGGATGTGGATTTTCCCTTCACCTGCCAAAACTAAACTTTACCCTTCACACACCTCCATCTTTCTCTGACTAACTTCCACGGGAGAGATTTCCAAAAAAAGGAAACTATGCAAGATAAACCAGAGAGGGCATGCCGGTTTGCACACTTGAGGAGATAAAAGGATAAAAAGAGATGAAGATTTGAGAGGAAAAGCTCCCTGTGGGGTATTAATGAATTTCACTGTTGGTCAGGAGCACCTGGCTGGATACGGGATAACAATCAGCAGAGCGCTCCGACTTAAACTACCCCGTGGAGGTCAGAGGTCAGAGGTCAGCAGAGCAGGCTGATTGTTAGGGTCGCATATCAAAGTGAAGCCCTCCTGTAAATCCACTGGACTCTTTGGACACACACTCAGAGAGGCAGCGTGGAAGAATGACAGCCGACATGTGTGGCAATCAATAAAACACTCAGCAGTCCGGGGATGCAGCATGCACCACTGCTGCTCTGCTCCACTGACACACACACACACACACACACACACACACACACACACACACACACACACACACACACACACACACACACACACACAGTCAAAAGCACAGCAAGGTGCATATGCAAACAGTCATGCGTTTGCACCTGCGGAGAGTCAACAATGCCAAAAATAGACAAATGAATTAGACCAACCACCCACAAACACGTATGCAAAGACATCTCTTCATCATCACCATCATGACATGTAATTCACACGGTAGCTGTCATCACTGTCCCACCTTTATAC
This sequence comes from Embiotoca jacksoni, assembly GCF_022577435.1. Classification (NCBI taxonomy): domain Eukaryota; kingdom Metazoa; phylum Chordata; class Actinopteri; family Embiotocidae; genus Embiotoca; species Embiotoca jacksoni. Next base: position 16,396,762 of record NW_027185241.1, read on the forward strand.
TTCTCTCTGACGTTTTCATAAGCCTGGATGAAGTCCTGCTCTTCGGCATTCGGAGGCAGGTAGGCAGGTTCGTACATGGCCATGCCGGCGTCCTCACCCTCTTCTTCTTTTTAAGGTCGGCTTTTTCCCCCCCTCTGTGAGTTTGGATGTGTGTGAGGCAGCCCGAGCTGTCCTCTGTCTGCTCCCTCAGCTGTGTGTGAACCCCTCCACAGCTCCCAACTTCATTCCACTGCCCAGCGCCACACCCCCACCTCCCCGCCATCCCACTTTTTATTCCATACCCTCCCATCGTCTGGCTCATAAATAGTAATATAAATGTCAGGCCCCTCCTCTTAAAGATACAGAGACTGGAGCAGCAGGCACACACTCGCAGTGTGCTGCTGCTTGCCAAGCACAAATACAGCAGCAAGGGAAGCAGAGCAGCAGCAGACGGCTCTCCGGTAATACTTCAATTGAATTAGACTGTAATGGACGGCAAACAGATTATATCAGATACACATATACAGTTTTCTTACTGCCAGGAAGGTTATGAATTCAGACCTCTAGTGTGTAGCACTTATTATGTTGATCTCTCTGAGAGCTCTCTGTCATTATGGTTTGTTTTTGTCATGGAAACATGTCTATTGCCTGTTTGTGTTTGTGGATCCTGCGCAGCTGTCATTAACACTTGCATGATGGTAGCTGATGATTTTTACTGGCCGATAGATGTATGATGACTTATGATGCATGTATTTTATGTGCACAAAAGATAGTGTTCAATATCTCCAGAAGGAAGCCGGTACGTGAGCTCAGAGGACAGAATTAGCTGGTCAGAGCTCTGGACTTTCTGTGTGTTCAGGCAGCTGGGAATTGGGAAAGTTCCCATTTTGGATCGTCCCACTTCCGAGATGAAAGCACTCACAAACAGGCAGTATGGCAGCCCCGAGAAAATGTGCTCTAGTTCTCCAGTCAGACGACAGAAACGTGACAAATAACATCATCGTTGTCCATATAAACCAATGCAAGCAGGAAATGGAGCTCAGGAGGTTAATATTTTATGTTCACTACAATTTTACGTGTTCCGTTCTGTTTACCCAGAGTTTTCATAATGTGAGTCAATAGATTAAGTTCCAGCATCTTTAAACCTGAATCAACATGAAGCAGTGCAGAGTTTCTGTCAAAATAAATGATAATAAAGACACTGCAGAACCTGAAGAAACCATCATATGCTGAGCTTCTCTATGTTATTATTTAGTCACATCTGAAAAGGAAGCAGCCAATTGCTACAGGACTTCATCTAACAACAAAGAAGACGTTTGCCCTGTTGGTGCTGTGGTAACACACTCCAGCTGGTTGCTGAAAGGGTCTCTGAGAAAGTTGATGCCTGCGGCGCAATGAATAGATTCAAAGGCAGCAGCAGATATAACCTTGACATCCACCTGGAACCGTTGAATATTCAACAACTGCCCTGACCGGCCGAGCCAGTGACAGTCCAGACAAAAATAAATCACGGTGGGGGACAAAAAAACTGTCAGCTACTGATGCCAAGACTTCACTGGTCATTTTAATTAAAACTAGCTGTTTGGTTGTTGTGTCAATACATAATAAATTCACAATGTACTCTGATTAATATCAATACAGGTTGTGGCATTAAAGATGATTAATAGCAGTGATGGTGTGATAGGATCATGTCAGCTAACGGTGACATACTGTGCACAGAGAATGGATTAAGCTGCTGGAATCTCAGAACGATGTCTTGTTGAGCAGCTTTATGACAATACGGCTCATAAAAATGATGAGGAAAGTGAAGATGATATCGCCCCAGAACTAGGCTGGCAGGCGTAGGAGTCAGTTGTAGCACAATAACAGAGATCTGAGGTAGGAAAAGGGAAAATCCCTGCAGCTAACCCTGACTATCAGTCAGTTCTTTGGCCAAGGCCGGACTGACATCAGCCAGGACACTTTCCTGGGAGGAAACCCGATAAGTCCTCTCCAAACTGCTGCTGCAGAAGTGTGTGTGTGTGTGTGTGTGTGTGTGTGTGTGTGTGTGTGTGTGTGTGTGTGTGTGTGTGTGTGTGTATCTTTACTCTGACTGCAACAGGAAATATTACACAGGAGACAGTTAATCACGTGCTGGGTGACATGTTTTCACTCATGTCGTCACACTATTTTGATTAGATACAATATTCTGTTAGTCATTTAGACAGCATTCTTGCACAAATTCATTATATTCGCAATCATTTTGTCCATTAAATAAGTATCTTGAAATGTAGAAACAGAAGTATTTCAGATTATATTATAGAAATTAAAAATCGACTCGACAGTTGAGTCGCGGTGGCAGCAGGTCAAGGAAGTTATCCCAGACTGCCTTATCCACAGCAACACACCCGAACCACCAACAAAAAGAAGCAGTGGCGCTACGCTGAGCTCGCCCCGGATGTCAGAGCTCCTTTTTCTATCTCTAAGGCTGAGCCCGGCCGCCCTGCAAAGGATTTAACAAGCATATTTTGCATGTCCACCGTCAACGACTTCCCAAAAAAGCCCAATAAAGAAAGTGCGAGTGACTGCCCTCACACACACACACACACACACACACACACACACACACACACACACACACACACACACACACAGAGTAACATGCAGTCAACATCATCTCCTCCAAAAGCAGAACTAAACAGCTAAAGGTTTACGTATCCTGAGAAAGAAGAGGAGGCAGCAAGAACGACGACATCAGCATGTCGACTCTGGATTCCAACAGATAAAACTGACCAGAGTTGTAAATGGAAGCCAATGAATGAACTACTGAATACAGAAGAGCTAACATCAGTCACACAGTTTATTACATATAAAACCATGACAGGATTAAGTGGAATGTCCACTTTGCATTTGACAGGGTTCACTAACGAGATGTGCTTGTCACAGATAAGAAGACAGACTCACATTTAGCAAGTTAAAGCTGTGACATCAGGACTTTACTGCAGGGAGGTGAGTGGGAACTATAAGGAGGGTTTACAATTAAACTTTTAACACATCACCCACTTTTAACAGTCACTGACACCAGATCTCACAGCCTCCTTTTTACACACACGCACATAGTGGTGTCACTTGGAGGATACTTGAATGTCTCACTGTTGCTGGATCGTTCTAACTTTCTGAAACTGGCTTCGTGACATCTGTTTGTATCGTTAAACTGCAAGTTGAAACAGCTCATAATCTGAATGAAGGATTCAACGAAAGTCTGTGAACATACGTGTGTGTGTGTGTGTGTGTGTGTGTGTAGAGCCGAGGGTTTGTTTCCCAGATCTCACTCAACAATACTCAACAGGTGCACGCAGGGGCTGAAGACACGTATTCTTCGGCTTGCACACCCCAAGCTTTCCACATCAGAAGGTCTGAGTGTGGTTGCACGTTCCAATGTGTGAACCACTTAACACGCGTGTATGTGCACATCAGTATCATGTACACATAGTGTTTGTCTGTGCATTTGCACTTCATTCTGCCTTTAAAGGGTCCCAAGTGATGAATGGAAGTCAACAAATAAAGAAATGAAAGATGTCCTCTGTACCCTGTATGTAAAATACAGAATATATAAACCGGTAACAGGATAATATTGTAGTAATTTTGCCATGAAGTCTTGCTGCCGTCAATATGTAATGTACTACATAGATTTGTAAAGGTTGCAAAGTACAAATCCACTTATCTAAATCATATCGTGTAAGTAAAAGACAAACATAAATTTCCACGGAGCACAAAGAAGCTGTAATTTCCGTGAGTAAGTAGTCCAAGTTTTGCTGTTTGATTCAAGTCAGCACCGGAGTTACACATGGTTTACTAAGCAGTCGTCCAGGTGTGTCCGCAATTTCTTTATGAAACTGAAACTTCAGCAGAGAGCGCACATTAAAGTTTGTAACAAATTATTGGGGAACAGAGAGAAGTAGCAGGGAGCCAAATCTGGTAAGCAGGGGTGGTACGTAGCAACGAATCTGCTGCCTGAGCGAGGAGGTTGTGTGTACCAAATGTTTCCCCTCAGACGCCTCAGAACATCATCGTGGAACAGTGACAGTTCGACCTTGGGGGACAAATTCACAGTGCACAACACGGAGAACGCAAAGATAACCCAGCTGGTTGCGCTCCTGACCTGATGCACCTCTTGGGTTTTGGGTGACGTTCTGCTCCTTGGAAATGCAAATGTCCCTAAAAACACCTCTCCAGGCTCATTGCCTTATTGCCGTGTAGCTTTCTGAAGCATTTCAAGGGTCTCTGCTTTCTAATTTTCAGGGTTTGACACAAAATGTTGTCCCCTGGACCACTGCTCACAAAAGCATGTGAAACTCAGGAGGTGATTTTGATCAAGAGACCAAAATGTCAGTACTTACTCAAGAAGGTTACAGCTTCTTTGTGCTCCATTGCGTGTCGTGGTCCTGCACACTGAGAACTTTCTGATCCACCCTTGTAAACAGGCACATTTTTCAACACTGAGACCATATAGTGCATTCCCCAGTGGTTAAAGAAGCTCCCGAGTAAACAGCCTGCCACTCTGTGTTTTCCAGGTGTGTTTCCTTTCGTTTGATATTCTAGTGAGGCCGACTCGCAAGACAGGCAAGGCTTTACCATTAACATTTTAATGTTTTTCACACCACTCGGTTCTGAGAATGAGATGCCAGTCACCACAAATCACACGCCATCATTTATACTCAAGGGGATTAAAAACAGCTCGCCACTGATGGAAAAAAAAAACATGAAGGAAACAAAGAAAGCCCTCTCCACACACACACACACACACACACACACACACACAAGCAGGAGTTTAATGCATGACCAACAGCTAGAATGATCGTAGAAGATGACTCAAGCCTCAATAATATTGTGATTGCTGTTATTAAGGAGAATAAAACAGGACTGATCCTCTGTGAGAGTTTGATGAGTGGAAATGATTTTGTCAGGAGAGACGTGCTTTGAAAGTCAAAGAAATCTCACAGTGCTCGTTGCCTTCATTGTGTTTTCACTTGACACATTTCGAGCTATATATTTGCTTAACATCCCCAAAATTGTATTACCTTTGCATGCAAGTACAGAAATCCCTCCTCTAACGCACACGTATGGTGAAATACATGTTAAAAATGAAATGTGTACACGACCTCACTTCATGTTAAACAAGTATGGAGCGTCTTTTCTGCCTGAGATCGTTCATGCAATGTTCAGTGTTTCTGCCCATGACCTCGCCTCCTTCCTTTTCCAAACTCACACGACCTTTGTGAGCTGATCATCACCAGTCGTGATACATTTCTGTCAATTAGAGCCGAGGCGAGACCGAATCCAGTATGGTGCAATCAGGGTGCAATGTTACTGTAAAACTACGAGTGACAGACGGCCATAGAAACAGGCCTAGCTCCCTCTTCTGGATATCCACAACAGAAACAAATGTAATGCACAAACAGCAGTCACAGTACTCTGCTCTGGATCTTTCCAGTCCCACCATACATGTGTTATGGCTCATTCACAGAATTTGAAACTAATGGTGATGGTCGGCATTCTTTCACTGACACCAGCGTGTAATGAGGAAGACCACAAAGGTCAGAGCTGTTGAAAAAAAAAAAAAAAAAAGAGAAAATTGAGGATATAAAGCTGTTCAGTTGGAAAAGGTTCCCCCAAAGGGCATTCAACTTATTGTCTGGTGAAATAAGGCAGAGCTCCGTGACACCAAGCACACTGTGTAGTCACGGCTTTCTGGGACGGGTGTGGGAAATGAGACACATTTTCCAGAAGCAGAGATGACTCTCCAGGATGAACAAATAACCAGGCCTATTAATACAAAGTGCCCCCTGCTGGGCGAGTGGGTTATTACTGAGTGAGGGAGGGCCTTCAGAATGGAGATAGGTGTGTGATGAGATGACATTTCATGAGCTTTTGCACTGCCTCTCAAACTGCAGCCAACAATAGGTGCGTTTGTAAAGGAAACAGTCATATCTCTCCAACCTGAGTAATATGATTAGAAACACAAAGAGGCTTTCATAAGTGAAGCAGCTCAACAGTACAAAAAGTGCACAGAATAATATGATAAAATGTCAACGCATTTAGCTCTAATGCTTCTTTACATCTTCTTTACTGGACTATTATGGAAGCTGCTTGAGGGCGAGAGTCTTGGTATGAATCTGTGGAGGAACTGTCATGGCTGCAATGATGTGGATTTATACCTTTAAAGGGTCATCTTTTATCTGGTCCTGCAATGTGCACTGACAACATAAAGAGCAGACTGTGGATGATGCAGATAATTCCCCATACAGTCCATTATGTAGGAGTTACACAGGACTGCTGGGATATTTAGGGCTCTGTACATCAACACTGCTGTCTGCATTAGATCATAATGCCTGTGTGTGTGAGGGGGGGGGTAATTTGTTACAACAGCATCTAAAATAGTTGATGGATTTGATTAACAAAAATCCTCTGAAACTTGTTTTGTTTTTGTGTCATATTTTCCATGCCTTCCCTTCACAACACAGGGACCAAATGGAGCTCAGGAGGTCAGTTTTATGTGCAAACTACATTTCTACGTGTTTACTGAACTCTCAGTTTACTGAACTCTCAAAATCCTCCCGCTTTCTTAGCACCATATTCCCAGTTAGACAGGTGTTCAGGTGTATTCTCACACTCTGAGATTGGAACTTTCCCACTTCACAGTTGCTCATGAAAGAACTAAAATTGTCATTGATCGGGATACATTGCACTCTGGATGAAGGAGTTTTCATACTAAACATCATATATTTGGTTCTGTTGCACAGATTTGGATCAATTGTCCATCATGCGGGTGATAATATTAAAGCAGTGCGATCATTACCCTTTAAAAATACATCAAATTAACAATACAGCTATCTGATGAAGCAACCACAGTTATTACGGTTACATGGTGATATTAATGCTGGTTTCTTTAACATGACTGTTTTTTCTACTCAATCCCATTTTAAACAGTAGCACAGCAAAGCTAGGTTATCATCTATCTTAATGAGTAAAAACATTATTAACTAAAAAATGTTGGCCTGCTTTAATTTATGCTAATTCCTAAAACCAGGCAACTCAGCAAAAGTGCAGGAGGCTGTGTTAGAATCAATGATAAATCAATACATTGCACTGCCAATATTGATTGATGTGATGGTGGTTGTCAATTGAATCACCTCACTTGCATCACCTCCCTATGTGATTCCCTTTAAAAGATAAGGGAGTCAAACATAATTATGTAGGATAAGTACCAGAAGTCTAACATAGATTTTACAAAATCTACTGAAGACACCATTATGTGACTTTGAAAATGATATTTTCAATGAACTCAATAATATTACAGAATAACCTTTATCAACATACAGTTAACTTACCAAAGAACAACAACATCGATTTCAGTTCACTTAAATTACTAAAAAACATTTTCTTTCCATAGAAAGCAGAAGATGCAGCCATTCCCAAATCTGAGTAAATTCAACTGTAACAACCTGAACGGAGTTACTATGACTACACCACAACAGATATGCAGGAAATAATTGATATAAAATGACGAAGTGACTGATTCATTCTACAGTGTCCCGAAAGTGAAGTTTGATTGATTTATCACCCACTAGGTGGCAGGGTGGAGTGTCTGACCAGATACCCTTGAATACCAGTCTCATGCACGCACCACGAATTCTGTGCATTCTTCTGCCCAGCATCAGAGACGACCTTTGACCTCTTCATGTGTTCACGCACAGACATTAAAGCCATACCGTGGACAGTAAATAGTCTCTATAGTCTCTCTGACAGCTGACTGACTAGAGGACTTTCAACTCAATTTTTCCGCAGAAAATAACTCATGTCTCTGCTGAATACTGGTCTGTATTCAGCAGAGACATGAGCTATTTGTAAATGAGACTTGTATAGTGTCTTGAGACAAACACATCCCAAAACAGGAGAGTTACTTACTAAAACATGTCATATTCCCAAAGGAGTTTCCTCGTTTCTTTTCTCAACATCCTCATGTCACTAAGCAATAAGATCTAATAGTATTTAACTGAAGCCTCCACTTAACACCAGGTCAGAACAAGATCTCCATCTCATTCTTAAAGGCCTAATCCCACAGGTGATTAGAAGTGTCGAAGCTGCTCTCATGTGCAATTAGAAAGATAAAAGTATTTCAAAAGCTAATTTAAAGATCTGCAAAGTTGAGCATACTTGAGACAGCTGATAAGAAACAGAAAAGACCAGCAGTCCCAATTAGCCAAAGTTCACCTGAGCTGCACGTCCACAACTTTCTGTCAATATTGTCAGAAGGTTTTTTAACAACTTTATGTTCTTACCAATAAAGCTAAACTGCTGATGTTTGCAGATATGTTTACTGTGCAATACCACGTCTATGCTCGAATGTCCTGTCAGAAGATTAAACACTTTTATCGCTGCCTTTTTTGTGGTGGATTTGCATCTTCATTAACTGACAAATATTGTCCCATTTGGTTTATATTATACAGCCACAAGAAGCTAACAAGAATTATTTGCTTATTCCAAAGAATTTAACCGCAAAAAAAAAAAAAAAAACACATAAAACTCAGCCAATTATAACACAATTTCTGAGAAAAGCTGCCACAAAATTGGCATTTTTGATTGCAACAATCACCAAAAAAAAAAAAAAAAATCTAAAATCCTGGAGGGATTATAATGTATATCCTATACCTTTACGAAATTTTAGGGCAATCCACCCAAGAATATTTATGTTCGGAACAATGTGCCCAAATGGCCAACCATGGTTCAAAAACTGAACTCTTTACTTAAAGAGTTGTTTCGAACACTAATGAGATATCAGCGTATTAGGAACACTGCAGAGCTCCTTCAGCCACACCGCAGGTCGTCACTGACAGGACGCGTGTTCACAGTCTACCTCTGACATCCCTCTGACACAAGTTCATCTATATATAGTCGGGGATTCTGCAGCAGGCAGTTAGTCAATCAGCAGGACCCACAACAGAATCTCAGCCTCGCCCACGGGTGCTGACACAGCCTGACCCGGCCTCCTGATGGACAGAGGAAGAGAAGTACAGGATGTGGACGCAGGACTATTTATTGTAGGTGCTAAAGTTATCCAAACTTCCTCCTGGCCAGGAGCTGCAGCATTCCAAAACAAACTCCATCAAAGACTTATTGTGCTGAAGGGGGCACGCTAAAAAATAGCACATTACAGCGTAGAAGGGGAACAATGTGGATCACATTTCTGTGCCACAATAAACATACAAATTAACATATTTTTATGACATGTTTTTTTCTGCCTGTCTCACTCTGCCATCGCTTCATCCCTTCAGGGGAGATGTGGGGTTGACCTGACTTCCCACGCTGCCTGGTGAGTCAGTAATGGCAGCAGCACTTCAAAATCACCTCAGACACATTCTTTAAAATGTATGTAACATCATTTCTTTTGCATATCTGCCAACACTGATCCTAATATATGGCACAAGAGCATTTTGGCTGATTACTGCTGAGTTTGGCTCTACTGTGTTAGAAAATCATTAACGCAGACTGGGGTTAATAGATATGACACCATCATACGATTTGTATCACTCAGGAGTGCATTTAGATATGAAATCACTTTTACATGAAGTCTTCTCTGACTATGAACTGTATGAATGCATCTAACACTTGGCCTCAGGCAATCAACACATCCCTGTGATGGTACTGCTGAGCCGCAGTGTAAATAAATCATGTGTTTCCAGTATCCCTACAGATGATTGGACACGATCCCGGACTATTGTTCGAGCAAAAACAACCACACCTCACACTCTGGAAAACTCCTGTGTGTTGCCATGCTCCTCGGCTTCATGTATAATGCATACATCCTTTCTAGCTGAGAGAAAGCATTATCAGTCAGCAGGGAGAAAACCTTACATATGTAGAGTATGTATAAAAAAAAAAAAAAAAAAGGCTGCTCAGTTTCCTGTTAACTTGTAGTGCCGCTTACAAGGTTAATTGTTCCTCAGCAGCCCGACATTTAAAACTGGTCGAGGCAGCTTGAAAATAAAGGAGGACTGCAACCAGAAGAGCGTCACATCCTCTCAGTATAATGATTGAAGCTGCCATTGGATACCAGTTCAGCACGAAGGAGCTTTCACATGTCAGTTTTACATGAATTCACAGAACTGACATTAATAATAAATCCATGTATTCCTTACTGCTACTGTATATGTACAAGTACTGAGATGAATTTGTGACTCTGGGAATTCAGTGGTCAATAAATGAAATGGAGCTCTGTGCTGTTTGAGATGATGTCATCTGCCATGCTCGACCAAGAGAGCAAACACGGACATGCCCACAAAGGACAATAGCCCTGACAGAGTTAATTCAACTCTTTTCAATTGCTTTTCATAAGCAAAAAAGTCAACTGGAGCCCGAACGACACTGGATTTTTGGGGCCAATGCTGATACTGATATTAGGGAGGAAAAGAATAAAGATATTCGTTGTGTATTTCCTGTATCTACAGTATGTTTCAACACACATATTTTCAATGATCACTCAAATGTGGTTATCAAACACTTAAGACACTTGTGACAAGGATATGTAAAGGAGGAAGAATATTTACAGTCCATCAGTGCACTGAAGCAGTAAACATTACAGGGATTTTTATAAATTACTATAAAAAAAAAAAAAAAACACAAATAGAAAATCTTTTACTTTATGTCAAGCATTTTTTTTCGCATTATGTTCCATTTTTTTCATATCAGTAGATGTGCTTGTGGAGTCAAAGTAAATTAAATTGAGTCAAGTTCGATTGTTAAGAACTTTGAGATGCAGCTTTGCGTTGTTCACCAACAGCAGACTAACTTGACAATGCTAAACTTTTGCAGAATGGACGGTAGAAAACAGACATTTTCATAGTTTATAGTCATCTGAGTTTATCACGAGAGACTTTTTTAAATATGTCATCCATTTGGACAGATAATAAAGAATAAGTAGTAATAATACATCTTTTGGGTAAACTGTGTGGACTTATTTTCATTTTAGCAACCAAGCTAATGAGCTCAATATACTTAAAACACTCTATCGAGTGTGTGAGAGTAACACTGCAGTTGTTCGGCCGTCCTACCTGCGATGCGGATGACAGCCCTCTCTGCTGGATCCAGCACCTCGGCTGAGGCTGACTTGGAGCGTTTGACCCTCTGGTGTTTGGACAGGTTCCAGGGCAGGGTGTCTCCGGGACAGGGGGCGCTGCTCCGCTCCGCGTGCCTTTCCTCCAGCGGGGCTCGATCCCTGCGTCTGTCTTTACGGTTCGCCATCACCTGCTTCACAGAGAGATTAAAGGATTGAGTTTGAGATTGATGACATGAATGAGAGTGCACACACCCACCCACCCACACACACACACACACACACACACACACACACACACACACACACACACAGACATAACCAGAGCAAAACCGCCACACAATGAGAACTGACATCATGAAGAGGTCTTTCAGGTTATGAAGATCAACACAATAATCCACAGCTACGATACACATGTCTATTAGTGGCGATTACTGACATTTAGTGTTATTTCTTTATGCTATAATGTCATTTATAAAAGCAGCACATTATACAAGGAGTAAATTAAAACTGAAAGTACTGAAGGGAGTAGTAGCTGTCATGCTTAGTCATGGACACCATACTGCTCTATAAACAGACACACACTCCACAACTTGAAATTATCCTGCCAAGTAGACAACAAACTGCTTAATCTGATTGCCAAAAACCAAAAAGAGAGAATACCACATTTCAGTAAACCAACCAGGATCCACTGTTTTCATTTCTGTGCTGTGAGTGACCTCAGTCCTCTAATGTTTACCTGCCTCTGATATGTATGACAAGTTAAAACTGAAAATACTTCATATCAGTGTCATAAAATGCTGACTGCAGGGCCAGAAACACTTTGTGCTGTGTGACATATTATCAGTTGTACGTGGAAACGCCTGCAGGGAGAGGCTACATTGGACTTTCACCCACATATCCAAAAAGGAAGCGATAAAGTTTCTAAAAAGTACTTGTGAAATTGTTCAGTCATCTGTGCAGCAGCCATATGAACTCTAACAAAATCAATACCAAGTCATAACGTTATGATTAACAAAAGGCACTTTTGGAAGGTAAGCATGACTGTCCGTTTCTACAAATGTTTAGGAGAGAGGAACTGCTTTACTTTGCTAACAATCACTCAGTCTAGGTTTCTTTTTGACTATTTACTTAGGCCCTGACCTTTAATTTAAGGTTAAATATTGACCAGTAAAGTGCAGCACCAGTTATAACCCGTGACGGACATGAACAAAAATGATCTGAGTAACTCTGTAAGTGGTGTAAAGTGCTGAGGGAAAGTACATTTTCTCTAATAGTGTCTGATTTTAACTGTATTTCAGGACCAAGGAGCTTGAACAGAAGATATTAATCCAAATATCACTAAACAGCTAATAACTCAAATCACCACGATGTGTTGAAATAATGAGGAAATAAAAGTGAAACCTACAATTTATAAATATCTCAGGGTAATATACACGCTATAATAATGAGTCATCAGCACTTATAAATACTGTCTGTGTATAAGCCAAATAACAATGAAGTGGTGTTTCCTGAAGTGACAACTCCTATCACTTTTTCTGCCATCAAATCACTTCACTGTCTGTCAGCAGCAATATTTAAAGAGACCCGTGGAACCATGCTTTACTCAACTACAACAACTTGGAATATTATATATATATACAAATACATTTATATGGTAGTGACACCTGCTGGGAGAGATAAGCCTCCGTTCAAAGACCTGCAGCTCTGCGCTGTTACAGTAACTGACAGCAATACTGTGATATGCCTTAATGTTGTCACAGCTGACCTGAGTTCAATCCTTTGTTTATACTGTACATGTACATTTTTGGCTGTCCAGCTAGCATTGGATCACGATGTCATCACAGAACAGGCTACAGTAACCAGCTTCTCAGACATAAATAGGCTACAAATGAATAATGTATAGTTAATCAGAACACAGCAAATATTGTTTCTGGAGTTTCTTTTCATCCATAAATTATGCCAGATGTCAATCTTATTACTAGTAGTACTATAGGCCCTCACTCAACCCTCCACGTGATAAAATGCAGTCACAAATTGTTGTTGTTGTTGTTGTTGTTGACATTATTGAACTGTGGAATTGTCTGTGTATGTGGAAACAGGAGCAATAATTGGCACAGGTTATTCTCGAAGTGGCACAATTAATTCAGGGCCACATTGAACGTAAACTAGGACTCTAAGGATTTAAAAGTCCTGAATCTACCGGCCTGGTGCACCTGCAACAAAATTAGCCCAAACGCAAAGATAGCTCCATAAACCAAGTTAACGCCACACTAATCTGGTGTCACTGGAAGTACCCGTTTTTCTACATGAGGTAACCCAACGCACACACCGGAGCAGTGAGATTATGCATTGTCTTACCTTACTGCGGAGCTGGACCGGTGCGTAAAAAGCCCGTCAAACGGCCATGAATGCCGGTGCTTCACTCTGTGTCCCGCAGGATGTCGCCAACCAAAACAAATCGAGTCGCCGGGAGTCCGCGTGTGTGACAGCGCACTGCATATGTGTGCGGTGCCGGGAAGAGTTGAGATAGCCACTCCTTTCAACGGGAGGCAGGGGGCTGCTGCTGGAGGAGGCTGGAGAGACGACCCGCCGCGCAGAATCCGCAGTCATCTGTGATGTGTCTCTCGCCCTGCTCGCTCCGTCTCATCCCGCATCCCTCCCTGCGTGGCGACACTTCTGAATTCAAAGGTCGGTGACCATTCGCCAACTGACTCCCGCCAAATCAGCGAAATTACATTTTATAATCTCAGTTACAGTTTCTAAGGTCATGTACTGCAGTAAACAGATGAAGCAGGCGTCCTTCCCGGGCCTCCCCTCCCCTCCCCTCCCACCCCCCAGTCCTCACCGCGGACCTGCTGCGGGGCTTCTGCACCGATCTCAAGCAATTACTGGCGGCTCTCCACTAGCAGGGTCTGGTGCTGCGGTGAAAAGCTGCATGACTCACTTTTCGATTAGTTCGCCTGCTTGTCCCGGGTTGAGCATTGTTGTGTCCGCAGGCTGCTCCAGACAGCAGATCTTTATGAAGGGCTTCATGACGTTTTGAATGAATTGGCAGAAAGCAAGTTAAACACACAGTATGCAGAAAGTGTTGACAGACATCACAGACATGGTTTTAGTCTATAAGTCTCCAGCAGACATTCTGCAGTCATTTATTAGACTGAGTTTTAGAAACCATGCAAACACAGTGTGACCTCATGCTGGGATCAACACACGTAAAGAGTAACTAATGTGTGAACACAACATGTAAGTCTGCTCAGCAAAAGACCCATAATACATTCTAAAATTCTGATCACAATGATCTCCTTAGGGACTCACCAGGAGGCCAGCATGTACTATGGGTACTGCTTAGTCTGCATTTATTCCTGCCTTATGCTGTGCTGAGTAATGATCACATTTAAGTGCTCACCCAATCAGATTCCTGGTTACATTTTTTTCCGTAAAAATATATATATTTTTTATAAAATCAAGGAGGTGCAAAGTTGGTCATGGAGTTTGAAATTATGATTACCTGTATCAGTGGTTCCTGAGGGTAATGTGCTTTCATGTGAGTGATGGATCACCTTCATGCTCCAAGCATCCTTCACAAAGCAGAACAAGAATAGTTAAACTGTGTACAACTCTAGTCCACTCTAAAGGCCATAACCTGTGATGGGGGGTAATGGCGGAGATTGTTGTTTCATAAGCCAAAAAAAAGTTGTTTTGTTTGAAACACTGTGTTTATCTGGCAAAAAAAAAAAAATCTGAATTAGTCAACTGATATACTATATACATTTACTAACTAGGTTTCCATCCAAACGTATGTTAGTTTTAACTAAATCTGCAGAAAATAAGAAAAAGAATGCAGAGCTACATCAACAGCAGCAGCTGGTGGCGTGAATATCAATGCAGAAAATGACATTTCTATCATGTTCTTGGTGCTGCTATTACATAAAGCTTTTAAGTCCCATGCTTCATGTGCATCATGATTCCTCTTTCTATTGCACTTTGTTGCAACCTTTCCATCTCAGCCAAGCATAAAAAAAAAAGAATTCTCACTATTTTCAGGTCTGTTTTTAATTCTCTGCAATTCCACTTTTTCTAAACACAAATTTAAATTACACATGAAACCCATGGGAGGACACACACAGACACATACATAAAACATGATCCCTATCACATATTAAGGCTGATTTCTACACCGTGGAAGCAAACTGTGAATCAGTCCAGTTAATGCAATGCTGCAACCACCAGACATCCTCAGCACCAACAGTATATCATAACAGCACACTGAAGTATGCAGCCTATTAGTGCAGCCTAATGAAAGAGGCACTGAAGAGTCTAGACACAGTCAAACTGCAGAGCAGAGGTCAGAGCTTGTTTCTATATTTCCACACAATCCATTGAATGAATGCCTGTTTTATAAAATGTGTCTAACCCAAAAGCATCCTGCTGTGATTAACTGTTCGATCTCTGAAAATCAAAGTGCTTTTATCAGTCAGCAACACTCATACTGAAGGGATGCAGTATTTCAAATGCTAAGAAAACTGTCAGACACTTTATTGCTTACATGAAGATTCCAGATGTAGCCATATGAAAATCATACATGAGAAATGGGTACGATTTTGAGCATCCTTAATTCCAGAATTTAAATTAAGTGAAATCAAAGAAACAAATAGGGGGGGAAAAATGGGATGAACAAAGCAGTCTGTCTTTTTCTGCTTTGTGTGACTGTTTACAGCGGCCTGGCCAGAGCTCGTATACGTACAGTCTGCCGTGTTCAAGGACCCGTGCTCTCAGGCAGCGTTGTCAGCGTGGCCGCTAACCTCCGCTCGCCAAGGAGAACTCAATTATCTTGTCAGTGACAAATGTCTCACTCTTCCCTCATAGCCAGATGTGCACTGCAGTGCATGTACCAGACATTCAGCGAGGTGGAGAGGGCATGGAGCTGTGGCCTTGAATAACACCAGACGAGGGACGCAACCGTTTGCTCCACCTTTAAAGTGCACTCACATGTGAGTGAATTTCTCTGTCACTCAACCCACCTTTTCATGAGGGCATGAACAGAAGCACCATTTCAAATTATCAGCACAGATTATGTACAAAAAAGATGATGATAATGATGATGATGATGATGATGATGATAATGAGAAGGTGTTGGCAGTTATTGAACAGCTATTTAACAAGTACTTTAACTAGTACACCTGAGTTATTAAAAGAACAGGTATCCAGTTGTCTTTAAAAGACCACCTTGACTTCCTCTCATCTCAAAGACTACAAAGCCCCTGAGCCACTTTCGTTGTTTCACAAAGAGGCCAACCTTGCCTGATGAGCTGAAGTTGGCGTGGTGCCAGTGTACCAGTTATTATGAATGAAATGATGGCCTACTTACTAATGCAGTACCTGCACCTGCTGGTGTCGGCTGTCTGGTTGGATTAGTAGAAATGTGGCCAGCTGACACTCTTTGGTGAGTTACAATGGTAGCATAAAAACAAAGGCAGGTTTGAGGCTCCATGACTTGTTGACAGCTGCTGTTGGGCTCCTCGGACGCAGCTGACCACATTGTCAGAAGCATTTTAACGACTACCATCAGTTGTTTTGGGGAGATTCAGTTTCAAACCTAGATTAAATCACCAGGACCCAATTTATTTGTTTTCAAGATAAAACAAAAACAACAAATATTGAATTCAATGTAAAAATTATTATTTTTTTAAAGTCTAAGAGGTCCTGCATATCTTAACACTTGAATTATTTCCTGTTTACTATTGTGTTTATTAAGAATTGAACAGTAAATCGCTTAACCTAAGGTTAGCTTGAAAAACTGTTTATAAAGGGTAAGTGAATTCCAATACACAGTTCATAAAAATTCTACCTTTGCCCATCTCCTGTGTTGGAGGACTTAATTAAATGTGTTAATGTTTTATATCATAAAAATAATTTAGCAAGCTATCATGTTCACTACTTGTAGGCACTGGTGCTAGACTCACATTTGATAGGGAAATTGTAAGGTTCTCAAAGTCAAAAAATAAGTCAGACTATTTTCATTGCATGAGCTGAAGTTGGTTGTTTATAACTCACAGTGTTAACACAACACTTTTCAGCAGTCCAGGACTTCCTCAGCCGACGCTGAGCCGCTCTGCTAACTTGGCCATTACCACGCAGGTCTCCTGGAACCTGGAAGAAACCAACAGCCTCAACAAGAGAGCGGGGTCTCTTTATATCAGTCAGCCTTATATATGAATATAGTTCATTTGGAAATGAGCCATTGGGTTTAAAAGTTTATTATCAAAGCTGAATAAAACACTCAGTGAAAATATATATTTAACAATTTCAATAGCCATTCAATCTGAAAGATATCAGTTCTCCCCTCAAACTGAATGAGCACGATAGCTCTGCAAACTACCAACTACTGGTTTTCTTATTTTTGAAAGAAATTTAGGCTTTATGGCTTTAGATTAACGTGTACAACAGATTTACAGACAAAAGTTATATCTCATACTTTGTACATCCCATACTCAGTTCTTGAAGTAGAAAAAATAATTTCACTAGCAAGGACCTCCACCTCAATTGAGTAAGAACAGAATTTATCGATTATGATATGATGGAATGCACTGCAGCCTGGGCAAGACATGGGGTTTGGGGAAAGCTCAGCTGAGAATCCACTGCGGCTCTCGGGCCTCGCAGACCCCCCAAAAAGCCTTCAGAGAAACCAGTGATGACGAAGCCATGCGCAGGTCCTAGAGCCGTGGCAGGTGTGGAGCTGTCAGGAGTCCAGTTTTTTCCTCCGTTTTGCCCCCCGATCACCTCTCCTCCTGTGTCCCGTCTTTGTCTGTGGCCACGCCCCTCACCTCCCGTGGCCACGCCCCTCACAGGTCCCAGCAGATGCAGCCACTCACCCCCGATCACCACCTGCAGGTGTACTGCATCTCCCTGATCACCTCCCCAGACTATATGTAACCTGCCCCTGCACAACTCTGGTTGTCGGTTCATTTTTGTTTAGTCACCCATCCGTCCTCCGTCTGCTTTCCGTCAGCTCTCCATCAGCTCTCCGTCAGTCCTCCGTCAGTCCTGTTCCCGTTCCTCCGGCCTCTGTGCCTCCTGCGGATATTCCCCGTCAAAGTCACCAGTCGGTGGAGTTGCCCTCCCGGCTCGGAGGATTGTTGACGCCGTCCCTTCCGCTGGTCTGCCGGCTGCCCTGTCAGCCGTGTCCCCCTGGAGCTGTCGGTCGAGTTGCCCTCCCGACTGGACGCAAGTGGACACGATCGGTGCCACCTTTTCGTTTGTTGTTTTTTTGTTTTTTATAATAAAGACTGTACTTTGGAACTTATACCTCGAGTCTGTGAGCTTGCATTTGGGTCCTGGAAAAACACCCACCACATAACAGAATGAACCGACCAAGGAAGGACCCAGCAGCCACAGACTCGAATCCAAGATACATGACTTTATTTCAGTATTTTTCCAGTCAGGCCCGCCGGAATGACACTGTTTCTGCTGAACCCCGGGCTGGGTTCGAGGGAACCCGCCTGGCCTTCTGGGACCCCCCCAGAAGGAGGCGGCGATGCTGGGGTCACCGGCCATCTGGTCCTGCTGCACCCTTGATCTCTGGACATGTAGCCATCAGTCACCACGTGCAAGCCTACAGCCCCGTCGGTCGCCACGAGCGAGCCTACAGCCCCGTCGGTCGCTACGGGCGAGCCTACAGCCCCGTCGGTCGCCACTACGGACTCTCTACCCCGCAGCGCCGGTGAGCGAGCCAGACGCCGCCTGGGCGTTGGCCCACAAGTGCCTGCAGCGTGGCCTACGCGGCAGTAACGCTGCTCCTTCGTTCCCTGTCGCTGGACGGGTCGCTGACGTCCTGCCTCCAGCTCCTGCTGCCTGCGGATGGGTCGACGCCCCGCCTCCGGCTCCATCCTCCGGCGCGTTTGTCGCCCCGGCTCCGTCCTCCAGGGCGGTCGACGCACCTCCTCCAGCTCCTGCTGCCTCCAGGGTGGTCGACGCCCCTCCTCCGGCTCCGTCCTCCGGCGCGGTCGTCGCCCCGCCTCCTGCTGCCTCTGGCGCGGTCGTCGCCACGCCTCCTGCTCCGTCCTCCGGCGCGGTCGTCGCCACGCGTCCTGCTCCGACCTCCTGTGCGGTCGTCGCCCCGTCTCCGGCTCCTGCTGCCTCCGACGTGGTCGTCGCCTCGCCACCGGCCCCTGCTGCCTCAGGCGCGGTCGACGCCCCGCCTCCGTCCTCCAGGGCGGTCGACGCCCCTCCTCCAGCTCCTGCTGCCTCCGGAGCGGTCCTCCGGAGAGGTCCCCCGAGCCCGTCCTGCCCCGTGAGCGTCCTCCGGAGAGGTCCCCCGAACCTGTCCTGCCCCGTGGCCATCCTCCGGAGCGGTCACCTGAACATGTCCTGCCATGGCAGGACATACCTCGAGTCTGTGAGCTTGCATTTGGGTCCTGGAAAAACACCCACCACATAACAGGAGCAGCTTGGAAGCCCATCTGAACATAACCATGACAAGGTGATCTGGGACTCCTCTGTCTAGGGAAGAGATGGCTGGAAGGAGTGGCCAGTAAAAGGGGTCGGGAGAAAATCCAACGTGGTGAAAGTGGGAGCGCAAGCAGGAACGAGTGGAGGTGTTGCTGCACTTCATGGTGAAGAAGGCGCGACGGGATCCGCAACTGCAGGTTATGCGTCCATATCTGCCAGGGGTCCAGATGCAATTGAACATAGGAACCATGTTGCCGATTAGGCATGTTTGCTTGTCGGAGTGGAGCTCGCAGTCCTTGCAGAGGTTGGATAAGCAGAGGTGACGACCAAGAACGAGTTGATGGGCGAGGGTTAACTCAACTTTTCACAGGACATAGAAGAAGCAGCAAGAATGTTGGTTCCTGGGCACATGGAAAGCAATTTAAGCGAAGGGTGGTAATGCAGCAGTAGAAGAGATCGAAGGCGTGAAAAAGACGGAGAACACGTTCGACTCAGGCATGAAAAAGTGAGCAAGTGATGGCCACACGAGACATGAAGGCGAGGGAGTCTCCTCTTCTCTGCCATTGATGTCGACGACAGGGAGGTCGCCGGAATGGATCTCCTTGGTCCTTACTCCCATTAAAAAGGGAAGCGATGACCACCGGATGGTTCCATTGGCGGCAAAAAACGATGGAGGGAGGGAGTTTTGGATAAACTGTTTTAATATGATGGCTATTTCGCAGAGAAAATCCACCACCATGAGGACCCCCAAAGATTGGCAGAAGGAACGGCATCCGTTCGGAGCCGAACCCCGGCCAAGTGTTACGGTCAATCACTGAGGAAGGTGACACCGTTCCAGTTTGCAAGGAGATGTTGCCATCCCTGCCCTGGATGAGCCGATGGGTCCAGAGCTGGGGACGTAGATGATACGAATGAGAGCGAGTGGCGGGAAGAAAAAGAAGAAATGCAGCAAGCATCCCGACAGCCACAATGAGAGCAGCAAATCATTGAAAGGGGACAGAAGAACCCGAAACCAGCAATCTGGAGAAATGGAAGGACTGGCAAATCTGAAACTGGCCCGCTAGAGCCCAAATGAGACCTGTAGTTGGATGAAATGGGGGATGGCCAACTCTGGAACGGGTATCTCTGTGCCCGAATGGCCTCTGTGGACTGATGAGATGGGGGGGACAGACAAAGCAGAATGGAAACGGGCATCTCGGTGCCCAAACGGAACTCCACAGTTTGATGAAACGGGGGACGGGCGAAACGGGAACGGGCCTCCCTGTGCCCGAACTGAGCGCTGCAGCCCGAAGAGAATGGGACGGATGAATCTGAACAGACATCTCGGTCAGGTGTCAGACCGGATGAGTCTGCGTCTCCTGAGAACAACATCACCCTCACCAACCTGTTGAACACAGCATGTTTACCCTCCTCTGAATTCCTGGACCTTTGGACAGGTTACAAGTCAACAGGTCCCCATCCTCTCCACATAGGAGCAAGACACCCTGCCTGAAAGAATTGTGGTCGCTTTTTGTCTCTATGCAGTTACTTTGTGTATCTTTCCATCATTTTGCATGCATTTGTGTTCATGTTGTCTCTCTTTTTGTTCTTTTTAGTCTATTTTAATCTATTCATTTTACAGTTGTATTTCATTTCATTATTTTGTGTCTTTTTAGTTGTTCTGCATGGGTTTTTGTTGATTTGGCATGTTTGTTTTAATTTATTTCCCAGTTAAAATTCTCCTTCTATTTTATGGTCATTCTGCATTGTTTTGTGTTCATATTGGATCTTGCAGTGTTAATTTTTTTGTCTTTTTACAGTTGTTTTGTGTATCATTTCATCATTTTACATGCATTTGTGTGCATGTTGCGCCCCTTTTTGGTCAATTTTGTGTCTTTTTGGCAGTTATGATCTATTCTTTTTATTTTGTGTATTTTTGCAGTTGTTTTGCATGTGTTTGTGCTTTTTTTCAACAGATCAATTTCTTTGTTTCTTTTCTGCACATTTTGAGGCCAGACTGCAGCACTTTGTGGTCCTTTTGTGTCTCTTTGTAGCTGTTTTACTTTTCTTTGTGGTTTGTGTATTTATTGTCCAATAAGAAATGTCTGTCACGTCAGGCACAGGCCACCACCTGTTGCCAGTAATCCTTCAATGCCTAAACCAACTTCTTGCTGCTTCCTGATAAAGATCTGAAGGTTTTATGAGTCATGTGGGTCTACACTGAGTAGATTAGAGAAAACAAAGGAGACGTCATCATCACTGTGACATTGTCTGTGACCTATACACATCCAACACACTCACCTGCAGCAGCCAGGAGTTCACCTGCAGCAGTCCAACACTGCCCTCTAGTGCAATTATAAAAAAAAACAAATCCTCAAACGCTCCAGTGTTAAAATTGGGATCGAGTTCAAGGCAGGTCATGGATTATTTCACCAATTCCTCGTGAGAACAGTTTTATTAAACCAATTGGAAGAAACTTTGTTTCATCCACAAAGCCTCAGACATAACATTCGCCACATCAATAAAGATCATCTTATTCCACAAACATCCAACATTCTTCAGGCATCTACTTCCTTACCCAACGGAAATACCACCTTAGCCACCGTGAGCCTTTTTCTGTTTAAGGCATCATACGATTTTTATTTTTTATGTGTTTGTGAGATGGAAAGCGCATATTTTCAGAGAGTGATCATGCCAATAAAGCCAAAAAGTAATGACGGAAATCTGGAACTCGATGGCAAACGTTATGTTCAGCCTATATGATTTACATAAACAACAAATGGAAACACTGAAGACTTCTCCGCAATGAGTCACTTTTGGAGCACACTGCATCATGGGAGAGTTTGTGCCGGCAATAAGAGGGCAGCAGAGAGCTTTGAGATATGTTTGCTGTAAGGTAAGACTGTGTATCAACAATATTAAAGTGGATATATAATGTGATTATTACTAACCACCAGACACACTCGCACACACACAGTCACACCACACAGGCATGCAGGATGCAGAGCCGGCCAAAGGCACACAAACACACACAAACGTGCATGACCCACTCACACACAGGACTGTACACACCCACGAGTCCATACACACATACACGAGTCGAGTGCGAAACCACATATACACACACAGGAGCACTCGCTCGCCATAAACCACATTCATACACACACGCACACTCCTGCAGTGCATACCTCCCCACTACTGGTCCAGACCCAGACACCGCATGCCAGTGCACCTCGCTCCCTGACCACAGGCCGCAGGAGTAGAAGAAGAAACAGATGGGTACCAGCTGTTTGGATGAGAGCCCCGGGTACACAGCTACTGTATTGCACCACACACACACACACACACACATGCATGAACACTTGAACTCATTCCAGTTGTTTAACTGCAGCCCTGCCTATACAGTTTCTAGTATTTACTCACACAGCATTTACAAGTAATGCATTGTTCGTGCTCTATTAAACAATTCAAAACCTTCCAGTGTTGGCATTAAACAGTCTTTCTGATACATCCAACGTGGTGTGTTTATGTTAATTATAATGACGTTTCAAATTACTACGTATTTACTGATGTTTAAATGCAACACAGTCCCTTTGGACAGGCTATAGTTCGATATTATTTTAGTTCTTTACCCTGGCAAGCACACTTAATACAAGGAATAAGACAGAGGAAAAAAGAACAGACAAAGCTTTGTGTGTGTGTGTATACATATATATATATATATATATAGATAAATCAAGCAGAAACAAGAATGAAATCCAAAAAGTCAAGGTTATAATATTAAGAAAAAAAACAAAAAAAACAAAAGGGTTTTAAGATGGTTTTGAGTATGGTCACAGATTTTTTTTGATACGAGTGCATCACATTTTAAATGAAAGAATAACTATGAGGTTAAAGTGCTGACTTTGAATTTGTTCATGTCCATATTAAACAGTGTAGGAATGATACACAGTATAATGGAGAATGCTTTGTGTTTCGCTTGCTCAAGAAAAGACCCTTAAAACAAGCAGAGAAACTACAGACTTCAGGCAATCTGTATTTGCAACCAAATGTTGAAGCTGCGTTGATTAGTATTTCTTTTCTTTATGTAATATAAGAGGTGTTGCTTGTAGATAGAATCCCAGAGAGAATTATGACCCAACTTTGCTGTTCTCCTCCTTTATGTAGCATTTTAGCCTCTTTCAGCTCTTTGTTTTTACATCGTGCCCTGCAGCGTTTGTGTTTTGGTTCATTCTCATTGCCAAAAACAACAAATCAAGAATAACTTCTGGTTATATGTCTCCACCAACCAGTCAAGCTGCAGTTTACGTCCATTATTTGTGATATACGGATATTTGAATAAAATTGATTTGACTTTGTTAAGTTCTGTTGTTCTTATTCTGCTTTCTGTCTAATGATTTTTGTCATAGCCATGAGAGTGGACAACCCTTCAAAAATGGATGTTGCTGCAAAGAAACTACAAATTCATGGTTCACACACATCTTCATCCTGACAGCACAGATGATCTATACAATCACCACAGTTTCAAGATTAGTATGGCCGATTAAATTTCCAACCAAATGTGACATTTAATCACAATCTCCCTGTTCCTGAGTTACGCTGTTGAATAATGACCAAAAAGGTGATGTTTACAAACATTATGATGTCACAGTAAAGTTGACAGTCGACCTTTTGGATATTAGACATCTGTGTGAAATTTTGTCAAAATGAGTGTAATTTTTTTTTAGTTGTGAGCACAAACGTGTATCACAACGTTTGTGTCACAGTGACCTTTGACCTTCGATCAACAAATTATCATCAATTCATCCTTGAGTCCAAGTGGACCTTTGTGCCAGATGCAATGAAACTCCCTCAAGGCGTTCCTGCTATATCGCGTTCTCAAGAACGGGATGGACATGAGATCACAGGGACCTTAACCTTTGACCTTTGACCACCAAATTATTAACAGTTCATCCTAGTTTTAAAGCATAAAACGTCTGATGGACCCATCTGCTCAACACCGAACAATAAACAAATAAAATCAGTGACAAACCGGTAAACGTAGTCGTGCATTTAGCTGCGAAAGAATCAGATATTTCTCTCAGGAGGAGACCAAAACAGAGCAAAAAGGAGAGTTAATATTTAGACTTACACTTATCAGGTGCACAGATACACAAATCCAAATAAATGTTAATGTTGCAAAAAAACACCTGCTTTAAACATGAGGACTTCATTTGTTAATGCTAATTGTCGTAATTACAAATGGTCCACTAACATTTATGGCACTTTAAAATCCAAGTTATTGTTTCATTCCAATTCTTATGCATCGGTGGACAGAGATGACCAAAATGTGTGTGTGAGGATATGAAATAAATGTATCTTTACAAGTGTGTTTTCTTAGAAACTGCGACCACTGTTCCCTAAATAGATGTCAAGTTAGCTGTCCACAACGATGGCAGCGGATGCTGTTGATCATTCTCGACTCTCCTTTTTCTTTCTTTCCTTCCTTCTTTCTTTGTGTTTCCTCCATGAACCCAGCAATTTCTGATCCAACCTCAGCTATCAACTTTCTTCCTATGAGTCAACTTGAGGTGGTGACTCCTTCAGCTCATTACAACATGACTTACCCAAACCAAAACTCTCCTACTGCCTGAGATGCATGTTTCCTCTCTCTGAATGGCATTAGTTACAGCCAGCGGTCGTTCTCTCTTATTACTCTGACTTTCAACACAATCTGTCCCATTAAATACAAATACAGCATTGTGTGAAGTACAGTAAAGTCAGGGTTTATTTTATCAGTGTTTGAGGCTGGTGTGACAGTCCTGCTACTACAAACGTCACGTTTCTACAGAAGGCCATCTGCACGGCTTACCGGGATCCTGGAGCAACACTCTCTGGTCCTATACCAGTCGTTGCACACTGTGCAGGAAAAAAAATGACAAATGGAAATGGTATTGTGTGTATGGTTGACCACGGTCGTCCTGTGATTTCCAGCTTCAGCGCTGATGTGGTCTGGCCAGTGTGGGTTTAGAGGGCAGACCGGATCAACAGTAGGCTGGTTGGGGATCATTTTCCCTCTTGAAGCCAACAGGATGCCTTTAATGAACCGCAGCGTGTTTGAACTGTCGCATCTCGCCATCCGAGCAGTCCAGGCCTCATCGCTGCCGTGCATGACATAAAAGAAACATGCTAAAAACTGAAGATGTATCAAATCCAGACAAAAGACCACAAATCAAATGTTGGCTATAACGGAGGGGAATGTCTTTGGGTAATGTAGAGGTTCCAAGAAACAGTTCTTGTTGTTTCCAGGCAAATGCTTTAAGCTCCCTGTCGTCTTCATGTCACGTCTGATGCAACTTCAGAGTCATATCACAGCCAATGTTTTAGTGAAGACTGAAGCTGCTGGTTGCTTCTCTGCTCTCCCCTCAACCCAACCGGTCGAGGCGGATGACCGCCCACCTCTGAGCCTGGTTCTCTTGGAGGTTTCTTCATGTTAAAAAGGAGTTTTTCCTTCCTTCTGTTGGAGGTTTTTCTCCCTTAAAGAGGAGTTTTTCCCTCCTAGCCTACGTGGGAATTGTTGAATTGATGGGTTTATCTGTATAATGCTGTAAAATTCTGTTGTAAGGACTTTAATGTGTGAAATAACCTGTGTTGTGATTATATAAATCACAATTGAATTGAATTAAATTCATATCTGAGGGCTTTAAGGAAACACCGTTGTTTACCACAGGTTCCAGTCTGCTTGGACTGACCCTGCTTGATGAATAGCTGCTGCTGAATGAGTTTACCTGTTGCGTCCACAAGATGGTGTCGCTCGTGTATCACATAACTGACAGACCTGCGGCACCTCTCGTTGTGGCAGCAGCAAAGGAGAAAACAGGCTCACATAATTTTCAGATAACTGCAACCTGTGATTAAGGTTCAGTAACTGCGAGTGTTGATATGCTGCATATTGTTTCAATTACTCCAAACTGTTGTTCCAGGCCGTGCCATCGGAAAAAATGCTCAAAATACTCCATGTTTGATCTTGTGGGCTCTTGTGAAACTGGAAATGAATGGTGATTAACTATAATGATGATCATCGTGGTGAAAGGTTTTGTGCCACAGGTTATTTGACTATGTGAGCCGGTCTATGTAGAGTAGGTCTATAGACGAGAGACCTTAAAGATCATTACTATTCATAAGGAATATGGCACATAGAAGAGTCACGTTCTGTTTGATCAAAGAAACAGAGAGAACTTACAGTCAGCAAATAAACATGTCATATTTAATCATAAATATATGATGAAAGAAAAGTATAACTAGTTTTTTTTTTCCTTACGATAATGCTGGTCAGTTAGAAACACATGAACTACCTACTGTAGGTCCAGCTCCATCTTTTTTGTTGTAGTGGGAGGCTTTGTAGTGTTGAATGAGAAAGAAGGTTATGGTTATGATTAAAGTAGGCACTAAAGCAAAGGTGGTAATTGGGATCATAAACACTCACTTTTCCATTTACCCCTCTAATGAAGCGTTCCTGTTTATTCCGAGCACCCGCTTCATCAGAAGAAATAGCATCCACACCGAGCCGGCCCGTTTAGCACCCTTCACATCTGTTTATATTATTTTGGTGGCACGATGAAGGATGTCAGCAAATAGTTTGCGGGCGTGCAGCACAATCAGGCAGAGAATACTTGTGTGCAAAGATATCTTGTTTTTGAGGGTCGATACTGTACCAGTATCACTGTGCTGAGGCGGCTGCCAAAAAAAAATGGGATTAGAATTAGATAGAGATAAAGATATGATTCTGTGACAAAACCTTGAGACGGGATCCACAATCCATGTCTTTTGTGGATCGAGGCTGGAACAGATTGTGACAGTGTGTGCTGCTGGAAACTCAGCTGGCCTGATCATACTCACAAGCCTGTGTTAAACCACCTGTTTAAGCCCACCGTGATGCCACCCATTGGTTTGTGCCGTTCTGAAACCTTAAAACAAATCTGTGACTGTCATTTTGGTATTTTAGAGGGAGGGGTGTTTCTGACTCGTAGATCTGATCAAGAACCAAAGGGCACTATTCCCACCCACTTATACCACAAACCTGACCACACCCCAGGCCTGTCAATCAAACCAAGCACCTCCAAATAGACCACAAGAACACAGGTCAGGAGTGACTCTAGCTAATGACATCATAATGACTTGTGGAAAGAAATGTATTGACGTTTTGGAACCAGCCCCCAGTGGTCCTCAGTGCTATTGCACTAAGAACTCATTTTGTTTAGTTAATTCTTAGCTAAACAGTAATTCATGTATTTTAGTGCAATTAACCTTGAAAATGGTCTTTTCTACTTGTGTCTTTATGAAAGCATGTAACACAGGAGCTCTGAGCTGTCAGAGAGTCCAGACACAGGCTTGTTTTACGGCCGATCCAGAGCTCTGCCAGGCTCTCTGCATACCCTGGTGGTGGCTGCTGTAGTGCAGGGAGCCAGACGGTAGAGATACAAAATGAAGCCAAAGCAACTGATGGCTCATAATCATAACTTTTAAAGGGGGACAAATTCACTGTGGCTTTTCTCATCAGGGCAGAGGTGTTTTTCATCAGTCATAGGAGGTTGTATTAGGACATTAAACTCAGACATGTGTGGATCAGGTGTCAGGTGGTTATGTTTGGTGTGTGTTTTCAATGAATCGTGTCCTTCTGCAGTATCAGAGGACCCAAGATGCATCAAAGCTACTCATCAACTGTGGGTGTATTTTCACTGGTTTGACAGATATTTTATTCTGACTGGAAGTGTTTAACTAAATATTACGCCTGCCCTCTGGCTGTTCAGATTAGGGTCACTTTAACATTCTTCTTCTTCCCTTTAAAAAAGCAACATGTATCTATTAGGCCATCTGCATTTCCAGTGCAACCCCACTTTTTAAACATAATTCCAGTCAACTTCACCCGATGCGAGGAACGTTAATTTATCATAATTCTTTGAAGATCGGACCTGGAGGAAGCTCACTCAGCCAGCGTGTTCCCTTTGCCTTTCCAAGTCCAAATGCCGTGTGGCATGTTTGACATAGCGAATGAAAGGAATAACGCAGGCTGTCAGGTAGGAGAGAGCCAGGCTGCAAGGCCACAGCAATCAGGAAAACTTGGTCCGGCACAAGGCATGACTTCAATAAAATACCTCCAGTCCTACTTTTAAAAGCATTAGTCCAGGACAAATTAAAAAGTAGAGTGCAATTAAAAGAAATCACTGTGTAAATGTTAGCATGTGGAAGTTTTTCTTTTTCTTTTCCTTTTCCCCTTTCTCCCCTTCCTCCTAGCTGAACAAAGAATGCCCCAGAGGCAGAGCTGTGCAGCTGCTGAATATTACTACATACATGTGTTTTAAATAAGACCCCATTATAATCAAAATCATAAAAAAAAAGGTAATGTGGCTCTCTTAAACAATTTAAATTTAAGTTAACCAGTGTAGAGTTGCAGCCTGTGAGCATTTTGCTCCTAATTGAATGAATCTTTAGAAGAAACCGATTAAACAACCATCAAAGAAGCCATTATTGGAAACAAATATATTGCTATAGAAAGTATTTAAAGAGCTAGAACAATTAATTGAAGGCTATTGCTTGTTGTATTTCCCTACACATTTTGTATTTGCCCTTTTGATCAAATGATGGATCCAGGAAAATGCTTCCAAGACTGAAAAGACGAGTTTACAAATCATATTCAACGACACAATCAGAACACTGACACTGCAGGTTGTTTTTTTCCAATGTGTTTGAAACAATTATGGACTCTGTAGCGGTGAAACACAACATCACAATGTTCTGCATAACTCTTGTGGTCCTGCAATAGATTTCTCTGGTCACCCTCCACAGCCTACTAAGAAATGTTTGACATTGGCAGGAGTGAACGCACTTTGTGCACATTTTACTTCACTGTATTTATTGAGTAGATGTGGCGGGGAGTGATATTGAAGAACCCAGGTGCCACCACGTCGTTTGTGCCAAATATTTTCCCTGAGAAGCCTCAGAACGTCACATTAGAACTCGGTGTTGACAGTTTGACCGTGGAGGATGAACGACAAACAAAGCCAGCAGCATGCTCTTGGTTGCGATCCTGACCTGACGCACTTCTTCAGTCTGGGACAGTGGCGTTTTCCTCCTCTTGAAAATAGAATGTCACCCTGAACATCTCGCCCAGCCCCGTTGCTTCATTGCCATTAGCTTTCTGAAGCATTTCAAGGGCCTCTGTTGACAATTTCCTGAGTTTGACACAACATTTTATGTGTGCGTTCCGTTCTCCCCTGGTGAAATTGCAAATGCACACATACCAGTGGTCACAAAAATGCCTGTAACTCAGGTGTTGATGTTGATCAAGTGAAGTAACTTAGACATTGATGCACACATTACACATTGATGCATCAGTATTAATGATGTTATTCTGTGATATGTAAAAATACATCAAAACAAGTACTTCAATTACATTTTGCTGATTTTACTTTTGCCTTTAGATTTTAGAAGGATTTTTAATGCAGCACTTTAACTTTCAATGGAGTATCTTTTCATTCCGGTATTTGTACTGTTACTTAAGTAAAGGGTCCAAATACTTCCCAACACTGAAGATTGCACACAGTTGGCTGAGTGTAAAATACACCTACCAGACGACTTTTTTGGACTGTCCACAGTAGTCAGCATGCTCATACTAAGTGGATCTGAAATGAATTCATTGTAAAGAAACCAGAGGACCAAATTGCAGATACATTTTGTGGGGCATGCTGGTCTGCAGAAGTCTGCTTTGCTCAACCCTTCAGTTAAAAGTCACTGAGGGTGTCGCCTCACACCAGGACAGATGAGTTTCCATGGGAGGAACGAAGAAGTCTGGCCAAATCCACTTTTCCCCCTTATTAAAATGGATATTTCCGAGCTGTCAGGGGGTGAAGTCTGGGTTTGCAGAGACTCGTCCTGACTTCTCGCTGACATCAGGCTTCCTTTCCCCAAACGTTCAGTATCTCCTGTGGCTCTCCCTCCCACTACGCAGCATAGCGGTGTTCCCTATGGGTCCTGAGCCAACACAGCTCTGGCAAGCTGTTCGCTTTTCACTTAGCGGCACACACTAATTTACTGAGACTCGACACTGTTTTGGGTCCGCGGTGCAATTCCCAAGTTCCAGCTGAGAAAATATATCATTAGCCCCTCATCGTGTAATGCTTGCCACGTTACGTTATAAAAGCTGGGTGTAAAGCGACATGGATAAAACAGGAGCAATTTCCAGTGTGCTTCATTTCGACCGCCCGCTTCGAATAAGTGGTGGGCGTCAAAAATTTGAAAAGGGGACAAGATGCGGTGTTGAAAAGGCCATTTTGCTTACTAAATGCTCCTGGGTGGCTGGAAGACTAAGCATTTCCATTGCAAATGTCTCCAATAACGTGTTACAGCCATATGAGTGCAGATCTTTACGAGCCTTCCTTGAAAGTTATGTGGATTAATTAACTTTCCAGGCAAATTAAGATTCCATGCTAATTGTAGTCTAGGTAATTTTAATGAGATCTGCACAGAAGATGGGTAATTCACAAATAAATTCTCTGCTGTAAGGCTCGATAAAGAATAAAAAGAAGTTACTACTCAGAGGCCAAGTCGACTCTCACCGAGAGCGACCGATGTGCTGCTCTGTCATTAAGCGCTGAGAGTGCATGAAGACCCTTTTTTTGGCACGAGACCACAGTTCTCTGGGTTTTTCAGTTCACAAACATTTTTACAGGCGTGACAGGCTGCGACCGAGCAGGCCGCAACAGACAGCTCTGTCACCTCAAGACAACCACCCTGCAGCGCCACACGAAACAGCTAAATATATCACCCTCCAGGAAGCACCAAAAGAAACCGTTGAGTCTGACCGGCGAGCTCGTGGCTTAATTAACAAACACGCGACACATAAATTAGAGACCAGCGGAAGCTCTTAAACTGGATGCTTTGTAGGCATCACCAACGCACACAAGCTCTCATATCATATCACTCATCGATGCCATATTATACACCCGGTTATCTTGACTCACGTCGTCCATCTACTTAGTGCTCCTACCTATCCAGACTACTGAGAAACCCTTCCCTCTATTCTCTTAATAACAAGTGCACGAGTCATTCATGTGGCAGCAATTTTGGGTTCGGCCGACACCCAGTGGCGAATGTGCCTGACCCCCTTTCTGCCCCCTCCAGCCTCCCTCTCCCCCCTAACACCCTCTGGAAAGCCACATCTATCACCAGAGCTTTCAGGGCCCTGACTGGGAGCCTGATCTCATTAAGGCCGGGCAGAGCTGTGTGTGTCTGCAAAGTCAAAGTACTACAGGTTACGAAATGTTGTACCAGAGGCCTATTTGGGACCTAACTTGTAGTAATGAGCATGGCAAGCTCCTGTACTGTATTAAACACTTAAAGGAGTTTCAGAAGCTCTGTAATCCCATTTAAAAAGCCTCACTGAGCAATTTTTATGGAAGTTTCTAACAAGCATCAGTGCTCCGTTGCAGATTTATTGAAAAGCATCCATGTTACTTAGCAGATAATGAAACCAAATCAAACGAGCAACACATCGCAGTGGTATTTTTTTTATTTATATCTTTAATAATGGTTAGTGGAAACGGATAAAAAAAAAGGCTGAAATTTAATAGATGAGTTTATTATATCCTCATCTTAGGAAACAGAGAAGCAGCTGAACTTTTTCTACAGTAGCAGAACGCAGGTTTTGTTGGTGACAGGGCTCCTGTTAAATCATTTCATTGCCGCAGAAAAGCAGTGGCCTTTGACTCCGTGCAGAAGACATCATCACAGTAAAACCCATTGCAATAAGCCCCCCTTTGTTTCTAATACATCCAAGTGAAAACCTTTTTTTGGACTTATTACAATGGTTTGGGATTTTCTTCCTGTGTTATACACACTTTGGCAAATTTCCCAGTATTGTGTCAAAATGTCCCACCACTCATGACTGTGGGACTGACTGTCTGGCATAGAGAAGTAAGGAAGAAGAGAAAAGCACAATGGAGGTAAACCAGGAATATGGGCATTCCATTTTTGCCCTGTTGTAAATACTCAAAACATCTCGTCTGATGTAAGACTCACAAACTGCAGCTCGGGGACAGTTGTGAGTGTTAACAAAATGTTAAATGCTCTAACTGCAGCAACCTGCTAATCTGAAGTCCATGGCCACCCAAAATACTGTGTTTGCCTGGTGCAGTTCATAGATTATTGTATTTACACAGAGAAAGGAAAACAAAGTATTGATTGTTGTTGGGGTAAGTTTTGCACTGTGGACCATAGCAGCCCCATTTTGATGTGAGACTGGGCTGCAGAGGAGTAAATGAAAGCAAAGATTTCGTATACGCATGCTATGTCCCAGAGCTGTTCCGGGAAAAGAAAAAAAGTTCACATTAACTTGATGTTTTAGGACAAACATTTTGTCCAACAAACAAAAACTGATAGTTTCCCATTGGTCGGGAGTTTCAAAGGGTCACACAGGGGTGATGGGAACAGGGAGTGTTGCAAGCTGGTTCCTGACAGCAGGTAGAGTCAGTGCTGTGAGCGATGAGGCAACAGTGGTCCAAAGGAGGATAAATACCAGCACCTCCTGCTCAGTCATCCTACCGGATAACCTGTTGTTTGGAAATAAATCTTCTTCGGTCCACTCTCACCACATACCGTGACATAATCAGCCCTAGCTGCAGTCAAGTACCCATCACCCCAGTCAGTATATATTCTCTCAGTCTCCACTCCCTGGTTGTCAGTCCGTGACATTAATGCTACAAGGTTCCACCAAGTCAAAAATGTTAGGCCATCCTTGA
The DNA here is from genome assembly GCF_022577435.1 of Embiotoca jacksoni. NCBI lineage: Eukaryota > Metazoa > Chordata > Actinopteri > Embiotocidae > Embiotoca > Embiotoca jacksoni. Next base: position 16,430,038 of record NW_027185241.1, read on the forward strand.
TTTGTCAAAGCACAGTAAACAAATACCACGTCCTTCGTGTTAACACCGTTAGATAAAAAAGAGCCGAGTATCAATAACTGTATTTCAAGCAGGTGAGCACAGATGCTGTATTCCAAATGGCATACTTGTGCACTAATACTCACGATATTGAGTGCATAAGTGCGTTCACACTGTCAAGTACAGAGACATGTAGTGCACTACAAGTACCAGGATGATGCACTTATATGGTCCAAAAAAGCAGTGACACTGAACACTTTTCACCCTAAACTGTTGCCGCACCACCAACCTGCACTACACAAGAGTCACAATATGTAAGAGCACTATTTGTCAGTGTACTACAGGAGGTATGTGATTTGGAACACAGCAAGAGTCACTGGGTGGAACTCTAAGTTGATGGTTGATCCAAAATGTAGGGGATGGCTAAATTAAAACAGAACAAGGTTGGTACTTTAACATTTATTACCAATTTTTGTTTTTGTATCATTATGGCCTGAGCACCAATGGTGCAAAAGCCCTATTGTTATTCAAGCGATTATTATTATTCCCCGTAAACAACTGCATTTTTGGCAGCTTTATCATTCTCAAAAACTCATGAAAGTTGTTACACACGTCTCTCCCGGCGAAAAATTTCATATTTTAGTGGAGTCGCAAGTGGGCGTGGCCAAATGGCTTGCCCCCGGCGGCTACATTTACCTACGTGCACGAAATTCGGTGGACATGTGTACCACACCTAGACGTACAAAAAAGTTACAATACACCATTACGTCAACTCAACAGGAAGTCCAACATTTTTTATTTAGTTACCATTTTTGGTGACTCACACGTATTGTACTTTAACGAATTCCTCCTACGGATTTTGTCGGATCGACTTAAAAGTTGGTCAGTGTACTCTTAACATGTTTGGAAATAAAAGAGAATTTGTTTTCGTCGATGGGTGTGCCTGTGGCATGGTGGCCAGTTTGAGCAGTCTCGCCATGAAACTACAAATTGCTGTAAATCTTATGTACATGGACTGACTGTCTCCAAACATTACATGTATGATAACAGTCCAGCCCTGAACACATCTGCATGGTAATATTTGCTTATAGTCATAGTGCCCCTTGCTGACAACAGGAAATGACACTTTTCATACTTTCACATGCTACATCGAGCTGGTTGATCACATGAACCTAAAGTCGGGTCAGAATAGCCTTAACATGTGGTTGATGATATATATTGAGATTTTCGTTCGACTTTGTCAAAGGGCGTCGCCATGGCGAGGCGGCAACGTTTGATATTTCGGTGTGACACAGGAAGTTGATCTTTAAGGTCAAAGGATGCTTGAAACCTCATGAAAAGTGGCACATACATCTGGCGTGGTGAGACCATACATCTGATTTGCGTGTGGGCGTGGCCAAATGGCTCGCTAGCGCCCCCTAAACTGCAGCCCCCGCACCTACTTTAACCTACACGTACCAAATTTGTTGGACGTGTATAACACAGAGATGTACAAAAAAGTATTTTGGCATCATGACCTCAACTAAACAGGAAGTCCGCCATTTAGAATTTTGTTACTATTTTTGGCTATTCGCACGTGTTGTATTTTAACAAACTCCTCCTACAGATTTTGTCAGACCAACTTGCAATTTTCTCTGTCCTATCTTAACACATGGGAGATGAAAAGTTATTAAAATAATTTGTTTTTGTTGATTGATGTGGCATGCCGTCGCCATGAACCTACAACTGACTGTAACTTTTATGTACATATTCCAATCTTTCTCAAACATTACATCTTTGATAACAGTTCCTCCCTTAAGACACCTGTATGGTAATATTCGCTCAGTCATAGCGTCCCTTGCTGGCAACAAGAAATTTAAAAAAAAAATTAAAACTGCAAGCGGGGATATGCGGTGCCTCAGATCCTGCATGTTGGGGAGCCAGGGGCCCGACCCGCCGGATCCCCAACATGCAGCATGCGAGGGCCCGCATATCACTGCTTGCAGTTTTAATTCACAGGCTTGTTTTACTGGCAACTTGAGATCATTTATGGAAGTACCCGTTATAGCTTTTTTAAGTTTAACTTTTAAATTCAGTAATTCTGTCCATTACCTTAATACTGTTATCGAGTCTGTCTCTGGCCTGCATAAAAGACATTTAGCTGCGAATCTTTCTTGGGGAAACTCTTAAATTGAGATATCAACCAGAAACACCAAATGTGTTATGTTGATCTAATGCAGACTGCATATGAAAGGGCACGTTGCATCCAGGTATGAAAAGGGACACGAGTGCGGAAATGCCTTAAACTGCAATACCACTGAGGGCCCACTGGAGGAGACAGAAAAAGATTAGTGTTAAGGGTTTAAACAATGGAGGACTCAAGAGCAGACACAGAAGCCGAGATAGTGATTAATATCTGTTTTATTGAACACCATGAAGTGGTGGAGTTGTTGGCTTCTGGGGTGGATGATTAATGCAGGACTTCAGACGAGTGTCTACTTGTGATCTCCGAGGACCGACACAGGACTTCAGGTGAGCCAAAGCTGCATCTCCTTTCCAACTGGAATGGTATCATCTTCTTCTACGATGACCAACTTTCCAACCCAGAAGAGATTCAGCTTTCAACCAACGCTGCTCCTTCCACCAGCTTTGGCGGGCCACTAGGGTCGAAGATGGTTTTCAGCTAAATGGCCCATGGAATTCCATAAATTCCTCCAAGGCTTCCTCCAATCATCTTCAGCCATCCACGAAATGTATCCAGTCATCATTGCCACTCTCCTGTGGGGGCACAGATGGCCAAAAAGGTCTATTCTCATTCATTCAGACAATATCGCTGTAGTTGACATCATTAACAAAGGCAGAACAAATTCACCCACGATCATTCCCTTCATGCACCATTTCACGTGGCTGTCGGTCACTCATCAATTCATTCTCCAAACCGAACATGTTGCCAGTCATCGTAATGCTACCGCTGACCCTCTGTCCCGCTTCTCTTTCCAGACTTTCAGAACCTTGGCTCCAGATGCAGAGAAGGATCCAACCCCGGTACCACCATTTTTAGAAACGATATTCCTCATCTAAAACCAACCATCGCAGAACTCATCACTTTATCTCAATGTGACCAGGTTATAATACACAGGGGCCAGAATAAACTGGAACTTGAGACTGATGTAGACAAAGATGTGAGCTTCATTACATTATAAAAAATAAAATGTATCTCCAGTTGACTGTATAATCTGGGGAATAATGAAAGGGTTGAAATAACTACGTTTAATACAAAAATCAAATAAACCATAAATTAACAACCAAAGAAATAAAGAATGTGGGTCAAAACTGCACTGACAGAGAGGCTGGTGGCAAATGAGATGTACAATAAATAAACACCACTGCAAACAAATTAATTAGAGCTAAACCAAACAATTTAACAGCACTACAAAATGCCAAAACTTAAACTCAAACAAGACATGCATAAGGACTGCCACCATTTTGTTCTCCCTGGCAGCCAAACCAAAGCCTCACTGGAAAGAAATGAAACAGAAAAAACAGCCCAAATAATTTTGTATTAAAACAAACTAAAACCTAACAAATGGTGGAAAAAAAGAACAGTGGCTGGCTTCTCAGAAGTGTCTGGTAAAAGAACTAAGGAAACAAACAAAAATTAATATACAAAAGAAACTTTACAACCACATTTTACAAACAAAAGCAAATACCGTCCAGGCCTGAAACAAAGCCCTTCCCCTCAGTTGGAAGCATGCAGGTGCCTGGAGAATATTTATATAAAAAAGCCGCGTTAATATGTTAAAAAGAACAATTGATTAACACATCTTTTATTTTGTCTAAAGAGCTAAAAGACACAGTTCATCTTTATATTTGTTCACTAGTAAAACCATGTTTTTCAACAAATCGTGGTTTGGCTCAGCTGTAGGAGGGGCTGATTGGGGGAGTGGCTCAGGGAACGGTGCCCGGGAGAAGCCTAATTGGCCTCAGCTGAAACTGATCCCTGATTGTCCCTCTCTGGTTTGATAAAAGGGAGTAGCAGGACACCAGACAGGAGAAAGCACACGGAGTAGCAGGGTGGCTGTGAGACAGATCAGTACACAGAAAGCGTGTATGTATGTAGTGTATGGTTGTGGTGGAAATAAACACCTTGGAGACAAGAATTCATCTGACTATTGTCGTTCGTGCTGGGAGAAACCACCCGCGGTAGGAAGACGCATGCCACAGCCACCCTCCGCTCTAATCACTTTTCCGCCCACCTCACTTGCACCCTGAAATCCATGTTTCTACACGCATTCTTCGGCTTCTTGTGATGCTCAGAATTCACATCTTCAGCCAAGTTCGACCCTAGCCACCACCCTTGCGTGTCTGACCTTTATCCTATCTCTGAGGATTGCTTGGCCTATTCACTCTAATGGAGTAAATCAAGTCCTGATCACTGCTCCTTCTCCGGCCACCCATTCCGCATCGGGGCAGCCACTACTGCGTCAAGCAGAGGAGTCCCAGACCACCTAATCAAGGTCATGGGCCGCTGGTCCTCCCAAGACTACCAGCTTTACACTCGCCACAGCCTCAAAGACCTGCGTAACGGGCAGGCATCCCCGAGGGCTTTTTTGGGGGATCTGTGAGGCCCGAGAGCCACAGTGGATCCTCAACTAAGCCTTCCCCAAACCGCTAACTCGCACCTTGGCGCCGTCTCCCTCAACCATTCCTCATCGTTCAAAATAATCAATACAAATTCGTACTCTGCATTTGAGGTCGTGATCCTTACTCGTGAACTGTTTGAATGCTACAGTCACATCAATATGCATACAGACTACAGCATGACCACTTAAATCAATAATGATGGGCATACAGTTAGAAAAAGGTAATAAAAGGTAGAAAATTAATAAGTGTGTAGTTAGGACTGATACAATAAGAAGCCATTTGAATTCTTGAGAACTTTTCTTTGTAAATACTTTCTAAAAATGTTTGTGCAAAACAAAATATTCTGTCTTCACCTGCTGACCTGTGTGTTTGTTTCACAACTTACTGTTTCTTCATAGAAACAGGAAGCATCACCTTGTTTTCCAGTAATACCACTACTTATTACCAACACTACAATGACATGAAGCTGTTGAGTTGGTTACTTGCTTGTCTGAGTAGTTAAAGTCTCGCTGTTATGACATCAGCCAGTCAGAATCACAAAAACGTGTCTTGTGTGTATTCTCCTGTTTATCCATGGTAAAAAATATTAGGAATTTAATTTAAAAGATCACTTTTGTTGCTATACAACAGAAAACATGACAAAAAGTCAAAGGCTCATTAGCAGGTAGATGCGAGTTTAAATATTAGTTGATGCGAATGTTGCAAGCTCGTTCCTGGTAGCAGGTTAGAATGTTAAAATGACTCATGAGGTGAGTGGACAAAATTACAGTAAATATTAGCACTTTGCACACTCAAACAACACAGAACTAGAACAGAGGTGAAGAAAAGTTGCTACTTTACTCTTCAAAGCACTGAACGCCTCCTCAAGATGAAGACATATATGCGTTGATTCATCGCTCACAGCACTGACTCTACCCGCTGTCAGGAACCATCTTGCCACACTCCCTGTTCCCATCATCCCTGAGTGACCCTGAGAAACTCCCGAGCAATGGGAAATTCTCAGTTTTTGTTTGTCAGGAGACAAAGATCAGGAGAAATCTCGTTGGCCAGTGATGAGGCAACAGTGGTCCAAAGGAGGATAAATACCAACACCTCCTGCTCACTCCACCATCAGACAGGAGAAGTCAAAGGAGCTGACGACAGTCATCAAGATCAGGAGAAATCTCGTTGGTTCAACATGAAGACCTTCAGTGTTGCAGTTGCAGTGGCCGTCGTGCTCACATTTATTTGTATCCAGGAGAGCTCTGCTGTCCCACTCACTGAAGTAAGAACTGGACTTCAGCTCACTTCATTATCTTGTTAGCTACAAATGCTCTGTTTACATGTTAAAATGTTCTTCTTCCTGTAAACAATTCATCAACAGGAGCAAGAGCTGGAGGTACCAGTGAGCATCTTTGATGCAGCTGCAGCAGCTGAAGAGACATCAGTGGACTCCTGGAAGGTCGGTAACTTGAACTGAACACCTTCAACTGATTCAACTAGAAGTGGATGTGTTTTGTCTCCAGAGTGTCCTGATGCTTCCTCCACATAAGTAGAGAGAAGAAACAGAGTGAGTGATCATGCTGCAGATGAACACTGAGCTCTTGTCTCTTGTCTTTCTCACAGACGCTGTATAGCAGCAGACAGAAGCGCAGCGCCAAGTGTCGCTTCTGCTGCGGCTGCTGCGGCATGAGCGGCTGCGGAGTTTGCTGCCCGTTCTGAAGACTCCTGCATGAGATTCTCACAACAACTACTTCTTATTTGTTTGTTACACTCTTTGTTCTACAACTTAAATCTGTTTTAGTCTTTTTTAAGATTCTGACAGTTTCTCAACTCAAACAGGTGATCAGTGATGTGACGACATCATCCTAATGACTCTAAACATCTCATACTACACTGTGGTCTTACAATAAACTTTGATGTCACTATATTGCAACGTGTAAAAGTGTTTTCATCACGAATTTAAAAAGTCTTTTCCACAGAAGACATCCTGACATGTAAACACAAGAAAATAAATGATGGCTGAATTCCATTTAGCTGCTTCAGTTATAGGATGACCTGCAGAGTGTGATGTGACATAGCCTGAGAGGGATTCTGTTAACAAGACCATGTAGAGACAGTTGGGTGCAGATAACTGTGTCAATTACAACAAGAATGGCATTGAAATTTCATAGGCACACACACAAAAGATTTACATTTCTACACATGGTTTAAATTTGTGAAACTACAGTTGTTATGATCCTCTAGCTCATTGAGAGGAGGGAAGCAACATCAAACCATTTTAATTGATAAAACACAGTTACTTGTTAATTAAACGGAGCTCAATAGTTTGCACATAAAAAAATAGAAGAAAATTAAATTGTGGTTGCAAACTTTACAAATGTACTTAAAAAGGTTTACATTTCTTCACAGGTTTTCAACTTGTGAAACTACAGTATTTTAAAATGTTTCCCAGTTAATGAAACAACAATATGTTATGTATGGTGGAAGAATTACAAAGATTAAAAATAAAACCAAGTAGTTAATCCAACCTCATAATATTGATAGAACATATCTCTTGACATATCATGAGTATCTACAGTTTCTTATCAGGTGACTCATAGTTCAGAAAAACACTTTAATCTCACAATGGAAGCACATTTAATTTTTATGATTCTTTTTCTTTGAAATATAATAAAAGTTAAACTTTAACTATACAAACAAGGAAATAACCAACCTAACAGCTCCAGATCAATTAGTAACAGTACAATATTGTAAAAATTTGTGGTCTTACCGGAAGGTGATGCTTCCTGTTTACATGAAGATAAATATGGGTAGATTCCATCAGAAGCTATTCATGGTTTTAACTTTCAGCACTGCTGACAGACCTGAAAGGTTTTCAGTAAATGACAGAGAATGAAGACAGAATATCACTTATCGCAAGAGATTTGTTTAGATAATGCTTGCAAAGATATGTTATCAAAAAATTCAAATTATCTCTGTTTGTATAACTGTTTAATTGTGTATAATTTTGGAAATGTATTCCCTTCATCTTTGGTTTATGTGTTTGATCATAAACTGATGTGTTGTTGTTTTTACAGTAATAGGTCAGTATAAATGATGAAGTAACAAAAATCAAATGACACATAATGGTTATTCAAGGTTCCTTTGCCAGTTCTAGTCATAATAGTAGGTCTACCTTTTTCATTTGCATATATGTCATACTATTTAAAACGAACCAGTGCATGTGATGTGGATCCATTACCAGTAGATCATATTTTGTATTTCAGAACATCAGTTCCAGTCAACAGCCCAGTGTCACATTCAGATGTGTCACAGCTACGTTGGTTCACAGCTGCAAAACATATTAGTTTCACAGTAACAGATAACACATTGTGAGGTGCCAATGTTTGTCTTGCCTTATTCATTCATATTGTCCTGCATATACATCCGGTGACTGTTCAAAAAAGCCATCTGGCCTTTTAGAGATAATGATAAGGTGCCTTAGGTTTAGGTACCAAAACAGCTGGGATAGGTTTGGGAAAAGACCACGGTTTGGGTTAAACTAAGTACTTTACTTATAACCCTGCTTCCAAAGATGGTTGGACATTGTGTAAAATCTATAAAAACACAGAATGTGATTATTTGCAAGTCAGGGCTGTTGCAAGACAGATTTAATGGGAAAAAAAAAAAGCCAAAGACAACATTCAATTTTGAAACTGAGAAATTGTATTATTTTTTTGAAAATAGGCCGCTTTTGAATTTGATGCCAGCAACACACTTCAAAAAAGTTGGGACAGGGGCATGTTTACTATTGTTACATCACTTCTTTTTACGACACTCTGTAAAGGTTTGGGAACTGTGGACCAGTTGCTGGAGTTTTGAAATTGAAATGTTGTCCTATTTTTGCCTGATATAGCATTTCAGCTTCTCAACAGTTCAGGGTCTATCTTGTTGCATTTTATTTACAGGATGTGCTAGTGTTTTAAATGTGTGACAGGTCTGGACTGCAGGCAGGCCAGTTTAGCTTTCAGACTCTTCTGATACACTGCAATGGAAAAGTTGTCTGGATGGCAGCATATGCTTCTCCAAAACCTGAATATATTGTTCAGCAATTATGTTTTTTTGCCAGATGTGAAAGCTACCAATGCCGTTTGAACTAATATACCCCCATACAATCACAGATGCTGACTTTTGAACTGTGATTTTTTTTTTATTTATTTTTTTTTTTTTTTTAACTCTGATAACAAGCTGGATGGTCCCTCTCCTCTTTAGCCCTGAAGACACGGCATCCATGATATCTGAAAATAATTTAATAAAAGACCACAGGACAGCTTTCCACTTCACCTCAGTCCATCTTAAAGGAGCTTAAAGGGCCTGGAGAAGGCGTTGGTGTTTCTGGATCATGTTTATATGTGGTTTCTTCCTCACATGGTAGAGTTTTAACCAGCTTTTGCAATGTAGATGATAAAACCCCCGAATCATTTGCAATTTTACATCATTCTTAAATTGTGTACTATTTGCCCATGCAGTCTTTTACAAAGTGTTAAACCCTTCCCCATCATGACTGCTGTGAGACTCTGTCTCTCTGGGATCGCATCATTTTTTCGCACTTACTGTGAAACTAATTTGTTTTGTGCTGTGGACCAATGTAGCTTTTACTCATTTCAATGTAACTGTGCTGCTGCAGAGAAATTAAAAGTACATATTATAAGCATGGTGTGTGACAGTCCTATACTTCAAAGCAACCCAAACAAAAAAAACCTCATGATGATGAGGACAAAAGCTGTGGGTAATAAACAAAACAATGATAATTTCCCAGGTTCACGCAATGATGATGGGAAAAGGGAGTGATGCACGCCTGTTCCTGATAGCAGGTAGATTAAGTGCTGTAAATCATGAGGCAACAGTGGTCCAAAGGAGGATAAATACCAGCACCTCCTGCTCGCTCCACCATCAGACAGGAGAAGTCAAAGGAGCTGACGACAGTCATCAAGATCAGGAGAAATCTCGTTGGTTCAACATGAAGACCTTCAGTGTTGCAGTTGTAGTGGCCGTCGTGCTCACATTTATTTGTATCCAGGAGAGCTCTGCTGTCCCACTCACTGAAGTAAGAACTGGACTTCAGCTCACTTCATTAGCTTATTAGCTACAAATGCTCTGTTTAAATGTTAAAACGTGGTTTTACAATTCATCAACAGGAGCAGGGGGTGGAGGTACCAGTGGCATTTATTGATTCATCTGTAGCAACTGAAGAGACATCAGTGGACTCCTTGAAGGTCGGTAACTTGAACTGAACACCTTCAACTGATTCAACTAGAAGTGGATGTGTTTTGTCTCCAAAGTGTCCTGATGCTTCCTCCACATAAGTAGAGAGAAGAAACAGAGTGAGTGATAATGCTGCAGATGAACACTGAGCTCTTGTCTCTTGTCTTTCTCACAGATGCTATCTAACACCAGAGAGACGAAAGGCATCAAGTGTCGCTTCTGCTGTGGCTGCTGCAAAATGAGCGGCTGCGGAGTTTGCTGCCCGTTCTGAAGACTCCTGCATGAGATTCTCACAACATCCACTACATTTTTTTTATATTTTTTTGTTCTACCACTAAGAACTGTTTTTTGTCTGTAAAAATCTGACAATGTTTCTTAATTTGGTCACGCTGTAAGTATAGTGTGCTCAGTGATGTAACATCATCCAGAGATTGAGTTAAAAATCTGCTACAAGTTTCTTGCAATAAACTTTAATGCTACTATATTACGATGCGTAATAGTGCTTTCATTACAAATATAAACAATTCTTTTTGACAGAACACAGTCTGACATGTTACAAAACCTGTATTTTTTTTACTGGTCATTGCACTGGGTACGAGGAAATTAAAGAAAACAATCCAAGTTGATGAAACACAAGGAAAATTGAAAATTGTACCTATAATGCTGCTGTAGCGAAAAAAAATGTCCCCTTGTGGGTTTAATAAAGTATCTATCTATCTATCTATCTATCTATCTATCTATCTATCTATCTATCTATCTATCTATCTATCAAATAAATTTAAAATAAAAATACTTATCTTCAAATATAAAGAAATATGTGTGTTTTCCCAACCCTATGTGAGCAGCATGAGTGGGGAAGCTGGAGCAGTGCACTATGTTTTGGATGTAAAAAATGTTACGTAAACGGGAGTACAGTTGTTAAATTATATGTATTGGACTACTTAAAAGTATGTACATGGAAGGTGCAACAATCAGTTTGCAAAAAGGAAATGTATACATGTGGATATGTTAATGGTGGACAGGTGGACACAATAAAATGAATGAGGGCTGCATTACATTTAGCTGCTTCAGTTTCATGTTGACCTGCAGTGGCTGAAATGACTGAGAACAGTTCTGTTAACATGACCATGCAGAGACATTTGAGCATTGTTTTAAATAAGGCAACCATTTGTGTGAGCAAGAAATAAATATAAATCTGGGTTAAATCTGATAAAAACAAGGTTACATTTTACTTGGAGTTTTAATGTGTGAAACTATTTCCAACCTGACCTCATTGGGAGGAGTGGAGCAACATAAAACCAGGTGTAATTGATGAATGAACGTTATTTATTCGTTAAAAGGAGCTCAATAGTTTGCACATAAACAAATGAGGTGAAGTAAAGTGGTAAAAACAGGTGCTGCTCAAATGAAAACACAAATATAACCTACGAGTCTCTAAAAAAGGAGAGTTTTTTTTCCAAACTTGTATTAAAAACCTTTCTGAAAATAAAGCCTGATTAAAAACCCAACTAAAACTTCAGAACCAAAAATACAGAGTCAGCACTTCCTGTTTCTAGAGTTTTAGATAAAGTAGGCTCCGAGGTGTGAGCAATTACTTTTCCTGGACTTGCCGCCCTGCCCCCAGGTAGTTTAACGAGTACCTCGCACACTTTACAGAGAACAAAGTTGAATGAACGAACTAACATTTTCAACAATAACTGAGTGGTTCTTTTGGCTTTCTTCCACCTGAACAGAAAGTTGGTCAGGCATTTGAACATTCATGCTGCCTTCAAATAGGGTCGTATTTACCGTGTACACGAGAAGAGTCCATATGAACGGTCCCCTCTTGTGGTCTTCACGACATCAGAACTCAAAACGTTCTATAAGCCTCGAGTTCACGAGTTGTGACGTGTTTGCTGACGTTTACGGAAATGGAAAAGACCAGGGAAATTAATATTCTATTGGATGTTAAGCTAAATAAAGTAATTTTAGTCACGTATAATTTTTCATTTTAACTTAGATAATAGTTTACGTCTCAGAAAAATGTTGATCTCCCAACGGCCTCATCTTTTCCATCGGTGCCTTTGCGTTTCCTTCCTTAAAATATCTCCCCATTATCTTGCTAAATTTTGAACCTCTTTGGCCTCTAGATGCTGTCCATGTTGTCGTTACCTAGCAACGGTGTTTCTATGACTTAACCACTTGAACCCCAAACAAAGGGTGCACACGATTTCCCATGTTGTAACCACGAGCTCACGAGTCCCATTTGAACGTAGCAATAGTCCTCGGCTGTCCTCTCTCAGCTCATTCACAGAAAAGGTGAAACAAATCAATCCATCAATCAATCAATCAATCAATCAACCAATCAATCAACCAGTCAATCCGTCCGTCTATCCATCTATCCATCAATCAATAAATCAATCAATCAACCAACCAGTCAATCAACCAGTCAATCTGTCCGTCTATCCATCAATCCATCAATCAAAAAATCTTTTTCCAATCACAGACGCGAGATGCTGCAACTGGTTATTCAAACACAAAAACAAACACAAAACCAAACAGTGTTTTAGAACATGAAACTGAACCACAGTAATCTCAGACTAGTTTTAGTTTACGTAAAAACAAAATGTTTAGTATGGTGAGATTTACAAAAGACTACAATGCAGTTTAATCCAACTGAACTACTGGTAAGATTGTGAGAAAGTATCTCCTGATATTCACTGTCAGTGTTGTTACGTGACTCATGGTTCAAACAAACACTCAAATCTTCTTGCTTTCAGTGATATAACAACAGTTAGACTTTAACTTTACAAATAAGAAAGTAACTAACCAACAGCTGCAGGTCATTAAGTAATAGTGTAATATTGTACTAATACTAATTTTACTGAAGGACGAAAGAAAAAAGTTCATTTTGATTTGAAGTTTCAGGCCAACAAACAAAAACTGAGAGTTTCCCATTGGTCGGGAGTTTCCCAGGGTCACAGGGATGATGGGAACAGGGAGTGTTGCAAGCTGGTTCCTGACAGCAGGTAGAGTCAGTGCTGTGAGCGATGAGGCAACAGTGGTCCAAAGGAGGATAAATACCAGCACCTCCTGCTCACTCCACCATCAGACAGGAGAAGTCAAAGGAGCTGACGACAGTCATCAAGATCAGGAGAAATCTCGTTGGTTCAACATGAAGACCTTCAGTGTTGCAGTTGCAGTGGCCGTCGTGCTCACATTTATTTGTATCCAGGAGAGCTCTGCTGTCCCACTCACTGAAGTAAGAACTGGACTTCAGCTCACTTCATTATCTTGTTAGCTACAAATGCTCTGTTTACATGTTAAAATGTTGTTCTTCCTGTAAATAATTCATCAACAGGAGCAAGAGCTGGAGGTACCAGTGAGCATCTTTGATGCAGCTGCAGCAGCTGAAGAGACATCAGTGGACTCCTGGAAGGTCGGTAACTTGAACTGAACACCTTCAACTGATTCAACTAGAAGTGGATGTGTTTTGTCTCCAGAGTGTCCTGATGCTTCCTCCACATAAGTAGAGAGAAGAAACAGAGTGAGTGATAATGCTGCAGATGAACACTGAGCTCTTGTCTCTTGTCTTTCTCACAGACGCTGTATAGCAGCAGACAGAAGCGCAGCGCCAAGTGTCGCTTCTGCTGCGGCTGCTGCGGCATGAGCGGCTGCGGAGTTTGTTGCCCGTTCTGAAGACTCCTGCATGAGATTCTCACAACAACTACTTCTTATTTGTTTGTTACACTCTTTGTTCTACAACTTAGATCTGTTTTAATCTTTTTTAAGATTCTGACAGTTTCTCAACTCAAACAGGTGATCAGTGATGTGACTACATCATCCTAATGACTCTAAACATCTCATACTACACTGTGGTCTTACAATAAACTTTGATGTCACTATATTGCAACGTGTAAAAGTTTTTTCATCACAAATCTAAACAAGTCTTTTCTACAGAAGACATCCTGACATGTTGCAGTAGAAAAAGTACAGATGGACACAATAAAATGAATGAGGGCTGCATTACATTTAGCTGCTTCAGTTTCATGATGACCTGCAGTGGCTGAAATGACTGAGAACAGTTCTGTTAACATGACCATGCAGAGACAGTTGAGCATTGTTTTAAATAAGGCAGCCATTTGTGTGAGCAAGAAATAAATATAAATCTGGGTTAAATCTGATAAAAACAAGGTTACATTTTACTTGGAGTTTTAATGTGTGAAACTATTTCCAACCTGACCTCATTGGGAGGAGTGGAGCAACATAAAACCAGGTGTAATTGATGAACGAACGTTATTTATTAATTAAAAGGAGCTCAATAGTTTGCACATAAACAAATGAGGTGAAGTAAAGCGGTAAAAACAGGTGCAGCTCAAATCAAAACACAAATATAACCTACGAGTCTCTAAAAAAGGAGTTTTTTCCAAACTTGTATTAAAAACCTTTCTGAAAATAAAGCCTGATTAAAAACCCAACTAAAACTTCAGAACCAAAAATACAGAGTCAGCACTTCCTGTTTCTAGAGTTTTAGATAAAGTAGGCTCCGAGGTGTGAGCAATTACTTTTCCTGGACTTGCCGCCCTGCCCCCAGGTAGTTTAACGAGTACCTCGCACAGTTTTACAGACAACAAAGTTGAATGAACGAACTAACATTTTCAACAATAACTGAGTGGTTCTTTGGGCTTTCTTCCACCTGAACAGAAAGTTGGTCAGGCATTTGAACATTCATGCTGCCTTCAAATAGGGTCGTGTTTACCGTGTTCACGAGAAGAGTCCATATGAACGGTCCCCTCTTGTGGTCTTCACGACATCAGAACTCAAAACGTTCTATAAGCCTTGAGTTCACGAGTTGTGACGTGTTTGCTGACGTTTACGGAAATGGAAAAGGCCAGGGAAGTTAATATTCTATTGGATGTTGAGCTAAATATTGTAATTTTAGTCATATATAATTTTTCATTGTAACTTAAATAATAGTTTACGTCTCAGAAAAGTGTTGATCTCCCAACGGCCTCATCTTTTCCCTCGGTGCCTTTGCGTTTCCATCCTTAAAATATCTCCCCATTATCTTGCTAAATTTTGAACCTCTTTGGCCTCTAGATGCTGTCCATGTTGTCGTTGCCTAGCAACGGTGTTTCTATGACTTAACCACTTGAACCCCAAACAAAGGGTGCACACGATTTCCCATGTTGTAACCACGAGCTCACGAGTCCCATTTGAACGTAACAATAGTCCTCGGCTGTCCTCTCTCAGCTCATTCACAGAAAAGGTGAAACAAATCAATCCATCAATCAATCAATCAATCAATCAACCAATCAATCAACCAGTCAATCCGTCCGTCTATCCATCTATCCATCAATCAATAAATCAATCAATCAACCAACCAGTCAATCAACCAGTCAATCTGTCCGTCTATCCATCAATCCATCAATCAAAAAATCTTTTTCCAATCACAGACGCGAGATGCTGCAACTGGTTATTCAAACACAAAAACAAACACAAAACCAAACAGTGTTTTAGAACATGAAACTGAACCACAGTAATCTCAGACTAGTTTTAGTTTAATTAAAAACAAAATGTTTAGTATGGTGAGATTTACAAAAGACTACAATGCAGTTTAATCCAACTGAACTACTGGTAAGATTGTGAGAAAATATCTCCTGATATTCACTGTCAGTGTTGTTATGTGACTCATGGTTCAAACAAACACTCAAATCTTCTTGCTTTCAGTGATATAACAACAGTTAGACTTTAACTTTACAAATAAGAAAGTAACTAACCAACAGCTGCAGGTCATTAAGTAATAGTGTAATATTGTACTAATACTAATTTTACTGAAGGACGAAAGAAAAAAGTTCATTTTGATTTGAAGTTTCAGGCCAACAAACAAAAACTGAGAGTTTCCCATTGGTCGGGAGTTTCCCAGGGTCACAGGGATGATGGGAACAGGGAGTGTTGCAAGCTGGTTCCTGACAGCAGGTAGAGTCAGTGCTGTGAGCGATGAGGCAACAGTGGTCCAAAGGAGGATAAATACCAGCACCTCCTGCTCACTCCACCATCAGACAGGAGAAGTCAAAGGAGCTGACGACAGTCATCAAGATCAGGAGAAATCTCGTTGGTTCAACATGAAGACCTTCAGTGTTGCAGTTGCAGTGGCCGTCGTGCTCACATTTATTTGTATCCAGGAGAGCTCTGCTGTCCCACTCACTGAAGTAAGAACTGGACTTCAGCTCACTTCATTATCTTGTTAGCTACAAATGCTTTGTTTACATGTTAAAATGTTGTTCTTCCTGTAAATAATTCATCAACAGGAGCAAGAGCTGGAGGTACCAGTGAGCATCTTTGATGCAGCTGCAGCAGCTGAAGAGACATCAGTGGACTCCTGGAAGGTCGGTAACTTGAACTGAACACCTTCAACTGATTCAACTAGAAGTGGATGTGTTTTGTCTCCAGAGTGTCCTGATGCTTCCTCCACATAAGTAGAGAGAAGAAACAGAGTGAGTGATCATGCTGCAGATGAACACTGAGCTCTTGTCTCTTGTCTTTCTCACAGACGCTGTATAGCAGCAGACAGAAGCGCAGCGCCAAGTGTCGCTTCTGCTGCGGCTGCTGCGGCATGAGCGGCTGCGGAGTTTGCTGCCCGTTCTGAAGACTCCTGCATGAGATTCTCACAACAACTACTTCTTATTTGTTTGTTACACTCTTTGTTCTACAACTTAGATCTGTTTTAATCTTTTTTAAGATTCTGACAGTTTCTCAACTCATACAGGTGATCAGTGATGTGACTACATCATCCTAATGACTCTAAACATCTCATACTACACTGTGGTCTTACAATAAACTTTGATGTCACTATATTGCAACGTGTAAAAGTTTTTTCATCACAAATCTAAACAAGTCTTTTCTACAGAAGACATCCTGACATGTTGCAGTAGAAAAAGTACAGATGGACACAATAAAATGAATGAGGGCTGCATTACATTTAGCTGCTTCAGTTTCATGATGACCTGCAGTGGCTGAAATGACTGAGAACAATTCTGTGAACATGACCATGCAGAGACAGTTGAGCATTGTTTTAAATAAGGCAGCAATTTGTGTGAGCAAGAAATAAATATAAATCTGGGTTAAATCCGATAAAAACAAGGTTACATTTTACTTGGAGTTTTAATGTGTGAAACTATTTCCAACCTGACCTCATTGGGAGGAGTGGAGCAACATAAAACCAGGTGTAATTGATGAACGGACGTTATTTATTAATTAAAAGGAGCTCAATAGTTTGCACATAAACAAATGAGGTGAAGTAAAGCGGTAAAAACAGGTGCAGCTCAAATCAAAACACAAATATAACCTACGAGTCTCTAAAAAAGGAGTTTTTTCCAAACTTGTATTAAAAACCTTTCTGAAAATAAAGCCTGATTAAAAACCCAACTAAAACTTCAGAACCAAAAATACAGAGTCAGCACTTCCTGTTTCTAGAGTTTTAGATAAAGTAGGCTCCGAGGTGTGAGCAATTACTTTTCCTGGACTTGCCGCCCTGCCCCCAGGTAGTTTAACGAGTACCTCGCACAGTTTTACAGACAACAAAGTTGAATGAACGAACTAACATTTTCAACAATAACTGAGTGGTTCTTTGGGCTTTCTTCCACCTGAACAGAAAGTTGGTCAGGCATTTGAACATTCATGCTGCCTTCAAATAGGGTCGTGTTTACCGTGTTCACGAGAAGAGTCCATATGAACGGTCCCCTCTTGTGGTCTTCACGACATCAGAACTCAAAACGTTCTATAAGCCTCGAGTTCACGAGTTGTGACGTGTTTGCTGACGTTTACGGAAATGGAAAAGGCCAGGGAAGTTAATATTCTATTGGATGTTGAGCTAAATATTGTAATTTTAGTCATATATAATTTTTCATTGTAACTTAAATAATAGTTTACGTCTCAGAAAAGTGTTGATCTCCCAACGGCCTCATCTTTTCCCTCGGTGCCTTTGCGTTTCCATCCTTAAAATATCTCCCCATTATCTTGCTAAATTTTGAACCTCTTTGGCCTCTAGATGCTGTCCATGTTGTCGTTGCCTAGCAACGGTGTTTCTATGACTTAACCACTTGAACCCCAAACAAAGGGTGCACACGATTTCCCATGTTGTAACCACGAGCTCACGAGTCCCATTTGAACGTAGCAATAGTCCCCGGCTGTCCTCTCTCAGCTCATTCACAGAACAGGTGAAACAAATCAATCCATCAATCAATCAATCAATCAACCAATCAATCAACCAGTCAATCCGTCTGTCCATCCATATATCCATTCATCAATCCATCAATCAATCAATCAGTCAATCTGTCTGTCTATCCATCTATCCATCAATCAATCAATCAACTAGTCAATCCGTCAGTCTATCCATATATCCATCAATCAATCAATCAATCAGTCAGTCAGTCGATCTGTCTGTCTATCCATCTATCTATCTATCAATCAATCAATCAATCAATTAACCAGTCAATCCGTCCGTCTATCCGTATATACATTCATCAATCCATTAATCAATCAATCAATCAATCAATCTGTCCGTCTATCCATAAATAAATCCACCAATCAAAAAAAAATCTTTCTCCAATCACAGGTTATAGATGCTGCAACTGGTTATTCATACACAAAAACAAACACAAAACTAAACAATGTTTTAGAACATGAAACTGAACCACAGTAATCTCAGACTAGTTTTAGTTTACGTAAAAACAAAATGTTTAGTATGGTTAGATTTATAAAAGACTACAATGCAGTTTAATCCAACTGAACTACTACTAAGATTGTGAGAAAATATCTCCTGATATTCACTGTCAGTGTTGTTACGTGACTCATGGTTCAAACAAACACTCAAATCTTCTTGCTTTGAGTGATATAACAACAGTTAGACTTTAACTTTACAAATAAGAAAGTAACTAACCAACAGCTGCAGGTCATTAAGTAATAGTGTAATATTGTACTAATACTAATTTTATTGAAGGACGAAAGAAAAAAGTTCATTTTGATTTGAAGTTTCAGGCCAACAAACAAAAACTGAGAGTTTCCCATTGGTCGGGAGTTTCCCAGGGTCACAGGGATGATGGGAACAGGGAGTGTTGCAAGCTGGTTCCTGACAGCAGGTAGAGTCAGTGCTGTGAGCGATGAGGCAACAGTGGTCCAAAGGAGGATAAATACCAGCACCTCCTGCTCACTCCACCATCAGACAGGAGAAGTCAAAGGAGCTGACGACAGTCATCAAGATCAGGAGAAATCTCGTTGGTTCAACATGAAGACCTTCAGTGTTGCAGTTGCAGTGGCCGTCGTGCTCACATTTATTTGTATCCAGGAGAGCTCTGCTGTCCCACTCACTGAAGTAAGAACTGGACTTCAGCTCACTTCATTATCTTGTTAGCTACAAATGCTCTGTTTACATGTTAAAATGTTCTTCTTCCTGTAAACAATTCATCAACAGGAGCAAGAGCTGGAGGTACCAGTGAGCATCTTTGATGCAGCTGCAGCAGCTGAAGAGACATCAGTGGACTCCTGGAAGGTCGGTAACTTGAACTGAACACCTTCAACTGATTCAACTAGAAGTGGATGTGTTTTGTCTCCAGAGTGTCCTGATGCTTCCTCCACATAAGTAGAGAGAAGAAACAGAGTGAGTGATCATGCTGCAGATGAACACTGAGCTCTTGTCTCTTGTCTTTCTCACAGACGCTGTATAGCAGCAGACAGAAGCGCAGCGCCAAGTGTCGCTTCTGCTGCGGCTGCTGCGGCATGAGCGGCTGCGGAGTTTGCTGCCCGTTCTGAAGACTCCTGCATGAGATTCTCACAACAACTACTTCTTATTTGTTTGTTACACTCTTTGTTCTACAACTTAGATCTGTTTTAATCTTTTTTAAGATTCTGACAGTTTCTCAACTCAAACAGGTGATCAGTGATGTGACGACATCATCCTAATGACTCTAAACATCTCATACTACACTGTGGTCTTACAATAAACTTTGATGTCACTATATTGCAACGTGTAAAAGTGTTTTCATCACAAATCTAAACAAGTCTTTTCCACAGAAGACATCCTGATATGTTGCAGTAGAAAAAGTACAGATGGACACAATAAAATGAATGAGGGCTGCATTACATTTAGCTGCTTCAGTTTCATGATGACCTGCAGTGGCTGAAATGACTGAGAAAATTATGTGAACATGACCATGCAGAGAAAGTTGAGCATTGTTTTAAATAAGGCAGCCATTTGTGTGAGCAAGAAATAAATATAAATCTGGGTTAAATCCGATAAAAACAAGGTTACATTTTACTTGGACTTTTAATATGTGAAACTATTTCCAACCTGACCTCGTTGGGAGGAGGGAAGGAACATAAAACCAGGTGTAATTGATGAACAAAAGTTATTTATTAATTAAAAGAAGCTCAATAGTTTGCACATAAACAAATGAGGTGAAGTAAAGCGGTAAAAACAGGTGCAGCTCAAATCAAAACACAAATATAACCTACGAGTCTCTAAAAAAGGAGACTTTTTTCCAAACTTGTTTTAAAAACCTTTCTGAAAATAAAGCCCAATTAAAAACCCAACTAAAACTTCAGAACCAAAAATACAGAGTCAGCACTTCCTGTTTCTAGAGTTTTAGATAAAGTAGGCTCCGAGGTGTGAGCAATTACTTTTCCTGGACTTGCCGCCCTGCCCCCAGGTAGTTTAACGAGTACCTCGCACACTTTACAGAGAACAAAGTTGAATGAACAAACTAACATTTTCAACAATAACTGAGTGGTTCTTTTGGCTTTCTTCCACCTGAACAGAAAGTTGGTCAGGCATTTGAACATTCATGCTGCCTTCAAATAGGGTCGTGTTTACCGTGTTCACGAGAAGAGTCCATATGAACGGTCCCCTCTTGTGGTCTTCACGACATCAGAACTCAAAACGTTCTATAAGCCTAGAGTTCACGAGTTGTGACGTGTTTGCTGACGTTTACGGAAATGGAAAAGGCCAGGGAAGTTAATATTCTATTGGATGTTGAGCTAAATATTGTAATTTTAGTCATATATAATTTTTCATTGTAACTTAAATAATAGTTTACGTCTCAGAAAAGTGTTGATCTCCCAACGGCCTCATCTTTTCCCTCGGTGCCTTTGCGTTTCCATCCTTAAAATATCTCCCCATTATCTTGCTAAATTTTTAACCTCTTTTGCCTCTAGATGTTGTCGTTGCCTAGCAACGGTGTTTCTATGACTTAACCACTTGAACCCCAAACAAAGGGTGCACACGATTTCCCATGTTGTAACCACGAGCTCACGAGTCCCATTTGAACGTAGCAATAGTCCCCGGCTGTCCTCTCTCAGCTCATTCACAGAACAGGTGAAACAAATCAATCCATCCATCCGTCAATATATCAATCAGTCAATTCGTCCGTCTATCCATCAATCAATCACTCAAACAACCAATCAATCAACCAGTCAATCCGTCTGTCCATCCATATATCCATTCATCAATCCATCAATCAATCAATCAGTCAATCTGTCTGTCTATCCATCTATCCATCAATCAATCAATCAACTAGTCAATCCGTCAGTCTATCCATATATCCATCAATCAATCAATCAGTCGATCTGTCTGTCTATCCATCTATCTATCTATCAATCAATCAATCAATTAACCAGTCAATCCGTCTGTCTATCCGTATATACATTCATCAATCCATTAATCAATCAATCAATCAATCTGTCCGTCTATCCATCAATAAATCCACCAATCAAAAAAAAACCTTTCTCCAATCACAGGTTACAGATGCTGCAACTGGTTATTCATACACAAAAACAAACACAAAACTAAACAATGTTTTAGAACATGAAACTGAACCACAGTAATCTCAGACTAGTTTTAGTTTACGTAAAAACAAAATGTTTAGTATGGTTAGATTTACAAAAGACTACAATGCAGTTTAATCCAACTGAACTACTGGTAAGATTGTGAGAAAATATCTCCTGATATTCACTGTCAGTGTTGTTACGTGACTCATGGTTCAAACAAACACTCAAATCTTCTTGCTTTGAGTGATATAACAACAGTTAGACTTTAACTTTACAAATAAGAAAGTAACTAACCAACAGCTGCAGGTCATTAAGTAATAGTGTAATATTGTACTAATACTAATTTTATTGAAGGACGAAAGAAAAAAGTTCATTTTGATTTGAAGTTTCAGGCCAACAAACAAAAACTGAGAGTTTCCCATTGGTCGGGAGTTTCCCAGGGTCACAGGGATGATGGGAACAGGGAGTGTTGCAAGCTGGTTCCTGACAGCAGGTAGAGTCAGTGCTGTGAGCGATGAGGCAACAGTGGTCCAAAGGAGGATAAATACCAGCACCTCCTGCTCACTCCACCATCAGACAGGAGAAGTCAAAGGAGCTGACGACAGTCATCAAGATCAGGAGAAATCTCGTTGGTTCAACATGAAGACCTTCAGTGTTGCAGTTGCAGTTGCCGTCGTGCTCACATTTATTTGTATCCAGGAGAGCTCTGCTGTCCCACTCACTGAAGTAAGAACTGGACTTCAGCTCACTTCATTATCTTGTTAGCTACAAATGCTTTGTTTACATGTTAAAATGTTGTTCTTCCTGTAAACAATTCATCAACAGGAGCAAGAGCTGGAGGTACCAGTGAGCATCTTTGATGCAGCTGCAGCAGCTGAAGAGACATCAGTGGACTCCTGGAAGGTCGGTAACTTGAACTGAACACCTTCAACTGATTCAACTAGAAGTGGATGTGTTTTGTCTCCAGAGTGTCCTGATGCTTCCTCCACATAAGTAGAGAGAAGAAACAGAGTGAGTGATAATGCTGCAGATGAACACTGAGCTCTTGTCTCTTGTCTTTCTCACAGACGCTGTATAGCAGCAGACAGAAGCGCAGCGCCAAGTGTCGCTTCTGCTGCGGCTGCTGCGGCATGAGCGGCTGCGGAGTTTGCTGCCCGTTCTGAAGACTCCTGCATGAGATTCTCACAACAACTACTTCTTATTTGTTTGTTACACTCTTTGTTCTACAACTTAAATCTGTTTTAATCTTTTTTAAGATTCTGACAGTTTCTCAACTCAAACAGGTGATCAGTGATGTGACTACATCATCCTAATGACTCTAAACATCTCATACTACACTGTGGTCTTACAATAAACTTTGATGTCACTATACTGCAACGTGTAAAAGTGTTTTCATCACAAATCTAAACAAGTCTTTTCCACAGAAGACATCCAGACATGTTGCAGTAGAAAAAGTACAGATGGACACAATAAAATGAATGAGGGCTGCATTACATTTAGCTGCTTCAGTTTCATGATGACCTGCAGTGGCTGAAATGACTGAGAAAATTATGTGAACATGACCATGCAGAGACAGTTGAGCATTGTTTTAAATAAGGCAACCATTTGTGTGAACAAGAAATAAATATAAATCTGGGTTAAATCCGATAAAAACAAGGTTACATTTTACTTGGAGTTTTAATATGTGAAACTATTTCCAACCTGACCTCATTGGGAGGAGGGAAGGAACATAAAACCAGGTGTAATTGATGAACAAAAGTTATTTATTAATTAAAAGAAGCTCAATAGTTTGCACATAAACAAATGAGGTGAAGTAAAGCGGTATAAACAGGTGCAGCTCAAATCAAAACACAAATATAACCTACGAGTCTCTAAAAAAGGAGACTTTTTTCCAAACTTGTTTTAAAAACCTTTCTGAAAATAAAGCCCAATTAAAAACCCAACTAAAACTTCAGAACCAAAAATACAGAGTCAGCACTTCCTGTTTCTAGAGTTTTAGATAAAGTAGGCTCCGAGGTGTGAGCAATTACTTTTCCTGGACTTGCCGCCCTGCCCCCAGGTAGTTTAACGAGTACCTCGCACACTTTACAGAGAACAAAGTTGAATGAACGAACTAACATTTTCAACAATAACTGAGTGGTTCTTTTGGCTTTCTTCCACCTGAACAGAAAGTTGGTCAGGCATTTGAACATTCATGCTGCCTTCAAATAGGGTCGTGTTTACCGTGTTCACGAGAAGAGTCCATATGAACGGTCCCCTCTTGTGGTCTTCACGACATCAGAACTCAAAACGTTCTATAAGCCTCGAGTTCACGAGTTGTGACGTGTTTGCTGACGTTTACGGAAATGGAAAAGGCCAGGGAAGTTAATATTCTATTGGATGTTGAGCTAAATATTGTAATTTTAGTCATATATAATTTTTCATTGTAACTTAAATAATAGTTTACGTCTCAGAAAAGTGTTGATCTCCCAACGGCCTCATCTTTTCCCTCGGTGCCTTTGCGTTTCCATCCTTAAAATATCTCCCCATTATCTTGCTAAATTTTGAACCTCTTTGGCCTCTAGATGCTGTCCATGTTGTCGTTGCCTAGCAACGGTGTTTCTATGACTTAACCACTTGAACCCCAAACAAAGGGTGCACACGATTTCCCATGTTGTAACCACGAGCTCACGAGTCCCATTTGAACGTAGCAATAGTCCCCGGCTGTCCTCTCTCAGCTCATTCACAGAACAGGTGAAACAAATCAATCCATCCATCCGTCAATATATCAATCAGTCAATTCGTCCGTCTATCCATCAATCAATCACTCAAACAACCAATCAATCAACCAGTCAATCCGTCTGTCCATCCATATATCCATTCATCAATCCATCAATCAATCAATCAGTCAATCTGTCTGTCTATCCATCTATCCATCAATCAATCAATCAACTAGTCAATCCGTCAGTCTATCCATATATCCATCAATCAATCAATCAGTCGATCTGTCTGTCTATCCATCTATCTATCTATCAATCAATCAATCAATTAACCAGTCAATCCGTCTGTCTATCCGTATATACATTCATCAATCCATTAATCAATCAATCAATCAATCTGTCCGTCTATCCATCAATAAATCCACCAATCAAAAAAAAACCTTTCTCCAATCACAGGTTACAGATGCTGCAACTGGTTATTCATACACAAAAACAAACACAAAACTAAACAATGTTTTAGAACATGAAACTGAACCACAGTAATCTCAGACTAGTTTTAGTTTACGTAAAAACAAAATGTTTAGTATGGTTAGATTTACAAAAGACTACAATGCAGTTTAATCCAACTGAACTACTGGTAAGATTGTGAGAAAATATCTCCTGATATTCACTGTCAGTGTTGTTACGTGACTCATGGTTCAAACAAACACTCAAATCTTCTTGCTTTGAGTGATATAACAACAGTTAGACTTTAACTTTACAAATAAGAAAGTAACTAACCAACAGCTGCAGGTCATTAAGTAATAGTGTAATATTGTACTAATACTAATTTTATTGAAGGACGAAAGAAAAAAGTTCATTTTGATTTGAAGTTTCAGGCCAACAAACAAAAACTGAGAGTTTCCCATTGGTCGGGAGTTTCCCAGGGTCACAGGGATGATGGGAACAGGGAGTGTTGCAAGCTGGTTCCTGACAGCAGGTAGAGTCAGTGCTGTGAGCGATGAGGCAACAGTGGTCCAAAGGAGGATAAATACCAGCACCTCCTGCTCACTCCACCATCAGACAGGAGAAGTCAAAGGAGCTGACGACAGTCATCAAGATCAGGAGAAATCTCGTTGGTTCAACATGAAGACCTTCAGTGTTGCAGTTGCAGTTGCCGTCATGCTCACATTTATTTGTATCCAGGAGAGCTCTGCTGTCCCACTCACTGAAGTAAGAACTGGACTTCAGCTCACTTCATTATCTTGTTAGCTACAAATGCTTTGTTTACATGTTAAAATGTTGTTCTTCCTGTAAACAATTCATCAACAGGAGCAAGAGCTGGAGGTACCAGTGAGCATCTTTGATGCAGCTGCAGCAGCTGAAGAGACATCAGTGGACTCCTGGAAGGTCGGTAACTTGAACTGAACACCTTCAACTGATTCAACTAGAAGTGGATGTGTTTTGTCTCCAGAGTGTCCTGATGCTTCCTCCACATAAGTAGAGAGAAGAAACAGAGTGAGTGATAATGCTGCAGATGTGTCTTT
This sequence comes from Embiotoca jacksoni, assembly GCF_022577435.1. NCBI lineage: Eukaryota > Metazoa > Chordata > Actinopteri > Embiotocidae > Embiotoca > Embiotoca jacksoni. Next base: position 16,455,911 of record NW_027185241.1, read on the forward strand.
CTCACAGACGCTGTATAGCAGCAGACAGAAGCGCAGCGCCAAGTGTCGCTTCTGCTGCGGCTGCTGCGGCATGAGCGGCTGCGGAGTTTGCTGCCCGTTCTGAAGACTCCTGCATGAGATTCTCACAACAACTACTTCTTATTTGTTTGTTACACTCTTTGTTCTACAACTTAAATCTGTTTTCACCTTTTTTAAGATTCTGACAGTTTCTCAACTCAAACAGGTGATCAGTGATGTGACTACATCATCCTAATGACTCTAAACATCTCATACTACACTGTGGTCTTACAATAAACTTTGATGTCACTATACTGCAACGTGTAAAAGTGTTTTCATCACAAATCTAAACAAGTCTTTTCCACAGAAGACATCCAGACATGTTGCAGTAGAAAAAGTACAGATGGACACAATAAAATGAATGAGGGCTGCATTACATTTAGCTGCTTCAGTTTCATGATGACCTGCAGTGGCTGAAATGACTGAGAAAATTATGTGAACATGACCATGCAGAGACAGTTGAGCATTGTTTTAAATAAGGCAACCATTTGTGTGAACAAGAAATAAATATAAATCTGGGTTAAATCCGATAAAAACAAGGTTACATTTTACTTGGAGTTTTAATATGTGAAACTATTTCCAACCTGACCTCATTGGGAGGAGGGAAGGAACATAAAACCAGGTGTAATTGATGAACAAAAGTTATTTATTAATTAAAAGAAGCTCAATAGTTTGCACATAAACAAATGAGGTGAAGTAAAGCGGTATAAACAGGTGCAGCTCAAATCAAAACACAAATATAACCTACGAGTCTCTAAAAAAGGAGACTTTTTTCCAAACTTGTTTTAAAAACCTTTCTGAAAATAAAGCCCAATTAAAAACCCAACTAAAACTTCAGAACCAAAAATACAGAGTCAGCACTTCCTGTTTCTAGAGTTTTAGATAAAGTAGGCTCCGAGGTGTGAGCAATTACTTTTCCTGGACTTGCCGCCCTGCCCCCAGGTAGTTTAACGAGTACCTCGCACACTTTACAGAGAACAAAGTTGAATGAACGAACTAACATTTTCAACAATAACTGAGTGGTTCTTTTGGCTTTCTTCCACCTGAACAGAAAGTTGGTCAGGCATTTGAACATTCATGCTGCCTTCAAATAGGGTCGTGTTTACCGTGTACACGATAAGAGTCCATATGAACGGTCCCCTCTTGTGGTCTTCACGACATCAGAACTCAAAACGTTCTATAAGCCTCGAGTTCACGAGTTGTGACGTGTTTGCTGACGTTTACGGAAATGGAAAAGGCCAGGGAAGTTAATATTCTATTGGATGTTGAGCTAAATATTGTAATTTTAGTCATATATAATTTTTCATTGTAACTTAAATAATAGTTTACGTCTCAGAAAAGTGTTGATCTCCCAACGGCCTCATCTTTTCCCTCGGTGCCTTTGCGTTTCCATCCTTAAAATATCTCCCCATTATCTTGCTAAATTTTGAACCTCTTTGGCCTCTAGATGCTGTCCATGTTGTCGTTGCCTAGCAACGGTGTTTCTATGACTTAACCACTTGAACCCCAAACAAAGGGTGCACACGATTTCCCATGTTGTAACCACGAGCTCACGAGTCCCATTTGAACGTAGCAATAGTCCCCGGCTGTCCTCTCTCAGCTCATTCACAGAACAGGTGAAACAAATCAATCCATCCATCCGTCAATATATCAATCAGTCAATTCGTCCGTCTATCCATCAATCAATCACTCAAACAACCAATCAATCAACCAGTCAATCCGTCTGTCCATCCATATATCCATTCATCAATCCATCAATCAATCAATCAGTCAATCTGTCTGTCTATCCATCTATCCATCAATCAATCAATCAACTAGTCAATCCGTCAGTCTATCCATATATCCATCAATCAATCAATCAGTCGATCTGTCTGTCTATCCATCTATCTATCTATCAATCAATCAATCAATTAACCAGTCAATCCGTCTGTCTATCCGTATATACATTCATCAATCCATTAATCAATCAATCAATCAATCTGTCCGTCTATCCATCAATAAATCCACCAATCAAAAAAAAACCTTTCTCCAATCACAGGTTACAGATGCTGCAACTGGTTATTCATACACAAAAACAAACACAAAACTAAACAATGTTTTAGAACATGAAACTGAACCACAGTAATCTCAGACTAGTTTTAGTTTACGTAAAAACAAAATGTTTAGTATGGTTAGATTTACAAAAGACTACAATGCAGTTTAATCCAACTGAACTACTGGTAAGATTGTGAGAAAATATCTCCTGATATTCACTGTCAGTGTTGTTACGTGACTCATGGTTCAAACAAACACTCAAATCTTCTTGCTTTGAGTGATATAACAACAGTTAGACTTTAACTTTACAAATAAGAAAGTAACTAACCAACAGCTGCAGGTCATTAAGTAATAGTGTAATATTGTACTAATACTAATTTTATTGAAGGACGAAAGAAAAAAGTTCATTTTGATTTGAAGTTTCAGGCCAACAAACAAAAACTGAGAGTTTCCCATTGGTCGGGAGTTTCCCAGGGTCACAGGGATGATGGGAACAGGGAGTGTTGCAAGCTGGTTCCTGACAGCAGGTAGAGTCAGTGCTGTGAGCGATGAGGCAACAGTGGTCCAAAGGAGGATAAATACCAGCACCTCCTGCTCACTCCACCATCAGACAGGAGAAGTCAAAGGAGCTGACGACAGTCATCAAGATCAGGAGAAATCTCGTTGGTTCAACATGAAGACCTTCAGTGTTGCAGTTGCAGTTGCCGTCGTGCTCACATTTATTTGTATCCAGGAGAGCTCTGCTGTCCCACTCACTGAAGTAAGAACTGGACTTCAGCTCACTTCATTATCTTGTTAGCTACAAATGCTTTGTTTACATGTTAAAATGTTGTTCTTCCTGTAAACAATTCATCAACAGGAGCAAGAGCTGGAGGTACCAGTGAGCATCTTTGATGCAGCTGCAGCAGCTGAAGAGACATCAGTGGACTCCTGGAAGGTCGGTAACTTGAACTGAACACCTTCAACTGATTCAACTAGAAGTGGATGTGTTTTGTCTCCAGAGTGTCCTGATGCTTCCTCCACATAAGTAGAGAGAAGAAACAGAGTGAGTGATCATGCTGCAGATGAACACTGAGCTCTTGTCTCTTGTCTTTCTCACAGACGCTGTATAGCAGCAGACAGAAGCGCAGCGCCAAGTGTCGCTTCTGCTGCGGCTGCTGCGGCATGAGCGGCTGCGGAGTTTGCTGCCCGTTCTGAAGACTCCTGCATGAGATTCTCACAACAACTACTTCTTATTTGTTTGTTACACTCTTTGTTCTACAACTTAAATCTGTTTTCACCTTTTTTAAGATTCTGACAGTTTCTCAACTCAAACAGGTGATCAGTGATGTGACTACATCATCCTAATGACTCTAAACATCTCATACTACACTGTGGTCTTACAATAAACTTTGATGTCACTATATTGCAACGTGTAAAAGTTTTTTCATCACAAATCTAAACAAGTCTTTTCTACAGAAGACATCCTGATATGTTGCAGTAGGAAAAGTACAGATGGACACAATAAAATGAATGAGGGCTGCATTACATTTAGCTGCTTCAGTTTCATGTTGACCTGCAGTGGCTGAAATGACTGAGAACAGTTCTGTTAACATGACCATGCAGAGACAGTTGAGCATTGTTTTAAATAAGGCAACCATTTGTGTGAGCAAGAAATAAATATAAATCTGGGTTAAATCCGATAAAAACAAGGTTACATTTTACTTGGAGTTTTAATGTGTGAAACTGTTTCCAACCTGACCTCATTGGGAGGAGTGGAGCAACATAAAACCAGGTGTAATTGATGAATGAACGTTATTTATTAATTAAAAGGAGCTCAATAGTTTGCACATAAACAAATGAGGTGAAGTAAAGTGGTAAAAACAGGTGCTGCTCAAATCAAAACACAAATATAACCTACGAGTCTCTAAAAAAGGAGAGTTTTTTCCAAACTTGTATTATAAACGTTTCTGAAAATAAAGCCTGATTAAAAACCCAACTGAAACTTCAGAACCAAAAATACAGAGTCAGCACTTCCTGTTTCTAGAGTTTTAGATAAAGTAGGCTCCGAGGTGTGAGCAATTACTTTTCCTGGACTTGCCGCCCTGCCCCCAGGTTGTTTAACGAGTACCTCGCACAGTTTACAGAGAACAAAGTTGAATGAACAAACTAACATTTTCAACAATAACTTAGTGGTTCTTTTGGCTTTCTTCCACCTGAACAGAAAGTTGGTCAGGCATTTGAACATTCATGCTGCCTTCAAATAGGGTCGTGTTTACCGTGTTCACGAGAAGAGTCCATATGAACGGTCCCCTCTTGTGGTCTTCACGACATCAGAACTCAAAACGTTCTATAAGCCTTGAGTTCACGAGTTGTGACGTGTTTGCTGACGGTTACGGAAATGGAAAAGGCCAGGGAAGTTAATATTCTATTGGATGTTGAGCTAAATAAAGTAATTTTAGTCATGTATAATTTTTCATTGTAACTTAGATAATAGTTTACGTCTCAGAAAAGTGTTGATCTCCCAACGGCCTCATCTTTTCCCTCGGTGCCTTTGCGTTTCCATCCTTAAAATATCTCCCCATTATTTTGCTAAATTTTTAACCTCTTTGGCCTCTAGATGCTGTCCATGTTGTTGTTACCTAGCAACGGTGTTTCTATGACTTAACCACTTGAACCCCAAACAAAGGGTGCACACGATTTCCCATGTTGTAACCACGAGCTCACGAGTCCCATTTGAACGTAGCAATAGTCCCCGGCTGTCCTCTCTCAGCTCATGTACAGAACAGGTGAAACAAATCAATCCATCCATCCGTCAATATATCAATCAGTCAATTCGTCCGTCTATCCATCAATCAATCACTCAAACAACCAATCAATCAACCAGTCAATCCGTCTGTTCATCCATATATCCATTCATCAATCCATCAATCAATCAACTAGTCAATCCGTCAGTCTATCCATATATCCATCAATCAATCAATCAATCAATCAGTCGACCTGTCTGTCTATCCATCTATCTATCAATCAATCAATCAATCAATCAATTAATCAGTCAATCCGTCCGTCTATCCGTATATACATTCATCAATCCATTAATCAATCAATCAATCAATCTGTCCGTCTATCCATCAATAAATCCACCAATCAAAAAAAATATTTTTCCAATCACAGGTTATAGATGCTGCAACTGGTTATTCATACACAAAAACAAACACAAAACTAAACAATGTTTTAGAACATGAAACTGAACCACAGTAATCTCAGACTAGTTTTAGTTTACGTAAAAACAAAATGTTTAGTATGGTTAGATTTACAAAAGATTACAATGCAGTTTAATCCAACTGAACTACTACTAAGATTGTGAGAAAATATCTCCTGATATTCACTGTCAGTGTTGTTACGTGACTCATGGTTCAAACAAACACTCAAATCTTCTTGCTTTGAGTGATATAACAACAGTTAGACTTTAACTTTACAAATAAGAAAGTAACTAACCAACAGCTGCAGGTCATTAAGTAATAGTGTAATATTGTACTAATACTAATTTTATTGAAGGACGAAAGAAAAAAGTTCATTTTGATTTGAAGTTTCAGGCCAACAAACAAAAACTGAGAGTTTCCCATTGGTCGGGAGTTTCCCAGGGTCACAGGGATGATGGGAACAGGGAGTGTTGCAAGCTGGTTCCTGACAGCAGGTAGAGTCAGTGCTGTGAGCGATGAGGCAACAGTGGTCCAAAGGAGGATAAATACCAGCACCTCCTGCTCACTCCACCATCAGACAGGAGAAGTCAAAGGAGCTGACGACAGTCATCAAGATCAGGAGAAATCTCGTTGGTTCAACATGAAGACCTTCAGTGTTGCAGTTGCAGTGGCCGTCGTGCTCACATTTATTTGTATCCAGGAGAGCTCTGCTGTCCCACTCACTGAAGTAAGAACTGGACTTCAGCTCACTTCATTATCTTGTTAGCTACAAATGCTCTGTTTACATGTTAAAATGTTCTTCTTCCTGTAAACAATTCATCAACAGGAGCAAGAGCTGGAGGTACCAGTGAGCATCTTTGATGCAGCTGCAGCAGCTGAAGAGACATCAGTGGACTCCTGGAAGGTCGGTAACTTGAACTGAACACCTTCAACTGATTCAACTAGAAGTGGATGTGTTTTGTCTCCAGAGTGTCCTGATGCTTCCTCCACATAAGTAGAGAGAAGAAACAGAGTGAGTGATAATGCTGCAGATGAACACTGAGCTCTTGTCTCTTGTCTTTCTCACAGACGCTGTATAGCAGCAGACAGAAGCGCAGCGCCAAGTGTCGCTTCTGCTGCGGCTGCTGCGGCATGAGCGGCTGCGGAGTTTGTTGCCCGTTCTGAAGACTCCTGCATGAGATTCTCACAACAACTACTTCTTAGTTGTTTGTTACACTCTTTGTTCTACAACTTAAATCTGTTTTCACCTTTTTTAAGATTCTGACAGTTTCTCAACTCAAACAGGTGATCAGTGATGTGACTACATCATCCTAATGACTCTAAACATCTCATACTACACTGTGGTCTTACAATAAACTTTGATGTCACTATACTGCAACGTGTAAAAGGTTTTTCATCGCAAATCTAAACAAGTCTTTTCTACAGAAGACATCCTGATATGTTGAAGTAGGAAAAGTACAGGTGGACACAATAAAATGAATGAGGGCTGCATTACATTTAGCTGCTTCAGTTTCATGTTGACCTGCAGTGGCTGAAATGACTGAGAACAGTTCTGTGAACATGACCATGCAGACAGTTGAGCATTGTTTTAAATAAGGCAACCATTTGTGTGAGCAAGAAATAAATATAAATCTGGGTTAAATCCGATAAAAACAAGGTTACATTTTACTTGGAGTTTTAATGTGTGAAACTATTTCCAACCAGACCTCATTGGGAGGAGGGAAGCAACATAAAACCAGGTGTAATTGATGAACAAAAGTTATTTATTAATTAAAAGAAGCTCAATAGTTTGCACATAAACAAATGAGGTGAAGTAAAGCGGTATAAACAGGTGCAGCTCAAATCAAAACACAAATATAACCTACGAGTCTCTAAAAAAGGAGTTTTTTCCAAACTTGTATTAAAAACCTTTCTGAAAATAAAGCCCAATTAAAAACCCAACTAAAACTTCAGAACCAAAAATACAGAGTCAGCACTTCCTGTTTCTAGAGTTTTAGATAAAGTAGGCTCCGAGGTGTGAGCAATTACTTTTCCTGGACTTGCCGCCCTGCCCCCAGGTAGTTTAACGAGTACCTCGCACACTTTACAGAGGACAAAGTTGAATGAACGAACTAACATTTTCAACAATAACTGAGTGGTTCTTTTGGCTTTCTTCCACCTGAACAGAAAGTTGGTCAGGCATTTGAACATTCATGCTGCCTTCAAATAGGGTCGTGTTTACCGTGTTCACGAGAAGAGTCCATATGAACGGTCCCCTCTTGTGGTCTTCACGACATCAGAACTCAAAACGTTCGATAAGCCTCGAGTTCACGAGTTGTGACGTGTTTGCTGACGTTTACGGGAATGGAAAAGGCCAGGGAAGTTAATATTCTATTGGATGTTTAGCTAAATATTGTAATTTTAGTCACGTATAATTTTTCATTGTAACTTAGATAATAGTTCACGTGTTAGAAAAATGTTGATCTCCCAACGGCCTCATCTTTTCCCTCGGTGCCTTTGTGTTTCCTTCCTTAAAATATCTCCCCATTATCTTGCTAAATTTTTAACCTCTTTGGCCTCCAGATACTGTCCATGTTGTCGTTGCCTAGCAACAGTGTTTCTATGACTTAACCACTTGAACCCCAAACAAAGGGTGCACACGATTTCCCATGTTGTAACCACGAGCTCACGAGTCCCATTTGAACGTAGCAATAGTCCCCGGCTGTCCTCTCTCAGCTCATGTACAGAACAGGTGAAACAAATCAATCCATCAATCTGTCAATCAATCACTCAAACAACCAATCAATCAACCAGTCAATCCGTCTGTCCATCCATATATCCATTCATCAATCCATCAATCAATCAATCAGTCAATCTGTCTGTCTATCCATCTATCCATCAATCAATCAATCAACTAGTCAATCCGTCAGTCTATCCATATATCCATCAATCAATCAATCAGTCGATCTGTCTGTCTATCCATCTATCTATCTATCAATCAATCAATCAATTAACCAGTCAATCCGTCTGTCTATCCGTATATACATTCATCAATCCATTAATCAATCAATCAATCAATTTGTCCGTCTATCCATCAATAAATCCACCAATCAAAAAAATCTTTCTCCAATCACAGGCTAGAGATGCTGCAACTGGTTATTCATACACAAAAACAAACACAAAACCAAACAATGTTTTAGAACATGAAACTGAACCACAGTAATCTCAGACTAGTTTTAGTTTACGTAAAAACAAAATGTTTAGTATGGTTAGATTTATAAAAGACTACAATGCAGTTTAATCCAACTGAACTACTGGTAAGATTGTGAGAAAATATCTCCTGATATTCACTGTCAGTGTTGTTATGTGACTCATGGTTCAAACAAACACTCAAATCTTCTTGCTTTGAGTGATATAACAACAGTTAGACTTTAACTTTACAAATAAGAAAGTAACTAACCAACAGCTGCAGGTCATTAAGTAATAGTGTAATATTGTACTAATACTAATTTTATTGAAGGACGAAAGAAAAAAGTTCATTTTGATTTGAAGTTTCAGGCCAACAAACAAAAACTGAGAGTTTCCCATTGGTCGGGAGTTTCCCAGGGTCACAGGGATGATGGGAACAGGGAGTGTTGCAAGCTGGTTCCTGACAGCAGGTAGAGTCAGTGCTGTGAGCCATGAGGCAACAGTGGTCCAAAGGAGGATAAATACCAGCACCTCCTGCTCACTCCACCATCAGACAGGAGAAGTCAAAGGAGCTGACGACAGTCATCAAGATCAGGAGAAATCTCGTTGGTTCAACATGAAGACCTTCAGTGTTGCAGTTGCAGTTGCCGTCGTGCTCACATTTATTTGTATCCAGGAGAGCTCTGCTGTCCCACTCACTGAAGTAAGAACTGGACTTCAGCTCACTTCATTATCTTGTTAGCTACAAATGCTTTGTTTACATGTTAAAATGTTGTTCTTCCTGTAAACAATTCATCAACAGGAGCAAGAGCTGGAGGTACCAGTGAGCATCTTTGATGCAGCTGCAGCAGCTGAAGAGACATCAGTGGACTCCTGGAAGGTCGGTAACTTGAACTGAACACCTTCAACTGATTCAACTAGAAGTGGATGTGTTTTGTCTCCAGAGTGTCCTGATGCTTCCTCCACATAAGTAGAGAGAAGAAACAGAGTGAGTGATAATGCTGCAGATGAACACTGAGCTCTTGTCTCTTGTCTTTCTCACAGACGCTGTATAGCAGCAGACAGAAGCGCAGCGCCAAGTGTCGCTTCTGCTGCGGCTGCTGCGGCATGAGCGGCTGCGGAGTTTGTTGCCCGTTCTGAAGACTCCTGCATGAGATTCTCACAACAACTACTTCTTATTTGTTTGTTACACTCTTTGTTCTACAACTTAAATCTGTTTTCACCTTTTTTAAGATTCTGACAGTTTCTCAACTCAAACAGGTGATCAGTGATGTGACTACATCATCCTAATGACTCTAAACATCTCATACTACACTGTGGTCTTACAATAAACTTTGATGTCACTATATTGCAACGTGTAAAAGGTTTTTCATCACAAATCTAAACAAGTCTTCTCTACAGAAGACATCCTGACATGTTGCAGTAGAAAAAGTACAGATGGACACAATAAAATGAATGAGGGCATGAGCGGCTGCGGAGTTTGCTGCCCGTTGTGAAGATCTTATTGGACTATGTCATGCTTCAGTTTAATGTGACTGTATCGTCCACGTGTATTACCAAATATCTGCATGTACTGCGTTGTATTATCAATACATTTTTAAATTACCATATTATATCGTGTAAAAGTGACATTTCTGATAAGAATTTGAATATTTGTCAAACAGCAACTTCCAAAATCATCTCAACATTTTCTTCAACGCAGTATTCAGTAGTGAAACAATGTCTGAGCATTACATGAAAACAACAGTGTGCCCTGCTTTTGTGCACAAGAAGGGCACAAGAGGTTAAAACTCTAATATGTTTGTAGTGAAACATTGTCATCAAGTAATAGTTTTACCTAAAAAATAATCAACAACTATAAATGAATTAGAGAATAACATTTTAAACATTATTGACATGTCACAAGTGATGCTCTCAGTTTCAGCACTAAACGTGAAATCATGTCTTCTGTACAATTATTCAGAGACCCGTTAAAAATGTATTTGAGAAAATAACCCTAACCCAACTTCAAATGCATCCCCTGGTAGTCTTCATCAAATCAATCAAGCAAATGTAGCTGACTATAAGGAAGGTAACTAGGCTAACAGCTGCAGCTAGTCGTTTTAAAGGCCTGTGTTGATGAGCTGGCAGGAGAAATTAGTCACAGTATCTGTCCAAGCCCTTTTTTCCTCCACGTTTAGTTTATAAAGAACAGACTTTTGGATTAGTCATCATCATTGACGAGCACGCTAACCACAGAACAAGCTAATCCCAGTAGACTTCTACCAGACTACTGACAATGAGATATATGTCGATATAAAACAAGCTCAGATGTCAGCTGAGTCTGCTTCTTTCTTTCTTTTCTCTTTTTTAAGACTATATTCTTGTGTAGATAACTAACGGCAGGTCTGACACAAAACAATAAAACCAGTTGTGGTGTCAAAACAGTGTTTCCCTTGCAACTGTAACTTTTAGTTTGCTGACAAATAAATGCTACGCAGGAAGATTGAAGTATTTATGGATATTCATCATGACTGGATATCAAAACAGAAGGTGCTGAAGGTGATGTTTCTCTCCATTGTGACACTTTGAAACAAGTCCCGTAGTGACAGTGGTTATCAGTACACGAGTAAGAGAGGGATTTTGGTTATTGCACAAGATATTTGGTAACATTAAAAACTGAAATTTCCCCAGACTTTTTCAAGGTTATGCAAACAAAGGTCTTAGATAACTTTTACCATTGCTAATTCTGCAATAACGGCTTTTTTGTGGGTGTTTTGTACGTTAGGTTCTTCATTATGTTTAGCTGGAAGATGCATGGAGGTATAGATAGGTTTAAATAGTAAACTGTGTGATAAAACTTTCGTGAGGACATCATGATATAGAATACCATTAACTTTTAGTGGTTTCTTCATCCAGATTGGCACTATAGGATTGACCCGGCTTTCTCACTGGCAGGTCCACAATTTTAGAACAGCCTCCTCCTCTAGATCAGGACATCACCTTCACTACCAGGAATCAAATCTCAAATGAAAATGTGTATGTTTTCTGGCGTTTCCAGATTAGGCATACTTAAATTTCAACCTCTCTTTTTTTTTTTTTTTTTTTTCCTCGTGCTCATGTAAATCCTCATGTGTTGTTCTGGCTTATCAATACTTTTAATCTCTTTCTTTTCTTTTTTTTTTATAATTTACTAATTACGTCTTTAATGGCTCAAATGTGTCAAGTCTTTTTTTGATGTTCAGCTTTTTAGGCGATTCTTGTTGTATCTAAAATGTGTTATATCAATAAAAATTGATTTGACATTAGGGTCAAGTGTAATTGATCAAATCATAATTCATGACCTGATATATTGTGCCACTGATTCCTATTGATTTTCTAGATTTAAGATAATGCAATTCAGTTAACTTCATAATACAGAAAGTGAACCCATTCTGTCTCACACTTTGCCATGAGAAGGTTTTTTTTACGTCTATGCCATAAAAAACATACTGAACACATACATTTCTTAAACTGTTGCTGGCAGTATTAGCAGCATATCAATACACAGCACACTGTATATTGTGAAACTTGGGAAGCAACCTTTTCATGTAATGAACTGCATTTTCTATCTGCAGAAAGATCATTTAAAATTGAATAGATAAATTGAGTTTATTGAACATGTTTGTTCAATAAACTCAATTTATCTATTCAATTTTAAATGTTGTGTCCAATAATTCAAAACACACCACATCCCATTCATCAAGAAGTTTCCAATTATTACAGTATTCCCAGCATCATCCGGGGAGTGATGAAAGGCCGGTCCTCGAAGCAAATAAGGGATGAGGCAACATTGATCCAAGTGAGTATAAATACCAGAATGCTTTACACACCCAGCCATCACACATCCAAAAGAAGAACTAGAGGAGGCGATGACCAATGAAAATCCAGCCTCAGCACAAGAAGAGACGTCAGTGGAAACATTGATGGTATGTTAATTTAAATGTTAATGGTTGTGTTTTTCCTGTAAACTGCCATGATGCTTTCGATAGGAGAGTAACAGAACAGAAGTTGACTCATGTTTTTTGTCTTCCACACAGACGCCATATAACATCAGGCAGACAGGCTCTACTGGCCCCATTAGATGCCGGCAATGCTGCGGCTTCTGCGGCTTTGTGTGTCTGCTCGGATATGAGAACCTACAGCTACAGTTGTCTTAAATTAACAATCTGATGTCACTAGATTTGGTCATGCTGTAGTTACTAGGTGCTCAGTGATATGGTGGCATCATTAACACATTATCACCAGTGGTGTAATGTAACATTCACTCAAGTACTGCAGTAAATATTTGAGGTAATTGTACTTTACTTGAGTAGATTCATTTAATACAATATTATATTTCTACCCCACAACATTTCAGAGTGGAGTTTTGTACTTTTACTCTTACATTTTTACTTTTAGTTACAAGTTACTTGTAGGATTACAGATTTGCATGCCCTTTCTGTTCATTGAAAACCATGTATCTCCAAATGTGGTGATCGTAAATTTTACTTTTTAAGCGAAATAATCTACTTTAAAACACCCTTTGATTCGCTGGAAAATGTCTTGTTTTTCTGAGCTTGTTGACATTTTAGAGAGACATTGTTCATACAGAACAGAAACGATACAAACATACGATGATATTATGGAATACGATGCATTTCTGTAGATGAGACTAACCAACAGTACATAAAGCATATAAAGTAAGCACCTTATGTAACTACAGCACTAAAATGTGCATTGATTCAACAGTGATATTAATCCAAAAGCATTACATAAAACTTTTATTTTTGATACTTTAAAAGAATAAACTTCACAATTTTCAAAATTCTGACTGCTTTTAAATAACAGTATTCACCTTTAGTTTAAATACCTTGAGTACATTTCACATAAAAAAAAAAAACATACTTTGGATACTTAAGTCCAGTAAATATGGGATAATTTATGACTTTTACACAAGTAATTTTCTACTTGGTGACTTTAACCTCTACCAAAGTCATTTTCCTCCAAGATATCTGTACTTTTACTTAAGTGTGGCTTTCAGGTACTTTAAACAGCTCTGATTATCACAGGTTTGTTAAGGTCATTAAAATATTCTATCATTAAAAAGAGTGCTGGATAAAACAGTTATTTCTGTGTGTGTGCATATGACAAATTTATACAATGATCAGAAGGAGAGAGTGCAGGGGCCTCTGAAACTTATCTGTCACCATATAGGCTCACACATACATGTGTGTTTAGGAAGTTATATCCTCCATTGGCCTCTAACAAACAACACTCACAGAGGCAACTTCACTTTCCAAAGGGTGGTCTGCTGTCCAAGTGGACCAAACTCAGCTCTGCGGTGGTTCACTTGTTATCCAGTATAGTACGGGGAGGAATGGCGTCCGGCCATGGTGGTGTGCACGTGATTGTGTTACTTTGGGCACGGCTGGATCGCGCCTCACAATTATAATGACCACAAAGGTCAAATAAACGGTCTGGTGTTAAACCGGTGCAGAAATGATTAGGGAACACACAGACTCACAATCCGTGATAGAGTACTGAATAGTGAAACAGCATACAGAGAGGTCAACATATTGCAAGTGACAGGCAGAACAATGGCCAACTTGTGGTTGCTGCTTAAGCCTGTGTGATTACGATGTAATTACCCCCATACACACAGAAGTGCATATACACGCAGAAACACACATTTGCTTGCCGTCACCCATACACAGACTACCAGTCTGGAGCCTGGCGGACTCCTGCTCTGATCCCACCCTCATGCAGCCTTGCAGGGGGCTGAGCGGCATGCCAGGCCTGCCTCTCGTCCAGACGGATGCCCGTTGTACGCCCCCATACCAACAGAGCTGCTGCCAAACCACACAAGGAGATAGTAAATGAGTGCAGAAGGTTCTGTTTAGCTTCCACACACACACACACACACACACACACCATGTGTTTTTTTTTTTTTTTTTTTATCTGACTCACACACATACAAAACACAATTCAGGCAGGCAGCAATTAGGGGCCTGTTCATCGGTGAACTGCAGTATACTAGCTCTATAAATCTTCAAGCTGGTGGTTTTAAGAACAAACTGAAGTTGTTGGGTAGTATGGTGAGGAGTTTACAAGATGTCGCTGCTGTTGGTCGTTTGATTAGTAGACACTCTTTGAGTGGATGGCATTCAACAGGAACAATAAAAAAAAAGAGTCCCAGATCTTCACTGAGACAAACAGATTTGAACTTAACTTTATACTGTACCTACAGTAGATACAGCATTGCTTTAAACTGAATGCCAAAGTCACAATGCTAAAATGCTTACAATGCCCGTGCTTGCATGCTGCTGTTTACCAGGTATTGTGATGTACATGTACACCATATAAACTGAGCAAATGAGTATTAAACACAAAGTACAGCTGAGGCTGATAGGAATGTCATTCATTTAGAAGGTATTCAGCTATAAACCACCGTACTTGTTAAGGTTCAAGGAATAGGGTACCCAATTGCACGACAACAAACAAGAGGGTTCATGAAAACCAAAAGGCTTTAATTACTGATTGAATATATCTCAATTCAAGTCCCACAAACAGAACCAAACTCCAGCAGGCTGTCCAAAAAGACAGAGATAATCCAAAAGGGACTAAAGAGGGAAAACATATCTAAAAGAGCTGAAACATAAAGCACAAAGAACTCACTGGGTATTTTAAGGCATGGGAACATGGCAGGCAAACTCTAATAACGAACTGACAAATAGGAAAGAAGAGCGCACAGAATAAATAGATCAGGGAGGGAAGGACAACGAGGGACAGCTGAAACAAATCAGGGCGGGGCAGACAATCAAACAGAGGAGCAGGAAGTAAAACAAGACAAACACAGGAAGTGAGTCTTTTCAAAATAAAACAGGAAACACCAAATCCAGACTTAAATAAAAACTACCAGATAGAAAAGTCAAAATCATGACAGAACTGGAATTATCAAAAAAATTGACCTGAAGATGGTGTTACCTGATGTGTCAGGAGATAACAAAGTCTCCTGCCATTATTCAAGTCCATATGTCCAGTAGTTCTCAATACATGTCAATCAAAACCACAGATGTCAAGTACAAAATGCTGATGAGTCAAGGGTCATACACCATCTGGGAACCACAAATGTACAACGTTTTGCACTAAGTGAACCTTTTGTATCTGCTGGTGGAGCCACAGGTAAAGTCAAGGAATCACCAAAGTCTGTGTACTTCAAGCTCTGTGGACTATGAATGTGTGGACAAAAAAAACGCATCAACTCAACAGTTAGTTGTTGAGATATTCCAGTTTGGACCAAAAGCAGTGACCAACCAACAGATCAAACTGATATTGCCATCTGGATCCACACCTGCACGGCTACAAACAAATTATACAATTGGACTTTGGTTGTCAAAATAAAAAAAAAAAATTTTATAGACTCATTTCTCTGCAGTGAATTACGACTTTCTAACCCTACCTAATATAACTTTCTATTATTGTTCCCCTTGATTGGTTCCAGAGGGCACTATTACATTCAATATTTTCAGTAATATCTCATTTAACTGCAATTGTTTCAGTCTCTTAACCGACAGATTAGTCATCACTTTCTACAGTTAATCACTTAAACCAGCAACAGCGGAGAGCAGAGTGTGAACCAGAGGCTCCACCGCAGGTCACACTCCACAGCAAAGGCTGTGAGCCATTCACACACACACACACACACACACACACACACACACACACACACACACACACACACACACACACACACAATCAAGGCTGGGAACCACTGCCATGAGGTCAAGACCTCCCCTATAGCTGAGTTGATTAAACACGTTTCTACAACCCACACACTGCCCAATAAATTCTGCTGCTCTGAGGATGATGACTGCGTCGCTCTCACTGGGAGCATCGCTGGCTCCAGTCTTCCCGGAGAGCACAGCCCAGCCAGCGAGAGTTCGGTACAACACCCCGCTGCAGCGGCTCCACTTCCACCTACTCTCCACGGCTCCAGGGAGCAATCAACCTGGCTTCTTGTCAGGAGGATAACGACTGTTTGTACATGTGTATATGTATGAATGAATATTTCTTCCACAGACCCTCCAAGTGGAGGCAAAGGTTGCTTGTGAAGCATGCTGCTGCATAATCCGGCCCTGAATGAAGGCGGGGTGGGGGATAAACATTCCTGGACAATGAAACCCTCCTTTACCCCCTGCTGTATTCATACCCACTTAAAATCTGCTTACCCACAATGCAACACTTGGCTCAAGTGAATAGCCCCCCTGGAACCAGCGCAGTGCCACTGCAGAACAACATATCCTCACTCATAGAAGCCACAAGTGTCAGCTACGGCTCAGAAACAGCCCTTCTGGGCCCTTACTGAGCACATTATATCCAATTCAACTGGTCTTAATGTGCTTTAATAAGACCTGTTTTCGATTAATTCTCCCTTGAAACCGGTAGTAACACAGCTACTAGGCAGTGGGCACATATAAAAATTGAATGAATGGAGCCGGGCTGCCAGAGAGTCAGGAGGGGGAAAATAGGAATCCTTGTGGATTTGTCCTCACCAGCTGGCTCCTGAGCCCAATATAATGGTTATGCCCATGGCTTGGGGAGCACCAGTGAGAGGAAATGTTTGCCCAGTCTGTTATGTGTTTAAGGTGCGCAGTGTGATTCAGTTCAGGTCATAAAGCCCTTGCGTGTCACATCCTGAGTGGAAGGACAGAGCTGCCTTGCCTATATTCCACTCAAGCGAACAGGGACAATGGCTTTGTGTTGCGTTTGGATCCTGATGTAAAAGAAAAAGCCAGATATTCCAGAGCACGTTAAATAAGTAAAAAAAAAAAAAAAAAAGTTACAGCACCCAGAGGAAAAACCAAACCAGGTCGGTATAGAAATGCCTGTCTGTTCCATGTAATGGATAGTGATAAAAAAATAAATAAAAATAAAAAAAATTCTCACAACCCCCCACTGCACCTGCTGCAATGAAAACAAACTGAAACACTACTGCAGCAAGTGACTCATAAATATTCCCCCATTTGTCATACAGGAATTTAAACTATAATATATATGTATATACATGGCAAATACAGCGTGGGGATATTAATGTGCAAGGTGAGCATTAAGACCGTGAATCTGCACGTCCTGTCCTGCAGGTGAAGCGCGTGTGAACGGGCTGCACGACTGTGATCATCAGCCTCACCAGTTAACTGCTCGTCCAGCTCCCAATCTTTTTTACAATTTCCCGTTTCGAATGTTTCTGCAGCAAAGCAAATGACTGTCACAGACAATTAGCTTTTATTGAAGGACGTATTTATTTTAGGGATTAACTTGTTACCTAGCAACTCCAAACGAAGCCAAACCCTGCATCGGGAGTTGACTTTGGATTGCATTGTTGCAATTAGGAGCGAGTTTAGTAATAAAAGTCACCCATTTAGCGGGCTTGTACACACCATAATGTCTATCATATGGCAAACTTGTTCAAAATATTAAGACACGCATGTCCTTTGACACCACTATGTTCCTCGTCGTTGCTGTTTCTGTCCGTGCCAAACACCATGGCTAACCCACATGAAGATTAATGATTCCAGATTTCCCTCAACTCAAAGGGCAAGCGATGGCTCATTATACAGTTATTAAAAACAGCAAATTATTGCAATATTTATTATGCCGGGCAATCTTATTTGCCCCACCGATGTCATAACTTCCACTTCTGCCGTCTGCCATTGGAACGAATGTGTCACACATGCCTCGACTGCACTCGCAGTCGGCTCCAGTGTGTGAATGGAGAGCAGAGGTCCTCTTATCCTCTTACTGTCTCGTGAGGTACACACAGGGTGTACAATAGATGCACTTAAGCGCCATATACCAACCTGCTTTAGAAGCACAGATTGCGATCACTGATCTATACAGCTTCAAGCCCACTGGGTCATTTCCTGTCAGTGGTTTCACTTGTTATGTCTTTGAAGCAGGCTTTAATAATAGGACCCAACAGAACTAATGAAAACGCTCTCTGTCAGATTAAAAGGGAGCTTCAGCCTTAGCCACCTCACCGCATTCAGCACAAACATTAAAACACACACACACACACAGAGGCAGGCGTACACACAGTTTACAGAAGTGGTTTACACAGGGAGGACCATTCCCTCTGATGTGTGGATGACTGTTAACCCTCTTAACAACACTGAGAATACCATCAGTGTCCTGTTTCTCACAGTCGCAGGAAAAACACAACAAGCGGACCGATGTGGAAGGGCGAGGTGAGGGGAAATAAAGAGGCCCGTTCTTCCTAAACGTGCGATGCGATTCTTTGTACTCCGTTCTTTTTTTCCATTGTAGACGCTGCAATGTGCGCTTTAGTGGTGGTCTTGAGCTTAATGAATCCACTTCAGTGCAGTTCCTCTCCGTAAGCCTCTAGGTTTAATCCCCCAGTCTGGAGCAGTGATAGTCTGGCCCAGGGGATGACATCTGTGAATCGTTCATTAACTTGTAACCAGCAGCAGATGTCTTTAAAAACAACGTGCTACATCTATGCCTTATTTCATCCGCTGCGAGAGTCATTGTTGCTTCGCTTCATTCGCTGGTGGGTTGGACTGGTCGTTTATTGACCTCACTTGTGCCATGTTAAAGATCATTTGAAAAGAATGTGCAGTTTTATGACACCAATGTAAATTAATATCGGGGTCCAACACGTTTTTTTTAGTCTTTAGTACTTATTCGTTCATCAAAAAAAAGAAACGTTTTTTCAGAGTCAATTTATTTCACTTATCTATTCATTTTTTTTAATTAGCCCCTTTTATATTTGATCTCAATATTAAATAATTTCCCTATTTTTCCCAACTAACATTAAAACTAAAAAGGTGATAGCAATGCCGATGCTGTTTAAAACTTAAGGGTGATGTGATGTGAAGCACATTGGTCCCTGGTTTGACTGATGGCTGGTTGATCATTTGCTGCATGTCAGTTCCCTCTTCTCTTCTCATGTTTCCTGTCTCTCTTGCTCTGACAAACACCCCTAAAATATATCTTACATTTTTTTTTAGATATCCGTTGCTTCTAAGTGGATAAAAACAAACGAACAAAACAAAACAAGTTATTTGGGGATTTTATCTTCCATTTGCAGCAGCAACACTGCGCAAACTTTTGTCGCATTTCAGCCAGCAAGCTGATGCAATTTGAATCAGCAAGCTAACGCAAATTTAACCATCAACCAGGAACTAGTTACATGTAAAAAAAACTTGTAATTTAATTATAGTTATTATTCAAAATGTTGGTGATTACAAAGAGTTTCAAAATATATTCTTGTCATTACAAATCTTACTGAATGTAATATTCATTCTGCTGCTTCACATCTCTGCACCTTTTCTGCACATTTAAACAGATTCTACTTATTTGGCCGTATGCACTCAAATTTTGAGCCTTGGTTTTAATTTGTTCTCCAGTTTGAATTTGCACCACCTCTGAATGTCGACTTGGTTTGAGGTTAACGGAATTTCTTTTTTTCATTGCAGTCAGTTGTGAACTACACATTTGTGATTTGTTTTGGTAGCTGTGCTTTAAAATCAAAATGTTCCCATTTTAATTCAAGTTATATCAAAGATCTTTTAATAAAAGGTTGACTGTAATGTGTTGAATTCTGAAGGGAGGTTTAAATTGATCTTTTAAGACTGTTCAGCTCTATTGCCAAGTTTAAAGGAAAGTAATGAAATGTAATAAGTTACATTACTTCGATGAAGTATTTGAAGGAGTTACATTACTTATTAATTATTATTATTACAAGAGAACTAGGAATGTGTAACATTTTACATTTAAAACTGACCTTCCCAACACTGTTGTTGAGATTAGGCAGATGTGTTTGATCTTTTTTTTTTCTTCATACCGCCATAATGTGTTGCCAGCTAAACTACTTTAGCTACTTCTATAAAGTACATGGAATATTAACATATACATGTGGGCTACTGGCTGGCGTAGCTTGGTGACTTGTCTGATAACCTTTTACTGTTTCGTCTGCCTTGTGGCTCCACAGGCCTCATGTCCCTCGGTGGAAGTGTTAAGCTGTGAAAACGAATCGCCTCCTCCATAAAATATGCCGCGCCACTTCGAACACCTGTGAAAGATGTTCAGGCTCCTTAAAGTGCTGTGTGTTGGGCCTCAGGAGGGACACGAAGAGGGGGGTACTTCAACAGCGACAGCCTCCCTATGGAAATATCACGTGTGATTTCGGGGAGGGGGTAAACCAGAGAAGGAAGACCGTGGTCTGTTTCTCCCGGGATGATATATATATGCGACTCCGTGCGATTCATCTGCTACTGTGCATCCATAAACTATCTGGCAGATTTGAGACAGTGATTATACAGTGTGGCTCTTGGACTAAATTAGCCATGACCTCCCCTAAAACATGTCCTCCGTGCCCATGTTCCAGATAGATTTAGCACAGAGAAAACTTTTACATTTATTTGATGTTTTGAAGATCCGAAGAGTGAATAAGTGTGATGTGCATCACATAAGGAGGTGATCGATTGTGTGTTGCGCGATGAAAGACGAGCGCTGCAGCCAAACACAAGTTGTTGGGGCATTACGGTGTGATGGTGGAGACGGTTGAGCCACCAACGACACGGGCTGGTTTTGTAGCGATCACGAGGACACGTCATAGTGAATTACAAACCCTTAACAGGGCAGTCATGCTGTTAAGGCCCAACCGAGCGTATCCTATCCTTTGGCCGGGAGTAGCACTTGTGTCATGCAGCACGACGTGATGGATTTCACAAATGTTTTTCAAATCACATAATTGTGCTCTGAAGTGAGACCAGGAAACGACAGCTTCAGAGTTCAGCCACATATGTTGTAGCCACAGACAATAATCAAAAGGCTTCATCATACAGTCACATGAAATGTATTTTAATAAAACACAATGTACACATATGCAGTCCTATGACCATACATTTGCTGGATCCTAATTAATAAACCTAGAATATGTCAAAGCATAGTTTCATTAGTCTTTTTTTTTTTTTCTTCCTTAAAACATCGAAATCAGTAGATGAGGTCAAATGAATGTAATACAACACTTGCGTGACAGACAAAAACCCTTTTCCACGTGTTAAAGATATGCACTGTTATAAGGAACTCAAAGAATATTTCAGCATATAAGAGTAACAGTATGAGGCAAAAAATTCTCACTGAACAAAAAAAAAGTACAAAACAGAATTAATAAATAAATCAAATATATACCATATAAATGAAATAGCTATGTGGTGGCTATGTTTATTATTTGTTTTTAATCATTTGAATCTGTAGCTTGTATTACAACCTTTTTTTTTAATCTCTAAAACATTTAGAACGGTGAACGAGTCAATACTGAAAATACAGTAATAAGCTTTCATAATTAGATCAACTATGTACACGAGTCTGCCATGCTAGTCGAACAACTAAATTTCTTCTTTTTTTTTTATCCACACTATACAGTTAGAGCATAAAGCGGTTTGAACGTAAACAGTTTGTGCTGAGAATAAAATACTTTGCAACTATGCATGGTAATTTCTTTAATATTACTCTCAAAAATGTACATAACATAAAGGCCACACATGGGAACACTCCGTCTCCATTCAGAGGGAAGGTGAGGGTAGCTTTGACATAAATATAGGAACAAAAAAACAGTCTCTCTCAGTTCAAGATGCCATTTTCTTGTCCATCAGCATCCTTTTGCTTCAGCCGAACCTCCTTTGCGTCTTCGTCCTCCAGCATATTTTTCATCCTTCCCCGAGCAGTATAGCTTGCCAACTCCCTCACCACCTCACCTAACCACCACCCTCGATCCGGCTCTCCCGCCTCCACGGTACCTCTGCTTGCCCATCCGTCCTCCATCACCATGGACGGTTAATGACATTGTTAATGACGGGAAATGAGTTCAGTAATGTCAACTGTAAAGGTCCACGAGGCAGGGCAAGGGGAGGGGCTGGGGGTGGGGGGGGGGGGGAGTAGAGTCACCTGGCTGGTCACTGCAGCAGGGGGTTGAAGCAGTGGGAGGCAATGACGCATGTGTTTGGCGTGTCGGTGCCGACGTCGCGCGGCATATATTTTTGGGAGTGACGGAATTTGCGAGCCATGGCTGTGTCCCGGTGGGCGGGGCGGAGGTGGGGGAGGGGCCGGGAGGCAGATGGGGAGGTGGTGGGGTCTCGTGAAAGTCGTCAGTCAGAATATGGGTGCAGCAGCGGCTAGCAGCTTCGCGTTGGTTCTTTGTTCAATGGGTAGTTTTCAGTCCTCACTGGCTGGAGCGCGCAGAGGCCAAGTGGTCGCTGTGCTGGTTCTGGGCCCGAAACCGCAGCCTCTGCTTGTTCTTCTTCTTTGGTTCTTTGGATCGGTGCTTCCCTGAACCACCTGGGTGTAAAAAGAAAGAAATGGTTAACTCTTTCAATTGTCGCCACCCTTGTCAAATTCTCAAACGACTGTCATGTTGTCGGACTGCCTCTTGTCAACGTCAGAGCCCGACTGATGCTGGATTTATGGGGCCGATATCAATATTAGGAGGTACAAAAATTATGATAACAACATATGAAATGCTGAAATGGAATTATGAAGCACCTGTGAGAAAGATGTGCAATAGAGGCAGGGTATTTAACTTTTTTTTTTGCCCATAATGAAAAAAGTGCACTGAAACAGTAGAATTTACTTGGATAAGTAAAAAAGACAAAACAAAAAGAACAATGTATAAATCACCCCAAGCATCTTTACTGCGTTGTGATTTGTAAAACAGCTTACACACCAATACAATATATACATGAGTGTACTGGAGCTCCAAACCTTCAAGGTCATCTAAACGTTAGTTACTTTGTAGAAACTTTGTTCATTGTAAATCAGTTTTTGTAGCATGCACAACTAAAACCAAAATGCACTCAAACCTTGTTGAGCCCCTGCTCTTATTACTAATATAGTTTGTATCTCTGGATTTTTCCAGATTCTGGGGCTATGTGGCAAATTGGGTTTGAGGAAATGTATGTGTTCGGGGGCCGAATGGGGGCCCACAGCTCACGTTTTAACCCCATGGTCCCAAACAGGCTGATTGTGGTCCTGCTTGTGATCAAACAATTCATTCTCTACAAGTATACTTATGACTATAATAACTGCAGTTATACTTGTAATATTAAGGATTGCTTTTCAGATTGATGACCTGTGAGCTCCACTTCTCCTGATTTTATTGTACAGCATCAGTATGGAAACACTGGAGCTGCTTATTTTGGGCTGGAGAAGTCAGGATGTAGACGCGAGCATGTCTTTTCTTAAACTGTCCAAGAGTTAGGCAAACTTGATTAAGGTGAGAATTTAGCATGTAACTACTGGCTTCTTTAAATTATCAAAGTGTGCTTTGATTATTGACGGCTCATGAGGATTTCAGAGAGACACTGATGACTAACATCTTATGCAAGTCTTCATTATGTAAAAAGTGAACTTTACATGAGGGAACATCACATTTCAGGTCTTAACTTGCTCCAACCTTCAGGACTGAACCTTAGTTTAAACAAATGTCTGTTAAGCCCAACACTTTTCACTGTCACTGCGATGGAGAGGGGAGATAAGTATGGGAAGTTGCATAACACTCTTTCCAAGTTGGAAAGGTCCCCCAGCCCAAGGTTAATCCATCCCAGGTTTCACTGGGGTGGGCAAAGCATGCTGGGAGCTGACTTCCTGCTCTCGTGGAAGCTTGTGTGGTGGAGGCTGCGCACCCTCGGCTCCCTGTGACAGAGAAAACTTTGGCTACCGAACCACAAGGCAACAATCTGGCTGCCAAGGCCACAAATAAGATAACGAGGTGTGTGTGTGAGATGGATGTGTGCGAGGGGGGAGCGAGTGTGAGGGAATTTAAGGGAAAAGAAAATGTAATGGGGGGAAAAGTGGAGTAAGGCTTTGGATGATGAGACACTATCTGGACCCTGATCTAGAACAGCAAGAAACAAGCCACGCTACGGTTCGCTGAGGGGGGAAGTGCAGGAAGGCCATGCAGAAAAACAAGTCTCCAACGCAGCCTTATTCTGTGTCTTTATTTCTGCACTTGTTCGAGCTTTTTCTCTCACAAAAAAAAAAATAAAAAAAAACAAAAAGGTAACGGTGTGTAAAATGTGGCATTATCTCTAATTGCCTTCTCATATGCGCTGGCGTTGCGGTGGCCCTTTAACCACCCTTACAAAAGACCTATTTCCCATTCTCAGGGCTGCACTGTGAGGTACGTTTGAAAATATTCACTCGTTTAAGCTGACACGCATGAGAAAGCAAGATATTGCTCTACTAATAGGGTCTCACAATGAATAATACAGATGCATGCAAACATCAAACCATCTCGGAGCTATTTCCTGCAATTAATCTAATCTTGTTATTTTGAGTTGGACTGCCAATCTGAGCTGCGGCCATAAAGTTTCTCGCACACAGCTCTGAGTTGAAATCACCCTTTGAAAACAACTTCTCACATCTCTTCCATCACGCTCTCATGCCCTTCAATTGAAATATATTTGACTTTGTACACTTGCTTCGCTGATGCCACATTAGATTTTGTGCGTGACTTCCTGTACAATAATGTTTGTTAAAGTAAATCTGGAGCTCAAAGGCATTTGGCCTATAGGTTCATTTTCCTAATTGCTCTTTAAAGAGGTAATTTTCATTCAAAACAGTGTTGCTAGGTGCCTGATAAACACGGCTTTCAGTGCAATCAATTCAAGATGAATTACGTTTGACGGCAGTAAAGTACATGGTGTAGCATTAAACTCCCACTGTAACGGGCAAAGCCCTCATGGGCCATTCCTTGGACGCAAGGCTGCATTTAAACTGAAAAGGCACGCATTTACAGCAATTGCTTGAAACACAAATAAATATGTGAGAGTTAAAGTTAAAAACTAGTTTTCCTGGCTGGTTCAGGACTGGGCAGGAGATCTGTGATCCACTACACACAACACACTGCAGAAAGAGGTCCAGCAGCTGCACAGACTGAGCTTCGACAAAATATACACACATTTCATAGGTTCTCGGATTAGTCCTTTTAAAGTGAGAAGGCAACTTGTTAAAGCTTTGTGACTAAACTTGGGCCAATCATATTACTTCCTTCCTCCTCTTTTCCAGGCTTCTCTTCCTTCCTTTATTTTACTGTAACACAAAGAAAAAGGTGAACCGGGATAAACCCCTGCTGCTCTGTTGCTCTACAAAGGAAAACTGCACAAACTACAATCACAACATTTGCTCAGAATTTAGTTCATATCTGAATCAGACATCTTTACTTTTTTTGTTTTACTGGTTAAATATATAAATACCAATGCATAATGTAGGATTTCATTGAAAACAAAGCTTGTGATTTGCAGTAAGGACAAAACTGAACCAAAAACAAAGTCAAACTGTAATAACTGCATCTCTGGAGTCCAGACACTTACTGGTCTCAACTGACACGAAGAGACGCAACAACCTGGAGCTATTTCAAGTGAAAGCTTACTAGTGAGACGGTCTTGGATAAAGCTACGACCGCTAGCTGCTGTCAGTAAATTAAAAATATCTATTTTGATTAACTTTATTCACTAAACAATACAGTAAAACAAGCTTAGCAGTTCTCACAGCTGACATTAGAGCTTTCATTCTTGGATCATTATTAGCTGTTTTTTCAATGTGGTTAAGCTTAATTAAGACAAATATGTCAATGTATTAAATTCAAATTAACTGATGATATTAATTATAACATGAATAATACAAGTAGACGGATGGACAGACACCTTCATAGATACATTGTTCCAAATAAAGTATGTATATTAGAGTATGCATATTTAAGATATTTAAGTTTATTTTATAAATTAGTAAGAACTGACAAGAAAAGTTTGTTGCTTAATGTGGCATTTTTCAGGCACTTAAATGTCTGTATATTTCGGTCATATAGGCTCAGCAGAAACTATTCTTTTGAGTAATCAGTTTTCCAGTCAGCATGAAAACATCAAAACTCCGTTATTCAGTGCCTCCATTGTTACAGTTCTTTTAATTTGGAGGGCTGCCTTGTCTCAAAAGACTTTTTCCTGCTCCTTCATTGGCCCATAGCTGCAGCATGTTGATGAGAGCTGTCGAGACAGAGGACGAGTAAAATCATCATCCAACGAAAAAGTCATGTGGGTCTTTAGAGCAGAAACCAAAAACACTCCACAAGCTAATGCCTGCTTTCCAGTCTTTTAAACTGCGGCCATATAATCAACAAATGCTTTACTGTAGTGACATATTTACTCTCGCTGTGCAGACTCTTTCCCATCCTGGAAGATTTCTTTTGTTTATGGACGAGTACTGACTTTTATGAGCCTCCAGTTTCCCTGCAGAAACTGATTTCTTCCAATCCTATCCCTCCACATCAGCATCATCAACACAAGCCTCAGCTCAAACTAACTGACGACCACTTCATAAACTCACCTCAACTGCAGTTTAGGACCATATTTCATAACTCAATCTCAACGCTGACAGCTAGAGGGCAACCAATCCCCACATAAGCCCCTTCCCCCTGTGCCTGATACAGTCCTGGTGAGATGGTTTATCATATCTACCCATTTAGCCTTTCCTTGGGGCACTATGCACTTTTTGACACTGAGCTTTCATCAGCTCATATTTACGAGTGATGTAATCACTTAAGATGATTACCAGGGTTCACAGAGGAAACAGTTTAATTTTCCTCAATTGCTTTCAAAACCAAGAACAAATGCATAAATCTTACAGCATGTAAATATAATTTGGTCTTGGAAGACACAGGAGGTTTCAAATCATTTTTTGTCTTTGTTTTTGCACCGTAACTGGCACAAATACAGATCACATCTAAAGAGCACAGCCCTTATGAGGAAATTAGAGTCCCTCTTTGTGCTTTTCTTTCTGTTCTGGCTGCATTTACTATCACTACAGCAAACCACAAGTTCACCAATGTTTGGTTTTCCTTCGTAGATACAATCTTCAGTCTGCCAGCTTGACGTTTGAAATGAAAAGGAAATCAAACAAACAAAGAAATCTTAAAAGCAAATCAAAATGTTTTGTATTTGGGAATCAGAAGCAGAGCCTGTGGTGGGATGGTTGTTTACCGCTGTCACAAATGACCTTTGTGGATTTCTTTTATACATTCATGGTTGTGTGTGTGTGTGTGTGTGTGTGTGTGTGTGTGTGTGTGTCTGTGTGTGTGTGTGTGTGTGTGTGTGTGTGTGTGTGTGTGTGTGTGTGTGTGTGTGTCTGTGTGTAGATGATATAGATGCCCTTTAAGCCTGTGAGTCAGTGTTTGTGAGCTTCTATATCACCTGCATGAGCTTGAGAAACACTTAGTGTCATTTCCAATCTTTTCAGCTGCCAAACCAGTGAGCAAAGAAATATTAAACTCCTCTGCACGCACTGTGGTGGACGCTCCTCAATAACCTCTCAAAGCCAGTCGGGATCCGCTGCTTTTTTCCTTTTTCTTCCCTCTTTCCCGTCTCCGCGTCCCCGCATTGCTATTTGAGGCCCTCAGCGAGACGACTGCATGGTAAAGATCCAGCTCAGAGTTAAGCGCTATTAGATGTATCATATTATTAAGCTCGTACTCCAGAATAATATCTCCTCTGCGGAATGGCAATATGACTACTTGTCCAAGTGATGCACTGAAAGATAATCAGTCAAATCCATATCCAGGGGGAAGGAAGCCAAAGCCAAAGCTTCCCTCATCTGTGTCAAAGTTAATATCTTTGTTTTGGAAAAGGGGGACCAAAGTCAGGAATATGTAGACATTTACATGAGAGAAAACCTGCAACCGTGTCGAATTCCTTTTGAAATCAGGCTTGTATTTATTTTTTGTCATCGTACAGAGTTTCTGAAATTAGTGCACATAAGACAGGAAAGAGTATCTTGCCTTCGTTGGCCCTCAGGCTACCGTGCGGGGTATCTCTCCATTACCCTGTAATCACAGAGGCCACGACCTACTAAAAAAAAAAAAAAAAAAAGAGCAATGCACTGAGCGGGCCAAGGCCAAGTGATTTCATCCACTCACGGCTCCGGCGGCAGTGCTGGAATCGCAGGCCTAATCTTATCTCCATTGCTTTGCGGTTTGAGAAAAATCGATGGCTGACCTAGAGAAGGCATTAAGACGTACGGTAAATGGGATCCTCTGCTGCTGAAAACTCGGCCCCTGCTCTCCTGTTACCCCATCCCTCCACTCGACACAGACAGTCAATTAATAACTTTCGTGGGACACGGAGGAGGGACGGCGGGGAGGGGGGTGGGGGGGGGGGCAGAAGAAGAATGAAGAAGAAAAAAAAAAAAAATCCAAACAATTTTGAGGAAGATTCGAGTGGACTTAAGGAAGGTAAAGCCGGAATTTTTGGCGGCTCGTCTTTTTCATAAACAGGCCAAAGCGGAGGCCATTATTTGTGAGGGAAGGAGAGAACTACTGGCGCCAGTGAGATTTGATTTCAGTGGCAGAAATTGGATTAGCAGCCATTAAGGGCCTCCTCACACATACATTTATAATGCTGTGAAGGGGAAAGGATCTGAAGCCAGCCAGCGCTCTCTTTACTCACACACCGACAACTCCTCTGTCTGGGAAAAAGGTTACGGACGCTGACACTGCCCTGTATTGCTGCTGAACTTAGTTTGCAGTTGATTTATAGGTGGGACACAGCAACATGACCTCAAGTGACCCATAGTTCATTAAGGCGAAGCCCAGAGGTAAGCCAAACTTTTAATGGCGCTTTGTGCTGTTGTCTGGGGAAATGGTATAGAAGGGCGATTTGACATTTGGGGCGAAAGAAGATGAAAATATGGGGGGGAAAATGTGTAACAATTTCAGACCTGGATGGACAAAAATCTGCAGCATTTAGGAGGAAACTATTGTGGCATAGACAGATGTCAGATGTAGGAAAAAGAAAGAAATCAGCCTTTTGAAAGAGAGAACAATCGTTTACAAGAAACTCATCTCGCAAACCAACTGACAAGAGGCTCTCTGCACAGCGTCACTTAGCCCAAACAGGGTTACCGTGGATCACACTCTTTCATTCAACTCCTTCACTCTGTCCTTCCCTTTTCTCCCATGCTCTGCTTACTATCACCGCGCTGCTGGGGCGAGAATGATTTAAAACATACGCATTCCAATTTAAAAAGCTAATGTTGGGATTAGGTGGCTCATTATTTTCTCATCTATGACCCGGTGGAGGATCTGCGCGGAGATTTAAAAGAGCAGGTTAGCTCACTGCTCGGCTCTTTGATGCCTCGTTTCGCTGACAGTAAGTTAAAGAGAAAACCCAACTTGGAGATTAACGTCTCTAAGCGGAGAAGTCCCGGCAAAACATGCATGACTGACACGGTGATTAATACGCCCGATGGTCAATGCAGACAGCGTGTTTTTTTCCCCCTCCGGAGAAGGTCGATCCCACCAGCGAGAAGCAGCCGCAACCTGCCAGCGGAGCCGATGATGACCCTGAGCGTTCAAGTTTTTCTCCATCGGTCTACTCAGAGTTCAAAGTCATGCTCCGTTGCTTTGCACAATATGGTAACTGCTCCTTTGTGCTGTTTGGGTTACCACCTCTGGCTCGAGCTCTCAGAGGTGGATTATCACAAAGAAACCTTCCACGACAGATGTGAAATTAGACCAACTTCCAAAAAACTCACGAGTGAAGATATTCCTTCTGCTGCACCTTCGCTGAAAAGCTTCGGCAGTGTTTCAGAAATATTGGAAAGTTAAGAATTCTTCTTCGAAAACAAAAAAAGTCAAAAGATTCCTCGGGTCAGATTTCCAAAAAGATAACTTGGGGTATTATTTCTAGGTATTTGGATGAACTATCTGCTGGCATGCCAACATTACACTATAAACCGAAGCTAAGGGTGGTATGTAACATTTATATATAATATTTCAAATATCTACTAAATATCACAAAACAAATGTGATTGGGGAAATATGTCATTATTGTGACAGGCCAAGGTACAAGCCCCTAAAACCTTTCTTGATTGGATAATTACAGAAATTGTTAAATGTATGTAGAGTATCTATGTGTACTATTTAGCCTCTATAATAAAGTTTTGAATCCAAAAGTGCTTTTTTTTCTATATTTATACTCATTTAAGTTTAAGTAAATAACCTCTAAGTTTAGGGTATTTTGTTCCTTTTAGATGAAGAGCTCTGTAGTAACAATATGAAGCTTAATAGCAGGACTAGAGTTTTTGCTGACTGTGGTGGTAACCGCTGTGTGAGGTATAAACACCTAATTCAACCTCATGCCATAAAACACTGAGACTTGGATAAATTGGAAAAGGTTAAGAATTTTCGTTTTTAGCATCAGTTGTAAACCTACATGTAATTAAACATGTAATTAACTAACCTGACATAATATAGCCAACAATTCCTTGTTCAATATTGCTATTAAATGCAATAGTGAACAAGAAATGATGAAAGTGTTAATATGCACTCGATGCATATCTTCCACATGAAACAGCCTCCAACTCGACAAAACCTACGAATATGGGCATCTGAATGGTGGCATGAGGGACAACTTTGAAAAATACCAGGGACGCATTTCTTTGTTTTTTTTTTGCACCTCCCTTACAGGCATTTGATTCCATGACACTACATATGAAAAACAGTAATTACATTACCATAATGTGTTACTAATATATGCGTTACTGCCTAGCACTGGTGTCTCAAATTGCTGAAATTGCTAGAAGTTTGCATTCAGAATCTGTATTTTAAGGTGCGGTTGATAGCTTTCAATGCTAACTAGCCATCTATAGATGCTAAATAAAGATTTTTTTTTTTTTTTTTTTTTTTTTAAAAACCTCTGTGAACAAACTTGATGCTATTTTCTTACTTTGCTATTGGCCCAAAACAAAAACAGGCATAGGAAAGAAAAGTGCAGTAAGTTGTCATGCACCTTTCTTGCACTTCAAAATATAACTCTCTCCCCTAAACGGCACTGAACAGATACCTCTTCTGAAGACGACTTGACAGAGAAACAGAGGCTAGATTTCCTCATCCCCAGTGGTAAAGTGGTTCAGTCATTATTTCTAATCGTCTGGTGGGGGTTCGAGACACAGAAAAGAAGAAATTAGGGCTGAGGAGTTCAATCACATGACGTAATATGGTTTCTGGTCTATGACATCCTGCCAACTGTTACGGTTTTCCCACTTCCACTTGCAGCTGCCAAAATGTAAAGAGTTGTACTTTAGCTTGAAAGCAGAAGTCTGTCCGCACCCTGTCGCCCCCTGCGGCTATGAGAGGTAATCTGAATGGAGGCCTGCTGCTTATGACTCAACTCTGCAAGACTCGGAAAATGTGCCAGTTAGTGAGGTATGATACTCGCTCTTCATTTTTCAGTTTTGAATTAAGGCGTATAACTGATCATTATCGACTTTTTTATTTATTTTTTATTCTTTTTCCAGTAAATGGAGCCTCGCTGTATTGCAGCGGCTTTACAAGACCCGTGGTGTCATGAGGGTAACGTCAGCAGCGAGGCAGTGAACAGGCATCACGACCGGCCCGCTGAGTCTGATGCGCCTTAAAACCGCAGGACTCGGAGAAGTGAGCAGCCCCCTTCTGCGGTCTCCTATCTCCAGACTGACTCATCGACACATCTGGGCCTAAGTATATGGGGGCTCTCCTGCCCCACGGGCACTTGGGTAAATGAAGGATAATTAGCTTTAGTTAACTTTAATGAATGGCTTAATGTTGTGCTCATTTCTGATGAGAAAAATATAAAGCTCAGCACTTATCAAAGGGAGGCCCCGGGCTGATGCGCCCGGAGGCTCGCTGCTGGCCTGGCTCTGTTTGTTTTTGTATTTGTTGTGTTCACGGGGGCGA
This sequence comes from Embiotoca jacksoni, assembly GCF_022577435.1. NCBI lineage: Eukaryota > Metazoa > Chordata > Actinopteri > Embiotocidae > Embiotoca > Embiotoca jacksoni. The sequence goes on from NW_027185241.1 coordinate 16,488,134, forward strand.
GGTGGGGTGTGCTGAAGATAGCTGCAGCGTATGAGGGAGCGGTTTGACGTGTGACCACGGATCCAACGATCAGGAAACCTGCTGGGGTACACAGTAGCAAATTCATCATCCGAGCTGGTAAGTTACTACAGATGTGAACTCTGTTTGTCTTTACTCAAAGATAGACAGAGCCATAGCACTTTAATTTCCATGTCTTCTGTATCAAGATGAGATCTCTATAAAGCCTTTGATCCATCTTATAATTCCCACATGCTGTGATATAAAGCAGGAAATGTCCTACAGAGTTATGATAGTCATCCATCGTAGTTTCCAATAAGTGTATTGCACTGAGCTGATGAAATTAATCATTTTCAACAGACACCAGATCCAGCGTGGATTTATTTGTTCTATTCAATCCTTGATAACAAGCTTCGCTTTAGCTCGTGTGATATAACTGTCATTTACATTTACATGTCGGCACCCTGACTCACTGCCACTTGCCGCAGTAGCTCCATATAGTTCATTATCTTTGCTGTGCCGTTAAGGGGTAAAAGCTAATAAAAAGTAGACTTGGCAGTTCAGTCCTGTACTTTTACACACTCTACCTTTCTCTTTTTACAGCAAATCAGGCTTGGCATCAACTGACTAATAGAATGCAACACGCTCACTCCAGAGGACCTCACCAATCTTCCTCTCTCTGCATAAACCAGCACCTCACCGGGATTAACTGTGCAATTTTAAAAGCACCCTCACAATGGACAATGGATCAAGGCAGGAGAAGGACAGCCCTCTATGGAGGTGAACTCTTCCAACAGCTATAAACAAATATTTGGAACATTTATTATTTGTCTGAGGAGGGGAATCTGCATCTCCAGGATCTGTTGAGTATAATGTTTGTCTGGGCCTCCAGTGATAGGGTGGGTGGGGGTCAACCCCCAATGGAGAGCCCAGGCCTGGGGATTTACCTGGCTCAGCCACCTCCCATGAGCCTCTAAGCCTTGACCATGAATCCCTCTGCATAACATCATCCCAGTCCACTTTATGGAATGGAAAAGAGATGGTTGTTACCACAGCCAAGAGGGGGCAAGCAATAAGGTGTGCTAAGAGTAGGAGGCTTTGTGGACCCTTATGGGGCTCTAAGGTGGGAGAAGGAAGCCTGGGTGTGGGTTTCTATGCAGTGCTGGTCTACACACACCGACACAAGTAGTGCGTCTCTGCTCAAACCATAGACTGTGTATAAAAATGGATGTGGGCTCCGGTTCTGAAAAGTGACGGCAATGCAGAAGTGCCTTAAAGTTCAATGCCACTGAGGGCCACTAGGGGCTGGCTCTAAAATCCTCCGGCTCCAATAGACTTCAATTCAAAAACCATCAACTTCTCTCATGAAATACAAAGTCAATAACTCGGTTTCAGGTTTCATTTACTTCTTCCGATCAATGTTCTGGTGGTTATCCTGAAATTAATTCCTTCATTAATTAGATATTAGGCCACAAGGAGAGGTATGTTTAGGGGTGTGCCTGGTTGCACTCATGTTGCCGGTATAGCTGGCCGTGGTTCTGAGCCAGATCCACCCCAGTTCATCCAAATATGGTCAATTACGCCTCTCAAAAAAACAAGATGGTGACAGCCAAAATGCCCCATTGGAGGATTCAAAACAGCAGTTCACCAGCCATTGGGTGTGTTGCTGCCTGGCTTAAACATAATATGCAAACAATAGCAGTGTCACCTGGCTACCGTACATTTCTAAAGCACTATTTCCAAACACAGGATAGGTGATTGCCTTAAAACAATGTTTTAAAAATAGTCCAGTTCATGACTAGTACACACTAGAAGTATCCGTCCAATGTGTAAACAAAAGATGTGTTCCTGGATGCGATGGTATAACATCAGCAGCTCTGTTCTGCTCTCTCAAGAAGGAGCAACCCCAACCAGACTCGATATCTGAGGTCGCTTTCCAAAAACTTCTTTTGCTTTGATATAATGAAAAACTGCTTTCATGAACATGTGATCTTACATTTTTCCTTATCGTCCTTATAACACCGGCATTCGCAACTGTACATGGCAACACAAGAACGACATCCTTCCCTTGTTTCCTTGTCATCTTCTGCTGAGTTAAGATAACATTAGCTCAATTAGCAAGCCAGCTACAGCTGCTAAAACCTGCCAATGAAAAGCCTTCTTTTGGGTACCTCTCTCTGATACCATGAACCAATTCTTTCAGAAATTCCAAAGACGGTAAATCTGCCACATCTCTCGGGTAAACTTTACACACAGGCAATCGTACAACAACGGAACTCGACCTCTCCATTTTGTTCGTACGTGAGTGTTTTCGAGCGTGACTTCACGTGCTCACACACACACTCTTCACTCTCTAATTCCTCCTGGTCTGCGTCCTTCCTGGTCTCTGTGGGTCTGTGAGGGAATGGGGGAGGATGTAGGAGGAAATTGTCCTGCATGATTCCCTCTTTATATCTCATTTCTGCACAAGTCCTTTTATCCCCCCTTCTCTCTACCGCGAAACTCCGGGAGGAAATCCCTCGCATGTTTGGACATGGAGCACAACTGTCCCAAAACAGGACCGACCCTAACAAGCAGGGAGCCAAGCTAAGTCAGACGGGCTTAGACACTAAAACAGAGACGGGGGCCATCAGGATCATGCGGCAATCCCTGTGCAATGGCCAGCGATGAGGGGAATCAAGCCTGTCCGGCGCTTTCTGTTTTCTTTGATTGTTCTACTAACTCGCAAAGGGTGCTGCTGTCCAGTCGCCTCTGATGATCCAACAGACTGCACATATTTTTTGATAAAAATAGTTCAGCGGAAGAAAGGGGAGGGGGCGCGTGCGTTTGATGTGAACGCGGAGCTCCTGTTGCACAGGCAGAGAGGTAAAGCCAATTCAGGAAGGGCTTGATCCTCTCTAAGGCCTGTGCTGCATCAAACACTTGTCAAGCAGCAGGCAGACAGACAGCTGAGTGGCTCTGACAGATCTGATCACAGACACGGGCAATAGGAGTCACCGCCCGCTCAGCTCCTCTATCCAGGCACCACTCATATACTCTTGTCAATAATCCTCCCTTCGACTCACGAGAACACAAGCAGAGGGTTTTGAGGCACATGGCAGACATTTTCTTGTTGTTTTTAGCTGTGTATGATTACAGTGCAATTTCAACGGTCATTTCAGGGTCTCACCTCGCCAGGGAGAGGTTTGTGTACTCCAGAAGGCAGCAGCATCTGTCGGAGATACAGCAGAGGGAAGGAGAAAGGAATCAAATCAAAGGGAGACTTAAGCTCCCGCTAATCCAAAAGAACTGTCTCAGGGCCTGCCGGGATCACGGTCCTGAACCTCGCCACCCAGCGGGACGGAGCGTTTATGTTTGAAGGGATTTGATATGGTACCCGGGATGAGTTGAGTTTCATGACACCGATCACTCAATCACGTCTTGAGATTTTCCTCGGAGAGCCGTCATGTTCTGGGCTCTGAACAGGCCTTATGAGGGGGATTTCTCACATGACAGAACAATCAAAATCTTAACATGAATCTTGAAATTCTTAAAGGTCGAAGCAAATGCTAATTAAGAGTGTCCCAAGTTAGGAGGGTGTCACCTACCCTAGATAATGCGAAGATGTAGCATTGTAGTTACTGTTATTTTAAATTGTATCACTTATAAATTAACACAATTACATTGATTATTTCACAATTTACATTTGTATTGAATTTTTCTCAACACATTTGAGCACAATCAGCTACAGGGAATGGATTTTGCAGAAATAACCAATCACACTCAGAGCAGCGTACTTCTCTGCTTTTATATATTTTCTGCACCGGGAAAAATATTTGAACGCCCTACCTGACCTGAGAACCGGTGGACATCGTGAAGCGGACAGATATGTTGTCATTGTGGTGGAGGAACTGTTGTGCACGGCGGAGTTGCTCAATATCTGCTCGTGCAAATAGGTAAATGTTTGCTGACACTGTACCCACTTGAACTTTAATGAGGCAATAATATTTCAGTCCCGTGCTAACAGCGAGGTTCCTTTTCCCCAAGTGGCCTAAAATCAATGAATGCAAGTTCAAGTTCTTAAATACTCTGCCTGTCACCTGCTTTTCTTCCAACTCAAAGTTGCGTACGGAAGCTGCCGCTTGTGTTTTATGCAGTGAGAAGACATGTTTATGGTCACTAACATGTGTTAATGTTATAATATTGTAAAGTCTTGCTGTCAGGACTTTAATGTGTTAAGTGCCATGAAATAACCTACGTTGTGATTTGGCGTTATATAAATAAAGTTGAATTGAATTGAATTAATGTATTTGCTCCTTTAAGCTGACATTGTTAACCGGTGACATCATCCTAGTGTTTTGCTTTTTTCTTGTGTTGATGAGAGTGCAGCACTCGACAGCCCTGGTACGTTGGCCCTGGCCTCTACTTACCACTGTAATGGCTGTGCTTTTAGCCCCCCCCCCCCCCCCCCCCCCCCCACTGTATTTGTTACTGTTAGTTCACACACACATAGACTCCGAGACGTACACGCAGCCGACGGCCAAGCAGGTCTATACTTGCCTATTTGTTGTGTCTGCGTGTCTACACACGGGGTCCACGCTCATGGGCATGAGTGGGTCAGAAGCCACCGCCTCTCTCTGAATCAGCAGCTGTAATTAAAAGCTGTGATGTCTCTATAAAGACGCCCGCCAGAGATGGAGAAATAGAGGGGAAGACGGGTGGAAAGAGGAGGAGAGGAGTAGTGGAGTGGAGAGGAGAGGAGAGGAGAGGAGAGGAGAGGAGAGGAGAGGAGAGGAGGAGGAAGAGGAGAGGAGAGGAAGAGGAGAGGGGCTGCCGGTGGCTGAGCCACTGCAACAACTGTGCACCAGATGTTTTCGGGCTCCCCCGTTCGGCTCCTCGCCTTCCTTCTCTTCTCCTCCAGCCAGACCACTGGAGAGAGAGGAGTGCAGTGCACGCAGCGCTGCCTCGAACAATGTGCGCCACGCGAACACATCATCCTCTGTGGCATGCACATTGTTCCCCCAGCCAAGCACTGTGATATGTGATACACGAGCGAGAGCGTGTCATTCGAGTGCGAGACAGGAAGAGAATGGAAACAGGGACGAGGAAAAGAGTAGATAATGTGGTGACTTGTTCTGCCTGTGAGGTCTGTTTAACTGTTTGTCGGTGTCTATTTCATGTTTCTCACACTCTGGGCTGCGCGAACGTCTGTGCGTGTGTGAATGCATCCTCATCTGTCTGGTGTGTTGTGGATGTGGAGATGAAAGCGTTCGCGGGCCCACAGGAGAGTTGGCAGCAGCGGTGGACTCGAGGTCTGGCAGACAGAGAGAAGAGGCGCAGGGATGCAGCGCGATCAGACAGATCCCGCTCTGACCAGCTCAGGTTATCTAAATATGAAGTGAGAGGGGCCTGCTTCGAAGCAGGGTCAGCCAGACACGAATACTTGATGTTCTCAGGAAAAAGACTTAAAATAACAGACACCGTTTAATGTTTTCCTCCAATTTTACACCTGTCAGACTGGAAGAGCCCCTGAAATCATAGGCGTAGGATAGTCCTCCAAGAGAGGAAATAAAATGTTCCGTTTTCTTGATCCAGTTGAAATTCACTTATATTTTATAAGTGTTTGAAGGTCTATCTCTAGAGATAGCCAATAATAACAAATGGAATGATCAACGTTGTCATAGTAACATTTAGGGTGTATTGATTAATCCAAAGATACCTCAATGCGTCGTTTCGATTCGCTAACGTTTGCCCTTTTCGAAGTTACTATAATGCACGTTAATACAAACTTAACACTTCCTGTATCTGTTTCAAATTAAAAGTCCTCGGAAACCCTTTATTTCTTAAAAAGGTGTTTTTTTACGAAAGATTTGCAGGAACGTGTTGTGATAAAACTGTACAATCACACTTTAGATAAGTAATTCAGAACAACCTTTGGAAATAGTGTGATTAGCCTATATTGTGAACTTTATTAGACTTAAGCAATTCAAATATCTTCAACAAATAGCACTACACCTACCTACACCTGAAGGTGCATCTGGACAGTAATGACTCACTCTAAATAGTAAATTTTGTGAGCAGGGTGAGCAGGCTTCATTCCCAGTTTTACAGATTCTTGACACTATTCTGGGAAAAACCTTTATCCCCTCATTTTGTTGTTTCCTATTGTCAGCTATCTGATATTAAAAAAAAAAAATAAGGACCACCATTGGTCAGGGGCAAACTTACGTCATTATCCCAATTGGACATCTTTGGCTGGTAGTTGTCAAATATGTCATAAAAGGCCAAATAGAGCCTGATTTATGAGTCAAATCCTACTTTAAAGATCTCATCACAAGCTGTTGCCATCCATCCTTGTAAAGATACAGACTGTGTCTCAACTGCCGTAAAAAATCGCAGTGCGTACCGGCACCGGCTGCCCATCAAGAGAGCGTTCGCCAAAGGTCTGCTTTACGGCCCGGACCGTGTCACGGCCAATATCAGTTCATAATATACTGCACAGTGGGGGGAAATAGCTCCCATTTGTGGGGCATGAGAGCATGAAAACATTCCACTTCTATACACTATCTCCCCTTCCTCCTCTGCCGCCTTCCTCCCCCTCCAGTTTGCTACCACTTTGTTTGTTTGTGTACGTCTGTTTTTGATGGGGCTGTTGATGTCGGCCCATATGCCTCATTTCCTCTGCCAGAGGACGATAACGGAAGCCTCGGAAGCCTCGTTAGGAGCGCGGCGTCCCTCGACTGTGAAAAAGTCACACTCTGAAATCTGCGTGCAAGCAATGATTGATTTGGGTTATGACTTCAATCAAATGCAGATTGTGGTCACAGATGACTACAACTACAGACATCTTCTTCAACAGCCAGGCGTATTCGAGGAAGATTTGCGTAATAGCTAGTTCGTATTAATTGGAATAACACCAATTTGCAGGAAGGCGAGACAAATAAACAAGAGGATGTCTGAATCTAACGTGTGTACGTGAGTCTACAAAAGGCAGTTCAGCAAAACCACAACTCAGCTGGGCCAAAGAGTGTGAAAAAAAAAATCCCTTGACTCGCACCCCTCCTCTTTCTTCCTGCTTGGAAAAGACCAGATGACAATAATGTGGAGTATGAAGCCCCAGCGAGCACCGCTGACCCCTCCTCTTCCACCTCCCTTCTTCCATCCCACCACCCCCTGGTCTTTGAAAGGCCTCCACATGTTTATGGCTCATGCCTGTGGTATGACGATGGATTCTCCATATAAAAGCCAGCAGGATCGTGGGGTGTTTCAAATATTGCTCTCTGAAGACAGTTGCTGACAAAATGACAGCAGCCATATTTATTTTGGTCAGAGAGCAGGGGCACTTAGTGGGAAGTTAATCAGAGACACCCCCTTACCCTTACCCTTGCACCACCTCCTCCTCCTCCTCCTCCTCCCCCTGGGTTCGAGCATCCCCCCCCCCGCCCCTTCGAATCAGGAATGTACCCAGAGCAGAGAATTCTCAGAGACTACTGGTAATGACTTTTTCCTGCAATGGAAGATTTAACACCGCTAAACTGCACAAGAGGCAGAAAAATTAACCCACATATGGTTGGAGAAATCAGCATAAAGCAAGCGTTGATTGCCTGTCCAGACAAGAGCTGAGATAATCAGTTTTAGGGAGATGTGAAACATGAGTTCAGAGAAAACAGCAGAGATTTTCAAACATGGGATAGGAGAAGCAGAAGTTGTGTTAATTTGTGAGTGTGACCACAGAGCGGTGGCCATAACTGCCATTGGCACTGCTGCTAAAGACCTGGCCAAAGCAATGACAGGTTGATGTGTCTATCCTCTTCACCCATACTCGTATTCACTCCAGTATGGTGCAACGCTTCCAAAATACTACCCTCAGTCATCCCGGCTCTACAGTCATGTGTCCAGCACATGGAAACTGTCATCATATTTGTTTGCGACTGAGTTTTTTTTTAATCTTTAAAACCAGATTTTGGCAGAAACTGAGTAGATTAATGAATGCTGTAAGTTTGTGCGGCGGGTGGTGGTGGCAGGTGGGCGTTGTCCCACTCAGTTACTGACCCCGGGCCCCGTGTCAGGAGCCAAAACCATCAATGCCGCCCAAAAGGAGGCAGAGTGCTTCTGATGCCTCCTCACCAGCGACTGTGTCAGCCCCTATGGAGCGGCCTTATTAAATGAAGATTAAGCCGTGGCTCCACCAGTCACAACAGGCTGCAGTGAGGGGCACAAATAATCATTGACAGGGTGGCTGCCAATTAGTGTTCTCCTTCTGTCCTGGGAAAACACTCCTCACTCCGCTCCCGCTGGCGGGAAGAACTGATCCGGATTGTCTGTGATATTACCTGGGCCAGAGATCGCCATTAATCACCACCTGCCATTCCACCGCGGCAGAAATCAGAGCAGGACTTTTCATCTGTGCACCAGCCCTCCCATCCAAAAGTTCTGACTTCCTGCAGAGCACACCCGGCGAACATTAATTGGAATAATGAGATAAGTACATGAAGGGACAGAAGTGCAAACCTCTGTTCTCAAGTGCTTTGGGTAGAGTTCAGAGTGATGGCTCGAGCGGAGCCCGGTTGTTGTTTGGCTTGGACAAACTGCACCGTGAACTATTCTGCTGAGACAAGAAGAACACGCTCCATCAATTATACTCAAGTTGAGAGCATGTGCCTGCTTTAGCAAAAAGCTGGCCCGATGGTAGAAGGCTACATCTGACAAAAACACAACCAGAAATGTGTTTGGATGTCGGGTTTCCAAGTCAAACACAGGCCAGACTCAGATGTGATCATGCTGAGTGCGTAACTAAAATGCTCAGAAGTGAGTGGCATCTTTCCCCAGAGCTTAAACCCCTTTGGCTCGACGAGTATAAACACCAAAATTGTGTGTCACACACTCGTACGCTTGCATGCACTCGCCATAATGCCTCGCTCATACGCGAGGACTGCCAGAAACCGGATTGTTTGGTGTTGCAAGTGGTGTGCGCTACAGAGAAAGCGGTTGAGCGTCCTCCAGAGCAGATTTGAGGCAATCACCGTTGCTGTGTGCATCGTTTTAAAGGAGCAGAAACTTCACAGCAGATGGTTCGCAGACGGTGCGGACTAGGAGGTCCATGGCACTGTGGCTTCACCGCGGAATCAGACTGGCTTCAGACAGAACCTGGCAGAAATCTCACCAGTCAACCAAATCCTCCCGGAGTCTGGTCGATCCGGGGCGGATCTGGGTTTATTCTGGTCCCGTGCACCAGACTGTAGGTGCTCGTGCCCCTGCCTTCCTGTCACGTCCAATGACCTCAAATACAGAGAAAGACCATGCAGGCCTTCAGATGTCACACTGCAGAGGAGTGATGAGGTGGTAGACTGAGTCTCGGTGGGTTTATCCTCTTCTAACACCCCTGCCACAGAATGCGTAACAAAACTTTCAAAGTTCAAATTGATGGCAGCGGGAATGGACCGAGCAGCATGAGTAGGAGAAGTAGTTATCACAGTTACAGTATAAACACAAACTGCACAGGGAAGTTATGACAGACGGTATTAGTGGTGGCTGGACCCGAGCACTGGAATGACTGATGGGATGAAGGGCTTGGCCTCGGCTGAGCCCTACAGCAGAAAGAGTTTCTCTGGTTACACACACGGCAGATCAATACTCCCACAAAGGTCTGTATCGCTCCCAAGTACAGGTACATAATCCAACGGCCAAAGATAATGATTATATCTTATTCTTCCTCTCTTTCTGCTTTCCCTCTTTTCCTTTCCATGAGGTCAGCAGAGTGTCTGCGAGTCCTCATGCGGTCATAGAAACATTTTGAGAGTAAATTGAACTGCAGTGTTCTGGGACGGCCGGGTCTTAAATGTGTTTCGGTTATCAGGTCCAAAACTTGCTAAGCTATAAATTTTTACTGTTCCATAACTTCATATTGTAAAACTTCTGTTCTTGTTTGGGTTGACGTTGGGCTCGGCCGCCTCCTTCACTACAAACAGCCCGTGAAAAAAAGTCTTCTTCTGCCTGCACAGCTAGCTACCATTAAGACTTTTGTGCTGTCTGAGAATCTGAAAGCCGATTTGTAGAAACCGTTGGATATTAGCCCGAGTCGCAACGGTGTGTTTGTGTTGGACTTTACTCCCTCTTAACTCCCAAATCAGGGATTACATTGAGAGAGGGAGTTTTGAAGGCTTTAACACTTTAAGTTGTTTACACAACATCTAATGTCACTGACATGGCAGAAGCAGCCGTTGTTCAAAGATTACTGTAGAGTGGGTGGGCGAAAGTGAAGTAAACCCACAGATGGACTCAGGAAACTTGTCACACACATCTGTTTGTAAACCAGTGAATCTGATGACAGGGCCTGCTGGGAAATCTCTGAAGGGAATTCCATGAAGGCACCAATACTGCAGTCATCAGTCTCTCCACCTATCCTCTGATGGGAGGCATCAGCTCACAACACAGAGAGAACACAGTCTATCACTGCTGACAGTGCCTGAGCAGCTATTAATAAAGTCTCTTTATTGTTTGTAGCCTGTTCAGAGCACTGCTCCGGGATGCAGAGGATAGAGGAGATAGAGATAGAGATCGAGATCGAGATCGAGATAGAGGAGCATTCCACCGTCTAAGGGGTACAAAGCAAACGCCAGGCACACGAACCAGCCAAGGAGCCGCAAGGCGAGACGTCCATGTTCCTCTAGAGATCGTCTAATTCTGTCTCCAAATTGGAAGGACATGTTGTGCTGGATTTCAAGAGCTCAATAGAAATGATAAACAAATACGGTTTTCCCATCACTTAAATTTGCAGACAGGCAAGTATATATCGGTTCAATGTGGCTTTAGGTGATGAAATACATTTTTGTATACCTGTCTTACTGAGTACATACAATGCATGTCGTTTAGAGTGCAGCAATACTCCCAAGAGAATATTCCCTGAACAACCAATGCAACCCAGCCCGTGAAAACAAACCAGACTCTTGATTTATTTGTGCCAGACTTCAAAAGTTTGCTTAAAATTAGCTCGACAGTTGGATGGAATTGACGCTTTTTGACGGCGTGCCACCACATACTTTGCGTGCACATGCGCTCCTTCAAAATCTTTTCCCCGCCATTTTCGAGACAGAGTGTGTTATCAGGACACTGCTGCTCTGGCAAACAAGCAGCGGAGAACAGCAAATGAATCCCAGCAGTGCGAACGATATATGGTGTTTACACGGATCGGCAACGTGCACGGAACACATCAGACACGGTTTACACAACTCGTCATGTTTGCTGTGAAAACGCCTCGCCTTTTGACATTATCTGGGCTTTACTTTCTCTGCTTGTGTATGTTTCACAGAGGGATTACATCGTTGCAGACACCGAGGGAGGAGAAGGAGGTCGCTCGCGTTGTCCTTGTGTACCACGGCTGAGCTGGGAGACAGGGATCTGTCAATGACGTCTAGTGTAATTTAAATACGTAGATATGTAGAAATGCAAGCCAGGGTGATCAGATAAGCATGCCATAAATAGTGTATAGATACTTTCAGCTTCCTCTTATTTCCCGTCTCCATTTAATCCACAGCATCTTTACAGTCTGTGGTTATATAATCCTATGCTTATCCTTAACATCGGTATTTGGTGTCCAGTGAGAAGAGCAGATAAAAATGTTCATTTTGTGACTGTCTTTGGTTCCCAGTGACGATAAACACTGTGTATTCATATTTTCCTCTTAATATAAGATCCATACATTGAGGTTGCGGTTTTCTTGGTTCAGTTTAAAGAGAAAATTGATTGAACTGCATTGCTACACCTGTTATTTTTAAGTACCACTCGAGACCTATCGCTCGCAAAGTCCTTGAAATTTTTTATAAATTTACAAGGTACTTTATAGTAGACTGTACTGCAGACCTTCCATGAACCTCTTGATCTTCTTCCACCGGCTCCCACCACTTCCTCATCACCTGCGTTTCAGAGGGTGGCCTCTCCCTCCCTTCTCCATCCCGATTTATCATCACTCTTGGGAAGTGATTATTTTATAATGTCAGTCAGTCGAGCTCCCCAGCGACGGTGTCGGATCTGCGCAGTGTTTCTCCTCCCGTTCGGCTTCGGCGGCTTACATTTTTACGTCGTATTTATTTGAACTGCAGAGTGTTGCGTTTCACTGGCTTTTGCCAAGTAGGACTTTTTCACTAGTGGTGGGGAATTAACAACACGTGCCCAAAGTCTGAAATTTGCTTTTATTAAACGGGCCACCGCAGCAACTTCACGAGCCCGGAGAGTCCTAAGATGCACACACAGTGACACGTTTACACACGGTTTATAACCACCAGAGATGTAACTCAGTTGCTGGATAAGGAACTGTACTGAGAGGTTTACAATGACCACATCACCAGGGAACAGTAGCTTTAAGTAAGACGGACACAGGGAGTCTGCCGTTGGTTTCTAAAGGACTGATGAAAAATGCTCCTGCTATTCACTCAGTTTGTAATGAACAACAACTTCCCATCAGTGACTTCATGGTGGAGATAATTGACGGCAGTAACCATGCGCAACAATGCCAAATCTTAATTAAAGAAGGTCATAAAGTTCCTCGGAAAAGGTCAAGCAGGCACAGCGGAGTCGTGAAGAGGTTTGTGGGGGTTGGGTAGAATTTCCCCCAACAAACAGTGTGCCATGGAATCACAGTTTCCAACCCAGACAGCAGCGAGGGCCTTAGAAGTGCTGAAATATGAGAAACTATCAGGGTTTATTTCAAGTTTATTTACTCTTTCACCACTCCACTAAGTGACCCACCAATTCAGCAGTCCAGGCCAAAAATGGAGAAAAGTCCTCGAGGTTAGAATATTTTCTTCCTTTTGTTAAACAATGTTTTTCTTTTTTTGACAGACTGAATGATATCTGCCACTGTAATTGCTTCCTTATTTGGTGAATTAAATATTTACACTTGGCCTATCCTAATCCAAAGTTTATGAGAGACGTAAAAGTACATTAAGGGAAAAGACATTTATTTTAAAAGCACTGCTAACTGAGGCCATCACCCCAAATGGTGTGTTTGGACCGTCTGAGAGAAATGGTTTACTCTTCGAAAAAAAAATATTTCCTTTAGCTGTATTCGCACTCAGAGAAATTCCAGATTTGACTTCTCATTTAATGGCCTGACATACACGCTGCGTGAACCGCAAATATCTCTCAAGCTGACGGGGAAGGAAACAGAGACGGCCATTGAGGAAACCTGCAGTTCGCACTTTGAAGAATTCCACTGAGGAAGCGAGGGGAGATGGGAGAGAGAGTGGTGGGGAAATATAGCTGAGAAAAAGAGCTGGCTTCGAACAAGGCCGCCATGGAAAAATACTGATATTTCATGCAAGGAAACACCACTGTGCACCTCAAAAAAACACAGACGGTGAAAAAACAAGGCTGAGGTACAAAGGTTACATGAGACAGGTGGAACCCTGAGAGAGGGAAAGAGGGAGTTCTCCTTTGGGATACGTGGGCTGTTTTCTTTAAAGTAGTGTAAACTTTAAAGTGAACGTGGACTGACTGACAGACGGTCCTTCTCACACACCTCAACATACAGCTGCATAACATCCTTACCTCTCCTGCAGTGCCTCATGGCCATTTTGCACATCCTGGACTCGGCGATGGTGGGACAGGGTATTGTGTCCTTGGGCGGTTTCTTTACAATGTGCCGCGTCCGGGTCTCCAGACCCCACTTATAGCCACAGGTTTTGTTTCTCCTGGTGCAGGCTCCCCACTCGCTCCACTGACCCACCTCACAGCCTTCTGCAGAGACACACAGCAGCAGAGATGTGCAGTAAGACCCCAGGTCAAGCTTTAATGCAGGTCAAAGGAGCTTTACTGAGATGCTATAACTTCTGTGTGTGTGTGTGTGTGTGGTCCCAGTTGAACTGCTTGTTTTTGAGGTCCAACAAAAGCAACCCAACCGAGAAGTTATGGAATAGTGTTTACAGGTAAGGAAAGGTGTATGAGACAAAGTGGTTAACACACTGTTTGTTTGCATGCTTGTTTGTTTGTTTGTTTCACATACCTCCACACTCCATGGTTTCTTCCAGCGGGGCAAAGCCCTCGGGGCACTTGTCAAAGCAGCGCCCTTTGTGGAGGTAAAAACCCGTCTTGCATTTGGTGCAGAAGTCTTTACTGAAGCAGGACTCACAGTTCTCTATCCTGCACCCTGGAGGAAGAAGCAGAGAGAGAGGAGAATCATCAAGGTCTGAGTAACCCTCTCATCTGGAGTTGATCGAGAGCTAAGGAGGTTTGGGGAAGGGATTATACGGTCGCTCCCACAAAAGAAAAAATCCAAAAAACAAAGCCGACGGTGCGCTGTGAATCATTCCTCTCTGGGGCTCAGGTATATTTCAGAAAACTTGTTTTGCCTGACATTGATTTGTCTTTTATTTTTCATCTTCCTGTTCATGTTCGGAGAGAGCAATTCAACAGTGTCAAAACACAATAACAGAAACGTTGACCTGTTTCAAAACTCTGAACCGACATCCTACAATCTGGACACAAACACACAAGCTCACGTGTTTTCAACTAATGGCGTGCGGCAATAGGAAGAATACATCCTATTAGAGCTCTGCATACTGTCCTTAATATGCTATCTTATCACTTCACGCTGCTCCAATCTGGGTCTGTTTCCATAACTGAGATTATTGGGAGGTCAGGTTCTCGTTAAAATGTGAATGACAGGCTCATGATCACAGCTCGCCAGCTGTGGGGGTCTGTTAGGTTTTGGCTACGATATGAAAAGGGGGTAGGTGGGTTTGTAAGGGAAACACTGGGGCGGGGCGGTCAACAACATTTTGTACTGGCCTGCCAAATAAATGCTGAATGCTTTAGTCAGCAAATACAACAACGCACTTATCCTCCCACGCCACACCCTGCTGCTGCGCATCAAGCACTTTGCCGCGCTTGCAAAAGAAAAGCACGGCAATGTGTCATCAAGTTCTCTGCAAATAGCACGTCAGGCAGGGCCAAATTACAACAACCACACCAACGGGGCGACGCACAGGCCCACATGATTAGAAGGCGCCTCCCAGAGCTGTCTAATTTATGTCGCTCCTCAGAAACTCTATGTGGCCCTGTTGCCCAATAAGTTCCAAGTGTCAGGGAACCACAATCTATCATGTGCAGCCACTGTCTCCCTCCACTCGCAGGGGGCTTCCCAGGTAAAGCGTAATCTGCTCCTCTGACTGCGTCTCGCATGGCGACGCAACCATGCATTAGCGCGTGCGCTTTTCTTGGCGCGTCAACTGCGTCGCTGTGATTTTCCACATGAGAGCAACGGAGGCTGAGGGCTGCTCTTTTATCTGTGACCCTTGCAGGGCCCGGGGAAGGGAAGGTTCTCACAATCACACCCCTTAATTACACCATCTCCAGCTAACCATCAGGCCTCCTCCTCGACATTCCTCCAAAACGAGGGGGTCCCTCCCCGCTTTACTTTGAACCCTAAAGTATGGCCTCTGCCCACTCACTCTGGTCTCACGCTTTCCCGACCAGTCTAAACAAACCATGGACACACATATGCACAAACACACACATACCAATAAGATATGGCTGGAGATAGAGCGACTCCATAATAAAGCTCCACATTCTGAAAAATGTAGGTACAGCGGTCATAAATCACTGATCCCATTTCCTGTGTTCTCACATCATTTCTGTGTTATCAATCCAATCATCGACGTATCGTCTAGCTCCAATTCTCAATTTTGGATTTCTGGAGTTACTCAGCTCTGTAGAGATTTTGGTTTAAAGTCTACAAGTGCCTTCTGCTGTCCCTTTTTAAGGTAACGGCCTCTTGTTCATTTCTGTCTGGATAAAACGAGATCAGTAAAGGCTTGGGTTTGATAAAAAAAAAAAAAAAACAAGCCTGATGCAAGGAGCGAGCAAATAAATCACAAGGCTAATTGGAAAGCACAGAGCTGTCTTCTACCCTTCACACTTCCCAGGCCTGTCATCACCTGAGAGACTTTTAGCTCCCAAATAAAAAATAAAATAAAAGAGCAAGAGGGGGAACAAGAACATCTGGCAGTGCTCTCAAGCACCGGGGTTGTTGTGCAATCCTCGGTTATTGACAGTAAATATGACCAACACAGATGTGCGCAATATAGTATCCTTGCAGCGGCGGTAGCACTTGACAAGGCTTTGATTAAAACATCACTCTTGGTTTCAGTTTCACATGTAGTTGGGCAATGGCGCAAATGCCGGGAAATCTTGTTTTCTAAATAGAAGATAAGTATTAATGTCACTCCGCGAGATGGATGAGGTGGATGACACATCAATGCAGCTCCATGGGAGTTAGAATGCAGGAGGGTCAGAGGTCATTAGAGAGCGAGGTGGGTAGGACGGGATCACCATGACAGACATCCATCCCTCGGTCCAGCTATCAGCCAAAAGGCTATCTAGGACAACGTGGGCTATCTGGGACACGGGAGGAGCTCCTCCACTGACCACTGGCCAAGTCAGCAGTTAGGCGGCTTGTCCGGCAGCTCCAGAAACAGATACAGGGGAGCGAGTTCATTCTCCCTGCAGGATTAACCTCTGGACCACCTTTAAAGTCTTCATCTAGGTGCCTCAGAGAGACTAATGAGAAATAATGAGGTCATCAGATCCCACTGAAGGCCCGGTGTTCCTGGGACTTAAACGTATTATCATCATTATCTCCCAGCCTGCTTCTGGCTGTGGGTTATATCATGAAGACAGGGGGAAAAGCCTCAATACTTCAGCTCTGAGAAGAACTGCACACGCTGTCGGTGAAGTGGCCGAGAGTCGTCATTGCTGCACCAGTTCCACCGTTGCCCGTATCGCTGTTACACCGTTTGATTCTGCACTTGAATTTTATGCGGTTCTCATGTCAAGTGGATTGGAAGTCGAGAGATGAGTCACCAAGTGTCGCTTGTGATCTAATAGCACATGCTTGGCAGAAGCGGGTCCCTCAGCTGTGGTCTGGATGAGGAACCCGCTGATTTTATCACGGACACTCAAAACCTCATGTCAGCTTCAGTCAACTGCTGTTCCCTCCACAGGCTGACAGCGCCATGTGTAATCACTCCATGTATTGACATGAATACTCACTGTGTATAGAAAAGGGTGCTAAATCATTTTTTTGAAGACTCATGAGTCTTTAATGTTTCGGGGCCTTGCACATTATCGGAGGTGGAGGTGGGTTGTTACACCACTCCTCAGTCTACCAGGAGCCTCCTCCACAAAGCTAACCAGACTCAATGCTGCACAGCAGGAGTGTCCATGTCGTAAAAGGGCCTGGCAGGGTGAGAGGGAAAACAAGCCCTAGTTTTCCATTCTTTGCCTCCAAGCTACGTCGAACAGCCCTGACCTACTCCCTAGGCTCCCGGTTTGGCTGACATCGAAGCTCTGGCTTGCTTGCTGCCACCCAGCCATGTCGTGCGGGGCTGCGGATGGCAGGAGTTCATGGCAAAGGCCAGAGCTGCCATGTTCTTCCCCGACTCTCTCCATGCTGTTTTTTCCACATGGGTGCTCATCCGCACACTGGTGTGGAGCTTGGTGAAGCGGAGGTGGTGTTCCTGTCAATCAGCATCTCCCAGAGAGAGATCAGGGATGACAGATGTGTCAGCGGTCCTTGGAGCTTCTTCACTCCAGGAAACACAGTCTGTGATACACCGCGCTGGGCTCCTTGTATCAGTTCAGCCAGCTCCAGCAGGCACACACAAACAGATCAGGCCTCAGACAGTGGTCAAGCACAGACAGCCCTTCCACTCACACTATAGTATGCACAATTAAGCAGTGTTTTGAGAAAAAAAACAAATTAAACTCTGGGCCTGGCCTTAACATCCTGGGAGTAGGGCTTGGTTTGGTGGGTCCATTGTATTGTCTGGCAAATCTGAAAGTGCGGTTAGCAAAGCTGTGATGATTAAATGTCCCTTGGTAAAGCTCAAAGGCCAAAAGCAACTGGTCTTTTTGTTGGTTAGACTGTGCAATGGAAATACCCACAAGCTCAAAATTAGAGCGAGAAAGGGAGAGCTTGACGGAGAGAGAGCTGAGGGGGACAGAGCTGCCAGTGCTGCCAACTCAAGGTTGCAAAACCCATGTTGGTTCCTTTACACACCCTTCGCACCAATTTGGTCGAGGCCTAATGATGCTTGGCTCCAATCCACGTCCAAACCAACAAATTCCCATGATGTACTTTAAAATTAAATGATCTTGGAGAGGATACATCCAATCAGTTTCCACTTTAAGCCCTAATTAGATGTGACAAAGAAATGCAACAATGGGATTTCGTAACAGGTTTCCTAAGTCCAAGAAATAAAGCCATCGCAATCATGATTACAATTTAGAAAAATTACCTCCGGCAGAGGAGTCTCTTGTGGCATATTAGGCTGGCACTGAATGAGCTGTAACATTTAGACCGCACTTCCAGGATATTTGCAATATCAGGCCTCGATCAGAGTGGTTGTTGGTTGGCAGCAAACACAGCTGAGGTCTATAAAGCCGTTGCAGTGGGGTAAGGCAACTGGGTTGGCAGCTAGAATATGTGTTTGCATGTGTAGCAGTGGGGGGTCCTTAATACACCCTGAGGGAGGAAGTCTTGAACGCAGCCCTGTTCTCATGCTGACCCTCTCAACACTTTGTCTCTTATAGAAGACAGCTCTGATAGTCGCCTTTCAGCTCATAATTCTTTCAGCCCGAGAGCTCGCTTGTGATACAGAATGACAGAAAATGCTTTGGCTTGGGAATGTATGTTAAAACCGAAGTATTATGAAATGTGGCGAGAGCATGACTGCATAGCATTCACGCAGATTTGACCGTACATAAAGCAGCACACTGTGTGACCGTTGCAACAAATCTTCCCTACGGAGCAGTGGGCTGACACCCACAGACACTGGTGGGGGGCCTCTTCTGGGCAGCTGATAAGAACCCCTGTGGATAACACTGGAGTTACTGCATATGGTTTATGGCTCATATCAACCCGTCCATTAGCTGCTGAAAGGAGTTCGAGCAAAGCAGAGGCCCAGCAACATAATATATGGTCATACATAAAGATATTATTCAACTAAAAGACATTGCAAATGAACCAGCTACCATCTCTGTAAATGGTAGTTAACACTGTGGCTCCCATGTCTCGGGCCTCTTTGGAATCCAGCTGAAGTGTAGCTGCAAATGGGCTTTCAGTTAAGTTATGTTGTGGAAAGTATAGCTCCCATTGTTTCTGGCTATAATTATGGTGTTCTTTTCTCTGCCGTGAAAGGGAAACCCCCCCAAGAAAGTGAGCCTTAAATTTAAAATTCATTACGTTAGAGGCAGTTTCTCGAGGCGTCCTGAGAAATGAGTGGGTATGTACGGTGAAGCCAAGTGCCAACGCAACGTGACTTCACTCCTTGGTTCGTGAATTGTGGTTTTAAAGCCTCAAATATGGCATTGCGGCCGCAATCATTCAGATTTTTGGAGCCAGAAGTGACCATATTTGGATGAGCTGGGGAGAAGCGTCGGGTGGATTGAACTGAAAACCTGAGGACACAAAGCCCTCCCATATACCGGAAACCTGACTGCACCCCAGGCATGTCAATGAAACCAGGTACGCCTCCAAACATGTCTCTGAGGCCGATTACTTAATTGTTTTGTTTTTGTTATCACAAGCAGTTAATTTTGCTGATGACGCAGTAATGATTTGGAAAAAATGTGTTGACTTTGTATTTCATGCTATCAGTTGAAAATTTTTGAATGGGACTCCATTGAAGTCAGAGGTTTTCTGGAGACAGCCCCTAGTGGTCCTCAGTGGTATTGTAGTTTAAGGCACTTACACATTGGCTTCACTTTTCAGACTCTGATCTCATGTCGTTTTATATACAGTCTATGGGTATATACATTAAGATGCCAAATTTGTGTATACTGGGATGGTCCTTTATAGAGTGTTAGAAATACTACATTAAGTGGCTCCCCTTGATGTGTCATCAATGGATGTCAATTTATTTCTGAATTTGCAAACTGCATTAATGGTAATGATTTCATAATACTACTGTTAGGTTGGATTTTAGCAGGGCAACAATTATTAAATTAGGGGCAGTCTTGTCACTTAATTTAAACAATTCTCTACTGCATTTGAAATCAGTTAAAAGACATGCAGGTCAGCCGAACTAAGATGTCTACAGTAAGCTGTCCATGTTGAACCTGTACTCGAAAACTCCTCAAATAACAGTCACAATCGTGAATTTTTAGAGTTATGACCAGGGGCTTGACTCATAATAGCAGATAAATTGTACCTGAAACCCAAACTTATAGTCTGAATTGCAACATTTTTCTACCACTATAAACAATATACAATATACAGGAACATTTAACATTATGGTACCAGCCTTAGACTCCTTATCAGTCCAACTATGGTTGTTTGTATGGCTTTCCTCACTTTACATAGCATCATATTGTCAGCTCACAGAGTAAAAAGTGTATTCATTCCTTCTCTCCACCCATAGTGCTCTATCTCACATGCCTGTGGATCCTCCAGAGCCGTGTCAGAAAAACTGAAAGTGAGGTTTCAGTGTGAGTGTATAAGCCTCTTGCTTGTGTAGCTCACGTTTTCTTTTACCCAGGCAGTCCACAAAAAAGAAAAAAAAAATTCTTGAATGAGATAAGATCACACAGACAAACTCTGGTGTAATAATAAGCAGCTGGTCCCTAAGTGATTTCAGAGGCTGTGTTTAAAAAGCTCATGATAACAGAGACATAATGCCACGTTCCAGGCCCCTCTGGAAACCAAGAGCACACGGCAGCCCTGACCACAGCCGTGGAGAACCCCTCACCATCATTTGTCCTCTGTGCCTTTGAGCCATTGCATACCAGTTGCCTCCATCGGCTCGCAAATATGAACTTCCAACCCGATTAAAATTTCCCTTTACGAAGGTTGGACATGAACTGTTTAGTGAAAATGACACGCAGAGCCCAGTTGAGAATGAGGGTCAAATAGGAAACTGGATTAGAGAGCCATGACTGAAGCAGCGATCACTTCAAAGTAGGTCTCACTCTGAGATCTGATGCTACGTGACAATACAAGATGTTGTTCTATGAGCACTTTGTATGGAGAGGGATTCAGATTAACTTGCCACACATCAGGATCAGTTAAATTCAGATTTCATCCAGCATGGGGATACAGCGGTTAGGATAGCAGGGTTAAAGTAAAAAAAAAAAAAAAAAAAAAAGAACCTTTCCTCTTTTTACCAGAGAACAAGATGTCTTTCTCTTCCAATTTTCTCTGAGTTACGAAAATCGGTTGAAATGACTGTGGAGCCTGTAGGACTTTGCCTCTAATGTGGCGAGATTTGATGAACTTGCATGTGTGGGTGTACATGAGCATACGCAGAACGAGTGTGTTGTTTGGGGGAATCAGATCAATACCAGCAGTTTGCTACAAGAGACTCTTAATGTTCAAAACTGCAGTAGACTTGAATTTTCTGCAAACGTCTGTGATCTCATTAGGCTAGATCAATGATACCCAAACTGTGGTGCCTTCACCTGGTGCTTCTCAAGGGTCCTGCTGAAAGCCCAAACAATTACACTCCAAAAGAAACTGTCATTTCATTTCAATTTATTACAGACAAAAGTTATTATAACAACACATCATGTTACAATGATGTAAAAATGAGTTGTTAATCATTTAAATATTTTAGAAATCAATTTTGTTTATGCCACATAAGGTAAATGTTAATTAGCACAGTCTGATTTGGATTCCTCAGTTGTTGATTTTCGTGTCGGAATAAGTGGAATATTAAAATGGCTACAAGGAGTCAAAAGGCAAGTGGCAGTACTGGACCCGACAGGTCAGTAAGGGTGGGCAATATAGCCCCTAAAATAATATCACAAAAACTTAGGGTGTCTTTGCGACAATGAAATTCATAATAATTTGATAAAGTACTGAAAAATAGATTCCTGCTTTAGCCAGGACAGTTAGCATGATCAGCAGCAGAGCTTTTAATTGCTTCCTCGCCAGTGTAAACAGATTCAGGCAGGGTATGTTTGAAAATAATAGTTTGGAAACATTTTCTGAAGTTTGGGGTTGATGTGTGTCCATTAATAAATGAATTTTGGGCTTTTGTTGAACTTTTATTTCATTTACAGTAACTTAACAAGTAATTGTTGAGTTGTTCACTTTGTGTGTGTGGGTGGGGGGGAGGGGGGCTTGAAAATGCACTATATGTAAATGAAGCATCTTTGACTGATTGACTGACTAACTGACTGACTGTTTGACTGATTGATTTCTGGGCACTGGAGTTACATTTTTCTATATAGGCCAAATAGGGTAGCAACATACAAAGTTGGCTGGTGTAGCTTTAACGTGCATTTCATTTTCAGTACGAAATGGACCAAGCGGATGTATTTTCATCTGGGTCGGCAGTGATTGGGTAAGCAGAATGAAGGTCTTTCTACTTCCTGCGGTTGCTACATGTTTATACTTTTGGGCCTGGAGGTCCGGACATGCTCCTCTGGGGCTTCATTTTAGTGCGTCTGTCAGTAGTTTGGCTCGAGGAACCAAATGGGTTCAAGTTCCTCTCTGTTTTCATATGAAACTCTCAGCCAACACCTCAGGCTCCATGTAAACCTATAAAGGCGCTTTGTCTCTCATAGCATATTCCATGTTAAAATAAGGTTATGAGAGCAAGGTGCTACATCAGCAGGAGAAGGAGACATTTCATTAATTGGATTGCAGTGTTACTCTCTTAACGAGAATCATGAGAACGTTTTGATTTTTTACTGTTATTGTTTGGAGTTTTTTTATGAAAAACATTTCACAGTGTGTGAGACCAAAGGTGTCGTCTGCCTCAACTAAACACCGCAGTCCACAAGAAAATACATCAAACAGGGTTTTATCACCGAAACAGTAAATGAAAGTGAGCCAAGTTTAGAATCTGATCATATTTTCCTTCCTCGTGAAGACACCATTCATCTAAAGGGTTAAACGCAGCTCTCACTGCTTTGTTTTTCCTTCTCAAACTTCAATCAATGTGCAGTTGTAAGTGGAGGATCTGGACACTTCAATTGTGGCCGGCTTTCTGTTCAAAGGCAAAAAACAGCTTAAGCTGCCAAGAAATTACACTGTCTAGTGAAAGTTCCAATTCACAAGCCCCTGCAGACAGTCGACAAAACAAGCTCTTTCCCTGATTCTAATATATAATCATCTTTGTAGTAGATATTGAATGTCATATCCGAAAGGCCTGTTTTTTTACGTGTTGCTCCTAATGTGACACTGGGGTTGGTTTGGCTGAATGGTCAGTGCATCTTGGTTGCATTTGCACCTGGATTTCATCCTTTCAGACGTCCTCATGACTACAGGATGTTTAGTAAGGCAGGTGTAAAGGCAGTGTTACAGAGAAATCAGAAACAGTGCTCATCCTAGCTGGAGTTCACTGTTAAATCCCA
This sequence comes from Embiotoca jacksoni, assembly GCF_022577435.1. NCBI lineage: Eukaryota > Metazoa > Chordata > Actinopteri > Embiotocidae > Embiotoca > Embiotoca jacksoni. The sequence continues at coordinate 16,511,465 of NW_027185241.1, forward strand.
AGGGAGACATTGTTAAGATGAGGCTTCGCTACTTACATCCACCTGTGTGAACACGAGCCGTTCAAATTGTGAGGTATGTGTGTCTCCTTTGAATAATTGACAATAAATCAAGTGCTGTGGGAAAAGTGGAAAGTCGAGGGTGAGTGTGTGTGCGGCTGGAGAATATAGTGCGGTGGGGGAGTTGGAGGCGTAAAAGTGGAGGGCGAGGGAGGCTGGGTGAGTTGAGCTAGAGAGGATCTTACTGGAGCACATGTTGAGTTCGGGGCTGCGCATGCCATAGTATCCGGCCGGACAGTCGTGAAGACACTCCCCGTACTGCCTCATCCTCTCCCTCCGCAGAAACAGGAAGAGTTTGGGCTGGCAGTTTACGCAGCCGTTATCCCTGGAGCACACCGAGCAGCCTTTACAGATGGGGTACGCTCCATAGCTAGCTGCAGGACAAGGACAGAAGAAAAAAGGCAATTCATGAGATGGTATTAAATGGACAATGCATGAAAGTACTTCAGTCAAAAAGCCAATTGGATGGTCAAGCAGAAGGTGAATCCTTCTTTCCACATGCACCTTACTGGCAGCGAGAGTTGCAACCCTGTTTTTTTATTTTCAGTATTCAATCAGTTTAATTAATTACTTTATTAGTGACCTTTCAGTGAGCAAGCAATGGGATGACCATCGAATGTAGCCTTGTTTCAATGTGAGCTCAGTGCTGCTGTGAGCTTTTGCTAAAGCCGCATTGGAAGATGGGTCCACCGTGGGGGTTTATTCTGCACTCGTAACAGAAAAGCAGAATTATTTTCCATCATTGTATCATCACTCATCTACAGATGACCCTGACTTCACCCAATGACAACGACAGGGTAAACTAGAGGCAAGAGACTCAACTGTGGGAGGCCTGACCAGTAGAATACAACCCAAGTACAAGAAGAAAACCCAAACAGCCATAATAGACATATTTGCTATGAATTAAAGAATATCCTGCTGATATGTCCAATTCAACAATTTGTCATTCATCTAAACTCTGGTTCCCCCCTCGACATTCGAATGCTGATTGGTTATGAATGTGAATATTGCATTAATTCTGGTCAGAGCTGGCCTCCTAAACGATTGTGTTGAGGCGGCTGATGGAAGCCCCCAGAACCGCTGTGGCTCTGGTTTCGGCTCGAGTTGCCTGTGCAAAACAAAGGAGCCAGTAAAAAATACAGTCCATTCCTTGAGAAGTGACTTTCTATGTAAACTCCTTAGCGTCCCGTTTACAGGAAAATGTCCTTGGGCAAATCCAAACGAAAGACACTTCAGTTGATCTTAGCCAAGTCTTAAATATCACAAGCAGGGACCGGGTAACGGTGGTGCTGGTACTAGGCGACCTACCGCAACGCTTAATAAAACACTGTGCAGCAAGCTGGACAAAGCCTGATAGACAGAGCAGAACATGGCTGCGTTACAGGCCGTAGATCCGCCGATTAGATTTCTCTGAACAGATTCACCCAGACGAAGTGAGCGCTAAGTGGGCCCAGTGCAAACATCAGTTTATAATCATGTGAAAATCAGTCAGCGGATGTTAGTGGCTGCCTTGGACTCATCTTTTTATTCTTTTTTTCTTTTTCTTTTGTTGGAGCGCTGGGAAACGGTCTTCAGAGAGGTACGCCGGCTCTGCCAAACTGCACTCATTCTCCTGAAGCTGGAGTCGATGGAAGTAAGATTAAGTGCTAATCAGAATGTGTCTCTGATGGTCTTTAGGGAGGAGGTTTACAGCGACACCCCATCGATCACAGCAGCGCCGGGATCTGCGCTCCAAGTCTATTCATCACACAGATTGGTGATGGTTAACCTCCAGTCGGCACTCGCTCAGTATGACATGAAGGAGGATTGAAAACCCCAAGTTATAACTAGTTGTGACTCCCCCAATTCTCAGATGGAAAATAGTGCCTTATGTTCAACTGTCAATGCAGTTTCTAAGATATTATTATTTCTTATTTCAGTTGTTCCAATGCAGGCTGTCTCTCAATCAAATAAAGTATCCTCAGAGTCAGTAGGTTCTACCTGGCAGACACAGGTGCCACTTAACTAGTTCCTAAAGCAACAGGCTACATGTTCTACCCTGGTTCCGCCTGCCCATTGCTCACAGCTTCGGTTTTTGCTGTAATTATAGTCTGGAAACCTTGTCCGCATTAAGGTTTACTCAGTCACCCTGAAGGTGGTGGCACCACTGACAGTTTTGGACAGTTGTTGCAACTCTAGCAAATATCGAGGGATTGAAGCCAGAGCAAGAATGTGCCTAGACTTTAAAAAATAATTAAAAAAAAAAAAAAAAAAAGTCCACAATGAATGCTCATTTATCGACATGGCATTGCACTCTGCTTTCATAGGGGGAGGGTCTCTGTTGTTTTAGAGCTTGGTGAGTTTCGGCTCACAACATACATCATATGATGGTCAGTGCCGATTGGTTAATAGCTGCTCCAATAGTTTTTAAATTGACATGAAGTCTATATCCATCTGGATGCCACAACTGTAAACAATCCCGTATAAGGTGCGGCCAGACTTTCTATTTGAATTTGGATCTAAAAAGCCTGTAAATGGACAGGCTCTTTCTGACCTAATATTGTTTTTAAATTGTCTACCTCACAAAAACTTCTAAAATGTGCACACATTTAAGTCTAGATATTTTGGCCATATGTTTTAATACTTATATCTATATAATTTGAATTTTGACATTATAAGAGACATAAAAAGTAGTAAATTTCACGTTTAAATTTTTTTTTTGTTGCAGCTGTATTAAAACAGCTTCTATTTCCCGTCAGGTAACACCACGGTCAGAACGTCTGACATATATCTTACATTTAATTCTGTCAATCCTTCCATTCGGTTCAAATAAACTACAGCATTAGACCAAACCTCAATACTTCACCATATATTTCTGTAGAATACATAATCTGGATGTGTTTACAGCAAACTGACATTCACATTAACTTGGTCACATTTACTCCCACCGTCTTCGCCAAACTTGAACACAGCACTGACAGAAAGGGAAAGGCAACTTGGCAAAAGTCAAGAACTGTGAGGCTGGAAAGCTTATTTCTTTTGAGTGGGCTCAAGTCTGTGACTATTAACAGTGTGCTAATAATACTATCGTAACAAGAACAAAAGAAAAATATTATCTGGGCTTGTGGTCATCTTAGATCATTGGCCGGTCAATCATCAAGGAAATTACAGTCAGAAATGGTTTCATGAGCCTGGCTCAAAGATCTGGGTCGCTCTTTGTTGTCAAACATTTGTTTTGCTGGTTGCTAATCTCACAATACACGATGACTGGGGATAACACAACCGCACACCGTTTGAATGCAGCCTGTTCCACATCCTGGAATTACAGTACGAGCAGGGGGGAAAGAAGAGAAAGGAAAGCTGTGCACGGTGGAGAGAAACTCTTTTGGTGCTGATCTTGGGAGATTAGCTTGTGTGTGTGTGTCTGTGGAAAGGTTTGGAGGTTCAGGCCACAGGTATGCCAGGAAAGAGGCCACAATTCACAGCGTCTGGAGCAGAGCTGTCCAACTCACGTCCCACACTACCGGCATAATGTCTCGCGCACTTTACATCAATCTGTCGACTGCCAGCAGGTTTCAGCCATTCTTAAAGAAAACACTAATTTGTATGAATCAGATTCTGTTTCAGTAGAAGAAGAACTGAATCAAACTGAAATGAGTTCAAGTCTCGCTCTATATCGTCGCAACTTAACCGACTTTGGCAGGAATGGTACGCTGGGGAATGTGTTGTGAGTCGTGGACGTAGTCTTTGTTTTGCACATTGCGTTTTGTTTCTTTTCTCAGACAGCATGGACTGGGCTTGAGTTGGACCACTCAAGCCCAGTCCATCCGAACGCTAACCGTGTGTTTTAACACATGTTCAATGACCCTCCAAGGCTTCTCCCCCCCCCCCCCCACAAATCATGTCATGCCTCGACTCTTCTAGTGTTTCTCCTGTCAATCACGTTGAAACCGAAGTGACCCAGACATACAGTATAGAAAAGCCGCAGAGAAAGTGGTCATTGTGAGAATGTGGAGACCAGGTTTAACATATACTGCATTTATTTGGAGACGAGAGAGGAGCGCACACCATTAGGAGAGCCACTCCTCGGCACATGATAAACTGATGTCGTTTACGGTTTCAACCACAGAGTGCACATTACGTGAAACAAAACAAATCCGCAGTTCCCACTTCTGACAGTAAAGTGAGGATCCCTCTGGGCCAAAAGTATTGTACTTACAAAAGCCAGACTCCCTACGAACATCACTGTAGAAGCCTCCACGAGGACGTTTTAACACAAAGACTTAATAAGTGCCTCAATGTGTCATGTCTACAAGGCAGTGGGCTGGTATAAAGCTGCTGTCTCATACACGAACCACATGAAGGACCCTTCACATATCCTCTTCCCCAGCTATCAACAATACGCTGCCATACAGCTGCACTCAGACTATACCAAGTGGAGGGAAATACTTTTTGTTCATTTGCATTTACAAAGGGTAATTTACATGTGTTTTGAAGAATAGTTTTGTAAAGCTGGAGACCACTGTTATGTCTGTGTAAATATTAACAGCAGCCAGTTATCGTAGCAACAGAGACAAAAACAGAAGGGAAACAGCTCGTCTGCCTCACAAACAAATATTTGTCTTTGTTGTAATATATTGGTTTTCTGTAGAAAATCTAAATCTAAAATATATATATGTTGATTAGTGAGTTTTAGAGGTGCTAGTCGGCAAATGTTGTTGCCATTGGACAATGCCAGGGTAGCTGTGCTCCCATGCCCCTGAATATAGCTAACTGTAGCTGTAGCTACAGCACAGGAGCAAGACTGGCATCAATCTCATCATCTCAATCTTTGCAAGACCGCAAATAAACATAGGTGTTGTGCTGCCGTAGTGCACTTGTTTAAAATATTCGCAGTTCTTTTGATCTACTCCCATTTGCCCAATTAAAGTTACTTCATTATGCTGTTAATACAAACTCAACACTTCCTGTGTCTGTTTCAAATTAAAAGCCCTCTGGCATTTCCGTAGACAGAAACAAGACTTATATTTTGAAACCTTTTGCATTGACTAATATCAGACAATTACGCTTTCATTTAATCCAGCACAACTGTGGAAAAAAGGAGGATTTTTATTACTAATTTAAAGTGATGGAAATACACATTATTGACTACTGTATGTAAACTTGCCGCTGTATAAACAATGTTTGCAAAACCTTCAAAATAAGCCACAACTTGACCATGGGCACTAGACTACACCCATGTGAATAAATGTACATCCCAAAATGCCAAACTAATGCTTTGAAACAAATCCAACAAAATGTATTGTCTTTGAAACGGCAATATTTCATTTGATAAAATTTTAAAAAATCATGTACAAGGCTATGATATCAACATTATACGATGTCTATACTCGGTATTTACTGATAAATATCCATGCTGCTCACGTGACGTTTTGGTCTTTCATTCATGCTAAGAAATCAGTCACAACATGAGTAATGACGGCACGTTTGGAGCGCAGCAGCTTTCATTCTCCGGCCGTTGACTTGCAGGGAGGTTCGCTCTGAATGCAGCTCGTGAGCAATTAGGGCTGCAGTGAGATCAAGCAAAAACCCAAGCTCTGTCTCAGGTACGTTTTTATGAGTCCTGCGCTCAGGGCTGCCAAAACCCTTAGCATATACACGGGGTTCCACCCACGGCCGCTAACTTCCTGCCTTCCACTCACCTACTGTTACCCATGAAATCATTCACATTGACCCATTCCAACTCTCCGCAACCCGAAACCCTAACAAGGCAAATTGCACATAATTTTTATGTTTCTTTTAGAGCCCTGAATTTGACATTCTTACGTAGGCTTTCAGTGATGTGGGTCTTTTACAGGCCGACTTCGATAAAAACACTTTGGAGTCGTCGCTGCTGAAAACCGATTCTTTATAACTGTTTTCAGGCCTTTAAATTTGACAAATGTTATTGTGTAGTGACAAAAATAACAGACTATAACCAGACTATACCTTATTTCAAATAAACATTTCAACAAATCCTCATGGTTTTAGTACCATCCCCTTATTTCTACTGTTTTCTGTGTATGTCACTGTCAGATGTAAGATATTTTGTGGTCTGCCGTGCATGAAGAATCATCCCTCTCTCTCTCACTTCTGAGCTGCTCGCCTCAATCACAAGATTTGTTTCTCCATGACCAAACACCATCATCACCTTTCTAACCTACCACAACTGGTAAAAGGATTACTGCTTGTTTTCCCCCCACGGAGACCCCAACGAGGGCGCAATCTGTCACTCCACAAAAAGCAAATTACCCACATTAGTAGTTGATGATATTGAGCACAGAGGTCTACAAAAGGGACTCGTTGGGTAGTTATTTTGATTAGACTTTAGTTTAGCTTGTCATCTGTCATTTTAACCCGACACTAAAACTAAAACAAGATCCTGGGACAGCAGACTGTGCCCTGATTAACTGCTGAGGTGATCTGGAAACACAGCAGACTTGTGTCAATATCATAACGCAGCAGTGAATTCCAAGCGCAGCAAATGGAAGACAGGAGCTTATATTAAAAGACAACTGTTTCTATTCTCACAGTTCTCCTCCATTTCTCCGAGGGCCCCTGGTATGCAAATCTAATAATACAGACTGTGAATGCAACTATCCAGCAGGCACACTGTCCATTGTTTGGGAAAGACACTTACAGTACAAGCACATTTGACAAAGTTTGGTATCATCAAGTAACACGACAAAAACAAAAACAAAAAAGTCCTTCACTACGTCTATATTATCCATAAATGTCATCTGGTAAAGAGGCAGCGATGGAAAACCTCAGCTTTTGGAGCAGCTGCAGGTCAAGAAGATTTGCGCTCTCATGTGGAAAGCATCACATTCACCAGCAGAATTATACGCTTTCCTCGTGGCACTGAGACAATTATTGTTTATTGTCCACCTCACTTGTTCCCCTTAAATGATGGTATAAGCTTACTGCTGCTCCACTTAGGAGGAAAAAGAGAAAGCTTGGGAGAGAGAAGAGGGCATGTACGGGACAGAGCAGCGCTGCAGCCTCGGATCGAACCGTAAGGAGCAAAAACAGCCGCTTTCTGGATCCCTTCAAACCACTTAACCATTCAGGCTTACGCTCCGTAGTGGTAACAGTGTCAGCGCTCGCACCCAGAGTTCACCCGCCGTTGTAACGCCTCAACATCGTTCAAGCTCGTTAAAAGCTGGTAACATGGAAAATGACATCAAACCGCCCGCTTTTCAGGTCCGTGACTTTATTTGTCATGGATCTGGAAGTCGCACTTTGCTCAAAAAATTGCAGAGAAGAAACAGAAGGGGTTGTGGGAGGGGGCATCGGGCCTGTGCGCTGAGGGCACATTTCTGTTCCAATTTAGCAGAAAATATGTTGGACTTGTCTCTGACTCTTTTCCAGCTGGAAATAGTCAGGTTTTAGGATCTGTGCCCCCCCAGTTTACTTTTACAGATCATACTGTAAGCACATGTTTATAATTTAGGACAGTCCTGCTGCTTATAATGATTTTTGCAGCATGAGACTGAGCAAACACATTTGCTGTCAGACATATTAGCTCAGCCAAAGTGTTCCTGCGACAGATCCACCGTGCGAGGCGGGCAGCACGGAGATTTGAACCCTCAACTTGAAAGGCTGGTGGTTAATGTAGTGGTGAATGGGTAAAACAGGCAGCCATGGTTCAAACAGGCAACTGGAAAATGGCAACACTTAAGCAACACTTTTTAGTGCACCATAAAAACAGAAAGTCCAGCTAATTTGATTTGGTGTGACTCAATAGGTTGAGCCACAGTCCCATTCAGGTGAGAAAAACTAAACCTGACTCACTGGATGACCAAAGAACAGAAAGTAAATGTAATTAAAGGAAGGGCTCATGCAGTCACTTCACTCTCATTTGTTTTCCTTCTGAGGGTTAAAAAAAAGAAGATTGAGACCTCTTACATTGGTTGGGTAAACATGTACGGGAGGGCTAACATCCTGGCGTCTCCAGCGGTTACTTGGCAACTGTTCCCAGCCGAGACATAAGCTTATTCCCAATGATAAAATGGTAAACTATCTATTTTACCAAGTTTATATCGATTAAACACAATAAGACTAAATATAACATGTTAATTGGTGAGCCTCAGGTATATGTTTACCAAAAAGACTTGAGCGTGGTACCAATCTTATCAAATAAATACCAACACAAAAATGTGTAAGTCTCTCAAAATATCAAGCTACTCTTTCGAAGCCAGAAGTGAAGCCACAAGTGACAGTTATGAGCTAATTCCAGATGCTAAAATACTGTTGGGCCAAAATGCTGAGCGACTTAAACAGCACAGGTGGACAAAAGTCAGACAATCTTACAATAAGGTTTGTTAGATAGCAAAATGAACCGGACATTTGCTAATATTAGCTAATATTCTACCTGGGTTATACCCACATTATGTCCTAAAGATTCAGCCCGTGTAGTCCGACTTGAGTTCGCGACCCACGTTTTGAAAAGGGTAGATTTCCATATGAATTTCACCACTCGGGTTGCTAACAACCAGGACATAGCAAATCATCTCACTGGTTGCACAGTTGTGATGCAGGTGCCACAGGCAGGCTGCCGTTGCTGAAAGACGTGCAATATATCGGTAATGAACAACCAATGAATCAACATAGAGATCTGAGTTTGAAGTGCGGGGACTCATCAAGAGGCAGATAACACGGCCGGTGAGGGACTGTGGTGTGTATTACAATTAGAGAGATCTCTGTTGACCAGAAAAGCAAATCTAACACAAACTCAAAGCTCTCAACAAACATTACACCAAGATCTGGTGTTGGGAAATAATTAATATCGCTATGATCCTTGTTAAGCATCTCTCCCTGGTTCTGACCCAAGCCCTGAACTACCAAGACCAGGGACTCACCCGTGGTTTGAACTGACAAAAGAAGAGTTGGACATTGGTCAAATAACTCTGGTGCGACCCTGGTCGTTGGTATGAAAGTGGTGTAACACAGCGACCATTAAGTAACATAGAGCAAAGTGTGCTGAAATTAAAAAAAATGGTGCGTTTTATTGCTTATGATTTCAACTTTTCATCTGGAAGGGGAAGAATGTGTCATATTTTTTTACTCTCAAAAGGTTTATGATCACAGTATAAGTGGACAATTTCAATGGTTTGGGTTGAAGATGTCGCTGAGTCGCTTAGCCAACATTAAATCAATGTCTATGCCATCCGATTACCAAAAAAAAAAACTGAATCTATTCTAGCATCGTAGCTAAAGAAACTGTATACATCATCTCTACAGAAAGTGTCGTGAGTACACTGAGCTTTGATAATCTTGTCTCTGCCCCTGCAGCCCATCAAATAGAGACGTTGACAGTGTTTCCCAGTGAATCTGGAAACACTCTGCAGCTTTCGGCCATCTGTCCAGCTGAACTCGGCGTGGCTCTCACCCCTGCACTCTATCCAAGTCGATATGAAGATCCCAGGTTAATTCACTTCCTTATTAATATCTCTATGATGGATAATGATTTAAGTCCCGAGTCCCGGGTCAAACCCCACATCTGGATTCCCTGATGTGAAAGAGACCTCGTAATTCCTGTTTGGAAAAATTTGAAATAAAAGGTGACCCAGCTAACCTGCTCTCACAGTGTGTGCCGCAGTGTTTTAACACTCTCTGCCACACTGATGGACACTTAAACCCTTGACCCATAAAAGCCATGTGACTGCCATGGAAAGCTCCATGGTCATAGAGGAAGGGGGAAAATAAACGAGGAATGACCTTGATGTGGTGGTCAAGTAACAGCATCGCCTCTTCACTGTGGGTTGCGGTCCCATAAAATGTTTTACAGTTCAGCCGAGCCTTGGAAACAACAGAATATCTGTACGCACTGAGGGTCAATATTGTTTAAACAATGCACTGAAACAAGGCAAACCTCTAATCAGGTTAAACTTTTGTTGCAGCGCAGGAAAAATCCCATCCTATAAGACTTTTGACAAGTTAAAAAATAGCTGTCAGGGATGCTACATTTATGAGTCAGTTTTATTTTTGGTGGTGTATTTTATGTATTTATAGCACAGCTTTAAAGTGGTTACAATAAACAGTAGTGTAAACTGCAGTACTTCGTCACAACATAATGCATGAAACATGCCAAACTTAATGTGTAGCGTCACCGGTCTGCCTCTACAGTTACAAGACTAAAACCAAAATATCTTCTCTCTCATTGTTTAAGAAGAAAAAATCAACCTGAAACTTCCTGCTGAAACTTCCGCAGGTCATCACTCAGCATCTGCCATTCAATTTGTCGGTGGCGATACTCGCTTTATACACCACGGTTGGTCAGCACAGGTGCAAAAGGATTTCATGTCGCTCAAGGGTGGAAGCGCTACGGGAGTCGATCGATGACTCACGAGGATGGACTTTACCGCTCTCTGGATGGGCACTCGGAGAAGAGCATGTCGTGTATGTTGCTTTCCAGTTCTTCTCTTCCATCTTTATTTGCCCTTTAAGAGAAAAAAGGCATCTCAGGAACTCGTACAGTACTGACAGTGCTGGTCCATGAATGTATGGTCTAACATCTGCAGGAAACTGTCGGGTTCTTGAGCAACCAAGCACTTGGACGTTGCAGATTTTGCCAGCGTTGATATTATTGTCTACAGAAGTCAGACGATGGAATGTGGACATTTGTAGGATTTCTGAAGATCGGACTGGAGAAATTATGGCTCTCTTTGTAAATATGTGCCAAAAACGCATTGGCTTTAACTGCAAAACTGTTTTTATCTGTGAGAGTGCGTGTGATGCACGCCACATTTGGAAAGGATTAGTTCAACTGTCCAGGAGGTGTTTGCAAAATACGGTAGGTTTTTAAAGAAAGTGGAATATTTGGAGGAATGCACGATTCCAATGGGAATAAAAAGAATGAAAGTACACGCAAGGGATGGAGCTTGAGCCTGAAAATAAACAAAAGAAGATATAGGTTTCTGCAACACGCAGTTTGAGCTTATCGTGAAAGCCATGCATCTTATACATTCTACTTTCTGAAGAAGAAGAAACAAGTTTTCTGCACAAACAAGGCATCAAAATGAAGCATTCTTAAGCATTTATCATAACACAAAAAGCATTAAATTAGAATAGTTTGGGAGCACAAAGACAGAAACGAGTTCCAAAATAAATGAAACCATTTGGAATTTGAATATTTCAATATTTACACTCCCTCAAATTTACACAAGCTGTGGGAGAAATGTGTTTTCCCTCAGAATAGAGGGAAGAAATGGCTAAGAGGAAAAAGCTGGGTGGAGGAAAAGGTGGAGTGGCTCGGATTAGCCCACATGTTGGTAATTTATCACACATAAACCTCACACCTAATTTTCACACCTGTAGCTCAACATGCAGGGAGTCTAGTAATTCACTCACTCACACACACACACACACTCAAACACGCTGCTGAGCGAGACATGGCCGTGGGTTTTTTTCCCTCGGCGTGGGAGAGGACCGAGGACATCACAGGAGAGGATCAGTCAAGTCGGCGGGCATGCTTGGCATATTTGCACCCCATGTAGCTCTGCTCAGTCTCTCCCGCCCAATCCGTGTTCGCTCTCCCCTCCCCATTTGTCATCACCTTGACTAAACTCATCCCCACGTCCCGCTCTAAAAAAGTCCAAAAAAAACCAAGTAGACTTGCTCGTGGATTCATTATACTCGCCCGAAAGCGCAATATATCCGGGGATCCAGATGGGAGACGGGACTCTTCATCTACTGAGGTGTTGCGCAAAAACAGATTGTAAAGTAAAAGAGCTGAAGTTTCGTCAGTAATTGAAAATTCTGGGAAAAGAAACCAAATCTTTCACTCAAGTAAAAGTAGCTGCAAGGATTGTTCAACTGGTAAAAAAAAAAAAAAAATCTGAAACAAACGTAAAAGTCCACTGACTTTCTTCTTTGGAGAATTTACTAGCAGGTAGTTTTCTTCTGAGTAGCAAACTCCATCCACCAACAACTACATCCACTGATGAAGACTTTATTAGCTGAGTAACCTGACCGATGATCATGCATCGTAATTTATTCATGCTATATTTAATGCAAAACGTAATTTCTGGTCTCACTAAGGTAAAACTTTTCCAACAGAGATTAATAAAGTAAAGTAATTATAACCCCTTAAATTGTAGTAGATCTCAGTAATGCAGCTGACAATAGTGGACGAAGTATTCAGATCCAACTGTCTAAGTACATTTCTATACCAGCGGGTGCTTGAATGTACATCTATAAATCCTATTGTAATTTGTAATTATTGTGTAAAGTAAATATAATTGTTAAATGAATGAAAATGTAAACTTTCAAGTGAAATTGAGTGAAGTGAAAGTTGAAAGGAGCAGGAAATGGAAATACTTGAGGAAAATGTCAGCAGCTAAAAACTGGTTGACTGAATGTATTTTACCCGTTACATTCAACCACTGGCTGCCAATCACTAGAACTCACATGACTCAGCCAGGTACTAAAAGCTTTGCTTTGGATATTTGCCGTTTGCAGCGTACAGTGTCTTGCGATCCTTCTGACATATGGACTTGTTTGGAATAAACACAATAGCAGGTAGCTAAAGAGTGCTCCCTAAACAAACTCCAATTTCACACAGCGGGTTTGAAAAGAAGCATACAGCATTTAAAATGAAGATAAAACAATAAACAAAAAAGGAAAACAAGAATTTGATACCATTTTTTTTTAAGTAGTTCCTTTCTCTGACTCATTTCATCTCGACGTGAACGTCTGTGGTAAAGTTCTACCTCATTAACCCTTTAACAGGATACAACCTCGCACCCCTTCCTCACCCGCTGAGGCCAACAGGGAGATCTGAGGTGATCGCCAGGGTCAAAAGTGGAGCACACCACGAGGAACAGATGGCAAAAACCTGGTCTCACTTTCAGTCGTGGTGCCTGACACGGAAAAAAAACTCCAAAACATCAAAGACTTATTTTTTCCCCCCAAACAATTGGGCTGGATCGAATATTGACATCAGGTCCTTCATGGGAAAATACCACCTTGCTTGTTTTATTGCCTAACTGAATTCTGAAGAAGAGGCCACAGTATTATTTCATCATTTTGCTGGTTAGAGGGTTGAATCTTGGAATAATACGAGTATTTTTTTTTTTCTGCCGCTACCAGCGGCCAATATGCTGCAAAGTTGTCTTTTAATGTGACCATGTCAGGCGCACACACACACACACACACACACACACACACACACACACGCAAACCAGACTTTCAAGAGAAGTTCATCTGAGGTATCTTCGCTGGCCTGTGATATACAGTCTGTTTAGACGTCTCCAGCCACCTCCTCTGGTAGCAGGTGCCCGGGTCACATCTGGCCTCGTGTTCTCAAAACCAACCACAAAACTGCCCCCAAATGGCTTGGCACTGCCCGCGCTTCTTAACAGAACCGGCTTGTGTTGGCTGTAAAAGGTCGCACTCAGCCCTCCGGAGCAAACGTTTCTTTTCTACAGTTCCCTTTGAGAGGAACTTGGAATATACACTTTCCTAAAGTATGAAGGATGAGTGTATTCCGCAGGCAAAAATAGAGCGCATACGTACATCGAAATGAGCAACGACTGCAGTGCAACGCTGATCCTCTTTCAACACAAGTACTGCATGTCCTCATCAGCGTGGAAACTCAATCTGCTGCCTCTCACAAACGACAGCGAGGCGTTAGGTGTTGCAACACAAAGAACTTTTCAGAAGACTTGCATCCAAAATCTCTGGGTGGCATGAGGTCGTCAAAGCGTATCATTACATGGAGGCAGCGGAGTACGATGCATGGGGGCTGTACCTGTCTTGTGCCTGCACGCCACACTGTTTACTGCTACAAATGAGCAGCAAATCGGCTTGTCATGCGTTGGCAGCTGTTACAACAATCCTCCAAGGTGCTGAATGTGCCAATAACTCAACCGCAGGAGTTGTCTGCTCGTGTCTAAACAGTCAGAAAAAAATGTCTCACATGCAACCTCATATCCTCCAAAAATAATCCTGAAGGTAGTAAGATCTTTTTAGGAATATACCGCTCTAGCCGCTCATATGCATATGCATGTACGCTTGAACTCGTTGCTGATGCTAACCAGCCCCATACTGTCCATTACACTTCACTCGTGTTCATTACCGCACCAAGGCAGTACCATCCCGAAAGCCATTAGCTGGTAAACATATAAACTACATGTGACCCCTGTCTACAGATACACATTAGTCATGGCTCCTGCTGGTGACAGCTGTTTACACAGCTAAGGCCGCTGCTCCTGAGACCTGGCCCCAGTCCAAATAAAATAATATCCAGTTAAGGAAAAGTCAGCCAAGATGTAACACAAGTGCATAACAAGAAGGGAAAAAAGAGCGCAGGAATCTGAGAAATGTTAATGGACTTCTTGTTCTTTTAAAGCTTTATAGTTTTCTGGCGAGCATTTGTCTGTACCACAGTCTTATTTCATTGTCTGGATGCTAAAACAAGATTAGTGAGAAACCCTAATGGAAAAAAGAAAAGTCAAAGGCAGTTGCCATAATTGATGCGTTCTTTGACAAAGCGCAACATAAAAATGTGCTGCGTTGAAATCAAGTTTATCCCGCAATTAGACTTTCACCCTTTTTCTGTTTACAGTGTGTGTGTGTGTGTGTGTGTGTGTGTGTGTGTGTGTGTGTGTGTGTGTGTGTGTGTGTGTGCGCGTGTGTGCGTGTGCGCGTGCGTTTGTGTATTTATGTCTAAAGTGTGCATGAGGGATAGCCAGAGAAAAGCACAAAAACATACATTGGCTTCACACAGCTCAGACGACGACAACAACAACAAGACAAACAACAACTAAAAAGACCACAACCACAATACAACACGACGTGCACTGCAAAAGTCAAGAGGGCTGGGCCTGCTTTGATGGAGAAAATTCTTGGTAAAAGATGATAAATTGCCTCTCATTTAGTGACAGGTGAATAGAAATTATTATCCAACGTGCTAAAGAAGAAAACTGTGGTTCAGTTCACCACACTTGACTTTCATCATATACAGTGTAGTATTATTATTGTAATAGCCAACAGCACTGTCAAACCCATCGCACCAAAATCTTTCCTACTGTGGGTGGTGAGTTGGGTTCTGGTGACTGAAAGTAATGAATGGCATCATTTTCACAGGAAACAGTATCAATGACCCCACTTCTCTACATGGGACCATCTGCATTTGTTGAACCTTTGCTCATTTATTCAGGTTTTTCCTTTCATTTGTAACCCATATGTATTTCACTTAAGTAACCAAACTGGAACCAAACAAAAAGGCTGCTTGTCAGAGACCATCCAGTCTGAGTGTACTCAGCATACTGTATAAAAAAAACTCATTTCTGTGGCTGGATTTGTGGACCTTTAGTCCAGCAATGCAATTCAAATTGCACGAATCAATACTTTTTAGATGAACAACGTTGGATCGTTTGACCACGTGTAATGTGAAAAGGTGTTGTTTGGTGTTGAACCCGAACTGAATCACCTTAATATGAAGTGGAAGCGCTGAAAGCCGCACTTCCTTGAATGGCCACTTGAGGCTGGCTCTAAAAGAGAATCAATTGTAAATTTCCCCACTGTGGGACTAATAAAGGATTATTTTATTTTCGGATTATTTTATTTTATCCCCACTGACCCGTATGTTAAAATGCCCAACTTTGCAGCAGAAATAAACATGTTTACAGCCTAGTACAGAAAACGGTTTAGGTCTTCCGAGGCTCAGTCATATACTGCCAAGATGGCAACTGCCACTGGGATTTGAGCTTCAAAACCACTCTTAAGGAAACCTATGGGAGACATCACGAAGGCTATGTTTATTTTTTACACACCATCTATGAGTTCTCCTCAGCTGTAGTGGGCTTTTTAGTATCCCTGGGGCTAATTAGCTAGCCTGGAGTTGGCAGACCAAAATTCACTGCACAATGTAACGGGTCTGTCGATGCTCCATTGAGAATCATTTCCAGTCATTGCATCCTACGAGGCGTAGACCTCAGATTCATTTTGGAGCCACTGGAGCAGCCTTTAACCAACTGACATTGACCACGATATGTGCCTAAACTCTTCCAAGCTGGACATCAACTTCATCACTCTGGTCGCTGATTGGTCTGTCCTTCAGAGTGGCTGACCAAACATTAATTCAGAGGCGAAGACAGAAGCTTTTAAATGCTACCTACCCAGTACCAAAAAACATTAGTGACTGTTAGTTGGCAAGCAAGTCAAGTGAGCATTAGCATTAGCAGCTAAAATGCCATCTATTTACCCTGGTGGTTGGTGGAGACCAGACAACAGACAAAAATATTGGACTTACATTTGTTACATGTACAGAAATACAACTCCAACTGATTGGTAATGCCGCTCTGTAGCTCCTGGATGTGTTAATGAGCAACTGTTAGCGAATCCGCTTTATAAGGAAATAATATATTGTCTTTACAGCTTGTTGAGCTACTCCCAAAAGTAGAGCAGGGGGACAATCGTATTGCTTTTCTCTGATAACAGACAGATGCATGTATTATTTAATCACTCCTCTATCATACATCCTGTCTTCCTATCACTTTCCTCCTCTTTGCTCCTTCTATTCTGACCACATAAATCTACAGGGGATGACCCTCTAAGACCTCTTTATATCTGACATGCACGCTACGTTGCCCTCACTGTATCTCCCCTCTCACCCCTCCTCCTCCTCCTCCTCCTCCCTCGCCTCTCTGCCTTCCCCTCCCTCCACAGAGGGAGTCAGAGAGACAATGAGCTAAGCATCAAGGCCCAGTAATGACTCCCAGCCTGGTTCCTGATTAAAAACACACCGGGTGCTTCTGCACTCCGCAGGCAGCCATGAGGCCTTTCCCTCCTCACACCACAAGGCCCTGAGAGCGAGGACATAGAAGCAGAGGCCAGCCCCAACACAGCTCCATGGCCAAGAAAAGAAAACCCCTCAAAAATAGTGTAAGCCCTTCACACTGTATCATTCAAAGCTCTTGTCCCAACTAGTCCAAGCCTAATTCCAGAGACAAGCCTTCATTTAATCTAAGGGTGCCCAAATACCAATATTGACTCCAACCTCAGCCAAAACCATAACAAAGCCATTACAGAGGCTGCTTACAGTCCGTGGCAAAGACACATGAAGGGTGGAGCTGAAATATCCTGTCATATTTTTGGATGTATTCTAAAGCGTGCTGTCTTTAACACCTTACGATCATTGGGACAAACCACTTGCAGTAACAGAATGAGAAAGGCACATTTTATCAACATGTACCTGAGCTTATCGATGCAACAGATTTGCAGCATCTCCACAGATGGACACAGTCAGAAGGCGGCAGCGGGGGCTGCGGCACCTTTACCTGTACCTCTCCATGTCCACACTCGGGCCGCCAAATTACAGGCGAGCTCCGCACAGAAACGCTTTATTGCATCTGACCAGCTCACTTCCTCTCCATACCAAAGGCATTGCATGCTGAGCCTTATTTTGATGTGGCGTGTAAGCATAATTAGAGGTCCCATAAAGGCAGGGAGAGGGGGGAAAAAGGAGTCTTGTCCATCTGTCGAGTGTTAAGGGGCGGGCACGTGGGTAGCGATCAGAGCCCCATGCCTCCCTCTTGTTAAAGCCATTCAAACACTGATGCTAACAGCACCAAACGAGAGTCAGTGTGTGTGTGTGTGTGTGTGTGTGTGTGTGTGTGTGTGTGTGTGTGTGTGTGTGTGTGTGTGTGTGTGTGTGTTTGTTTCTGCACACATTGGTGTATTTTGTCAAGGGGCCTCCTCGAGTTTCAGATTTCCAGTCTTTGCCGATCGATGCAAAGTAGGTACTAGTCAACACGCACACAGAGGAACACACCGACATGGCCAACAAGAGCAGAGTGCGGCGTTTTCTGGAAACACCAGACATTGAGCATCTTTCCGAGGGCTCTTGGACCGCCAAATCCGAGCGGATCGTCTGCACATTCAGGGGAGCAAGAAAATGCGATTCTCAGCCTGTAAAATAAAATCATCGACTAAACCGAATGCTTAAAAACATCATTGCCATTACGATTGAAAAAAAATGTACCCATTTATGTTATAAAAATATAACTTGGTTAAATTGGCTCATTTGCTCTTCGACACCACTCTCATATCTGTATGCTGAGTATGAAGATGAAGCTACAGCCAGCAGCCTGTTAGCGTAGCAAAAAAAAAAAAGAAGAAACAAACCTAGGAACATACAAAAAACAGCTTTTACTTTTTTTGTACACGTTAAACAAATGACATACGTGTTGGTGAGCTTTGTGGACGGAGCCGAGCCGAGCAGAGCCGTTTTCTGTCTTTATGCCGATCTGAGCCGCAGGCTTCATATTTACCGAACAGCAAACACCAAAGAATGGTTTCTATTTTCTATTCCCATGTCATTTTGCAAGTGCCCTCATGATTTGAAGTGTTAATTGTAATTTGTATGTAAATTGTCTAGCACTTGACAAGAAAGGGAATGAGTATTGTTTCTTAAAATGTCCAACTATTTCAGCAAAGGGGAAATAGCTCATTTTAACAATTCCCATGATTCGATTCATTGAGGAAAAAACACAATGGATGCCTATTGTTTTCAGGTCATTACCTCTAAACAGCTCTTCACTGGGTTCTTTTAGAGGTGTGTATTAGTAATGTGAGAGGTAAGTAGTCTGGAAGTGCGTTTGGGTTTAAGCCTGAGGGGCTCCATCTCCGGCTCTGGGCAGCTCTCCTACCTGTGAAGCCCTCGTATGAGTCATTTTTTCAAAAAATGCTTCTTTTGTGTTGTTGTTTTATGTGTGGCACTTGGAAATGATTCCCCAACATTAGAATCTTTATGGCCCAATAAACAACCAAATTGGCTGGTCATATTTAGTAGCTTTATAAAGGAAACGTATTAAGGTGTAATTGCTGCGGGGGAGTGGGCATAGGTGAGGGTTGCAAAATTGCCCTCACACTCTGGAGGGACACGGCAGTTTTTGTCTGCTGCTCTGAGAGTTTCCGATCAGCACGAGGAAATGTGGAGCGTATTAGAAGGTTTGATTTAATAAGTTCATTTTATTTCACATTTCCGAAAAAATGAACTTTTACAGCGTGGTAAAAGCGAAGCCTGAAATAAAAACATCTGTTTGGCATTTAGCTTTGCCAGCTATGGGATCTTCTGATGACAACGACTGAGGGTGGAAGAGAAGATCCATTTGTGTATTCCCCCACCCAACCCTTTCATCGAATAAAAGAGAAAGGAAAGACCAAGTCTGCGCGCAATAAATGTGTTCTCACTGTGATGCGATACATATCATACATAATCCTGCAACACCCAGGGAGTTGATAGATGAGTACCTCTCCCACCTCTTTGTCTCACTCCCCCTACATAACAACGTTGGGTAAAAGATTGTTCAGGTCATTAAATTCATTCAGATTGATTAAATCTCTCAGTGGATTTCTTTTTTTTTTTTCTCAGGTAAAAACACTGAAAAAGTGAAACAGATCATCCCACTTTGAGACTTGGTACCTCGAAAGAATCTCTCTCTCTGTGTTCCTCTCCAGAAGAAAGTTCATGCCACTGCACGTTATTTTTTTTTTTCCCTTCTTGCCGGGGTTTTCGGCAGTGTAGCGTGGCACGAGCGCACTGAGGACCCTTTCAGCGGCTTCACCTGATACCGCTGCGACTCGGAGCAGAGGAGCTGCAGTACAGGCCGGGATCGACATGCAGGTCAAACAAGGAGCTAGTCTTTCGACAGAGTTCGGAGGCCGGGTCAGACTAATGTGATTTATCAATACGGCTACATAAGTGAATCATTGTGCTTAATGGCCATGATAATCCCCGAGACAGATCACAGACATGATTGGTTGAAAAGTTGGGGGTTGGGTGAGGGGAGTGGAGACATTGTTGTGGACTTGATGTCTTGATCATGAGGAACATGCACCTGCAGGGTGTCCATGTATCTCCCCGTATTCTTTTTCTTTCTCACACACACACACACACACACACACTCGAGCGCACACATCCACACACAGATTTACACGTATCGAAGCTTGGCTGATGGGGCCTGGGAGAGAAAAGACAGAGCTCTGTTCCTTGACGCTGGAGCTCGGGCTCAGGTCAAGACTCAGCTCGCTGTAATCCCTCTCAGGTGATGCTGTTCACATTCAGCCATTTCCAGCTGATCTGCTTAAATATGCCTTCCTCATCCCCCTTAAAAAAAAAAAAAAAAAAAAAAAACCTCCCCCTCCCTCCTCTCCAACCAGCACAAGCTCCGAGGGTGGTGAGAAGCAGGGAGGGGTGACTGCTATTCCTACATCAGATCAGATGGCCGTTTAGCATTTAAGCGGCCAATCGGGTGCCTGACATGAATAAAATAAACACCCTTATGGAATGAGAAGAGAGGAGTCGGGATGCAGGGCTAACATCACCTGGATTCGAGTGGCATCTTGTGGGAAGGCCTTGTTAACAGACGTGGCATCTGCAGGGCTTTTTCACTTTTTCCAAAGGCGAGAGTGGCAAGGCTGTTTTAAAAGCAGCTTCTTGGAGCGTTCCCTCTCGTCCCCCTTTAGCCACTTAATCAACGTATTATATTGCTCTGAGGTACCGGGTTCCAACATTAACACTTACACCCACAAACCTGGGACTTTGTGTGAGCTTTCAGCACACAGAGGCCGGATTTCCAGGACTGAAAATGTTTGAATGGCTTAACTGCATCTAAAGATGCTGTACTTTTACAATTCATGCAGCCAAAAAATGGATATGGCTAATGAAATATTTTTAAATGATCTTCTTTTTTTTTTGTTATATTAAAAAACTAAAAGTCAATTTACAAGATCCAAATATCTGATGGTGTCAAGTTTCTGCACAGTCCTGTTCGTATTTAACCGCAGGTAACGACTATATTATGTGGATTTTTGGCACAAACACACCACACACACACACTTTTTGTTTCTGACTTTTACCAGCAGTAAAAATTGTCGTGCATCTCTGACCTCACTCCGTCCTGCCACACTGCACAGGTTTCACATAATGACTTTTGTCCTTCAAAAAACATCTTGGATCTCAGTGGAGGAACAGATTACACAGCTGAATATGATCTGAAACATGCTGCTGCCTGCTGGGAATTCAAATTTGGGATTTTCGGAGTAGACGTTGAAGGGTTAACAGTATCACATGGCAACTTTTCACCACTCTCGCCTGCTATTACCTATTCATTACCTGTTTAAACGGCTTAGGGCCCCACTGTGTATCTCTGTTCCTTCAGGCAGCACTGGTACTCCAGCCTGATTTTATGTAGTCAGCAGGTGGCATCATTAGCCAGAGAATAAAAATGAAAAGCAATACCCTTGTGTCTCGCTATGATATCATAGCAGGCCTCATTGGCATCATTTTCCTGTTTCTAGTGGGCAGGATAGGGTATAAGGAGGTGTAAATTTAATATGTTTTGTCATCTGTTTTACATAAAAAGAAAATGTATATGTACAATTACCACAGCCAAATGGGAGGTTGGGTCACGCCATGCAGTGTGTGAGCAAGACAAGATCAGCCCAGAAACCACACAAAGATCCCAATCGTAACTGTGCCGGAGCCGTATGCGACGCTTGTTTTACGCCTTGACATATCCTAATTATGATGCCATCTCTATCCCTTACACCTCGCTCAGTCTGTGCGGCTGCAAGTGCACAGTATATCATCGGCGGAACTTCATTTTTTTTCCATGCATGTAAAACTGAAAAACAGCATTTGTTAAATTATGCAGGATGTGTTTCGTTACGCATAAAGCAGTCACGCCTGGGGGGCGCAGTGTGGCCAAATTGAGTTTCGAACGTGTCTGGGTCTCAACACTCCTGAACGGTTTGGATAGCTCCCCGTGCATGCCAGACAGGTTGTATATAAAGCTGTCACAGGAACCTTGAGGGCTAGAAAAATATTCAAGCATTTCTGGGCCTATTGGACAATGATCTCTTACACATGCTTCTTTCAATATAACCGTGATAAATAAAGGAAGGAAGCAAATACCAAAAACTTGGCCGACTGCCACCACTTGCTAGAATGGCACTTTTGGCCCAAAGTGCTGAAACCCGCCCCCCTCCCCTCACAAACACACACATACACTTTCAACAGTATTATAAAGGCAAAACCTGTACATATTTGCATGGGATTAGTTTGACAAGTGTAACATCCTCTCTGAGAGCTGGCTGTAACAATGTGTAGCTTATAACACCCAGCCTAAAGCTGTTCTTGAGGTCAAATGTGTAAGTTAACCTCTTGATCTCATTTCTACTGGTTAACCCACCACCGCCACCCCCTCTTCCCTCTCTTTCTCTCTCTCTCTCTCTCTCTCTCTCTCTCTCTCTCTCTCTCTCACACGCACGCACGCGCACACGCGCGCACACACACACACACACACACACACACACACACACACACACACACACACACACACATACATACAAACAAACAAACAAACACACACACCATATAGATAAAGAGGCACCTAAAGACAAATATGCAGACTGGATTTGCTGCTGGACCATCCAGCATACCATGCAAGATATAAGCAGCTCTTTAAGGAAAAGAAAAAAAGGTATGATCATACAAAGAAAATGACATTCCATTTCCTCCGTGCTATCTAAGATCACATAGTGCACAAAGAAAGAAACACACAGAGGAGCTGAAAAACCTGTGTGTGCCAGTACCCCGCAGTGATTGCCTGATTATTTGCAGATGGGCAGTGGAGGGCTTGCAGAGTGTGGAGGTTCCCCCTGGCACGCAGCGCATATGATTAAATCTGTGATTGCCTTACAATTTACAAGACCCCCCTCTCCCTTGACTTTAAATGAGCTTTTCTACAGTACTACCAATCGATGCGGGGACCGTCAGCGCTGTACGTAACCCGTGTGCAATTCGGACCAAATCTCCTCTCATGCTCCCGAGGATCTCGGCGATCTGTTATGTCACGGGTCTGAGGGGGGCTCTGCGGGGGACACTTTCCTAATCCGACTGTCTCCTCATTCATTCAGAGTATAGAGTAGTATTTACAAAGGGGCTGATCCCCTCCTCAACTCCTGCGCCTCCGCTGAGCGATTGTCATGCGGGTTTCCTACCAACTGTTCAAAGTGGTGATGAGATCAATTAAAACCAGCTTAGGGGGCTGGAGTGGAGATGTGCAATTCATAAGTCTGGGGATGGGGATTCCGTATCTATTCATTAAATAACCCCCCTCCCCTCCTATAAGCCGCCGCTCTCTATAGACCGACCCACACCAGCAGCTTTTTTTTTTTTTTTTTTTTAGCAGTTTCACATGTAAATAATATATAGGGCGCTCTTTTGTTGGGCCCATAACTACGGGAAGTGGCGTTAATAGCCCGTCTGACAGCATGCTTTAAATACAAGTAGCCAATTCACGGACGCAACATGTTTTAAAACTAATTTTGGACAGACACGCGCTCGGCCAATTTTGCGCACATTTTACGCACAAGTTACCGGTTCCCAAATCGTTACATAATGTGGAAAATCTTCTTTTATGAGGTTAAAAAATTACATCAGATGCAGAAAAAGTGATTTGTGGCTTAGATAACACGTTTTTCTCTCACCGCGAATTTCTGGAAAGTTCCTGAATTCTACTCCAATCTGTTTTGGATCGGCAACTTTCACCTGCGAGTTTTTAAATAAGATCCAAATTTGATGTTATTTTTGTGACTTCTCCGTCTGCTTTGTGCGCACTCTACTCTAATGTATACACAGAAGTAGGAGGGAGACGGACTTCCACAGAATGTGAGTAACCTTCTTTATGACTGCTGCTGTTGCCTCCCGTGACACACACAAACTCTTAAAGAATCTGTTAAAGTCACTCCCTGGATGCTGCTCTAACCCTGTGCCCGTGTTACCTCTTTTGTTTCTCCTCCAGCGGTGCGACGGCGACTGACAGTTGCTGTACTCCATACAGTTCAATACGATCAGGGCAAATGAGAAGAGTCGAAACTGCATCTGGACGGCGGGCTGTTGCTCGGACTCCAGTAAAAACGTGCCAGCTGGGTTTGGGGTGAATTCTATGACTTTGTAATGTCCTCCTCCAGTTTCTTTAGTCGATCCTCAAATGTGTCAAACATCAGACGAGATGCGACATGGTATCACGTCGCCGACCGGGATCATTTTATGGAGCGCGCTGATCCTCCAGTCAGTAAAAGTGTCCGATTTGGTGCGCTGCGGGGAGAATGACAAAGGAGGTTACTGCGATAACAGTGTAACGAAATCAACACCTTCTTAAACAATGATGCGTGGACATGATAGAGAACCAATAAATAAATTGTTCTTCAGTGTGTTAATGTCTTGGAACAATCGCAGATGCAAACGCAATGCGTGCTGTTCAAACGCTCCCCTTCCCCAAAAAAAACCAACAAAAAAAACAAGCGCAACTGTGCGTAATAGTCGCCAAAACGCTCCGTGAGATAACGTGGTGTTGGATACCTTGCAAAAGATTCAGCGTAACTCCGCTCCGGTCCACGTTTAGGTTCCCTCTGAGTGCAAGTGCGGCTCGGGAACATGCAGCATCCCTCTCTGACAGAAACTTGTGTCTCCAGAAGAGAACAGAGGTCCGAGGAGGAGGAAAAAGGTGGTAGCGGTGAAGGGGTGGGGGGGATTTCCTTTCCTCCTCTCTGTGAAAAAAAAAAAAAAAGCTTAGATTCCGTTTACCTGCGTTTCTTCACTCAAGCTTGTCCTGGTCGTGTCCTGCAGCGGAGCAGAAACAAACTCACATGTGTTGCTTGCTTTAAAGCGGAAAACGAGGACCGGTGGGTGAGTCTGCGTTTTGTGCGCTGCTGAGGTTGAGCGGTGGACTGACTCCCAACTGGTCCTGATGCTTGCCGCCTTTTCCCTCATATAGCGCGCTGTCGCTGTCACGTGTGGGGACTTCGAGTTTTGTGTTTCTTCTTATTTAAGATGTTGAAGATGACATTTCGTACGTAGTCCCCCCCCCCCTCCCCCCCATCCCCCCCACCTTCTCTCCCCCCAAGCGCGCACTCAACCACACTGGCCGATACGAGATTGCCTCTGGGTCCTAGTGAGCGTAAAAGACTGGGAACATATAAGGGGGGAAAAAGTTCTGGTAACCTTTTTTTTTTTTAAATTATATTTATATATATATATATATATATATATATATATAGGAGATATTGAACTGCAGCTTATCTGAGAAACAGGTTTAGTCTTTGAATATTAGAATTTGAATTATTTGTCAATATCAAAAGCGATTCCACCATTTCGTTCTTTATGCAGGTCTTAATATGAAAAGTTCCGTGACCCCTCTCAACTGGAGATCAAACGTGAACCGAGACATAACTACACATTCACACTATACTATCTGGGTTCAGCTTTCTTCCACTAAGGAACGCCCTATTGAATAATTACAGGTTCGCCCCCTAAAATAGCAATTATCGGCATAATGCGTCTAGTGACATGGGGTCCGAGTCAACCATCTCCTCACGCCTGTTTTATTGGCCCAGCTCCCACAGACCCCGCCCCTCCCTGAAATTAATGATAATCGCTGGAGAGGCTGTAATTGTGGTACATGAATAAATCATTCAATAATTGCTGGGTATTTTCCATACACTGACCCGTGTGACCTCATCAGGGGAGACACAGAAGCGGGTCAGCGCCTCCTTCAGTTTTGCCCTGGGATGGGGTGGGGTAAATGGGGGTTGGGGGCTGGCACCCATCCACTCCTCTGTGACATTCAAACGCTGGCTGCTCGTCAACTCTGCAGATGAGCGCAGGGGATAATTACAGATCAGAGATGAGACGTGACAGAAGTGAAGTTACAATGACAGAGGGAAGCAGGTAAAAGACTCAACGTGATGTGTAAATGTGGCCAAATTCAAACTACTGGACACCCGGAGGGCGGCATTTCCGGTGATGGTTTGTCACCTCCTGGAATCCGAGCTGTGAATGCTCTACCCTCTTCAGCCACTAGGTGTGGCACTTAATCTTTTATTTATTCCAGGAAATTATTTTCATGTGGGAGCCTTGTAGTTCTCGTCAGTGATTCTACAAGTGGGAATACAGAGCTTTTCAGAAGTCAATATATAATGACAAAAGTCTTCATTAACAAATGGAGCAGCTTCCTGTGAAAAAGGATTTTTTTTTTTTTCTTTAAAAACGGTTTGCAACAACAAGAGATCACAAGCCTTCAAACTTGGCATGACAAAATCTCATTTACACGCTGGTTTCACACTTTAAACAACAAAGGAATCACTAAATTAAGAAAAAAAAAAAAAGAAAAAAAAAAGCCAGAGGCAGTAAAAACACACATCTTCAGCTACTCGAACACACAAGTGGGAGTTTCCATTTCATCACCGGAACTGAAAAAATATATGGGGGGGGACAAAAAGAAGACGGAAAAAAAAAAAAAGAACAACCTATAGTGACCTTTGTCCTGCCTTTGTTTATTTATTTATCCAGGGAGCAGTGAGACACTGTGGTCAGGAGGGCTGTTAGCCGCAGGCTGTGCCACTGGTTTGGATTCCTCTCTAAAACAACACGCGAGAGAGCACGGTTAAGGTGAATGTGATAATTTAAGCCTCTGGCACTTTTATTTTCATGATGTGTCATGGAGAAGTGGGCCGGTAAACCAATCACTTTACTCTCTCCATCCCTCTCCCTCCTGCTCGATGCAGTGAACAGGAGTGGAGGTGACGTCAGCATTCGGATGGTCTGGCTCCGAGCCCTCACTGCCATAACAGCAATGAGGGGAGCTGCTCTTACGCTCCGCTCATCACAGATCCCAGGCTAGATGGTCTTTGTCGTGGGTTTTGTCACGGTTTAAAAAAAGGAAAAGGAAACAAACGGGGGGAGAAAAAAAAAAAGCCACTACACCGTGGTCATCTAAAAGTCAAAATATCCTAAATGTCAAGGCCACGATGAGAGTGAGGCGAACTGAGAAAGTTCGAGCCATATTTAGCAACTTTTCCAAGTTTGCGGCTCCAAATGGAAAAGAGGGAAACTTCCAATATCCAGAAATAATCTAACATGACATTCACAAACAAAGCTGTAATGTTACAGTCCACATGTACAAACGGGATTTTATAGTCACCATCAATCTCCCCTCGAGGTCCAACCGGGAGCTGCTCTTCAGCTTTAAGTGAGAAATGAAAAGTGCGAACATCTACAGTTCATCTGCTGATGAAGATGAAACAATCACAAGTTTCAGAACAGCCACTAACATAGAGCTTCAGGTGAGACTGTTTTGTTAAACTAGTAAATCCAAGATCAGATTGAACTCTGACCCTCAACCATAAATCTAATAATAAATCAGAATTTATCAAGGGGCATCTATAATCTATATATGAAGGTTTGAAAGGAAGTTGTTTGCTTCTTTATAGAAAACTGCGTTAAAATGTATCAACAAATCCAGTAAAACTTCTCAGAGCAGGCAGCCTGTCGGGGATCAGGATTATCAGAGGTGATGAGATATACGCAGTTTTAAATAAACCACAACTCCTACATGAACTGTTTTGCATGAGATGAATTTGTTTTCAACTGTGTTCTTCTCCGGGTGCAGCTGGACGAAGTGTGATGTCATGGATTTTGCTGCACTAATCACAATTTAGCTGCATTTTAATTACATTATTGAATGGTTCTGATCAAACCAAAGAAGAAAATTTGCTTTTGATTAGTAACTATGACAAAGCAGTTTAGTTTTTCTTGAATGTCGACGTTTAAAAAAATGTAAGAACTGTTTTATTCCAAACAACCCCATGAACATAAACATGCATTTAGCAAGAACTCTTTGCCGTTACCACCTACAGTCGGCAGCCCAAAATGACTTAACTGTGTATAAAAATGGATGAAGACTCTCGAGTCTAAAAAAAGTAAAGCCAAGGCAAAAATGGCTTAAAGTGTAATACCACTGAGAGCCACTAGGGGGTGGCTCCAAAAACGTCTTTCTCTATACTCCCATTTAACTTCTCATGAAATAGTCAGTACATTTTCTACAGAAGCCATTATGACGTCATTTGCTGAATTCACTCCTTCCGATTAGTTTTCAGGCGGTCGGACTTAAAATAAATCCATTATTAATTTGATTTTAGGCTTTAAACCTAATAAACGTCTGGTGTTGTTTGGTTTGATTGATATGCCTGTGGTGAAGTCAGGTTTCCCGTACAGGTGGGCGGTCTTCATGTCCTCGGGTTGTCAGTCAGATCCACCCCTCACTCCTTCTCAGCTCGTCCAAATATGGTCACTCCTGGTCCAAAATGCTCAAGTCAGAGCTTCAAAGTGGCAGTTCACCAACAAAGGAGAGCAGTATACAATTCAAAAACCAAACAAAAATGGATGGCTGAACGACTGTGTACTAACCAGACGCATAAATCCACCTGCTTGTGAAACAACACTTACTGAGTGGAAGCAGTATGGTCTTGCGTCATCTCTTCTTAAGACATTTAAGGCCACAGTTTTGTCCTTGTTCTCTGGTCACAGTGTCACAATATCTTCCAGTCACTTGTTCTATTTAAAAAAAAAAAAAAAAAAAAGAAGGTATCCTGGATAAATAAATTGGGATATACTGTGTACTTTGAAACACCACTGAAAAAGCAGGTTTTCATATTTCCCCTCTATTGTACACAGTGAACTTCTGTTTATCAACCGAACTGGTCTGTGACGCATTATGGAAAAAATAAGAGAAGGAAGGCACCTATTATTGGTCTGTCCGGTTCCGTCTCTGGACAAAACAACTTCATGTCAGACTTCTGTCAGGGAGTCGGTCCGTGGGTGAAGCGCACGTACAGGTGATTCAACACTTAACAGACTTTTGATTCAACCTAATAAAGCAGGTGTATTTCACATTAAATCCTTGTTTAGTGGTTAAATTACATGGAAGAGGAAAATTAAAGGCATATGAAGGAATGAAAGCCTGTTTGTGAGCAACTGCAATAAAAGGAGGAGGGAGGGAGTCAAGGGCCCTGAGTTATGGGAAGGTCGAAAGCAGAGAAAAGCGGGGGTGGGGCGGGACATTAAAAAGATTGTGTCCGTCTGGCTAATGGTTCTTTATGGCTCCCTCATGTCCTCAGATGGGCAGGATGACTGGCAGAGTGTGACCACTGGTAACTGTACATCACCTCTGTTTGCCCCCTCCGGCTGACGTCCCACTCAGCGAGGCTGCCTGCCACGGTGAAGTGAACCACTAAAACACCATAAAACCAACAGACTAAACAGCCATTCATCATTACTGCGCACACATGAGCCGCATCACACGCAGGAGTCTTAACTGTCCCACTCGGTGACTCAATGCGCACATTAAAACTTCATCAAGTAGTAGAGACACAAAAAAAGTCTGACCACTCAAACCGCAACCGCCGTTTGTAATGTCCAGAAATAAGGCAATCATGGGTGCAAATGGTTTTGTTGGTCACTTTTATTGAATTGGGGATGACTTGAACCAAGTGCAAAGCGGCACTGTGCTCCTTGAAAGACAAGTGTGGAAAAGAGATGTAACACAATGTGTCGGATGATCCATCTTCATTGTGTTAAAATCCATTTTCCTGACCTGCCCAGTTCGGTGTCTGCAATAAAACAACAACAACAAAAAGAAAGTGTCAAGAAAACATCAAATCAGACCATTTGCAGATCACTGGAACCGATCGAAACAACATTTTGTTGTTGATTGTGGGAAATGTGAAAAAGTAACATACATGTGCAAGTAGTTAAACGCTTGTCATGAGTGTGTGATGTGTGTGTTCTGCTGGTGAGCGCTGGGTGGCTGTGAGGGCTGACAGGGACCCGGAGCAGCAGCCCAGATGGCCGGCAGTAAATGTTCTCTATATGCAAGTGATTTGTAGCCTTGAGGACAGCAGGATGTTATGGTGCTCTGTGAGTTGTTTGCAGCCTCTTTTGTCTAATTACAAAAACTCCTTAATGAGGGGGGGGGGGGGGGGGGGGGGGGCTCTGCTTTTTTACAGGACAAGGTTATGGCAGCACTCCTGCAGCAGATATTCAAACAATAGGGAGGAGGGTAATTGAGCACATCAAAAGATACTCGAGAGCCGCACAGTTAAAAAGTGAACATTTAACATGTCTGTTGTAACTCGGTGGCCTTGGTGCCGTCAGCTGTCGGGTGAACGATCCGACTCGTCAACCGGCTCTGACGGACGAAGAGTCTTCAAGGATCCGAGTGAAGCAACCGCTCCAGTTGGGAGTGTGTGCGTTATTATGACACTCTGTGTAGCTGCAGTATTTGAACAGTCTGCATACCACAACGACACACAAGGTCAACATCAAAAAACAGACTTAAATGGGATGACTGGACCCTGAGCCAGACATCTGCAGCAGGTCCTAAGTGCAGGGAACTCCAGGCTTTGAGTAATGTTCACCAAAAGGCAGTGCGAGCGTCCACTTTATTTACGTTGCTGCGCTGAGTCACCGAGCTCGGCCTTCGTTTTACGGTTGTTTGGAATCTACCTTGTCATTAGGCCTTTGAAGAGCAATGGAAGGATGAAAGCATTAGCTCTGTTAAACTTGCTCTTACTGGCTTATTTCGTGTAAAGAGAGCTTTTGTTGATGGTTGTTCATCAACATTCTTCGGCCTTGTTCTCCTGAGCCGATCATTTGAGGCGCTTTGAACTGCCCAGAGTTCACGTTGATCTTCAATCTGACCGGCTGAGGGAGTTATGGCTGCCCTACAGCGACGAGCTGGCAGCGGAGGGGTGTGTGTGTCTGTGTGTGGGTGGGTGTGTGTCTGTGTGTGTGTATGTATGTGTGTGTGTGTGTGTGTGTGTGTGTGTGTGCGTGTGTGTGTGTGTGTGTGTGTGCGCGTGTTTCTGTGTGCGGGTGTGTTTGTTTGTATGTGTGTGTTTGTGCAGGTGTGTGCGTGTGTTTGTGCAGGTGTGTGCGTGTTTGTGTGTGTGTTTGTGCGGGTGTGTGCGTGGGTGCGTGCGTGTGTTTGTGTGTTTGTGCAGATGTGTGCATGTTTGTGTGTTTGTGTGTGTGTGTGCGTGTTTGTGTGTGTGCGTGCGTGCGTGCGTGCGTGCGTGTGTGTGTGTGTTTGTTTGTATGTGTGTGTGTGTGTGTGGGTGCGCGCGCGTATTTCTGTGTGCGGGTGTGTTTGTTTGTATGTGTGTGTGTGGGTGCGTGCGTGTGTTTGTGGGTGCGTGCGTGTGTTTGTGCAGGTGTGTGCGTGGTTGTGCGGCTGTGTGCGTGCGTGTGTTTGTGCAGATGTGTGCGTGTTTGTGCGGGTGCGTGCGTGCTTGTGTGTGTGCGTGCGTGCGTGTGTATGTGTGTGTGTGTGTGTGTGTGTGTGTGTGTGTGTGTGTGGGTTTTTGTGTGTGTGCGTGTGTATGTATGTGTGTGTGTGTGTGTGTGTGTGTGTGTGTGTGTGTGTGTGTGTGTGTGTGTGTGTGTGTGTGTGTGTGTGTGTGTGTGTGCATTCTGAATGTACAGTATGTGCTTGCTCACCTCGTTCCTGGCGCTGTGTGCCTGCTTTTTCTCAATGTTCATGACCAACATTTGGCTGCGGAACGAGAGGCTCTTGGTCTTCTCAATCACCTGCTGGTAAGGCGAGATGGCGTTGTTCCCCATGACCACATGGCCCTGGAAATATGGACAAAAATGGACAACGGCCTCACAATGATGCCCGTAAGCCAATCGCATTTGATCTCGCAGACCATTCTACAAACACCAACCATAGATCCTATTCATTTCTACTGTAGGCACATCTAGATAATTCTATGTCATCCTGGAGGACTGGGCTATGATTTGCTGATTACAGAGAACTGTTGTCATGTGTATGCCAAAACATGCAGGTTCAACATGGAACCTCACAAAGGAAACCTAACAAGGCTCAGATATTGCGGTTAAAATGTCTTTCTGGCGAAGTCTTCGATTAAAAAAAATCAGGACATAAGTTAGACTCCTTCTCCTTCTGAAGTTTCATAAAGGAGGAACTAAAAGAGACCCCTAATTTGGAAAGGTCTGTTTTAAAACAGAGTTGATTCATTACTTAAGTACTGAGCGGACTGATTGAGGAAGAAGACTGAAGGTCTCACCAGTTTGGAGTCTATCTTGGCGTCCAGCCTGGCGTTGCGGATGAGGTTGACGATCCATCTCTCGGCTTCCTCGGGAGTCATGTTCAGTTTGTCTGCCAGCATGCTGTTGATTAAACAGAGACGGGGAGCTCTAACCTGGTCTGGTAAAAACCCAAACACGTATGTTGTACAGACATTCGCAGTGGGCGACACGTGTGAGTCATCCCGTTAGAATCTTGATTTGACCAATGCTTTTGTTTTTAGACCAAATTTCTGCAAAACTAATGACATTTCCATCATCCTCGTCTGTTGCAGTGTATGACAAGACCATGGTAAACGCAATATCAGCTAAGCAGCACGCTAGCAGTGCCACTGTAGGTAGTTCAGCATGCTAACATTAACATCTAGCTCGACGCCCCGTTCGGCTGAAGTAGAACCTCACGGCGTATAGAGCACAGTATAGAAGAACTATGAAAAACAAAAACCTGTACTTCTTCAGGAGGAGAGTTCTCAATATAAACAAAATGCACCTGAGATGACTACCATTCGTATTGCGAGAGTAGCACTTCTTTTGCCAAAACCTGTGGTTGGTAGACATTCTTGTGATAAATCTCAAGAGAAGATAAAATCTTTGCAAACAGTGACTTCAATTTAATGGAGTTGCTGTCTGTGCTGATTCATGCATGAAATATACAACAGCACCAAATAACTCTTAGTTAATACTTCACTACATTATGATGGATGTTGCACATTAGGTGCCAAATGACTAGCTACTATTTCCATTTGACAACGTTAATAAATGGCCGACATATTGTGCTGCGGGCGAAAAGCGTACAACATAAAGCACACCTGAAAAACACTTCTAATGGTGCTCTGCTAATGGGAGCTTGATTTACAGACTTGTACAAACAACTCAATTAGAAGTGCGGGGACGGCCCCATGTTGGGAGCCTCTGTGGTTACTTATCCTTTCATTTGTTTTGTACCTGTTTCCAGGACGCACGCACTCTCGACACCTGGCTGCTAAAGCTCGTCATGACGCACGGTTCCTACCAGCGACTGTCCGCCAAAATAAAAGCCAGGCTGGACACCGGGGTGCTCTTTGATTACAGCGAGGCGTAGATGTGCCACAGCAGAAAGGAGGGGAGGTACGAGGGTGGCTGGCACTCTTTGATCCACAGCTTTCCCCACTGCAGCTGGCTTCCCTTGTGGCTTTCAAAATAACTAGACCCCCTCAATACCTCCATCGAGACCCCCTTCCCCCAACGTTTCCTGCCCCCTTCCTCCTGTCTGACCCCCACCACCCTCCACGCCTACCACATTTCATATAAAGGCTCCAATAAATATCCTCAACCGCTTTGTGCACTGCTCAGAATTACTACAGCAACCCAACCTCGCCTCGCTACACCCCTCCAACGGCTGAAAAACCTGACCTGCACATATACTGTAGGTACAAATTTGTCATTCTATATAGATTTTGTGTGTTTGCGCAAAATAATAGGGGTTGTGAGGCAAATATAAAACCAATTTTCTCCACCAATTATCACTTCCTGGTCCATTAATCATATTTTGTGAGACTCCGTCAATGAATAAGCAAGAATCTGCTCAGTCCACACGACTTCTCACGCTACGGCTCTGCAAACAGATCCCACCACCATTACTGATTTCAACTGTCGCTCTCAGAGGCTTTTTAAAACATTCTTTTAGAGGGAAGTCATCTTATTTTTGATTTGTGATATGTCTGTCTTGCCTCAAGGCTCCAAAAAAAAATAAAAAAGACTACCACTTTCTAACTCATGAATGTTGGTCAAATGGTGGCAAAACCACCAATAAAGAAGGGGAGAGAGATGATGTCAGTGTCTGGATGGGGCATGAAAAGCATAAACAACAAATAGAAAGCATTACCTCAGAATAATGAGCAAACTAGTGCTTGTGTTCCAAGTGACTGCACATCTCTCAACACTTTCACCACAGTGAAGTGATGGAGAAGGTGGGAAAGGAGATAGAAATAAAACACCAAAAATCACCAGTTGTGAGTAGAATCAAGCAGCCCAGACGAGATGGATGAACCTGCCATTCACACCAACAAAACTACTGAAACTCGCTCTGCTGGGCAGCTGATTACACTTCAGCTCATCAAACCTGTGGAAAATGATGCATGACAACAAAATTGCTCCTACGGATCATTATTGGGAACCTAACAAGTTCGGAAAAGTGTTGGCTGTCCAATGACGCAAGTTTAGGTTGTGATGGATAACACATGTCGGTGATGGCAGAGTGGCACTGTTAACATCGGGGCTGTGAGTCTGCAAGCTGACATGTTGCTAATGTAAAGCAAATGATGCATTGACAAGTCGCTGTAGCTCGTACTGATAGCTTAATGAATTCAAGATTTGGATTTGGGACGATTTCAACAAAAAGGTGACTGATGAGGTCTCTGGGGGTTCCCACCATGTGCTCCGGACTCCTTCGGATCGTTCTTTGTGACTCTGTATGTCCTTGTTTGAGACCAATCGGACGCCTGACTGACGGTACTGCGCACGGGGCAAGAATCGAAACATCTAAAGCGCCTAAAATCTTTGCACAGTACGACCTGTACAGTCATACTTACTGACATTCAGGAACACCCTCCTTTTATTTATCTGACAATCAAGTAATCTAAGGCAAATTCGAAAGAAATTTGTTATCGGTTCCAATTTTACCCCAGCGATTAGGTGATTGCTGCTCAGGGGTACTGCGGGTGTTTTGTTTGACAATTCAGTAAATTGGGGGCACATGTCAGTCAAGTCCAGGTCAGATATGGTGATCAAAACAAACATGATCTGGTTTCCTCGCCGGGGACTTGGGTTCACCCCTGACCCCTCTCGACGTGCTCTGTGCAGCATAACAGGAACGCAGAGTGCCCCAAAAGGCCCAGGGCCTCGGCCTGTACCAGCCAAATTCCTCTAATCTAATTTATAAAATAAAGTCTGGCAATGTTTTCCTCCCAGGAAGCACATTTGTATATCAGAGCAGGGTTACTTTATCTTATTGTCTCCGAGAGTTCTTCAACAGCTAACCCTACTTAGACCTCGGAGAGAAGGAAAGGAGGGAGATGTGAGCGGGAGCAGGGAAGGGTCAGACTTAAACAACCTACGCTATTGACATCCTCTGGCCCTAAAGCCAAGCAGACAGCCTCCATGACTGGTTTTATTTTACACAACCACGATCCTGTTCCTTGGGGGAGAGGGATCACTTTCATTTCGACCCCTTGCTCACTCTGGCTCCTGAGCTTTCGACTTCAGGCTAGGGGACTCCTGTAGGTCTCAGTACCGACCTCACACTTGAAGAGAGGGGTCAGGCACTGAGGTCTAACTCGGTTAGGGGAGAGAGGAGGATGGGGGATTCTTCTGCAGAGTAGCCCCCTTCTTAACATGGCGGGCCTAAAATGAATGCATTGTTAAACACTAACATATGATAGCGTTTGGGAGACTCCAAGCCATTTGGAGCAACCTCACTTTAGGCTTGGGGTAAAATTGAATTTTCGGGGAAAGCGAAATGATTGTGTGGTCTTTTTAATGACTCAATTGTGAGGTGGAAAAGATCTTCAGTGTTACATCCAAATACACAAGACACTCCTTCCAACTACCACGGAGATGTTGTGTACAAATACAATCTGGTGATGAAAAAACAACAACTGCCCAAATGATTACGTCTCAAGTATTTACTCAAAATGTCAAAGGACAAGTGTGCTTTTGAGGGTCAAAGCAGGGTCTTGCCGCTGAAGCATTCATGAAGGACTACGGAAATAAAGCCTATAAATCAAACAAGGAAAACAAAGCTAAATTGGAAACACACACTCGGGACACTGAAAAGTCTAGACAAAAGGATGTGTGTGTAGGCAATTACGAGTGCAGGCTGAATCACATTTTCACTGCCTACAGTACCTTTTACATAAGCCTTTATTGCATAAAATAACTGGACTCCGCCAACTTCTGGTCTACTTTTGTGTCCCAAGTTGTGGGCAAAAGGCAAGCTAAATATCTGTGAAACCATCGTGGCCAACAGCTGTAAAAATGTCCTCATTAAAAACAGCCATCAAATTCATTTGAATCCACGCTTGGGTGCAGAGGGCTTCTGGGTAGAGAAACTAATGACTTGGAGTTTGGGTGTCTGTCAAAAATAGACATGTTCTGTCCATCGTCATAACACCCCCAAAAATAAACACGGAAATCCCTCAAACTATCCCTGATTTGTGTTCCTGCTTTGGAAACCTCAACAAACAGAGAACTGAGGACACAGAAAAGGTGAAAAGTAGAAAAATCACCGTTCCGACTTCCTCTTTCAGTGTTACCACTAACCTTTGTGGTCCTTAACAAGTAAATGGATCCAATTGCAGTTAGTCTGCCAAAAAGAACCAGGACTCCTAATCAATTCCAGACAATCTGCAATTGGAGATTTCGACAGGCCCTGATCATGTTCCACGGTTCAACCTTGACTACAGACCTCCACGGCTCTATATAGAAGTCAATGCAATCATTTTCGTGTCAACAGAAGTAATTCTTTCCCTCTTTCCACTGAGCATCATGTGTTCGTGGACCAAATTTGAAATGCAGACTTTCCTTCAAATCTTTTTGCATCCACAATATGCCCGAGGGGCAGTAAACTGCTTTCTGAGAGCAGTGGAGAATTTGTACTCAATATTAGTCAGGAACAGGAATCACAATAGAAGAATTGATGTACTGCCTAACATCAGAGATGATAGATACCCTTAGAAAGATGAGGATCAATGGCTGAGAAGGGAGAATCCTCTCTTTTTATCTTAGTCACTCTCTAAAATTGATGTAAAGCGGCAGCCAAATCCTATAATATCTCTTAATTGCATACAATTACTACCAAAAAAAAAAATCCTCTCCGCTAATGCTCACTATAATTAGCATTTACAAAATTTCTTGGGTTTTGGGGACACATCCAAGGTCAATATTATTTTAATGTAACTAAACTGAATTTGAAATTTGCAGTCAATTGCGACCTACAGAAACCTCTGACCTCCGTTTACCTGAACAAAAAGAGCTGAAAATGGCTCAGAGCAGCTGGAAACGTCTACCGCTGTGTTAACCCTGACCTCTTCCTGGAAGCAAACTGTCTGTGAACGGGCCTCGGACAGGTGGTCTTAAAAGTTTAGCAAGCAGAGCAACCTGCGGAGACCTGGAAGCAGTTAAAGCTCATAATACTTAATCTTCGAGATTCGTGGGGTCAGCGTAGCTGTGTGTGGACGGGCCAATAAACACTTATCTTTGAGGAAAATTCCACTCATCACAAAGGCGACGTTCTTACTTCCTGCTTGCTGACTGCGTACAAAGTCAAGGGAAAGCAAATAGAGCTTCCTGTTGGTCTTTAGGGACGTCTGACGGATTTCTCCTGTCCAATACGCATGTGTCTCTAAACGCAGCAGCACCAATGACAAGTTCACAGCTTGCAAGTTTGTTGAATTGTGTTTGAACTGTGTGTGTTGTTGCTAACCTGATGCTGATGCACTGATGAATCCTGCAGAAGGTCTCAAAGATGAATAGTCGCGCATTCTCGATGAAGTCCTCCAGGCAAGCGACCAGGAAGAAGTCATTCACAAGGACCTGAGAGACAGAGAGCACGTTACCCACGGGCATTGTACAGAAGACATTATTTCTCAGGATATAGGCGAAATTAAAGTTTCTGTTACATCCGAAGGTTCAAGCAAGTTGAAACGTTGGATACGCTCAGAAGTCATCGCTTGGACCAGACTGAACATCAGTAAAGAGTTATGAGAGCAAGTTTCAATCTGTCTGCCTTTTGGACTTCATGTCTTATTTAATTAAGGGGGAAAAAAAACAAAACATATTCACTGAAATCAAATCCATTTTTTACTATCGTAAGAGTAATCAGGGTAGGGAGGATCGTACTGGCTCCATTTTTGTTACCAAAAGGTTGATATTGGAAAAGGTTTTAAAAGTGAAACTCCCTCTGTAAGTCAGCCATCCGAGGCAAAGTGAGGCTCTTCAAACCAACCACAGATCTTGAAATCGTACCATCACCACATGAGACAATACAGTAAGGGCTGAGCCAACCACAGAGATGACCACACCGTCTCACGGGTCATCTGGTCCGCTGCTTCAGTGTCGCCAAACTTCACAGCTACCGTCATCCTCCGACTGCAGCACCAGCAGTCAGAATAAACTCATTGATGAGAGCAAGTCTTCATATACAGAATCACCTGTGACTAGTTACACTAAGAAATTCAGCCTCACTTGCACTCTTTGACACAGCTGCATCTGGCCAATTCATCTACTGTAGATGTTCATGACCCAGCTATGGCCCCAGAGGTACCACTGTGTGAAATGATTGCGTTTCTCACTGCTTGCAGCATTCCAACTCTCCAGCGAGCGCTATTTCACATCACAGACCTCCATCTTCAAAAAGTTCTTCATGAATGAGCAGCTCTTTGTTTGCTTAAGCTCCGAAAGCTGCTATCTGCCCAGAGTTCTGGTTGAATAGATCCCAACTACATGGCGCTATCAGGCAACACACATTTCAGCTATGACAATGCTTATCTAAGGCTGATAAACTTTGAACAGTTAAGTGCCCTAATTGTTGTCATCTGGGATTCAGACCACAAAGTTTAAACAAATTCTGAAAGGGGCCTGAAGAGCCTCTTTTATGCACATTGTGAGGGCCTGACTATAGGTAGGCCTGTACTTTTCATTCTTTGACATGCAAGCATCTAACATCTGACAGTGATTCCAGATTTGGGTGGAGTGGGAAAGAAACAAAAAAAGAACTGAACAGGACAATTTAAACCGAGCTAAACTTCCAATTTCAAAGTACTTGGCTCGAACCATTGTACCGGGTACAGTGAACTGAAGACAGCAGAGCTGAAAACAATACCCATATCTTCGCTATTACAGCAATCAGTAAATAGATGGGTGCCACTCTTCTCAATGGCTCAAAATTGATGCATTACAAATGCTCATCAAGACGAGAGCCCATCCCAATGGGGTATCCGTTTACCTCAATCACTCCTCGGTCTGTGAAACATCTTTCTACCGCTGAAATAATCTGCTTTCTAAAAGCCCGCGTGTGAATTTGTGCAGGGGGAAAATAGCATGACTTCAAACGAGACCATTTTGGGTAAAATGTTTGCAGACCATCACAGGTAATGCATTAAAGGTGCTGTTAAACATTTTTGGAACCACCCACCTCGCTAGACCTGCTTGTGCACTAGTCAAGGTCAATAAAGGGCTTTTGTGCCTACTGGACGTGTTCTGATAAGACTGAGAGGAAGGTTAGCGTTAAAAGCACCTGGAATAACTTGGGCTCTGACCCGAGAGGTAGTTGGGATTGGGCATCTGTTTCAACCACAGCAGAGTCTCTGTAAACAGAACGCCGTGAGGCGAGGTCAAGACCAACCCACAGAGTTCCTAAAAAGTGCATGCAAGTGTTTAACAAGGTCGGTGATTGAGGGCGTGTCACGTCTGAGCTGAAATCGGATACAGCTCTAATATTGTTGATAGTACATGTCATCATTTGGAGATGGCCTCTGGAGGCCTTTTGCACAGGAAAAAAAATTCTCATTTTCTCCTGGAACTTGCTCTGGAATTATCTCTGACCACGCACAGAGTCTTTGATGGTATAACCAAATAAAGACAAATCTGGCCAATGAGTATGGTTATAGCTTCCTCATTTGTTAAAGAGTGATTTGTGACGCTGATGACTCTTTGTATTAGCTAAAAAAAAAAAAAATAGGCTAAAAAGAAATGGAACCTTCAGTAAACCACTGACATGAGTTATAAACATTTACTCCTGGGAAAGAGCAATTTGATCAGGCCAGATGTTTTTCATTTTCAAGGTTTATCGGCGAGAGGCAGAAGATGAAAAAGGGGCTAAATAACCCCAAGTTTAGCTTTTTATTCCTGTGCAGCTCCAAATTATCATGTCATCTGGGAAAGCCAAATTACAGCGTGTACGCAAAGAATGAACGAGGAGATCAAGTTACGCAAAATACACACAAGGCACACTCACTGGGACACCTGCTCTCTCTTTAGATTTGATTACTGACCACTGAATGTGTCCAGAATCCCGTTTAGAGTAAATACGTATCTCCTGGCTATTGGCTTTCAATGCAAGGCATACTGTGTCATTAATTATCGTTATTGTATAGTTCAGGCAGTGATGTTACTGTGTCCACCCCCTGTATAGCGGAATTAAAATGCAAAACTCTGCACAAAAAACAGCCGAGGCAGCATTTCAGATCAGAAAAAATTACAACAAAATAACGCAATGACACTCCGCAGTGCACAAAATAAAATTAGGTTGACTTCATGATGAAAAATTATGTTCCGCGAAACAATTTTAATACTGTCAAATGGTTTCAGAAGAGCCACAAATTCTTGTTCAACATAGTACTATAAAAAAAAAAAAAAAACTAAAAACGCAAAAGAAAAAAAGCGCTGGTGATCTTCAGTAGTGCAGTTGAGAAATCCATTTCTATTTAATGAGTGGGTGTCACACTAGTCCACTGATCTACAGGTGGTGGTAAACTGCAGAGAAACAAAGGTACCACAAGGGCAGAGAAGAAAAAGAAAACGGCTCGTGACCATCCATGTAAAAATAAACAAAAAAAACACTTTTAGGAAAAATCCAGTTTTATGAAGGCAGTGCACTCGTGTTTATTAAACCTCAAGGAAACACAATGTATTTTGGTGTGGAACACCAAATGTAAACTGCACAGTGCACCTTTAAATGTACATTTTTAACAGTGTCAGAGCGATGCTGATTTAACTGTAATTACTGCGGCTGTAGTCTGTGGTGTTGAAGTAGACTGTGGTCAATTTTAAGGTGTTTTTACCACTGTTGCTTCTTTATACATTTTCCTCCAGTTGCTACTTTATTAGGCACAACGAGCTCAAACAGTCAGACACAACAGCGCTGTTGTCAATTCCTTCATGAAGGTTTTATTTGTCCCTTTCTGTTTCTGAGGGACTTCATGACAATTATAGTGAGAGGTGTTTAAAATATTGAGACCAAAATCAATCATATTCCATACACAAGCGTGTATGTGGGACGGTAGAGCTACTCTATGAATGCAACAACCAACAAGTGCCGTGTCGTCACTATTATGGTCAGTTTTCATTCTTGACCAAATGCTGTTTGTTTGTACTGCAGATTATCTGTCTGAAGTACTATAGAGAACGTGAACTACTAACACTGCTTTTTAAAACAGACTGAACACAGACATTGACAAGGGGAGAATCTGACAGAATCACAAATAAACAAAATGCTTAAACAAAATTTGAGCTTGTTCGACCTGTTTTTCCCCTCCACCAATCTGCAAGTCTAATTTCATTTAACTTATCACAGTACATCTCACTCCTCACGGTGTGTTCAGCTCTGTAGAGGCCTTTTACAGCGTACTGCTCATATTCTATTTTCACATTGAGGACTGCAGTTAGATTTCACCATTACAAACCAAAATTGAAATAAATGCTCTAAATAGCGGTGGTATGACTTATCTCCCTCTTAAAACGAGTGTCTGCACGCCTCTGCGGAGACTTTTGCTTATAAAGCTTTTACTGTTAACTACTAGCCTGATGGGTCAATTACAGGTCATAGTAAAAATCTGACTGACGCCCGAGTCATGCAGCGTCCACGGAGACTTCTATATCTGACAGTGTGAAACAAGACACAGACTGTCACTGTTCTGTCTGCACTGGACCCACGCAGGACGAATAGAATCGCTGTGTGAACGGGCAGGGGGTCAGACGGAGATGACATGACTACTAACCATGTTTACTACGATGCTTTGTGTCAAAGTTCGGGAGTCTGACCCACCAATCAGAGGTCAGAAGGAGAACTCTGTACAGTCACGGAGAGGCACAAGAAGTCCACTGCTTCTCATAGTTTGAGAGCAAAAGGATGAAATGCGTGTTATTGAGAGGACTGAGGTGGTTACTCACCGACTCGCACTCCCTGAGTTTCTTCTGAGCGCTGTCGAAGTCAAAGTTCACGTACAGGCACTCCACAAACTCTGTGATTGGGTCTTTGTAGGTGTAAGACTCCTGAGGACATAAAGCCAAACATAAATTCCAAATATATCTTGAGTTATGTCTAGCTTGCAATTATTTATTTTAATACAACCAAGGCTTATCAATGTTAAGATGCAAATAAGGCAGACACAGAAGGACCAAAACTGAATGTGTTTCATGGTTAACACATCACTATAAAATGTGTTTTTTGGGGGGGGGGGGGTTTTATCCAATTGCATTAATTGCATGTAAACTTTTCCATAAAAAAGAAACATAAATCACCCAAGTTGCTGACAATAATGGCTGCATTGGCCACAACAGCGAAATAAAGGAGAACTCGAATGAAAGATATGACCTGAAAATATGACCTGAACTCCACACAGTTCTAAATCATGCTAAGATAGTGACTCCCAACCTGACCTGAGGCCACAGAGAGGAGAACACCAAGCACATCTTTTACTGATTACCAACAACCCACCACAACTGAAGTAGCTACTGTCATTGGTGCAGAAGGCACAGCTACATTACAGTTGCTCATTTCAATGCTATTCATCAGAAGTAATGGGTTCAAAGCTTCTACAGCTGGATCCAAACTCTACTACCCACCCCCTGTGCCTAAAAGGAAGTGTTAGCAATGCTAATGGGTTACATGGTCAGTTACTCATCCTTCAAAGCCCGTATGGTCAGTAAGCAATGACTTAATAACTGTGGGCCCTTTGTAAAAACCACAGGTTGAAAAAGAAAAGTCTTTTACCTGCTGTATGACCTTCACCAAATCCTTCAGAACCTGCCGACGCTTACGGACATCCTTGTTTGTGATGACCGCTGTGGTTAGGTAACGCAAGATGTGGGGGCACATAGTCTGGATGGCGTTGAGGTATCTGGGATGAAGGAGGATAAATGTAATCACTTATCAGACCAATGGAAGCAAAGACATGATCTTTACAAGGACACATAATATAACATTTTGGCTGCTTATCGGGCTCCTGGCATTTGGAGGATAGAAAAAGCATTTGCAGCTCAACAGATAAATGTCCTAACAGGACCTTCATTGCTGCACATGGGTTCCAGCTTTAAGCCGACTCTTTCATTAGTGTCCTATGAGAGGGGAGAGGAGAGAGGGGAGAGGGGGGAGGAAAAGGAAACCCTGGCAAGAAGATATAGATCAGTGAGCAGGGACCTGCCCAGTAGCTGAAACTCAATCCATGAGGGACTGATGCTTCAACCACAGGTCAACTAGCTCAGGGCTGAACACAAGAGACACAACGCTGTTCCAGGCGGACTCTAATCCCACACCAACTCTGGAGAGCGCTCTGTAAAAACATGCAACGTCCGCTCATAAAGTCAAGATAATAATCAACTGACACAACCTGCACCACCAAAACTCCTCATCGGTTTCTAAATATCTCTTTGAACTTCACCCTCGGCTCAATCCCTCACTGACCAAATTAAATCTGAAACGAGGAAGTGGAGTGGGCCCCTCTGGGTCTCCCATAGCTTCGGCCAGAGGAACACATGGTGTTCAAAGAAACAGCGCTGACAAGAGTTTAATTAGCTGAATCAATTAAAGGGACAGGGGGACCTGTGGCAGTTGTGATGTTGAGTCTAAAAACGGCAGTGGGCTACTTGGCAAAGCCATCGTCGGCCTGGTTTTAGCAGAGCTCCCTCCCTCCCTTTGTAGTTGCTTGACTCCCGTGAAGACCGCAACGCTCCATGCTGTGTTCCTGATTAACTTACACCTACTCACTCTCCTGGGGGCTCCAATAACAAGCAATCTTGCATGAGTCACTGTACCATATCCTTTTTGGGGCATTCACCCTACCCCACTTAGGGGACTTCATCTTTTCCTTGCTTTTATTTATTTATTTTATTTTATTATTAAACTGAGGCACCGCTGCACTGCTTTGCTGAAGATGCTACTGAGGCACGCAGCCAAGAAATCAAGTATGAGTTCAAATTTCCTCCGTTGAAGGGATGCTGTGGGAGAACACAGAAGATTTCACAGCTCGTCCGGAGAAGAAAATCCTGTCAAATAACCGAAAGAGTGATTTGGACAATCAGCATGTGCTCCTGCAGAAGGATTTGCCCAGTTTGCACCTGTGACACACTTCGTTATCGCACATTATCCTCCCTGAAGTCTGTGCAGTCGATACACGGTACACAAACAAAGCTTTGGACCTATATGTGCTGACTGCAGGGGTAAGGGAGGTCAAGTGTAGAGCTGAAGGCCAGCCACTGGTCACCAACTTCAGCCAAAGGAAGTACTGGTCAAGAGATGGGAAACCAGAGCCAAGCCAAGCCTCAGCGGGGAAAACATGAGGTTTCTACACTGTGAAACTGCAAAGCACACAAAACTACCCCAGTTTGTCCAAACAGATGGTTGGGTGAGCTTTTCATGAGTAATTATTGGGCTGGCCTCCTTAATCATCCACAATAAAATTAAAAACTGAGTAAAATTCAGGGAACCAGACATTTGAGTGTGCTGTGTTGTGGTCGGCTGTCATTCTGTCTGTGGAGCCCAATCATCTGCACAATTATAAAAGCCTGCAATCAGAACACGGGGAGGGAGCTAAGACATCAAAATAGGTGGTGTGCAAATTTTAACACAGTGTATAAAGTTTCCGATCTGCGATACACATGGCCCGCTTCTCGA
Source organism: Embiotoca jacksoni (assembly GCF_022577435.1). Classification (NCBI taxonomy): domain Eukaryota; kingdom Metazoa; phylum Chordata; class Actinopteri; family Embiotocidae; genus Embiotoca; species Embiotoca jacksoni. The sequence continues at coordinate 16,556,149 of NW_027185241.1, forward strand.
CTTGGAGAGTAAACAGACCACACGAAAACACACTTCTGAAACCACTTTGAAAAACACCAGCAGGGTTCACGAAGAAGCCCACCACCCAAAAATGTGTTATTAAAGCAAACAGTTTTCTCTTAATCAAGTTTGTGCTCCATAACGACCCAAGAATTATTTTGATACAGCACAACTTTATGAATCCAAACCAGACACAGATCAGATGACACATCAGAAACGGATACAAAAGGTCACGACATAACAACACGACTCGGTTCAAAAGCTGTCAGCGACACAAACCAGAGTTGCAAGATATTGTGTTAGCATAACATGACAGCTTTTGATGGAATTTGCATTATTAATCCTAAACCACAGCACGCCACTTTCAGTGTAGACCGAGAGCGAAGTTCAACAACGCTACAGAACTACTCTGTTGCCATTGTTTAGTGGGAACTACAACTACCTGGTATTTATTACCGTGGAGTCACATCTCTCAACAGTTTTCTATTTCCTGAGTGTAAACAAATGAGTGAAATTAAAATGGTTAAATATAAATGAGGACTTACTGTGGCTGATACAGGAAGAGCTCAATGATATTGTCTCTGCCTTTCGGGTGGTTGAAGAAGACAAAAAGAGACCAGTGGATGAGCCATGTCCTTTGCTGGAGAGACTGGAGAGGAGAGCTGACAGACTGGACAGAAATCCAGTCGAGCAGCAGCACAGAAAGGAAAGAAGGTTCAAAAGTTATTTTTAATACAATTATACTGTTCACAAAGCAGAAATATATTTCGCCAGACTCCAATGCAGGTTTTTAAGTTGTCAGATGAGAGCATGTGGTAAGAAATAAAATGCCACAGCAGAGCTGTACTGCAAGTGAAATGTCAATATGGGAGTCCATGTAAGGGAATCTAAATGTGGTATCAAATTCTGAGAAGTGGGGCATTTACGTTGTTATCGATAGTCTCTCTCAGGCGGGTGAGGTCCTCCATGGCTGCCTCCCAGTTTTGCATCAGGATCTCAGAGGCCAGCTTGCCCCACAGCGAGTTCAGGGCATTCCTGTCTGTTGATGGGACCTTGGGGGACAGACGACATTGTAAACTTATTCAAATCTGATGAATCACTCAACAAGTGTTTTTCCACATTATTCAACCAACCAAATAGATACTGATTAAGTCTTTTTTTTTTTTTTTTTTTTCAGTAGGCAGACTGTTCAGTAATATCTGCATGTATACACGGTGAGGCAGGACTGGTCACTGTTTGCTTGGCTGCAGAGGAACAGCCGCATGGTGCACAAACTTCACTCATTTATAATGAAATAAATAGATTGAGTTATGTCACATGAAGGAAATGGAGCTTGACAAACAAGAGAAACTGTTTAAGTTGTTATTAAAGCAAATTTGCAGCATTTGTAGGTAAAACATCAGATTAAGTGAAGCGATATTTGGAGCATGTGTCACTGCTGTTTTTTGAGGCCACTAAATCCAGACTTTCATTCTAAAACAATTTTAAAATAACAACTTTTTAGAACGAAAACATTTCGGATGCGGTGAACTTTACTTGGCTGAGTAATGCTGGAAGTCCTCAAATCTAAAGCCAAGGACGAACCTTTTTATGATTGATGATGATTTATGATGTTTTATGTGTGCGTCATGCATGGGAACCATTTTGAATGCTTTGTCTTGTTTGCAATTAGGAGTAATCCAAAGAGTTGGTTATTATGGATCAACACAAGTAACAAAAGAATTGTAAAACCTGATGCAGCACAGTTTGGAGACACTGAGCCGCACTGCACAGAACATGTTACTGATATTACCAAATATCATGAAGTTGTCTGAACTTAAATTATTTACTAGAGCTGACACAGGAAGTAGTTAAATGCAGTTGATTGCCACCGATACAAAACACACAAATAAAAACATTCCGCCGCCACTCGCAGCAAAACAAACTAAAGGATTTTGTTGCTTTTTTCCATTTCATCTTTACAGTGTCGGTGTAACATATCAAACATGAAGAAACCATGTTGGATCTGGTACCGTGTGATTAGCATTTGTCAAAATACATGTTTTATTTATTGGAGGAATAATTTGATGTATTCAATACATTTAGTGGTAACTGCAGGTTCAGTGTTAAGACAGTAATGCCCTGTGATCGTAGTCAGCCACTTAAAACATGACATGAACTTGCACGTGAAATGTAAGTACACTGTTTCTAGTTGAATTTGCTGTGTTAACATTTTAGCCCACTTCAGACATGAGAATGATAATTGTAATAATTTCCATCCATTGCAATATGAACTAACGCTAACGAGACACATCTTTTTGAGGATAATTACTCTCAAACATGTTGCAGGCTACTGTTTCTGATTTCCAGAACCAGCTAAAACAAACAAAAAAAAGAATCAGGTAATGAAACACATGTTGAGAATGCCTCTGAACCTCGGCAGCGCAATCACAGTGGAGTGGACACTGGACTACACCCAAGGGCTCATGGGAAACTCTGCGCCACAGTAGTTCACGATAACACCAAACACCAGACGCAGTGACATGAGTCAAGCAGGAAGTCAGGGTGGGTGTCTGCTGAGCGTCCAGAGAAACCTAGATGCTAACCGCTCACCCCCGTACGCCGTCAGACAGCCGCTGAAGTAGACTGAGACACGACAGATGGACAAGTGGAGGAAACACTAAAAAAAAAAAAAAAAAAAGAACAGGTTTCCGCAGGAACACCACAAATTGGTAAGATTGTTCGGATATAAAGGTTTTTTCTTTTTTTTTTTTGCTTGGCAAAGTGCAGCTACAGTCTGATAACATTTCAATGAGCTGCTATAATATGAGATGATGGCAGCTAAGGGGGAAATATTTGGAAAATCTCCTGTGGTATTCCCCCAAAGCAGAACACAGTAACACGGTGTGTCCATCCATCCAGTGAGAGCAGCAGAGTCTTTGATCACAGAGCACAACTCAGGTCTATAATGAATGATTTTTTCAAGTGCAGAAGTCACAAGAAAGATCGGTATTGTAACTGTGAGAGGAGAAGCTGGCTACACTGCCGGGAGAAAGGTCAGCGTTTCATCTGATGAAGTGTTTTGTTTTGTTTGCTATTTTTTTCTCTCTTGGAAGTCCCAGCCTGCTACGTTTGGCTGACCTCCAGGTCATTATGGCAGCTTTCTACACACACACACACACACACACACACACACACACACACACACACACACACACACACACACACACACACACAGAGTCTGGCTTTCACTAGTGGCCACGCTAGAAAAGTTTCAATACCTGGGTTTTTCCAGCAGTTACCTTAAGTTTCCATTGGTTTGTGAAATGGGCACATTTTCGCTCACTGACCAGCAACAATAAATTGACTGTGCTGGGGATCCGTCGGGATACTCAATCTTTATTCTTAACATTCAATCCCTGCATTAAGTGATGATATGAATAAGTTGCTCTTTTCGGGCAAGGCCACACTGTAACAAGACCTGAGGCATGGATTTTGCAAGGCTGGCTTCCTTCATTTAATTGACTGGCTTTCCCACGTTAAATGACTTTATGGACCCTCACCTCTCCCATACAGAGGTGGGACAGACAGACAAGGGGCCTGTGAGGACGGGAGGTCCACAAAAACACTGAAAAGAGAGAGAGGAGGGGGGAGCGGTACAGACTCCCACTAATGAAATCCATTTCTACCTTTCACCCCCCTTCTAAAAAGCCTCTTGCATTGTCAAGAGTAAGCAACAGATATCTAGTTACAGCGCCTGATCTGGCTGGGACTTAAAATAAGGGGTCTAACAATTTGAGGGGTGAAAAGAAAAAAAAAGTATGCTGGATGTTGAACAACATACCTCAATTAGAGCAATTTTGGTTTATTTAGACTGAGTTGCAAAGCCATAAACACTGTTGCTGGAACAGTGGGACATATCCCTTGCAAGCTTTTGAAGACTTTTCTTGAATGCATTTTTTTTAAAGAGGCAGTGGACGTGGAAAGCTTGGATGAATTACTTGTCGTCTTGCCTCGGATGCATCTCTTCCTTCCGCAGAGTTGAGCGGATCAGTGAAATATCCATCAAATGAAGGACCCGACTGCTTTGGGTTAAGAGGGTTCATCATTGCTCAGAGTCACTGCCAAGTTTTTTCAGGAGGGGACACTCCAGCACAGTGAATGTGCATGACTAGCCAGAGCCACTGACATCCGAAAGACGAGAGGCGACGCAGTGCAGTATCAGATGCCAATTAGAATGAGAACAAAAGATGGTCTTAGTGTTTTTCACCCTAATGAATAGACAAAATGTTGATCTTATTCTTGCCCATTCTTTCAGGGCTGGCTTTGGCAGCAGTCCTTCCTTTCCCGCAAAGCTGAATGCTGAACCGAAGACAAACAAAAGCTAGAGGACAAGTGAGTGACACTTGGAAACCACCGACTCTGCAGGCTGGTTCCACTGGTCGTCGTGGGACAATCAGTTGAGTTGAACGTACCAACACTTGATGCAAGATAACACCAAAGGAGTCCCAGTCGACCTCAATTTCTGCTTGGAAATTTGGATTTATTCCAAATGGAGCAATAATCTAAGACAACAAGGTTGGAAATGCCCTCGATGTGACCTTGAAACCAGCTCCAGGGTCGGAAACAACTGACGCCACCGCCAATCACTTTGGATACAAGTCCCATCGTCGCTATGCAGGTCAAACCATCCAGAACCTTCACATTATGGAAGTCTATGATTGTGATACTGGATAATGTCCAGTTGTTCGTCTCCCTACTTCCTGGTTCCATTGGTAACTTTACAAATGCAATTTTTTAAGTTGAAAAAGTCCCATGAAGGGACATATTTGGTGCTGCGGTTGTTCCTGCTTTTGTGTTTCCTCTTGCTCACTCCGCTGAAATCTACAGCGACGTCTCGTTGAATATTACACAAGCTTGAAAACTTTCGCAGTTCTGAATACCTGCGTCGTCGACGGAACACTCATCACCATCATCATCACATCGTCATCATCATCATCACTATATAATGTGGCAGAATTCTACTGTGAATCTAACTTTTTGACCACGGCATGCGTTGCACTCAAGTTGCACCAAATCCATTCACTCTCTTGTTCATTTTTCACTCCTTTCTGAGGGCAAAGAGAGAGAGAGAGATGCCACAAGTGTGAGGACACAGGCAACGTGTCCTTTTGTTTATAGAGGAAACAGGGAGTGTGCATGTGCACTAACACGAATTCTGCCAGTGAACTGCCTCTGAACTGTAATTATCTCTGTCAGCGAGACATATTTTGGCATGATCTGATTTCAAAACATTTTGTGTGAAAATGACTGAAAGGAGCAGTGTATAAAATGTAGTGGCATCTAGCTGTGGGGTTGCAGATTGCAAACAAGCCATCGTCGCTGCCTCTCCTTCCAAGCATGAAGGAGAATCTACGGTGACAACAACTTTTGTGAAAGTTCATTTCTGGAGCCAGTGTTTGGTTCGTCCCTTCTGAACGAAAACGTGGCAATACAACATGGCAGAGGAGTTTCTCCCTATGTAGCTATGAAGGGTTCATTCTAAGGTAAGGAAAACGACAAGATTCTTGGTTTTAGGTCATAATAAATGTAATTATGAATATTATATTCCATTTCAGCCAATAGAGCCTGTAAATCCTACACGCTCCTCTTTTAATGAAATTATCGTAAACGTTTGTCTTTGTCCTCCAGCTCACTGCGGCAGGAAGAAGCAGTGTGATGAAGACGGCTACTAATAATGTCCATTTTATTTTGACCCTCCATCATGAGCGCACACCCTTTCAGAAATACCTTGAAAACGTACATGTAACCCCCTTGATGCTAACTAAGAGATGCCCTGCATAACTAAGAACATAAGCTCAGAAGTCGTGACTAGGGACTCTCTGGCCACAGCACTCAAATCAATAAGCTGTCTACTGAAGCCCGCCCCGCGAGAAGACTACAGACAGATTATGCAGTCCGCCGCTGATCACTTGGCCCAGTAAAAGATCCTACTCAAGTCCTAGAGCAGCAGTCTCCTCCTAATACAGAAGACGTGCAGGGAATTGAAGAGCCAATGACGTCAGCTTTTCACATTCAATTACTTCTAAGTGTTCTTTTCCTCTCCTATGCAAGCATTGGCCTTCTGAGGAATTAAAGCAATCTGGCAGACATAATGTGATGTTCAATGTTAATATGTCAGAGGAATGCCTTAAGTTAGTACATAATATGGATGCTAAAACACTACTGACACTGTTAAGTGAGGTGAGGGGTACACTTATCAGCAAACATCCCTGCTGATGTTGGATTACGACTGTGTTGAATGTGTGTGACAAAAAACTGAAAGCTTACCAAGACACGGAAGAAGTAGAGGTACTCTGCAGCACCGGAGTAGTTTCCACACTCGTACTGGAACTTGGCGTATCTGTACAGTGTGTCCAAGTACTCCTGACGAAACTTCAAGAGAAAGACAGGACGAGAGTATCAATATCACAAACGGAGAAAATGTGAATCGCTGTCAGACCAAGTCAAACAATACGTATAATATTTTCAATTCAAACACTGTACTTTCTCTGTAACTCTGTGCAGTCATAGGAAATTTCAGTTATGCATCATATATATTGGGGTTTTAGGGTAAAGGGGCTGTAGTTTAAATCATAATAATAAAAAAAAAAAAATTACTTCCGAGCTACAGCAAATGAATTTCAGATGATGTCAACTAAATTGCAAGTCTGATTTTAATTCAATATTTATTTGTAGCAATAGAATCACGTCCTTGCTCTGGTGGCACACCACTGCCAAATGAATGTAAACACTGCTATATCATATCAGTGGTATTTTGCCAAGAACAGCAAGAGACTATAACGTCTGTAACAAATCTGTCAAGATGTGGTTGTGTGAACTAAATTAGAAGTGCATATGTAAACATAGGACTGTCATTTTGAGGCTACTTGTCTTCCTATGTTTAACTGTCCTTCCTGATGTCCAGTATCTCGGAGCATTGTGCGCTGACGTCAAGCCATTCACTAAGAGTCGGGACAACTGTGACAGGCAGCGGGCGCCTTGGGCCGCCCAAGCCTTTCCCACCGCAGGCGGAGGGACCCTGAGCCTGGCATGTGTGGAGGTACACTGAGGACAGCATGCAAGTCAGCGGGATACCGGAGTGGGAGGGGACCGATGGAGGGGAGGGTAAGAAGCCAAATATCACGGTAAATATAGAACCTCCGGCATTCTTGCGGTTCTATCCACGAGTCCCGAGCTACTCCGTTTATTCTTAACAATTCACCACAGAATGTAAATGTCCACAGAATTTGTGCAAACCATACAAACCCCGAAAATGAGTTAAGGGTTTTGGGAAGTAATTTTGCGTTTCCCTGCTCGGCCAGTCCCTCCCACTTTGCCCCTAAAACAACCATGGGTTCACACAAGAGCCATGGGAAATGCAGGGAAGAAGTGAGATGTCAGCAAACAAGGCCAACTTACGTTGTGCTTTTCTGCCAAATAGTCAAAGAGCATTCGTCCATCCCTGAAAAAAACAAAAAAACAAGACAGATCCTGTAGTTAGAGACCATTTAACTTGAGTCGCCGTTTGGCTGCCATCCTGGTGTTTAGAGCCCCGTTCAGGTACATTTTTCCACTTATGGTCTAAATCAAAAGCCACATAAATGAAGACCATTTCACTTTTAAAACAGTGTGATGGGCTGTTTATTATGTTTGGTTTGGTTTGGTTACTGTAAATCTGTGCTAGCCATGTCTAACAAATGATGTCTGGTGAATAAAGTCAATACGGATTTCTCAGCACAGCCTCTGTGTCTCTATGGGTTTGTCAAAATAAAGGAATGCACTGGCTCTCCGAAACCCTCGCATCCCAAATGTGTTTTACAACTTTGCCTGTGACCTAAAATCTATTTATGTGGACACCACATTCAAACTATGTGTGTTTCTAGGGTCAGTTCACTTTTACAATGGGATTGAATGAGTGTGGATTCCTTGGCAAGCATGTGATGCGTGTTAAATGGATTTCATTTAGGCTGAGGCCAGATTCTTCACTGCTTCAAGACAGGTTATCTCTGCTTGGAGGCTAAAGATGGATGGCTTCTATAAGCTCCTGGGTGACTTCCCTGTAGTGAGGAATGTTGGCCCGCTGTGCACTGCAGGATCACAGATCCTGAAAATGTATCAGAGCCGCTAGCCGCTGCACATGTACCTCTCTGCACAGAATATTATCTACAGCGGGCCTATTCAGCTAGAGGCTACTATTTGATTTGATTTATCTCTGGCCTGAAAATCAGGGTGAACCATAGACATATAAGGATGTAAGTAAGTAGGACTGTGCATCTTGAGTCATAGACAATCTGTGTGGGTAACCTTGGCGACAGGATAGTGCTGAGACAAGTAGGATCAGGGAAACCCTGTGTTAGCAACAGCAAGCGCTATAACTGACGGCTGCAGCATTACACCCGCTTTGCCCACGCCATTCGTTCAGTCAAGCTTTACGTTGCACTCTGGGCCGGCGAGCCACAGAGAAACTCCCGTTAACTAAGCTGACAACAAACTCTAATCTCTAATCTCTAGTATAAGAGCGAATGGACTGACAAGTATTTAGTCACTCTGCCAGCTGCAACAGGTAAACTCATAAACGGGTGTACTGGCTGCTGTCTGAAATTGATTATAATGACAACATAAGATGAGAGAAAAGGGATGTGCATGACTAGTTTATTCCAATTAGCAATACATCTACTGACATTATACAGGAAGCGTTATTTGTAGACATGAATTGACAGAGTATTCTGTGTGGCCCACAACCCCATGATTTTTCTATTTGACCCACTTCCAATTGAAGTAGAACACCCCTTATCCCATATTGTCTTCATCATGAAATACAAAACATCTAATATTTTGCTCTGCACTTGTTATGAGATTTAGATGAGAGACAGCACTAAAAAAAAGTCTCGAAGCCATCAGCAGCATGTTGATTCAAAAACCCGAAAGTGGTTTTCATTACTTTAACAAGTCAAAACAAATGAGAACAGAAATCAGAGGTCATCTTAACGGTGTTTAAAATGCACAGAGTGGATCTAATAATGACAGATTGTTAATAAATATGGTAATAATGTGATTTACTGTGACAGCTGATCTTGGTTTCTGGCTTCAGAAGTTGTCCAAACAAAGCATGGTAAAGCGTAGAGGTCTGTTCAATAAATATTCTAAGACAAGATGAGGTTTCATTATTCTGTAAAATGTTTTGTGGATCTGTGTCGCTCTATTAACTCTAATGGGATGGCACCAGAGGTCAAATGACAACCCGTGTCTCATCTCCAGCCCTGGATGATCCTCTGATCCAGACATAATGTTAAAACTAGCAACTGCACCAAGTAGAATTTAGGCCACAATGGTGAAAAAAAAAATGGTTGCATGTCCTTTGGCTCGAGCGACAATTCATCATTTGCCCCAGATGAGCTTCCTATTGTTTTACAAATCCACTGGTATGAAGTAAAAAATCACGTATAATTTAAGACAGACGTGACTCCTCATTGAAAAAGAAGATTTCCACTCTACGCCATGCTGACAGCAAACTAACAATAATATAGACCAGCTATTATCAGGCTGCAAATCTCACCTAACAGTTCCTACAAATCTGTGGCTTCAATAAACAAATGTCTGCTGCTGAAGCACAAACGGAAAGAGGACAAAAATGAAAGCTGCTTTTGATTAACTGTCCTCACTCACGCCAAGAAACAAAGGAATCTTAAAGACTGAATATGACCCAACTATTTCAATCACTGTAATGACAAAACAGTCTTAATAAAGTTAACCACAACATCAAGCATCTGTCTTTTTCTAACTTTTGTCTTTGATGACTTCGCTCAACAAAAACCCCTGAAAAGGCTAAATCCATTTTACATTTAAAACGCAGTTCCACTGACTCCGGGGGAAAAAAAAAAAAAACTATTGCAATGCTGATGTGCCATCTACTGTTTCAAAAAAACAGTTTATACTAATCCTAGAATCATGGCACTAAGACCAGCAATACATTTGACAACCTCACTAAAGCAAATCATGTCTTGCAGAAAATCTGTTTTGGGATAACGATTAAATAAAGAGGAAAGACACCAGTTTTGGTTAGAAAATAACAGGCCGTACCTGGTGGACTGCATCTGCCTTGTTGTCTCCGGGTCCTCAAACATTTTCACAATGGGCTCCGTCTCCGACTGCAGCTGCTTCAGCTGGGCTACAACCTCTGTCCTCTTCTCCCTCAGCGCTGACACAGGGAGGATAAAGAAAGTGATTAACCACAGCAACACCATAAAGCAGCGTGTACAGGGTCAGCGTCCCGGTGCTGAAAACGCTGTAAAACGAGGTTTACTGCTAAATCAATTCTGAATGGGGTGTGTGGCGTAGTGCAGCAGCCCGTTACGGTTCTTATCAAGCAGTATTAATAAATCCCTCGGTTTATGTGTGCGTTAGCTCCGGAGAAGGAGGGATGAGCAGCGTGCACCCACCAAACCTCCAGACTCACTGTGGGGGATGTCCTTGTCAGAGTAGAGGCTTCTGTACACGTCCATGGCGAAGTCCACCATGTTGGTGTCGCTGAGGAGATCCAACTTTCCGTGAAGCAGCTCCTTCTCATTGTAGATCTGAAAAACACAGCAAATAACAGAAACCAGAGGTGGAGGAGATGTTGTTGGACGTTATTATCCGACCAGGAGGGTTTTTTTTGACTAAATTACAAAAGGCTGATGGGATTATGTTTCTAATTTCATAATTATTTTCAAGGCACAAGGTATTTGCTGGGTAACTGAACGTGGCCCGTGTTTCTCCTAACTTCTGATAACACCGTTTTAACACCTCGTGGTTTCGTCTCAGCCTTCAAGAGAAAAAGTAGCTGATGCTGATGTTAGCTTCCTGAACAAACCTCGAGGTTAGCCGAAGCAAACGTAGTCTGATGGCCGTGAAGTTGTGTTCAGATGTTTCCCGACCGTTAATGTAAACCCTCCAAACTGTCGCTTAATTATAACCTTTGTTGTTGTTGTTGTTGTTGTTGTTGTTGTTTTTATGGTAAGTTAACCACTTCTCCAGCTTTCTAGGGGTTAGCATTGCCCGAGATAGCCTGTTTGTGCGTGTTTCGTCACCCGGCGTGTCCCCGCTGGGCGGAAACATCGTTCATCTGTAGAAAGGTTATCGGGACGGAAACACCGCCCGACAACTTGTGTGCAATCTGCCGCTGCGAGTTTGGGAAACGCGCGCTCCTACAAACCGTCTTTGGCTGTGCGAAAAGCGCGAGCCCGATGGAAGCAGCGTGAAGCTGCTCCAAATTAAAAGAGCTTCCGATACAGACTTTTCAAATGTACGAAGCAATTGAAATCTTTCGGCAGCTCACAATGCAAAATACGTTTCACGGCGTGTTTATTTCGCGGCGTACATTCACGTAATCGCTATTAAGTTGTCCCGCAGCCGTTTATTTTGTGTATTCCCCGACAGTTTCCACGTTTTTTTCCTCAGGGGTGCTTTTATTTTGAAAGCACGTTTCTGTATTTCCGCCTACATTCCGGTGACGTGACGCTTCCCTCCACCGCGAGAGAAAATGTGGCCAGCTCCTCGGCGCGCGTGGCTTTTACAACTCCTCGAAACACGTTTACTGTTGGTTAAAAATGGCACCAAAAAAATGAACCGTGGTGTTTATGTGTAAGTATAGTTCGTACCTCTTTTACAGACAGGAACTCCAGCAGAGGAAAAACGAGATGACGGTCTAAAAAGTGGGCAATTTTGGTGGTGAGGTCGTAGTCCGCCATGTTTGCTCCGGGGGAAAGGAAGAGGAAGTATGACGCAGCTGTGTGGAGAGAGACGGACCAATCAGAGACACGCTCAGGAGCCCCAATGAAAAAACAGGATCGAGATGCACAAAGATAGAAACCTTTTTTTTTTCTCTCCTTGCACAATTTTTTCAGTTTATTATTTTTTCACTTAGACTGACGTGCTTATACAGTTCAGTTGTGTCATTGTTCACTGTTTTCCCTGGTGGCAAATTCACCTTTTAAACCACTTTAATTTCCAGTCATGCTTTTACAGGGTGCAACTTATTCCTATAACGTAGGGATAACATTCATTCCTGAAAGACTTGTGAAATCTTTTCATTTTTATACAAATGGACTGGAAAATGGGGGGTGGCATTGTCTTATTTAGTATGTACAGTAGGTTAAATTGCATTTCAGCATTCATTCGATGGAATGGTTAATCTATAGCTCCCTGTCGCGGAGAAAGGGACTCAAGTTTCGCGAGCATTTTTACCCTTTCATTTTCAAAGTTGATTCTCATGTAGGAAGTATGGAAGTGTGGCTGTTTTTTTTTAATTTATTTTCCTTTTTCACTGCTTTCTCAGAAGGATGCATGACTGTAACTTGTAAACCTTTCAGAATTCCCATAATTTCCTTGCGGTGTTGATATAGTGAAACATTTCATTTGCAAAGTCGGATCCAAGTGAACATTTTGTTGATTGTGAAAACATCGGCTTTCCTCCAGACACCACCAATATTTCTCCTGAAAGCTTGTGCGTGGCTTCTTTATGAGACTAAAACCCTTTGAGGGCAAATGTAGTCATGATTAACTGCCACTCAGAAGCCTGCGAAACTTTAATGAAAACAAGCGGCTTATTTCCGATCATTTGATTTTCCAAAAGTTTAGAATGTCCTCTCTGTGCATCTGGACCGTCCTCCGTTGTCCTCCTTCATTTCAGCAGCTGCCTCATAAAGGTGCCCATGTGTCGACCATACCCGGCCGACAACAGCCAATATCAGCTCCTAAATGGCCCATCTCTAATAGGTCTCACTACCGCCTTGTTTTCTCGACAACCACACGGTGCTTCTTGTATCCCCACACAATTCTTCCCTTGTTAGCACTGCTCTCTCTCTCTCTTCCACCCTCACTTCTCCCGCCGCCTGACGACAGGTAGAAATGAGTCATAAACAGACACCACTCACCGTGGCCAGCTGCTGTTTTACTGGGTGCTTCTGACCCCGCGGGCTCTCGCTCAGTCGCAGCTCGCTTTAAATGAAAAAAGAAAAAACACAGCTTGTACTGTTGCTGAAACCTCTTTTGTGTCGACTGCTTCGAAAGGTTGCGCAGTAAAAAGAGTCATCCACTCAATCATTTGGTCTGTTTGGCAAGTGTCATTTTGAAATTTGCTTCAATTACATCATTCATAGATTTTATATATATTGCCAGTTTGGCTGCTGCTACGTTGGCTTTATAAGTTCGTGATAAAATACTTTCGGTGTTACAGTTTTCTTTAGTTTTCACTAATGTCAGCACATATAACTCCTCTCGTATATTTTCTATACTTTCACTGGTGCATTTCTGCTCAGTAATTTCTTCAAGTATTTGAATTGTTGACTATGTTTTGTTTTGAACTTTAGTGTGTGACTTTTACTGTCAAGCTCTCGCAAACGCTGATCTAAGCCTATCACGGTAAATCTCTCTGTATTTCACTTCATACAGAGTTTATAAAGCTGATGTCTGGTGAGACATCCCCGTGCTGTATTAATGGACAGTGAGTATGCTCTATGGGTAGAACAGTGACTTCCACCAGCCAAGCCAGTTTAGCCGTATGCTAACTTGAATGGCAATAGAAGAATTCACTTTTCAAATGTTATCAGACCGTTCAAATTGTGATGGTGGAACGAGTCATTTTGTGGGGGGGATTGTGATGCTCAAAATAATTTATCCAACATTTTCCAGCTGCAACAACAGTGACACAGAGGGCTAAAGCTATAAGGCATGTGTCAACAGTGTTTCTGTGAATACTCCCAGTGGCAAAAGAGATATACAATATTTTTGCCACTGCAGGTTTAACACATAGAATCCTTTCTACTCACTTTTGTGAGAAGCCATAAGATTTATATTTGCACTATTTCCTCAAAGACCCATACTTACAGAATATATTTGGCTTTCCTCAAAAAAAAAAAATTAAGTTAGGGATTGTGTTACTTATATAAGGGAGCATGAAAGGGGCTTTTGTTGTTTTGTTTAAAAAAAAATTCCTCCAAAAACAAAATTTTAAAGGTTACAATACGTTTAAACTGGTGTTTACAATTGAACAAGTTGTACCAATTAAGTCCTGCAATAAAATATACAATATATTAATATGCAGATATTATTCTGAACCATTGAGGTTGTTTTTTTTCTAAGTCTACAGGAGGGTTAAAAGAAAACATGAACGACCCTCAGAATATCTTTCTTACAGAGTGAGACTTATGGTTCTCACGACCCCAATCACTTTCATACAGACCGTTACCAAGCACAAAAACCTCCATGTGTCCTTCCAACCTTAATTTATTGAAAAATGATCAAAACCCAGCAACTGCTCCTTCAAGAAACATAAACATGTGCACATATTGTCAATTCACAGTGTAATGTGAGTTGTATACTTATATTTTATGTGCAGGCAATAATACTTGTTATTACACAATATTGAATTAGGAAGCAGCGGGAGCATATCTTTCACTGGTGTAGGCAAAGCCAATAGGCATTCTCAGATAAGTTAAATGCCACGAGCTAAATCCAAAATGACAAGAAATGAAGTGTTTCAAACACTGATATGAACGCCAAATTGCATTGGTTTCTCTTGTTTCAACCAGCCAATTCTCACAAGAAAATAGGTCCTTGGGAGTTAGTATTTTGTAAAACATGTGGAGGGGAATTATCTTTGCTTTCTTCTGATTTAGTTTCAGATTTCTTTCCCAAAGCTACACTAATGTCATGTGCCGATAACATAGTCAACAATAGTCTTTGAATATTCTCGGCAGGACATGTAAGAAAAATAAACTCTCCCCCTTCACAGTGTTTAGTTAATTGCTGTCATCTAACCCTCAGCCTTGACCATCTTTTACATTTGCTAGCAGAAGTCTCAGATATACTGAAATGCGCAAATCAAACAATCCTAGCCACCAAACATCATTAGGGCCTGTAATATGCCCAAGCCATATTTGTTAAAGGGTCCTGTGCCAGCTTGCTCATCCATCCTCTCAGAGAGAAGTCAAACCAAACCCACGATTTGCAGAAATTTGGGAGAAGTGGGCATGGGACGATTGAGACAAACAATAGAACAATTCACTGGGGGATAGATTCTAATAATATATAGTGACAGCTATATGGATAAATAAACTGCAGGAGGAAGCGAAAGGATAATATATGATAATGTACTGAAACTGGGGTGACAAGCTCTAAAGAGCGATGGTTATGGAGAACCAAACTGTTCCAACTGCTTAAAGTAATAGTATGTTAGAGAACATTGTTCTTGCTAAGCGTGAGATGAGAAGAAAAATGCCAATCTTACTGTATGTCTGTCCAGAATAAAGACTGGAAACAGAGCAAACCAGCTATCATTGTTTTTACACAAGATTAAAAAGTTGCAGTGACTTCCTGGAAGTCATCGCACCCGTCAAAGAAATAGTCCCACATATAACCCCCTTTAAAATTAAAGCTTTACAGTTATTACATTTCAGTTTTGCATGAATTGAACAAACAAGATAAAAATGTGTTTGTTATCAATCTTTAAAGGTGCTGGAAGGCGGATTTTGTTACCTTCAGACAGAGCCAGGCTCTGTACCTTGAACATCCAGATATGAGAGCGGTATCAATCTTTTCATCTCACTCTTGGCTATGAAGCTAACAAGCATGTTTCCCAAAATGTCGAGCTATTCCATTAAGGCTGAGGTTATTTAATTGCGCTTGGTTTTTTCAAAAAGAAAATCCTACTTAACTTTGATTGTTGTTTGTCAGATTCAAACTCTGTGTGGATACAGTTCACGGTGGTCTGTATTACAACGCAGCTATGTCCTGGCAGTGTTTCTGCAACTTTGTAATCTCCCCCTGCCAAGGTGCTTCACAGTCAACTCAACCAAAAGGGTAACTAATGGTTCGCTCGCAGCAGCTCCCGTAGTGCTCATCCAGGCTAGTGGATGAAAAGGTTTGGGCTAAAGGCTTATCAAAACTTTAAACAAAGCCCATGAAAGTGGAGTAAATATAAACAGTCATCCACCATTTCTGACTTTGTAAATCGAAGCATGTGTGGT
Source organism: Embiotoca jacksoni (assembly GCF_022577435.1). NCBI lineage: Eukaryota > Metazoa > Chordata > Actinopteri > Embiotocidae > Embiotoca > Embiotoca jacksoni. Next base: position 16,572,177 of record NW_027185241.1, read on the forward strand.
TGTTTTCGTAGGACAAAGCAGTCACAGGCAGTGACGGCTTTGACCACACATGACATCCAGGTTCAACGGCGGTATGCTGTCGGGAACACCAACACATTTCAGCATGCACAACAGCGATCCATCATCCTACGTGTTTGCCTTGCAGAACACACTCCTCGGCCTTAATGGGATAAACTTAAAGGGCGCTGGAGTGACGGGCCAAATATTCCATGAAAAACCTCAGCTCTCCGGTTCCCTGAAAGCTTTCTTGGTCAACAAATGAATCCAAGAGAGGGAGAGGAGATGACACTGCCAAAGACACCCACCACTGGCCTCCTTCTAATATCTGTCAAAATATAAATCAATAAGATTTGAAGACAAATGACTCGGCGCTGGATGTTGCAAAGCCAAGCATCCCTGCTCTGACTCTGAATTCCAGCATCTCATATGAATTTCAATGATTCTTTTGTAAACTTTTTAGATATGCATCACCTCACTCCGAGCACATGTCAGGTTATAAATCAGCGGCCCACACTCTTGATCGGGAGCCCAGTGCTGACTTCAGCACTGTCACACTCGATGGCGATAGAATGAAGGTTATCGACGGGGCCTATGGGCCAGAACACAATACAAACTCCCAGGGAGTGCCCAGTGGCACCGGGTATGGCAGAACATCTGTGCAACACATGTCCACTGTACAAACAAGGAGGGAATTGTACTCAGCAATATCACAGGAGGCTCGCAGGGGAGTCGATCAATACTTAACCCCGCTAATCCGTCCTCAACAAGATGAGCTCCCATCCTCTCGTTATGCACAACTTCACTTTTACTCTGTAATTTTCTTTGAGAACATGACATTACAGAGAACATGGCGCTATCTCCAAATTTGCGGCCTTACCAGAAAAGAAAAGTGAAATCTGATAACTCCAGATTATCTTGTGTAGTTATAGACTTCCACTGAACAGGGGATGGGATTTGAATACTCTTCTTCTCGTGTATTTAACATTTCTGTAATAAATGCTATTGTATGAGTGGAGGGCAGTGAATAAACCCTCTTTTAAAACAATAGGAATGCAGTAAGACCCGTGAACAATAGCTGTGGCATTCATGGATGTCAGAGCTCAACTCACACCCCCTGAGAAGATGTAGAAGTGCTTTATATTTCCAAATTGGATCGATACAAAAAAATGCTGCTGGAATGAACAAACTCAACCAGCTGCCGCAACTTAGAGTGAAGATGATGATGATGTGATTCTTGGATGTGAATGAGAAAAAATGCTCAATGTTTGGCTCTGAGGTGTCAAAATTGTCACGTCACTGCCAAACCCTTTCATAGAGATGAAACTTTCTCTTTAATAAGACTGCACAAGGGTTATGTAAGCTTAGACTCCAACATAAAGTCTTCCAATATGACTTTTTTTTTCATAAAATATATTTGTTATTATAATTTCCAGGAGGAGCAGAGCAATCTGTTCATTTGGAAATCAACGTATGGAAGATCACTTGTCCTGATGAATGTGACAGATCACCTGCAGTCTCTGCTCAAGTCTGCTGATGTCACGCAATGTAATGTCAAATCCTTGCTCAAATTTAATGAGCAGGCATGACCGGCTATTGAGCCCGATCCAGCAACACACATTTCATGAGGTGATGCTCCAATCCACAATAAGCAATCAGGCTACTATACAGCTGGTGTCAGGGGAGCAATACATCCTGAGCTTCATGCTGTTCGAGTACCGTCAATTACCAGCGTGGCGCTGCCCTGACGTGGGCCCGAGTATTGTTCTTGGCACCGAAGCCAAGAGAGAGAAGAGCAAGGGAGTGAGGAAGCCTAATTGTGATGTGCCATAATTTCCCGCTTGGGGCCTCTCAAGTCAGGATTTGGGTGAGGTCAAAGGTGCAATAGAGGGAGTCCATCAGAGGCACAGCGTGCTGAAGTCATCTGTACAGAGTTATTCGCGGTGAGGTGAAAGCAACTTGGTCAGACAGGAGACCTAATCAGATTTCAAAGTAAACACAGCGCCGCCGGCTCCACAAGGCTGAGTCCAAACATTGTTGCTAATTGCATCTGTCTTCATTTTCCGCAACTCACTGTACGACACCAACGAAAGAGAAATCTAGATGGAACAGGAACTAGTTCAAAACCACAGAGAGCACCTCAATGTTACCTCAATTTCTAGTCCATAACTGTTCATTTTAGAGATTGCCAACTCTGATTGCTTCTGTCAGAAATCAAAATATAATGTCTGTGAAGTGTTTCTACATGGAATATTTCTCTTTTTTTCTTCTTCTTCATACAAAGAGACTAAAAAGGAAAATATATATATGCTTGTCCCATGCGCCATATGTGGGAGCTTCCAGAGCATGGAAACCTACGTAAGCACCAGTCAAGTCGAACAATTTGGGTTTTCAAATGGCTGCAATTGATCTCCCATATTGTGACATTTCTGTACAAGAGAGCTGCTCCAAGTTAAACAGGCGCCTTATGTCAAGAGGCTTTTTTTCACCACCACATCCAGATGCATATCAAAGTTATGGACAGTTTGTTAAAAGAGCGCTTTTATCATCGTGTCCTGAAATCCCAGGAGTCACACCCGCTGCATGGTGTTTATTGCAGGTCACTATTAGGGCCCTGGACCTCAATGGCACCTTGGCAGACAGGGGAAGCCCTCTACCCCTGAGGACAGCGTGTGATTGTTTTAATGTGGTAGCCTTGGTATTTCATGTTCCAGCAAAAACCCAACCACATATCAACTGACTGCCATGTGCAGACTTGAAAATTACAAGCGAACAGATCGCCAGAGCTGAGCGTAACTTAAACTGTGCACAGTGTTATTATTTGTATCCTTGACAGGGGTGATGACATTTCATCATTCTGTTGTGCGCTCGCAGTTGCCCATTACTGATGATGCTGTTTGACCATATCAGTGTCCTTCAGGGGAAAAACAAAAGCCTCGCCTCGATGCCCTTTCACAACAGAGCATCGACAAAGTATGCCTAACAGCCGGCTATGTGCAGCGAGCACCACTGGATATGACATCAGATCTCTGAAATGTCTCTGTAAGCAAGTTTTTGCTGAGTCCATCAACAAGTGTGTAATGTGGTAAGAGAGAAGTGTGTAAGCAAGCATACACAGCGAGGGGATGAGATTTACAGAGGCTCCTGAGGGAAATCAGGATAAAATGGTAGATGTGCTTGGAAAGCACATTTCATATTTTCAGAAGAAGCTGATAGATTCCAGCCGAGTGTCCTACCCAATACTTAGAAGGGGAATTATATAAAAAAGGGAAATGGAGCATGAGAACGACATCATCTGGATTGTGAATGTCTGCTGTAGCCTACTAGTCATCATGGTGTTACTGTCTGCTGAACAGTGCATTCTGTATGCATGTCGGTTTACAGTATAATCACATTCGTGACATCCACAACATGTCATTATCACCAGTTTGAACTCAACCTGAATGTAAATGATGGGAAAAACATGTACTATGTTTCTCGATGTCAAGTGAATCATGTCACATCTCAAAGCATTATAGAACAGAAATTAAATACATGTACATAAATAAATAAATAATAATAATACAAATAATGACAATAATAATAATAATAATAATAATAATAATAATAATAACAATCCATTAAACAAAAGAAGACAATACAAATAATATTTTATAAACGTCAGGACCGCCTTCGGATGACGAGCCCGTGACGTAGGCATGCTGTATGTTGTCATAGGAGAAAAGATGGCGTCGGTGTCGGAAATGTACGATGTAGGATGGGAAGGTAGGACGAAATATAACATCGATTCTTCTCAAGTATCACTGAGGCATGTTTTCATATTTTCTGAAGGCATCCGGCGCGTCCTTGTGCACGTAGAGCCGCCGCTGTCCCGCAACGAGGATCCGACCCAACGACACGGCGTGGAAAGTAGTCGGCTAACGCTAAGTTAGCACGGTGTGCTAACCTATCGGTTTTGTGCGTCCAGATGATAATCCCGGTTTAAATGCTCCCAGGTTCAGTTCAGGTAATCAGGTGATGATCGTGTAGAAGCAGCGGTGGTTAAACAATAGACAGCGATGTTTGTCTGTTTAAAGACAGCCCCCCCCCCCCCACCACCACCACCACCACCACCCACCTACACGTCTGTTAGCACGTTAGCATGGTCATGTACTGTTAGTAATGGCTCGACTACGGTGACGCTGTTCATTATCTTTGATCACAGTCATCCTCGTGGTTTTAATATCTTTGTCCGCAGAGATGAGAGACAAGCTGCGTAAATGGAGAGAAGATAACTGCAGAAATAGTGAACAGATAGTGGATGTTGGTGAAGAGCTCATCAGTGAACACGGATCTAAACTTGGAGATGACAGTAAGTGTGCCAACACTGAATAAATAATCATATCATTTCACATCATGACGGAGAAATTACGAGCACAAGTACACACTGAAGAGTTGGCATAATACCACCACACGCTTTGTTATTTTCTCATAAAAGATTGAGAGTCTTTTATTTAAGTTTGTTTTTGTAACATTAAAACCGGTGACATAACAAAAGAGAAAATGATGGCCTTCATGGTAAACTCACTGGAGCAGAGGAAACATCTTTGTTTTGATTATAACACAATGAACACTTTCTTACACTCCCCTTGTGGCAGCTCTCGCATCACTTTATTGAGATGCGTGCAACTTTTGTTCACAATTTAAAAACACCGTTGAATGTGAATTTCTTGTTTTGTAGAGTCTAAAACCGCTGAATATCCTTCAGTAAAAAGAGCCAGGCAAATGGTATTGACTGTGAGTTCATCCGTACGGCTGTGGGAGATAGGATTGAACTAAGTGGGTGATTTTCTGCTAGCTACGTTTTTTTCCTCTCCTCTCTTCTGTGGTATATATTTTCCTTTGGATACATTTCTGAACAGGATGCTCAGTTTCCTGCGAAGTGGAAAACACAGATAGACACAGTAGTTGTGGCTGACAAGACAAATCCAGGAATCCAGGATAGCTTACATTAAAGAGATGCGTAGGTGATTAAAGGCTGAAGGATAAAAACTTACTTTGGCAAAGGATGAATGGAGACAGATTAAGATTTTCATATCTTTTGGTTTGTTGGATAGACAACTTCACGAATAATAATCAGGTATATTATTAGTGAAAGCAGAAAATTACTTTAATCCTGACATACCGTAAACAGGAATACAGCACAAGACAGTAACTTTAATGGTGTAATAGTAGGCGTAGTCTGTTGCATGGCACCATTGTACAGTAGGGGTGTGCCATATCATGTCATAAACGATAATATTGGTGTAATTCTAATTATTTGATTTAATTTATTTAATCTTTTGTCTTGTTGAGGTAATGATGTCATACTGTTGTGCAGCTTAACAGTATGATGTACGTTACATACGTAACTAAACACAGCAACAACAAACATGGCTGAGTGAGGCTCCACGGTAGAGTTAAGTTATTCCTAAAAAAAGGTAGCAAGTTGTTTGGTTACTACAAATCAGATGTACAACAAAACACGGTAATATGTTCATTTAGACATATCAAAATCAAACACTTTGTTTTGTGCCAGAACGACACTGAATTTTTTTGGGCCGATGTTGATACCAATTTAAGGGAGTAGAAAAATTTCCATATTGCTGATATTTTTTTTATATAGAGTATAGAAAAACATTTTTTTTTGCAAATATCCCTCAAATGTGGTCATCAAACACTTGTGACAAAGAAATGTAATGGAGGCAGGATATTTTACAGTTTGTTGTTCGGGTTGACATCAGTGCACTGAAACAGTGAACTTCATTTGGAATTAAAATAACTCTAAATGAAGAAATACAAAATAGAACAATTTCTAATTTACTACAGACATTTTTATCTTCATTATTTTCTGTAAAAAAAAGTTTTCATGTTGGCCAACATATATGTCTATACAGATAAATCTGTGATAGGCCAATATCAGCCAGTACAATTGACCCTCGAATATATTGGTCAGGCTCCACCATTTTGTTGCAATTGCATGTTTTTGAAATTAATAATAATATTTTGTCAATATTTTCTTATATTGTCACTATTACAGAAATATCATGGCATTACTTTCGGGCCATACCACCCACCACTAGTGTCCATTACACTGTTCATTTCTTCAGAATTTATTTTTGACGCAATGACGAGTTTTACCTACAATAAACAAATTAAAGGTCTTGGTTTCCTTTGTAACCAAACTGTCCTGCTGCAATGCTCCATAAAACTCTCCCTTTTCCCCGAGTCATTATGATTCATACAGTCCTCAAAAGCGGCGGATAAACACTCAACATGCCATGCTTTTATTGAAACCAGCTCTTAAATTGGCTGTGAAATGAGGAGGCAATTATCAAAACAAGAGTTGGAATCATTAAAGTCCCGAAAAACTCCAGGCATTTGTTTGTTTTGGCATAACCTGCCCGTTTTTGGGTGGAGCTGGGTTTTATTATTCTTTTCAATTAACGGGTTGTTCATTTGGCTGAACATGTCCAGTTTGCTTGTCAAATCTGTCTGTCTAACATGCTGTATTGATTCCATTAATTGGATTCTGTTGCCAGACTATATTAGTCGGCATGTTATAATGTTTCAGTTGACTGAAAGAAAAAATATTTCAATAAACATTTCATGGTTTTAGAGCTGACCACAGAGTGAAACATGTTAAAGGAATGGTTGTGCTTGTACTGTTGGTGGTGCTCAACATATACCAGGGCTGAAATTTTCAGACTTTCTGGAGAATGATTTCATTTATCTAAAAGAAAAAAAAAAAAAAGAAAAAGAAAAAAAAAAAAAAAAAAATCACATTTGACTATATTAAAAGTATTTATGTATTAAAAAGGTCTTTGTACAAGAGAAACCTCATTAAACATCATGCAGTAGGAAATAGACAGAATTGTTAAAGAGACACTGTTACATCATTCATAAATAATTCTTCTTTAATAAATTTTAGTCGCAGTAAGAAAAAGTAAATATTTAGAATGTTCATGTAAATATATCGCGAATGCATTAACGTCACCCACTGATCAAATTCATTTAATAGCGTGTTTCTGTTGAAACTGATACCTACCTTTTTTGTGGTTAATCAGAACAGACACATGATGTTGTTAACCCAACCACATGAAGCTGTCCAAACCTGCTTTGGTATGAGATCTATAGTAACTGTTAACACAGTCGCACCACTCAGGCCAAATGAGGATTTATAGACATATTAGTGCAGCTACTTTATTTTCACAAAGCATCAACAGTGTGTTTATCAATGTTAGCAGAGGTTCTTATTCAAAAAGTAGCTCCCCTCTTTTCAAACCACCCGAAGTGTGTCTCTTCTCCTTTTTTCTTCTGGTACTGTAAAATATCATCTTTTCCATCTTTCATCCATGTGAGTACAGAGTGTGCGGAAGACATCTAATAACGAGGAAAACAAATTAGAAGTGAGAGTGGAGGGTAATTTTCACATCGTCCAACTTTATTCTTAAATCCAGAGGTGATTATAACAACGTTTTTCCTTCATAATGGTACATTTAATGTCCTTAAGTGTAACATGAGTACTGAAATTAAGTTAGTTTTACTACCAACTAACTGCTGGCAAATAAAGGGCATGACTAAAGCCTTGCACAAGGGTGTTGCATATGTCAGTGTTTTTGCATTTGTGATTATTATGGTTATTATGAATATTGCGGTGCTGTCCAAGTTTTAAATGAATGCATGTTTTTGAAGGTTTTCTTCGATGTATGTCATAAAGAAAATAGTAAATGTAGCATTATGTGTTAATGAAACGGAACAGTTCTTTTTTTTAATGGACTCTTAAGCCGTTGATTCACATCATGAAAGCTGGTTTATGTGAGTAAAAAACATCACTGGCAGCTGTTGGGGACCGACTCTCAGTTTGTGCGTCAAGTGTACACTTCGATGTATAATTTTTTTTCATGTTACACCACAGTGGAATGGAAAGGGCGTTAACACTGTCTTCTTTGTCTGTCTCTTCTGCCCAGTATGGATTATTTATGAGCAGGTGATGATCGCAGCGCTGGACTGCAGTCGGGATGACTTGGCTCTGGTGAGTTTTTACCGTGCTTCCTCACACACCCAAAGAGCTTCAAAAGCAATCGTTCAGTCTCTCGCAGCCATTCCTGCTTTGCGGCACCCGCGCTGCCAAATGTGAAAATCTGATTTTTATTTGGCCAAGTGGTATTACTCTGTCTGTACTTTGGAAAAACAATTTACTGAGAGTTGGAATTAGAGGGTGTAGCAAATGAGTGGAGAAGCATGCTTCAAGTGTTAGCTGAACTTGGCCATCATTTATGGAGTTCAACATTTTTTCCCCCCGTAGGATTTAGTTGCCATCGTAAAGCTTCATGTGATGTTTCGGGGTTTACGTTTAGAAATGTTCACTTCTCTGAAAAGGGTCAAATCTTCACGGGACAGAAAAAGACACGGCAATTGAAATGGTTCTTCTCCAATCAGTATGGATGTGACGACTCCCCCTGGCTAAATGAATGACTCATTGAGTACCGAGAAGGCAGAACTCAGTCATTAGAATTAGCTGTCTGTTGGCTATCCTCTCAGCCCTGCTGCCAGACTTTTAAAAAAAGCACAAGGACCATACTTGAGCTGATGAATAGCAATCCCAGTCACACTGCAGATTTTTTTCCATCTCATTCAGGATAATGCCGAATGTTATTGTAACCATTCCTCACGTCTTTCACTTCTCTGTGATCAAACCGATTCCTGCTCTGCGTAGAGGAGGAAGAAAAAAGTAGCAGCGCAAATCCTCACTCTCCTTTTTATAGTAGCAAACGTGCTTGTTTAAATGAGTAACAGAGAAACATCAGATTCTCTAACATCTTTTGACAGTCTGTTGTTTTATCAGTGAATTATGTTTGTTTAGCTGCAATACGGAACAAGCCTGACATTTTCAAGACACGTGATTGGTATCAGAAAACCATGGCTATTTGTGTGAGCACAAGAGTGTAACATAAAGGTTCTATAATTGGTCTCTCTCCTGCCCACATCCTTTTACAGACCTGTCTACAGGAACTGAGGAAGCAGTTTCCAGATAGCCACAGAGTGAAGCGATTAACGGGCATGAGGCTGGAAGCTTTGGAAAGGTAAGCATTAGACACCGAGAGAGAAGAGGAGGCACAAAACAAACAAAAAAAGCACAGTCAGTCATACAGTTCTGTTTGGTACTTTGGGAGGATCGGGGGAATGAAAGTGTTAGCAGATCCTAAGTGGTACAATGGTCTGGGTGTGTGTGAAGTACAGTATGTGTGTGGGGTACAGTGTGTTTATGTTGGATCACCCAGCATTCCTTTTGGAGCAGAGGGGAGCGGAGAGAGGAAAGGTTCAGTGCGGGGTAGTCCTGTGGCCCTTTAGCTTGAGTTAGGGATTCCCGGGAAGGAAGTGGTTGGATCCCACTGTTATTCTGGGGGTCCCTCAGTCGTCTCTGGTTTCTGTTCCACTGTTGTTTCCTTATTTTGTTACTCCTCCTCTCTCTCAGTTTTTTTTTCCCTCTTTCCCCTCCCTATTTTCATGCTTTACTGTCCTGTTTCGGTCTCTGTGCTGCGAGTATGTCTTGGCCCTGTAAATATTGACATGTCGCCACAATCACAATGGAGGGCTCGAGGAAGAAAGATAAACAGGGGTATTTCAGTCTGCCCTGAGCTGAAGTAAGGGGAATTCAATCTGTTTACTACCTCGCTCACATTCCCCGTCCAGATCACCGTTGCTGGTTTATCGGTTATGTCAGAGTTTATGTGATAATTGAGAGTGATTGCTTCGGCACTGTCAGATTAAATAAACGGCACACAGGGATCTAATTGGCAGCAGACAGAGCTGCACATGAATGACACAGCTTCAAACAGTAAGGCCCTTCCCCTCCACACACACACACACACACACACACACACACACACACACACACACACACACACACACACACACACACACTTTGTTCCTAAATAAATAAAGCAAATCAAAGTGGCTCGTGAGTGGTTGCCTGGTGCCATCTGAAATCTCCCAAAGTGTGGCTGAGTAATAAAGTGAATGTGAGGGAAGCATCAGCGCTGGAAGTGGGGCTGCTCATTGCTAATGGGAACCAGAGTTGCTTCTGTCTGTTGCAGCCGGTGGGCGGGACAGTTTCTGATCACAGAGCCGTGCCTTTGGCTGCTGAGACGTCAGCGTTGCAGATTGCCACGAATAGAAAAAGGATTCGGAGTCATCCTTCAGCGCATAATTAGACCTGACAAGTGAAGTGCACATGCCTCCTGTTGCTAGATTTCTTTCCAGTATGATTTGATATTTACAGCTCATAAATTTCTCCGTTAAACAGAATCGCGTGGGCTCTGTCCAACAGTTTGAGGCGCACTGTGTTGGATATTGTTGCTTATCAAATTCATGTGGATGTGCTGGGGTATAATGTATGGGTCAAGAGACAGACAACTGAACCAGCAATTTAGCCGCAGATCTGGACAGATGTAAAAGCAGCAATTTCATTTGTTTATAGGTGAAATCCAACTGAATACAATCAAATGAAAATCCAATCTTCAAAACAGGCGGCTCTGTTTGTATTGATTTCATGACTCATTGTGAAGTGATATAAGCCTCTCACAATCTCGGCTGTGCGACCAGCAACTTAACTTAAACGAGTGTTTATTTCTTCCTTCAGATCACCGCTGATTTCAATACAGCCCGACTGTAATCACAGAGACCTGCCACGCTGTATACAGAGACTTGATTAGCTTAAACGCTGTTTGATTTCCCCACCACCTAATTCTGCCCGACTGGGATTGGTTAACAAACAAATTTGTATTCTCTTTCTCCTTCTGAAGGTACGACGAGGCCAACAAGCACTACGATGCCATTCTCCAAGACGACCCCACCAATACGGTAAGACGGAGACGCAAGGCAAGAAAGGGAAAAGTCCCTCCGCTCAGCGTTGTACTTTGCTTCACTTTGTGGTCTCAGCTTTTTGGAGGGCTTTAAATCTGTCGAGGCGCATTGGTGTTAGCGGTGGGAGTTAGCTAAGTTAAACTCCCCTTGGCCTTTCTGGCCTCGACCGCAGCGCTGATCAGCCTATCACCCACACAACTGAGAAGTGTTTCGGTGAGGAGGCTGGTTGGTTGGGGGGGGTGATTCATGGCCATGGTCAGTGGCAGACATGTTTGGTGGAAGTAAAGCGTAAATAAAGGGCCGGTCTTTGAAGATGGTGATTTACAGGACCTTTCGGACCCCCACCCTGAGTGAACAGGGCTAAGTTGCTGTGCCGCCGTCTCCTTTGCAGGCTACTGGCTTCAGGTGCACAGTGTGCTGCGAGCTAAGCAGACAAGTCTGAAATAAGCCTTGTTTCTCCGAAGCTCTCCCCTCGCTATCGTCTCAATTTTCTGGTCCTCTCTTTGAAATGACTTGCAGAAGCTCGTCTAAGCGGTGTTCTGCCAATCCCACATCTCCATCCCCAAACATAATGTACCTGCTGTTAATTGTTTCCATGAGGACATGTGGCCACGCAAGAAAATAAATCTTTTAAAGGGTTTTCAAAAGAAACCATGACCCTATTTATTTTGGCTGTACCCCTCCCCGCCTTCCCCCAAAGATGTTCAACACGTTTCCTGTGCCATGGTGACATATGGATTGCTTTAGATGTGTTAAACATTTTCTCTCAGCTGGCAGTATGCGTAAGAGACACATCATAGACATTTGTACTTTGGATGCCATGCGAGGAGCGTTCACATCGTCAGCTATGTGTTTTAAACAAATAGAAGCCTTACTGAAAATACTAATAATCCTGAATTCGCTCTGGTGCACCCCACATCGCCTGCTCTCGGTGTGGCACGGAGACAGAGCCTCCTCGTCTTCGTCCTGCCCCGTGGAAAGCCACAGCTACTGCCTCCCACCGAGCTCCCTCTCGCTCCCACCTTCACTTTGTCGAGAAGATCTCTGTTTGTTTTACGCTTTTGTTGCTGTTGGAAGTTTGCACGTCGGATTGGCAGGTCAGCGTTTAAAACCGTGGATATGACTGTTTTCACTGGCAGCTCCATTTAGTTATATTTCAATTTAAAAGAGTGCTTGAGGCACAGAATATGTTATCTTGCAAAGCAACATGGTGATCGAACGTAAGTCACAACAAAAAAGTTCATGAAGTGTTCAAGCATTTCTGCACTACATACAATCTGAAGTGGTTAAAGTGAAATTAGAATGTTTTGTTTTAATTATTCTTGATACTAAGTGTATTCATTTGCATTGATAGTGACGCTGCATAATGCAAGTGCCTATGGTTGGGGTTCAATAGCATTTGAACAAATCCAAAATCAACAAATTACTTTTTGAATCCTTTATCAAATCTCATTATGTTTAGCTTTTATCGTGCGCAACGAAGGTCACGTAAGGTATTCATAAAGACAACTCAAAAGATTTAGTTTACATCTGTAATCACCTGTTAAAGCTACAAACTATGTTATTTTCTTGTAACACTTTGTAATTGGTGCAAATTGCTTTGCATTCATCCTCTGTTTTGACAATGGGAGTTGCAATTCCAGCAAATCCCATGGCACCTCCCCGGCATGGCACAGATCTAATGCAGATTGCTGGGACATCCTCGGAAAGGGAACGGTCTGTTTCCTGCCACCCTCGTAGGCACAGGCTGTCAGTCAAACGCTGGACTGCGAAGGGAGCAAAACAGACAAATATGTCCTCTGTCCCTGGGATGTTAACCTTAAACCTCTTTCCCACAGTCCCAAGTCCTCAATGGGTGTAGTGATGGAGGGTGGGCCCAAGATATGATGACATCACCTCGGTCACCTGTCTTGGCGTGAGAGCAGTCTCCTCCCTTCATGTAGTCCAACATGCTCTTAAGATTCGGGCAGGGGATGGGCCTGACAAATGGCGGAAAATTGGCGACCACAGGGAAGACTTGCGAGGCATCCCAGCATGCGAAGCAGAGATTGGAAACTGAGCTGTTGTAATTACAGGCTGTGGAATAGATGTGGTACCCATTAACCAAAATTGTTGAATCAACAAAAATTGCTCAAGGTTTTTTTGCCGTGGCGCTGTCCAAAAAATGCTTCAAACTCTTAGCCCTTCCATTGCTCGCTATGTTCCAATACCTACAGCAATGAGCTGGCAAAATTCTTGTCTGCGTGCATAAATGCAATTTTTCCACCTTTTTTTTTATGTCTTGTGAGTTTTTCGAATGGTTCGTTGCCCACAACATTCGAATACAAGCATGTACCAGTTTAATATTTGTTTGACATTGTGTGGACTCAATGATTACGCTAATATTGAATTCCAACGCTCTCATTTCACCCTAATTGTTCAATATAAAAAGCTAGTATTTCTTAAGTAAGCCATTGAGGTCACATTGATGACTCCTGAGGTTGACCCACAATCATATGCAATTACAGATTCATTGCGGGACAAGGGTGTGTATATTATATGTGAGACAAGTGATCTGAAATTTAAAGCCTCAATTCAGAATTTATTGACCACATTAATGTGAAGTATATTCTCAAAACTAATGAAAGGAGATTGACTTACAGATTAAAAAATAAAATCATTTTTGGTAAGAGATCAACCATGCAGCTGTACACTGTATAAACAAACCTTCAACAGCATTCGAGAAATATTAATATCTGTCTAGACTTCTCTTTAGCTCCTTCTCTTCCTTTTTTCCGGAGTCCCGACTTCAAATCAGTTCAGTGTGCTCGGTGTGCCACCCTTGTTGTGATATTTCTTATTATAAAGGAAGGTTGCGGTAGGTCGTAGCATAGGGCCAGGGGTGTTGTAAATAACCCAGTCCTCACTCCTAAGGTCTCCTCACAGCGCTAATTAAAAAAGAATCTCGACAACAGAGGGATCAGACCCGCTGCCAGTTTTTTCTGGATCATTAGTCAGGAGAAAGAAGGAGAGAGAGGAGTGGTTTGGAATTGCTTCTCGTTTAATAAAGTGCTCTGTGACTCTTCTGGGCTACCAACTTCCATATGTTCCTTTGAGCCCCAAGTGGTTCTTTATCTGGGGGGGAAAAAAGTTGGAGGAGAAGAGAAGTGATGGTGGGAGCACACAAGTGCAAAAATCTAAATTCACTGCGGTGTTTGTTCCATTTTTTTAAATTTTGTTTCTGCTTTCCCCTTTTTGGTTTCAGATGAGGAAAGATCTCACATGCTTGTCATTTAGTCTGAAGTGAGTTTAAATTGCTGAATTTCACATAGCATCAAGTTCTGGTGAAATGCACTGGACGTGAAATGGTGTGATCTCTGTTTTAGAGTCATAAGACATTAAAGAGGAAATTTTTTAAATTTTATTTAATTTTATTCACTTTATTAATCCCCGAGGGGAAATTTCTTCCCTACAGCAGGGGGGCTCTCAGGGGGGAGCTGCTGCAGTAGGCTGCCACTAGCGCGGCGCCAGGTAACCTGACCTTAGGTACATGTTTTTGGATGATGGGAGGAAGCCGGAGAACCCGGAGAGAACCCACGCAAGCACAGGGAGAACATGCAAACTCCGCACAGAAAGGCCCAGGACCGGATTCAAACCCGGAACCTTTTTGCTGTGAGGCGACAATGCTAACCACTGTGCCACCCGAAATAACTGATTGACCTGTTGTAGCTCCTTGTTGTTTGATTAATTATAACATCAGTTTCATTCAAGCTGCCTTTAGACCACCCTCATTTTACAAATATGCACTTCTGCTGTTGTTCAGTGTGTTTGGGAATAAGGTGTGCTGCTGATGTTGGAATCTTTCTTTGTTTTAGGAAGATGTTTTTTTTTTTTTTTTCCCTCTCTGGGGAGCTAAAATACGGTTTGTCAGTGGAGGCTGCCCTGTCTCAGCAGGTCTCTGTCCCAGCTTGATGGATAAGTGGATTTCTTGTGATGGCGGTGTCAGAGGAGGCCCAAAATTTACAGCCCTCTAGACGTGACTCATGCACAAGCCCTCAATGGCTTTGGTTATGAGTATTGGAGAGGAAGCCCCACTCAATCAAGTGCCAGTCCATAAATAAAATCTGCTGTGGCAGGGCAGTGCACTCCTAATGGAGTAGCAGCCTCCTGTTAAGGTTTTCACTCACTATCAAAAGAAGGAGAAGGGAGGGAGGTGGGAGGTGAGAGGAGGGCGAGGGGGGGGGAGGCAAACATTTGGAAAAGTCCGAGCAGCAGGAGTAATACTTTCTAATTCAGATTGATGAGAATCTAATCCACTTTAAGGTCAGTTCAACATCAAAAAGTAGCGGAAAGCAATTTTGAGCTGATGTCAGTGGGGCTGGTGCAGCGCTCGATGCGTGCCGTGCCGGCAGGAAGACGGGCGTTGGGGTTTGGAGACGTGTGCCATTTTCCCCACTTGGTTAGGGGATGACTCACCACTTTATCTCAGCCACTGAGCTCCGACTCCCAAACATTGACTCATAATGTGTGTCCATCTCCTGTTGGACATGGCCGCTAACTATCTCCAATTACATCTCGATACGCTTATTTTCATTTAAGTCCCACAGTAATTTAGACTGTACAATAACTCACCTCTGGCAAAATCCATCACACAACAATAACACCGTTGTCTGTTGTCTGTTTTTCTTTGTTGTTTAAATATGTGTATATATATATAAAAAAGAAGCTTTGCACTATTGTTTAGTTCGTTTTAATTTCATTTTTCTATTTTATTTTATTGTATATACTGTGCATTTTTATATTTAATATTTTTTACTGTTATTTTATTTCTTTCCTGTATCTATAAATGCTGCTGTAGCGAAAGAATTTCCCCTTGGGGATTAATAAAGTAACTAACTATCTGTCTGTCTGTCTGTCTGTCTGTCTGTCTGTCTGTCTGTCTGTCTGTCTATCTATCTATCTATCTATCTATCTATCTATCTAATGACAAAATTAACTTCATTGCTTTAAGTGTCTTTATATCTGTTGTGATACCAGAGTGCAGATTCCTCTCATAAAAAAAATTATTCAGTGTGATGGCGGAACTTGAAGGAGGATTGTGGTGGCCTGAAAAGACACTTAAACTCACAACTCTTCCTGCTCTTTACCCCCTCAGACAAACACTGGAGGAGCTGAGTTACTAATCCTGTTTACTCTCTGCTCTACAGGCAGCGAGGAAGCGCAAGATCTCCATACTGAAGGCCCAGGGGAAAGGTGCCGAAGCCATCCGGGAGCTCAATGAGTATCTGGAGCAGTGAGTGTTTCTTACAGAGGGGGGAGAGGGTCAACCCCCCCCCCCCCTCCTTCACCTCCCTCCTTGCCCCCCGGCTTTTTATTTTAATTAAAAATGAATCTGCTTTCAATACAGCTTGCACAACTTGAGCATAAAAATGCCAACAAACTCTTTCTCCCGCCTTGATAGCAGCAATACTCTCATTATTGTCTTTGTAATGAGCAGTGGCAAACTTATAATTTTAACTTTACTGCACCACAAATACATTTAATATGTTTGAGGGAGAAGGTTTAATGTCATTTTTTTTTGTTTACAGGTTTGTTGGGGACCAAGAAGCATGGCACGAGTTATCGGAGCTCTACATCAACGAACATGAGTAAATACATTTTTGTATGATTTGAACCCTTGATAATGTTTTCAGGAACCATGTTTCAGAATCTAGGATGATTTACTTTTCACTTCCAAGTGCAATAAAGCACAACAATCTTGAATTTAGCCAAAGAAATTATTAACTACCATCAACAAAAGTTGGCAAATATGGGTATCTAAGTTGAATTACAATGATGTTTATCAAACTTTTCTTTTGAAAAAAGGTTGAGTCACTTTTTAGTGTCCATGCGTCCACACAGGCTCGCTGCTCGCTGTGACAGCGGGGCCACATTTACCCCATTATGTTCTTTGAACAGCTTTCATTCTTTGTGGCTATACTGTGACCCACCTTTGCAATTACAACCCATTTAAGCTCATAAATAACTCATGAAAAATACCATCTGAAGCTATAAATTGCCAGCATCAAAAAATCTATTTCTGTCATAACTAAGAGGTATTTTGCTGACTGATTTCCAAACAGCATCACCACGTTCGTCATCGTCTCACGAGCAGGGACGGACATCCGGTGTAGCAAAATTCCTACATTTAGATTTGACGTGTATTTGTTGAGACCAATACTTATGATAGAAAACGTGACTTGGCAAGACAGCCGTATGTTGGGGTTGTTTCTGTCAGTTTAACGAGGCTTCACATCAGACTGATGGCTTGATCTCCAGAGGTGCCGTCGGATGGCTACAATGGAAGGCGTTGAGATGCCTAACTCAGCCAGGGGTCTGAATGGAGCCCTGTCCATGTTTGTCACATGAGAGTAGTTTAATAGGATTTCAGCCTTAAGCCCCCTCTCCTACATATGAGAGCAGAAAGACTCCCCGGCCTCCCGCTGATATCTCAGTTGCCACGGAGAATGGCCGGACAGACAAGAGCATCGTGAGGAAAAAATAATTTTGTTTGTGTCACCTTTTATCCGTCCTTAATTGTCTGGGGCTCAGAAGTTAGTGAAGCAGAGTCTGCAGTTTTTGTATCTACTTTTGTGTGTGTGTGTGTGTGTGTGTGTGTGTGTGCGTGCGTGCGTGCGTGCGTGCGTGCGTGTGTGTGTGTGTGTGTGTGTGTGTGTGTGTGTGTGTGTGTGTGTTTGCGCACGCTTGACTCTGTGGCTGCTCGGTTGCTCCGGGACGAAGGCCGTGGCAGCAGGAATGTGTAGCACGGTGAGAAGGCTACTTATTGGATATTTCGTGCTTTTGTCTGGGAGGCTTTATTGCTGTAGTAGCCAGAGGAAATCCAAGGGTGAGCGGATTATCTCCCGGCTTATCCCAACACTTCTAATATCGCACCATTCACTCCCACAGCCCCTTATCTACAGGCGTGTCAATTTCTTTTCTTTGTTTTCTTTATTTTGGGTTACAAACTCCCTGTTTCCCCTCCTCCTCCTCTTCCGGACAGCCGAGCATTATCACACAGTCTTTTCCAGAGGGATGGAGCGAGAGGGCTGAGAGAGAGAGAGAGAGAGAGAGAGAGAGAGAGAGAGAGAGAGAGAGAGAACACTTGCTGTGAAATTCCCAGGAGAAGGTGGTGGCACTTTTCTTACCCCCCCCCCCCGCCCTCCCCCTTCCCCTGCACCCCCTCCAGCCAGAGAAAACAGAAGTTGATGGAGAAGCGAGCAAGAGAAATAAACTCTCCTCCCCTCACTGCGCAACACCCTGGAAGCTAAAAATAAACAAAGTGTGTCTGCCTCTCCGTTGTTAGGTCTGTAGCAGGCATCAGCATTACCGCATTAAGAATGTAATTAATAGCCTCTGAGGTGACACTGTTAAAACAACCCGCATGCCAGTGATGTTTAACCAGGAGATATTGTGTCTGTTTGCAAGTATCGCACGGAGCCACCGTCGGAATCTACTCCTGGCTCTCCCTCTGACCCAAATTATGAGACTGTTCAACAAAATTGGACCGGTCATTCAAAATTGCAGGATAAATAGCAATAATTTTTTCAAACATACTTTGCGCAGTCTGAATTCATTTTTGTCTCGTACACAGTCATAAATGTGGTATTAAAATGGGGGAAAGCCACTGCTGATGGTTTTACTAACCTCCAAGAGAAACAAATATGACTCTCGCAGTCTCGCACATGATGGTGACTACAACCTTGCTGGAGCGCTGTGGTGAAGAGGGAGCTTAGGAGCTGCCATGGAGAGGAGCAGCAGGAGCAGTTTGGGGGTGGAGGGTTAGACGGCTTTGAGGAAGAGCAGCAGAGGTAACGTTCTGGCTCTGGTACAAGACCCTGGTTGGCTCTGATGCAGGCCGTGGCCACTGCACGAGCACATCTGAAAGTCTTTATGGAAAGGAAGTGGTAATTGTAAGCACCCCCGCCCCCCAACCTTTCAAGCTCTCTGAACCCCTCCTCCCCCCCCCTTTCTACTCAACCCCTTCCCACTGTTTATTTCTTTCTTTCTGTGTCCCCACCTTTGTTTCCCTCCTATGCTGTTAATCTTTCAGATAGTTACCATGGTGGACTTTTAGTCGACTGATAAGTTCCTCACATTGTATCAGGCAACATTTGGACCATTTTCTGTCCTGCAAAAAAAAATAAAAATCCCTTTTTTTTCTCCCACGCATTGAAAATGTATGTATCTATGCTTGTGTAGAAGCCCGTTGGGTGTTTCCGGTCTTGTTTTGACTGACAAGGTTTGTTCAGATACTTTTAAAATGTTGCGAAGCAAATAAAAAAAAAAATGGCATCGCTCCAGTTTTGTGTCGGTAGGTCTGCCTCTGCCTCGGTCTGTGTGTGCTTGCTTGCATTTTGTTTGGTGCACAGACGTTTTACGGCTTGGTGTCCAGTGATATACTGTATCTCGGCTCGTCTTGGCCTGGTCCTGTGAGGGGGGAAAACTGTGTTTTAGAAGTGGAGTGGCAGCAGATTAGTGTGAGGTCAACAGCTCAGCAGTCTGCTGCTGAGAAGTGATCTCATCTGAGTATAGGCACAGTGTGCCAGCTCTTACTGTAGTGCTGACCTCATGAAGGTAGTTAACTACACATTAAAGGAAGAAAAAACACACAGACGGACAAGATTGATTCTCAGTGTCCCCAAAGGAGGAGAATCACCACATGAGATAGGCGTTTACCTTTGCCAGCCATCTGGGAGGTAAATAAACCTTATGTCATCTGAAGGATCCTTACACATCTCTACGTTATAAGTCTGTCACTTGTAAACTGACCCGTGTGCCGTGTAGTTTCAATTCAGATTTATACCTGTGAATTTATTGGGCATGGATGTTGTGCTTCACAGTTGAGCAAGCTGCAGGATGACACATCCACAGCTGTATCAATCGGCTGACTGTTTTCCTTGTCATGTCCACAGCTATGGAAAAGCTGCGTTTTGTCTGGAGGAGCTGATGATGACCAACCCTCACAATCACTTGTACTGTGAGCAGTACGCTGAGGTAGGTACCCGCCGGGACGTCCGTCATCAAGCAGGGGGGGCAAACTGGAATAAATGGAAGCTGTCTGTGAATGACGCCTCTTTCTTACACCGAGAGACACCGACACACACTTAACGTCACCGGGAATATAGCCCCATGAAAAAAGATGTGTTTACACGGGGCGGTCATGTGTTGCTTATTCAGGTGTCGTTGCCCGAGCTGCCCTTCAGCGCTGCTTATTGGCCGTGTTTAATGCCTCCTCACACAGGTGAAGTACACTCAGGGGGGGCTGGAAAACCTGGAGCTGTCCAGAAAGTATTTTGCCCAGGCGCTGCGGCTGAACAACCGAAACATGAGGGCTTTGTTTGGTCTGTACATGGTGAGTACTGCTTTGCATGAAGAAAGAGTGAGAGTGAGATAGAAAGAGAAGGAGAGAAAGAAAAAAAAAAAAAAAAAAACAGTAGAACCTCTTTTGTAACCCTGTGGTTTGTCAAGGTTGAGGCCGGCCACAGAGTGTGTCCAGTACGACTACGGTGTGTGTGTGTGTGTGTGTGTGTGTGTGTGTGTGTGTGTGTGTGTGTGTGTGTGTGTGTGTGTGTGTGTGTGTGTGTGTGTGTGTGTGTGTGTGTGTGTGTGTGTGTGTGTGTTTTTGGGGGGGGCTTCAGACAGGTCAGCTCACTGCTGACTCAGACGGTGAACTCCAGCATTGGAAAACTTTGCCCCTCTGATGCTCTTTATTTTTGTAATAATAACCCTTTGGTGAGACTTTTTTTTTTTTTTTTTTTTTTAATGTTTATGACTTACATAAATAAAGTAGTCCCGGATTTCAAAAAAGAGAGAAGCTCAAGACGGAGAGCAGGACATGCACTGCAAGCATTTTGCCACTGGCAAATTATCCAACAAGGTGCCGGTTTGATTGTAGTCTCGGCCGAAAAAAGCTCCTTCATCTCCATATTTGTTTAAACAAGATGTTGTCTGCTAGCGCCAGTGCATCATATGTAAGGGAGACCTGACATAAAAACACAAACGGAGCGGCGGTCGGAATAAAACGTGGAGAGGGGAAGCAGGTCTTACACAGAGACCCAGTGTTTTCCTCCGTCCTGCACTGGGATCCTTCAAGGTCGCCCAAACAGCTCATACCTGAAAGCTCCCAGCAGCGAGTACAGGAGGAGCGGGTCAGAGTCACACTCGCTCCTGTTAACTCTCAAGCTCATGTCGATACAGAGCAGGCCTGTTTTTTTTTTTTTTTGACAAGTCGTCCACCGACACTCGGGTCTTTAATGGATCCTACAGGTGGGAGTTTTTTTCTTTATCAGCCCCAGATCCGTCTGAGGAGTGTGTTTTGCAGTTCGTCAGCGCGTCTCGGTGGTCCAAATGCTGACAGGTGCAAGAAGTTCAGCGAAAGGACAGAAAACTTTCACCATCTCTCAGCATCTGAGTCAGTGTGACAGAAGTCCTGGTAGCACTGACCACAGTTGGGGTTGTGGGTTAGTCACTGACAACACTTGCACGGGGATTCCCCTCCATAACCGTGCACACTGTTATTCGGGGATAGCCTGTCTAAGTTGACATCATCTAAATTGGTTTCTCCTGAGTTAAAAAAAAAAGAAAGAAGAAATATAGAAAATGCTTACTAATAAAATACAGAAGCCAAACCATGTTATAGAAAAAGCAGGGCCAGGTTGATTGGTGTGTAGTTAAAGTTTCAGCACACTGGTAGGGAGGGCTTTGATGTGCAAGCAGGGTAAGCCTTCTGGGGTTAGCTGTGCGGAGATGATGGCAGGAACATGGGAAAGTCATGGGATTTGTGGTTCGGAGCGGAGCTGTCGGGGCAGGCCGAGACCGGTGATTCACACGGCGCTCCTCTCGCTGTGCATTGGGCTCTTTTTTTTTGCTTTTTTTTTTAAACATACAAGGTCCTTTCATCGCCGGGAATCGATGGTGTTGGAGAAATTAGGCCCCGTTAAGTGACAATTTACGTATGAAGCATTAAAACACTCACTTTTTCCTCCCCATAAATGATTTCCCCTGTGTCATCAGGCCAAGGTCTGTTTTTTCTCTTCATTCTGCCACAATGACTAGTGGAGTGGGAGATGGTAAGAGTGGTTGCACATTCATCTCAATTACGCTTTTATTGCTGTTTCACCAAGTTTTGATATAAGAACACCCCTTCCCCTGTTCTCTCCTCTGCTTCTTCCTCTCCGTTTTTTTCTATTTTTCCTCTAGTCTGCAAGTCACATCGCTGCCAGTCCTAAAGTTAGTGCCAAGGTGAAGAAGGACAACATGAAGTATGCCGCTTGGGCTGCCACTCAGATAAATAAAGCCTATAAGGTGAGTCGCAAATAGACTGTAATAAGACTTGATGGAGCTTTGACTCCATCTTTCTTTCTCATTGGTGTCTCTGTCTTCCTTTTCCCCACATCACTCCAGCAGACACTGAAAACCACCAATCAGACTCTTCTGTTGTGTTTTAGCTCTCAGTGGGTATTTGCACACAATATCCAGACACCCTGAAATCCCCCCTCATTTGCATAGAATGTGACCCCATGAGTGCACAGCAGGCCTGTAGGAAGCCTTCGACTCGCGGTGCTGTAATAACAACCGTAGTGTCTTTCAGTGTGTCTGGCTACATTTACTGTTAATGTGTTGACTTAAGGCCACAACGTCTGACTTTATCCCACAAACGGGCTTCACAGATGAGCTTCTTCGCAGAGCCACAAGCTGATTCTCAGATGACAACAATCATGCTAAACTAAAGCAGAGAGTTGTCTCGTTCAGTCCTTCTCAGAGAGGGATGGACTGATCCAAAGACTGTTGGAGCTCCTCAGCTAACTCCTCAGCCTAGTTATACAGTTTAGTCTTTATTTCTTCAATTATCGTCTGTTAAATAGTTATACATTTAATATTAAATCAACCAATTCAATCCCTCTGGATCCCTTCAATTAAACTCATTTCCTGTGAAACAGTTTGTGTCTGTGAGAGGAAACGTTTCGAGGACACTTGAAGAATATGTTTTGACCGGTCAAAAAGAGAACGAGAAAGCGGGCAAACAAGGGAAGTAACGGATGGATATGTACGTGTGTTCACACATTAAAATCCACACATGAAGCACGGAGGGGAAAAAGTGAGCAGCGAGTCAGATGGCATCACTAAAATGGTTTATGCTGTTGTCATGGCAGCCCAAGTGTTAACGCATATTGAAAATAAATCTCATGTGCCACACGGGCCATATGTGTCGCGTACTCGGGCATCAACAATTAAACCTGTAATAAGCGTGTTTGGGTCCTGCTGAGGGAGAGGGGCTCCCCGCTGAGCCTCTAAAGACGGCGCCCCCCCCCCCACCCGCCGCCGCCGCCGCCTCCAAAGACACATTTCACATGTCGAGTCTTGACGGCTCGGCCGGAAAAAAAAGTGTGCATGCAAGTAACATTACGGCAAACGCCCCGAGATCCTGCGGAAGAGTCTTGGAGGAGCTCGAAGCTCGTTCCTGTCGATTCGAGTTAAACTGTCGTCACTGAAGAGGTGCAGCTTGTTTTGCACCTCGTATGTTTGCAGATACAGATCTTCTCGATAAGTAGAAAAATGTTGAGGTGGTTTGATCAACAGAATTAGTCAGATGTCGCCATTGATGTCGAGTCCACACGACTCATCACTTTGATCAGTCTGCCCGCTGACCTCACCTTACGGTCTGGGAGCGGCTTTGTTCCCAGCAGGACACGAAATGAATATCACAAACCGCTAACTTGAAATCATAAATCAGAGGCTCAAAAAAAGGGAGAGACTGTGTAAAGAATATTAAGAAATTAAAAAAAAAAAAAAAAAAATCAGATTTGGAAAGAACTGTGTCCAAATATCTGCAGAAAAATAACATGGCTGTGGGAGTCCATCTGAAAGTTGTTACAGGAGTTAGACAGTAGCAGAACCAGTCATGAAGCACATGTTTTTCTTGCTTAGATATTTTCTTCATTGCCAAGTGGGAGTGGGAGAGAGTTTACCCACAGACAGGGGGCACAGCTGTGTTTTGTGATGGTGGCTGTAATGAATTGAAGAGATAGCTGGTTGGTACCAAACATTGTAAATCTGTATATTCCTGTTTCTGCCAATTGATTTTTAATAATCAGTTTTATAGAAAAGATTGTTTAACCAACAAAAAGAAACAACCTTTTTCTGATTATACAGTTTATTTACTAATTAAAAAAAAAAAAAAAAAAAAAAAATCATAGCTTTAAATAGTTAAATGAAAACTTGTGGCTGAGAGGAAAGGTGCTGTGTCGTTAAATCAGTCTTAAGTCTTGGCTGCTCTTACAAGCGTGAAAAAGCTGGACGAAATGTGGCTTTGACCCCGTGATGACGATAATGAGACACCTCAGTCAGTCACACCTTTGTCCTCCAGGGAACCCGATGTGAGCTTCACCCGCCCCTCTGCTCCGGCTCTGCTTTATAAACTTGTGTCTTTGTTTGAGTTTGCACTGTGATTTCAGCTCACCTGTGTGTACAGTACGAGTGCTTGGCAACCTGCACAGATGCACCTTAGATATTTCTTTGAGGGGGTTTCTGTGTGAGACACGTTAAATGACAAGGTGTGAGGTTGCCTACTTTATTTCTTCTCTCCCACCTCCAGTTAAATGACTTCTGAGATCTTTAAAAAAAAAAAAAAAGGGGAGCGGCGGCGAGGGCCTCCGTCAGACAGCTGCAGGCTGCTTTGGGTTCGTGCCGGCTGATTGATGGCCGCTTTAAAGCGTTGCTCGTGTCAGTCGTCCACTTTTATTAGGCCCCCGGTACCTGGTGATTGTCATACCTCAGTGTAAGCACAGGTGAGCGCAAGTGGGAGCAGACGTCAGCGAGAGGTCACGACTGACTGGGGGCCCGTTTAATTAAAAAAAAAAAAAAAAATGTAATTACCAAGGTTGGGTCGGCTGACGTGTGAAAAACCTGGAGATGTGTTTAAAGCAGCGCTGCACGGCCGGCCCTGCTGCCCCAACTCTCTAAACAAATTCTCTGATTAGCTCCACTGTCACGGACCCGGGCTCCCACTGCGTCATGACTCTATTATCAGATGCTGGAAATAGATGTGGAGCTGTCTGGTCTGCTCCTCCTGCTGTAGAGCAGGGCAGGAGTTAATGTGGTGGTCTCACCTCAGGCTGAGGAGATAATTGACTGCCGGGCCCGGGGTAATGGCGCATCAGGCAGCAAAGCAATGAAATGCACTGATCATTATAGCGACCCCACCACACGCGCGCACACACACACACACACACACACACACACACACACGCACACACGCACACACGCAACCTAAATCTAGAAGAATGAGTCACCCTTGGAAATTACATAGCCAATTGTACACCTTAGCCAACTGCCCTCTTGAAGTTGGAGTTTGGAAAAAGAAGAGGGAAAAAAGTTTTGCCATGGAAATACAGGATGGGTTAAGGCTGCAGTTAGTTCCTGTTTGTGGAGGCCGGAGCAGGACCAAAGCTGGAATGTGTCACAGCAATAAAAAGCAGCGCTTTGTGTTGAATACAGGACGCTGTATTGTCTGTGCTGCTGTGTTATTCCACTAATAGAGTGGAGATGGACTGTGGGTAGTTTTGGAAATGGAACAAGCCTAACTTCAACCTCTGCAGCCAAGTGTGTGTGTGTGTGTGTGTGTGTGTGTGTGTGTGTGTGTGTGTGTGTGTGTGTGTGTGTCTTTTTTCAAATATTGAAGTTGGTACAGTGTGTGTGTGTGCTCTCTCTGTCTCTCTCTCTCACCTTGGAGGACATGCAGAGTTCGCTCTGTTGTCCAGAGGCAGCACGATGTGCCATGTGGTTGAAACAGGATCCCCTCCTGTGTTTGACTGGAGGTAATGCTGTATTCATAATGATTTAATTGAAAGGAGCTCGCAGTGCTGCTGCCGCCCGCTTGTTCTTTGTCTGTGTTGTCGATGGCGATGACACATCCGCAGTGATTCAACAAACACTGTTCAAAGTTGTGCACGCTGACTGATACGCAGTGCTGCCTCTTTCTGACTGTCTCCGGGATAAACCCACGAACCATCTGAAAAGTCTGAACAGCTTTCAAATCAATAGTGGGTTTGAATTTGTCTTTTCAACGCGACTGTTTGTCCACTTGATGACATCACATTTGTGTTTGCCGCTAATAAGTAAATATTCGCATGGTAAGACGCTAAACTAAAAAAGGTGGACACGACAGACATACAGCTGCTGAACATCAGCAGGGTTGTTCCTGGTTTCTTCAGGGGCTTAGGTTCTGTTGTAGCAGAGGTGGGCAGTTATTTCACCAACAAACACGCATTTTCGCATAATTTTGGACCATTAATAATAATCCATGAAAATAATAATCACCAAACATTGGTGAACAAAGCTTGTAGTGAAGCTACAGTGGCTTCGGTGTTGTGAAAAAACAACAACAACACTTAGTTGCTGCAGCTACGTGTTATAGTGGGAGGGAAAACCCTGATCAACGTGTTAGCATGCTGTTAGCATGCTATGAGCATGTAGCTGAAAGTACAGCCTCACAGGGGTGTTTGCGTGCCTGCAGACTTTATTTTTGATCTAATATGTCACTGTACAGACAGAGTTTGGTGAAAGTGTTGTCATAACATACAGTGCCCACAATAGAAAATGAGCATCTGATGAAAATGCAGGCCACGTCGTCTCAAATCGCAACTTGCACCTGTTTGATACCATTTACCGTGCAGGACAAGATTTCATGAAGATGTATTTTTGCGTATAATTGTGGGACAGGTGAGGTTAATGGGACCGAGCCTTTGAGATGTTTGTTGTTCCTGGTGCCATGCCTGATGTAAAGGAAGCCATCTGTCCCTGTGGTGCTGTGCGAGGGGACGCTCTGTCTGTCGTGAAGTCAGATTGGGTAGAAAAAGCGTGTACGCGGACGCACGAGTAATCACGCACTTGTTTTGAGGATTATAATTTGCTGCACTTCCTGTGAAAGCCCGTGGACACGGGGCAGAAATTAGAGCGGGGTGTTATGTACTGCTGTACTAGAGGCCATGGAAGTGGACTAATGTGGGCGTCCTGTCTCCGAGCACACGAAAAATGGCACTTACGCAGCAGTTGAGGAAAAACCCTCTTGATTAGAGGTATTATTTTACTTTGCATGACCTATTTACCAATTGGGTCTAATGGCCGCTGTTGTCTCCCTGATTATTTGTCCTCCCAGCCTTCCAGATTTCAAACACGGATGTTTTTGCTCGGTCGGTGAAGCGTGCTGCGGGGTGGATGAGGTTAAGTTTAAGTGTGCGCGCGCGACTCCGTTACTTTCGTTGGCAGAGAGATCTAACGAGCTGATGTTCTCTCTTCTCCTCTTTTTCCTTCTGCCTTCTCACCTTCCCTCCGTGACGTGCAGCTTGCCGGTCGCGGGACCAAGGAGAACAAATGCTCCATGAAGGCGGTGGAGGAGATGCTGGAGTCCATGCAGATCACCATGTCCTAGACGCCCTCGTCCACACCTTTCTTCTTCCCTCCTGTGCGCTCGGAGCAACGTGGCAGCTCGAATAGCCTTTCAATGTGACCAGAGCTGGGTCTTTGATTTAGGTTTTTTTTTTAAATTTTTTATTCCTTTTAAGTTTGGTTCTGTAATTGACCGAGTTTAACATGGAAAATGCAAAGATTTTGCCTCCCACCTGGATCAGCATCAAACTATACGTACTTCTAACGATCTCTACAGTTTATTAACCCAGCTGTGATTACCATCACACTAGACGATACCATCCCAGGGTTTTATTAGGTTCAGCTTGAGCTAATATCACTAACTCCCACATCAACGCTGTGACCATGTGACCAGGAAAGATAACAAGCTGTACAGTTAATGCTATTTATGAAGACGTGGTGGAGACCCCACCTGTCTGCACTGACATCTTGTCCTGTCTGTTTCCATATTGTCTGTAAATGAAACTTTCTCATCTAATAAACTCAGATTTTTTTTTTTGGGTCAAATCTGTCAAAATGTCTTTATAAACGTTGGATTAATTGCGGGGTTGAGTACATGTTTCCTTCTTGGGTGTTTGCAGCAGCACAGTTTGGAAGTTGCGTTTTGGATTTCTACTTATTGTCCGACTTGAATCTGCAGTAACTGTCCTGGAGAAAGAAGAAAGACGTTTGTCATTATGAAGCAACAACGATAGGGACATTAAACGGGACCTTTTTTTTTTGTCCCGGTGATCCCAGCTGGGAAATTCTGAACTCCATTTACCCCTGGACAGCAGCTGAACCAACTTCAGCACACTAAAAAACAACTTATGTCAGTTTAGAGAGCCTCTGAAAACACCACCAGCGGTTTACACGCCGCAAGTTGGACAGAAAACAAATTTTCTACTCATGAATCTGGGAACCTTCATGACAGACAGACAGGCAGGGAGGACATGTTAGTGGTATGAGGGGAAGGCCCGGTTTCCTCCGAATACTCGGTTCTCTTGGTTCTGTAATTGTTGAATCTGAACTGATCCAAACGATCATCTTAAGTTGCCGCTCACCCGTGCAGGGTCAGCTGTTACTTCCATCTCTTTTGTTTATTAAGTCATGGTAATTGTCTCATAATTTCACTCTTCGGCCGACGGAAAACTTGAGCGTTGAGTTTATGGTCTTTTTTGGACGGCTTTTAAATTGAGAGAGGTCACTAGTCCAGAGCTGGGAGTGTGGAAAGCCATTTTCTCGAGGTTTTAATACTCTCTGGCCGTGGTCAGTGCATGAATGTGTCTGCATTTGATTTGCCTCACCAATCTGGCGGAACCAATGAAAGCCAGGGGACATTTGAGCATAAACTGACTCGAGTTATTTTTACAGGAGAAGGGCTGAGGCTAAACAAAGCCCTTTTTGAAGAGTTACAGGGTGGAAGCTGTTCGACTCGAAGCAGAGTGACCCTTTTTTTTTGTTGTAGCTCCCATGTACATATTGCTGCACTCGCAAAGGTCATTTATGAACTTGTAAGCGAGGAATAAAGGTTGTCAATCACTTTGATGGGAGTAATTATCATCATTATGACTTATTGGTATCCAGTGTCAGCCATACTGAGGCAATAGTGCCATCTGTAGTCTGGAAGAAGAACTCTATGCAGCAGTGAGTGACAGGATGCACCTGGAAGTCGGCTGCAGCTGTCGTGCACTGAGCTTAACCTGCATGTAATGTTATTTCTAGCCTGTCTGCAACTCTGATTTGCTGAGGAGGGGAAAAAAAAAAGGTTCTGGACCATTTATCAGTCATGAATCTGATAAATCTCTTCCTTGCGTCCAGCTATGCTTTCCAAAAATACCTTCGTACAGTCAAGAATAATAGCATCCTGGCCCCTCAGACTAAAACTTATCATCACTTCTCACCTCACTGTTTATAACACATCCCGATCCTGACAGCCTTTTCAACCTTTGTCCCAACAGTACAGAGCCCAGGAACGTATGATTCGGTCCATACCTGGACATCAGCGCCAGACCAAAAGACAGGAAGGCGAGGAGAGAACCTTCTAACCCCAATAAGTCGCTGGTTCAGATCGGTGTGTGTCGGGGATTGACTATTAGTGCCACCCGTAATCCTGGATTCCCCGGGAGATTAGCCCCTGGAGAGGGTTTGCTTGTCCTTGGCGGCCCAGCAGTGGCCAGGTTAGCTGAACAGGGTGAGCCCCGGGATGATGAGCTTACACCGGGATAGAGCCGCGCCTGATCAGCCTATTCATCAAAGGCAGGGGTGATGACGGTGATTTACAAACGTCCAAGGCTCGCCCTGACTGACAAATTAAAATACCTCTCCAGTAATGTGATTCATCTTTTTATTTTAAGACAATGAAAGGACACATGTTCACTTTTTCGTCACAGACTTGTGATGTGCACCAAGTGCTGGAGCAAGACGCAAAAAGCTTGTTGTTGCACTGGTCCTGAAAGGTTAAAATACAAATCTATGAAACTAACTGCGTGACTCTGCAGATGGCAATGTTGGTCAGATACACTAGTTGATCCACCGCTTTGGTCAACATAGTTCATTAACTCTTGACTGGATTGCTATTAAATCGGATTCAGACATTGACAGTTTATAGAAGATGCCCCAACATTTTCTTTTTTACCACAACCAGGTTAACGTTTTAGTATTTTTTTGTTACAAGTAACAAGTGTTTGGTGGGTTTCCACTGAATCTTTTTTCCCCCCAAGATTTTCATGGTCCCCAGAGGATAAAATGTTGATGATCCCTGGCCTTTTCTGTAGCACCAGCAGCAGTGAAATGTCTCAGCATTTACTCAATGGACTGGCATAAACCTTTGTACATACCTTCACAGTTCCCAGACGTTGAAAGCTAAATGATGTTGGTGATCTCTTGAGTGATAATACCATTATGAGGTTGACTTTTTTGGTGTTGCAGCTTGACTTTACCACTCGGATGAAATTGGGTAAAGACGTTATTCCAAACTGTCCCATACTTTGGTTGAACGGAAACTAATGACATTCCCAAAAACCTTGACTGCACTTTGTGTTTAATGCTATTTAGCAAATTCAACAGACACATTATCTGGTTAAATAGCAATTAAGTTAGAACTGCATAAGAAATACATCAGTACAGCATTTATCAACGTATGTATGAGAAAAGTATATTTGATGACCTCACCCTTTTGCATAACAAGAACTACATTGATGGCAAATCTGCTATTGTTTCTACTATTTACTAGCACCTCATAGTCAAACCCTCCACCAGGGAACCTCCTGGACAATTGACCGTGCAAACATAAGACGGTGCAGTCAAATGATGTACGTTTTCAGCCATGTTAGTATGAACAGAGGTTATTTCTGAAACTAAACCACTTGTGTGATCAGACATCGTTTTTGTTTTATCACTCCATCTTGAAATGACACAATAATAGTGTTTATGTAGTGAAGGTGAGAGTCAGACAAACAGTGAAGGAACAAGAAAGCGGAGGGGCTGCGAGACGGAGGGTGGAGCAAACTCCTCCGTGATGCTCAGGCCCCAAGGTGAGGGAGTGAATGGAAAGAGGGCTCCGGCGAACTCATCCATCTCTGTCTGTTTTAGTGGGAGAGGCTGAGAGCGCTAAAGATGGATGAGGCATGCAGCGCTAAATCCTGCCCTGTGCAGTCACACAACCAGGCCTGGTGATGAAATAGTGTTTTGGCATCGAGCAGGGACGGCCCGACCCACTCCCTTTTTTCTGAGAACGGGGATGCGGGAGAAGCAGAGTTGGACCGGTGAGGATGGATCCATTAAATAACACCTGACATGTAGAGGGAGATAACCACACTCACCATCCAACGCACCATCCGGGACTCACTTAACAAATTCGCAATAATCGGAAACTCTGAGCGTTTCCAATCTTTTGATCCGTTTCAATTAGCCTTGAATATTAACACATGTACACCACAACGAATGCACAATCATTAACTGCGGGGTATTTGCATGGATTTGCTCGGATTATCGTGTCAAATTAACGCTTGTTTTTGTGACGAAATTCATTTCGTGGAAAATATGTTTGGCACACATGGATTCATCAAAGCAGGCTTTTAGGTTTTTTTGCTTTGGATACAGCACAAAGAGCTGATCGCATCTCATTCATTCATCCATACGCAGCATAGTCAACGCATTGCTTCACTACATACTGATAAAGAGGTGGGATGGTTAAAGGGGGGAATTTATACATATTATAATGCAAGCATTGCATATGAAGCAGTAAGGTCAGCTGGCAAAGTAATATTTATTTTCTGCGTATTGCACAATGTCCTATTGTTGATTCTGTGTTATTTTTTCTCCACACAGTTGCACCAGCATGAATGCAAACTTCATTTTTTCTCCAAGGGCACCGATGCTGGGAAATAATTTCCTCTCACGGCAAGAGAACATCCCTGAAAAAAGCACGGGAGTGAGTGAGAGAGTAGGAGAGAATGTGTGGTTATGAAAGTGTGATTATGATTGTGCAGACAATGTGCAGACATGCCTTTGTGTCAAGTTGAGTTTGTGCGCACGTGAGTGAGGCGATGTGGTAATTTCAACCATATGAAGAACTTTTGCCCGTGGACTTAAAACTAATGGCCTCAGGCGGTGCTTGTACTGCAAAAGCCTCTTGACCAGGAGGCTCCAGACTGCTGCCATCTTTTTCCAGAGGAGATTCTGCGGCCTCCACAGGCCTCTCTTGTCCCCTGCTTGTTGCTCCAGCTTCTCAGCTCCAGGCTCTCTGGCAGAGGGCTAGGCCGTGCACATGTCGAGGCTGCATCCAGTCTGCAGGCTCTGTCACAGTGCAGGGCATGTGTCAAATCAGAGAGGGGCAAGTCGCTGGCTCCGGCAGACAGTTGTTCTTTCCAGGCCAGGCTTCCCAAACCGCAAATCCCCTCTCAGAGCGTCTTCTCAGCCAGAATGCACAGGCTCACCCCACACAAGGCCTGGGGCCTAATTACAAAAAGGAGGAAAAAACTGAATTGGCTACTGATTGAGCTTCCTGGGTGAATGTTAATGGCAACCACAGAAGGATATTTTATACCCTCAGAGGGATGCAGCAGGGACTGGGAGAATGTGGAATTAGGGGAGGCTCGGGGTTGTGCAGACAGAGCTTTACATGGGTTTGTGAATACAAACAAGCTATAACATGTTCTTTTATTCCATAGGCTTTGTGAGACCTGTCATCTGCGTCTACACTGACATAATACCATCCAGGAATGGTAAACACTAGTTTACTATGGGGTCAGAGAAGGTCCAAGGCAACGTGCCAAACCTCATTCCAACTGGGAACAATGGGACACATATTGCTCCTCACTGCAGCTTTGATGGTGTTAGAGCACTTCCTTAAGTTTGATTACCCACATATGGTGTCAACAGGGGAATGTATAGTCACGCCGGTCCTGTACTTCAGCTACGCCGGCTGTGTCCAGTGAAATCATCCCATGTTCTTTTTATTAGCGTCAGAGCTGATGCTGAGTTGCATCAAAAACAACCAATTGAGGTAGTTCCCTCCATGGCTTCATGTTGGACTGACAAATACGATCCAATCATCGCTTGATAATAAAGTAAATAAGTGTATTTCCCAAATTTTTGAATTATTCCTTTAAAATAAGCTTCTTGTTAAGGACGTATGCTTGCACATAAAGGCATAATGATAATCCAATAATATATAACACTCAAGCGGCAACCAACCATGACATCACCCATTGGTATATAAACTGCTGTTTTGAAGCATTGAGTTTAGCAGTTTTTGGCGATGCCATCTTGTTTTTTTTTTTTGAGCCAGAAGTAACCATATTTGGAAAAACTGGGGAAGAGAGAGTGGTGGATCTGACCGAGAACCCGAGGACACTACGTGTGCCCATGTACAGTGGAAGCCTGAGTGTAGCCAGGCCTGTCAATCAAACCAGGCACGCCCCCAAACGTAGCTCGCTTTAAGGCCTAAATCTAATTCATTATCGAATCATTTTCAGATGCACCCCCAGAAAACTAATACGACAGAGTGAACTCAGAAAATAACACCATATTGACATATTGATTGACTTTGTAAGTTCATGAGAGTTGCTGAATGCGAGTCTGTGGATCCAGATGTTTTTTTTGGAGCCAGCCCCTAGTGGCCGTGTGTGGTGCTGCACTTTAAGGCATCGGCTTCACTTTTCAGACCTGGAAGTTATACCCATTTTATATATAGTCTATGCTAATGTTACTAATAAAAATAACACTGGCTGATTATCGTTCTGTTTATTATGAGTACTTTTACTTGAAGTACATTTTGATGAGGGAGCCTGTCTAATTTATAATGCTGTGACACTGCTACTCAACATTTTTTAACTACATCTTTTATATGAAAAGAAAGAACAACAGTGTGAAGATGACTTTATTTTAGATTTTACGTGAATTTGACTAACAAGATACGTTAATTATGAGCTTTAGAGCTGCTGCTGCTGTCTCCATTTTGTTGTCTTTATTTAAAGACTAGACTAGCTGCTATGTTCATCTAGATCTCAACAGGCGTGTGCTGCAGCTATCCACCTTGACTGCTAGGTTTTCACCTGGTCCTTCATTATAGCAACCAAGTGGATACTACCAAAACCATGGCATTGTAACATGGTGGCAAGAATTGACAGGACTCAGATGCAGAGCTCACAGACTCAAAGAGTAAAAGCAAAGTCTTTTACTGAGGTACAAGGGTGGGGCAAGGCAGAATAAAAAAAAACAAAAAACAGGAAGACTTCTACAAAGTAACTAGGAACACTTGGGAGATAAACAGCAAAACCAGAAGCACCAGGCACGACAACAAAGTGCCAGTGGGAGGTTAAACACAGACTTCATACACGAGGGCTGTAAGGCAATTGAACACAGGTGAACACAATCAGGGTGGGGCAGGTAGTTACACAGGTGGGGAGCACACATGGACAGGAAGTCAAGACATCTGAAACTAGAGGAAGAGTGAGTAATTAAAATAAACAGGAAGTGGAACACTGAAAAGGTGATAAAATGACAACAGAATTTAGTGACAGGAAAGGGTTGCAACAGACATGACATGAGGCCAATGCCTGCAATTGCATGATCTAAATATTAGTCAAAACTTTTCAACATGTAGGTTGCTAGTGCGGATGTAGCTGTTGTTTCCTGTAGTGACACGGATTTTGAAAACGGTAACACGCAGACAGTGGACGGGGCGGAGATTGCAAACAACTTTTCAGACAATGGTCGGCTTATCTGTTCAGTTAGACTACAAAAGTGGAATCGATCTTCTCATCTAACTCTCCATCAGAAAGCAAATAAGTCTGTTTCCCAGCCACCCTCCTCTTCCTGTTGTGCTGTAAGGCGCCAGGCTGAGGTCCTCAGCTTGATTCCAAAGCATTTTGCTCTAATTTCAACGGCATGTTGTTCGTAATCGCCAACAATATTGTTATGAATTACAGCCATACGTGCTCATAAGAACTGCGTCTATGCATGGTTTAATTTACCAGTTGGCTGCTGCTTTAATCCTCATGGCATCCATTTGTGTCCTCCACTGTCTCTGGGGTGGCTGGTCACTTTTAATTTCCCCAACTTTGATAACTGGCAAACATGGAGGGCTTTAAAAAAAAAAAAAAAAAAAAAAAACAGCAGGATGTGCAGTGAAAGGGCCTGACTCAGCCTGCTGTTGTTTGTAATGGGTAAATTCTGGCATCAGTGGGAGATTCAGGCCTCCATCTGTATGACACACTGACATGCGGTGTGGCTTTGATCACTCGCGGCCCACCGTTCGCCTGCCGTCTCATTTTTCCGCACAGTAGGGTTACGGTATTACATCCTCCTCGCACATATATCCAGTCAGGACCAATCACTCTTCCTCCGTGACACGATCTGTAATAGACACAAAAACATAGTGCTCTCTCTTTTGTGGAAGATAAGGGGGGATATTGGAGCAGCTTTTCGCAATGGATGGGAATGAACTCTACCATGTTATTGCCACGTACAATTTCCCATGCGGTCACGCACACGTACGCCAGTGGATACTTGTGTCACACGCACATCCTCGTCAGTGTAAACTTGGCAGACTAGCGAAGCTACCATCTGCTTGTGGCGAGAGGGATATGGCAGGCGGACGACCACAAACAGCCAAGGTAATAGTGATGGGTTCCACTCAGTCTCTATCTCCCAGACAGCACTAGACTCTTCACTCCGCAGCGTTTGGACTTCGTACAGGACGGACCGCGGCACAGCGACAAAATGCTTCTCCAGCTCACTGGCAGCTATTGGAGCATTTCTCAGACTTTTATGTAGTTTTGTGTAAACTTGACAGAATCTCTTATTCAGGCACTTCTTACCCAACCAGTTTCTTCTGATACTTCCGTAAAAGGTTTTATTTATAAATACTAATTGGCAAAGTACATTTAGTGAAGTACTATACTTCAGTAGAAATTCAAGCTACTTGTACTTTACTATGGTCTATCCATTTAGCAACTTTATACTTCACTACATTTTAGAAGCAAATATTGAACTTTGCCTGACAGCTTTCGTCACTTTTAAGATTACAATTCTTCATACGCTTCCTGTCCAGTGAAAACCACGTATCTCTAAAATTTGGTGATTTTGAATTTGAATGTTTCTGATCAATGGAATAACTAAATATTCCTTTATGGGTTGAGGAAATTAAACTTCATGGAACCCTCTTGAAGATGTCACAAAACAGAAAACAGGCCTGTTTTTTTGAGCTGAAAAATGTACTCTTTAGAGATACGTGGTTGTGACAGGACAGCGATGTTACAAAGATCTGATGCTCGAAGTGAATATGATGGACTGCTGTAGATTAAACTAACCAGCAGTTTATGAAGCTGTTAAAGTTAACTACGGCAGTAAAACACACTTTAATGCAGCAGTAATATCAATCCAAAAACATCATATACTGTATAATGGAAGCATTTTACTACACAATGAATACTTTTGATACTTTAGTAGATTTTTCTTACAATACTTACATGCTTTTTGTTAAGAAGGTTTTGAATGATGGAATTGTACTCGTAGTCGTGTATTTTTACAGTGTAGCATCATTACTTTTACTTAAGTAAAGGATCTCAATGCTTCTTGCAGCCCTGCTAATTGTGGGGAGAGTTGTGCTTGTGGAGGATTCTTTGTTCTCGGAGAAGCATTAAGTAAGAAACAGAGACATGGAGAGAAAGCTTGAAACTGAAGAACAGCCAACGGACTAACAGAAGGGTAGAAAAACAAAATAAAAGAACTCGGTTTATGAGCTGGGTCCTCAACCAAATGAATAGCTCCAATCCCTGCCAGAGTATAAAGAGCTTAGGCTACAAATCCATTACCTATGGCAGCGTTTTAATGGACACTTTGTTCATCTGGACTGTGAATGGCAAAAACCTTTAATTGTGGATTTCTCTATTTCAGTAACACGAAAGCATCCAGATATTCATGCAGCCACTAACAATACTTGTTAAGTCTGGTTTCCAGTGATCACATTAAAGTCATAGGCAGTCGTCCAACCTCATGTTTCTTCAATCTAATAAACAGTAGGTGTAAATTCTCACATATAAATCATTACATTTCCTATATTAAGCGATACAGCTGATCAGCTACATTGCGGTTGCCCCTGTGACCTCCCCCTCAGTATTAGTGTTGGCTAAAATTTGCAGGTTTTTCTCCGGTTTCAGACAGAGCCAAACCAGAGGGTCTAATTTCACCACATAGCCGACTCCTCTTAGGTCAAAGTGGGATCTTTCACATGAAAACCCACTATGTAGGTGCTGCAGGGAGGATTTCCAGACTCCTTCTTGTTGGACTTAATTGTAACACATTTGACATTGCAGATTGTATTGCTCTGTGCAACAAGCATAATGCATTACAATCAATATTGGAAGCGATCCACTTTATCCAATTTTAATTATTCATCTGTTATGTATCAAAAACAGAGAGAAGGAATAATTGAATAGATGAATATGCCAAGGAGGCAACAAACAAACATACTTCTCAGCTGTCTGTGATTGAGAATGCTTCCACAGGTAAGATGGCCTTTTAATGATGTTATGAAGTATGTTACACTAAATACCACCAATGTATTCACAATGTAAACTTGAGTGTTTCCTGTTCATCCCACTTTGTACTAATAGTCCATTGCATTCTATTACATTTATCTACTATAGTTTTAAGATTACACATTATATAATCTTAATGATAGTGGAGGGAATTCTTACAGATGATGTAATCAACCTATAGATATATGTTATAACAGCAGGTTTTAAATATCCTGAGAAATTGTGTTTTTGGAATGGTGGACAGGTGTTAGTGCTCCTTTGCCGATCATCCTCTGGCGCTGTTGCTATGGAAAAGGACCCAATCAAAACCATTGGACAGATGATTGAATGGGAAGAGTTTCTTATAGGCCCAAACGATAGAAAGGCTCCATGTCTGATTTACGGAACAATTTCTATGGTTGCATATTGCGTTATGGTATGTTATGGAGTTCCTTATTATCCATTTCTCGCACTAGCGGAACAAGAGAAACAAACCACCTGTTCCAATGTCACGGCAAAGCATGTGAAATACACTCGTCCACAGGAGAGATATCAATGTCACATCTTTTCCTCGTCACGGGGGCACACACGCTTTGGAAAAACTTAACCAAGTGAAAACCTACGTGGTTAGAAGGAAGAACCAACCTTGGTCAGGGCTCAGGAAAAAACAC
Organism: Embiotoca jacksoni; assembly: GCF_022577435.1. Classification (NCBI taxonomy): domain Eukaryota; kingdom Metazoa; phylum Chordata; class Actinopteri; family Embiotocidae; genus Embiotoca; species Embiotoca jacksoni. The sequence goes on from NW_027185241.1 coordinate 16,610,185, forward strand.
ATTGTTATAGTTAGGAAAAAAACAAATGGTGAAAGTCTGTGATTTAGGTAAATACCACATAAACATGAACGTGAACAATAACATTAACAGCACGGTTAACGAATGGTTGACAACATGTTCCCGAGGTTTAAAAGCAAGTATATATCCACCCTTGAAGCCCGTCCCACTCCTCGGCTCTTCAGGTCAGGCTATGCCAGAAGAGAAGTGGCAATGTCTCACAGCAGAACGGTTGATAGCTTTTTCTAATGACCTCTTGAAGAAAACAACTGGTCACAGACAGGGGTAAGACACTGACGTGAATTGTAATATTGAGACAACTCTCAGCCGCACAGACACAACCAATCAACTGTTTGAGTCGGTTTTGTAAAGTTATACAAATTAGTGGCTGTGATGATGGCTTCCCAAAGTTGATTTTCCCTCTAAACTTGTGAGATGGTTTAATTCAAGTAAGTGAGGCCCGAAGAATTATGTGCACAAGATTTAATTTGTGTGGTACAACTTAGATTTTTGTTTTTCATATTCGATTAATCATCCTACGACCCTCCAATTTCTCTAAAGACTCCTTTTTGGGGACCCATGAACTAAACCATCTAACTGTATATCAACTAGATGAACTACCTTCACCTTGACCTTCTACAACATTTAAATGCTGCTAATGAATTGATGCCTTTGTATTAACAATCTAAACATGTAAAGTGGAACACAGAAGTGACAGGGGCTTTTTTCTTTTGAGAACAATTTTGCTGATTATAGCTTTTAACTGTTGTACTGGTACTCTAAGTATTAAATCTTCATCCATCACCGAATAACACAGTAAAACGATGAAAAGCCGTCTTTTCAAACATAATGCCACAGCTTTAGGTAGAATTACCTAAATGACACCAGTCTAGATATTGTAGCTATGTATCAGCATTTCCAGAGGAGCATCAACAACACCACAGCGGACAGAGAGAGGAGATCAAGTTCTTCTTTAAGCTATCATATTCTGCAAGATCCAATAAAGTTTACCTTCTCTTGGGCTACCGAGACACTTTAGTCCAGCTCAATAATCTCAATTGCCACTGCCCGCTCACATTAAGGCCACTGTATCATGCAGCAGCGCAACACTTGTAAAGATCTGGATAAGTAATACATATCACATGCTGAACGATGCATACTCTTCAGAAGGGTAAGGTTACCTTTGTGGTGACTGTTTGTCAATAATTGCACTCTTTATACCTCTGGAAACTTTCTGCAAGAACCCCCCCACCACCACCCTCACCCCCACCTCCCCCTCTACCTCTTGGAAAATAATCATTGATGCAAATTTGTTTTGTTGTGGAGGCTATGATTCAGTCCAAGATCGAGAACGGTCCGGTTTCCTTGCAGCCCAAATTGGGCTATTTTTCCTCTGAGAGGTCTCAGTGAGTGGGATTAAAAAAAACCAAACTATTAAGTTTCTTGACTGAGAGCATTACTGTTTTGCCCTCGTGCGTCAACACTCTTATGGTTCTTATTTTCTGTTGATGCATTGTTGGAGTGTTATCAAGTTCTTAAAGGAGTAGAGTCTGCAAGTCTACCTGAATGCTTCATGGGTATACTTGAACCAGGGATCACAAAAAGGCCTTTTCCTACTCCGGAATTCTAATTAGACCCGATGATAGCATAAGCTTGGATTGTGGTTTATCCTCATTAGAAAAGCTGAGTTTGACTCATTCAGAAGAAAAGAGGAAATTGGTTAAACTTAATTGGTGCAGAGAGGAATGAGTAAGAGTATGCTTGATCCCCTTCTCCCACAGATGAACTGAACTCATATAGAATAAATGGGTGAAGACACCCATGCTGGTCCCTCAGGGCTAGAGCTTGTCCCTGGAGATTAATGAGCCTGGCTCAATACAACACACTAAACCACAGACACCACCATCATTCAAGCTGACAGATCAAGGGTTGGCACATTTTATTTGAATAAATAACTCTCTTTGGTGATACATTCCATCTCATTACCCATCCTCTCTGCTACTATTGACGTCATCGTCACCATCAGCCACTCCTGCAGCTCGAATAATAGCTACAGAGGTTAAATAGTACCGTTTTAAGGTTGGATCGAACGTCCCTCGTCTGTTAATAGTAAAAAAAATTTAAAAAGCAAATGGTCCATCATCAAGAAGTAGAGAAGCAATGATTTATTCGTGGCTGCCCAGTCCAGTCAAATCATCCAGAACAGATGCCCTGATCCAGCTCCCTGGCATCTCCACCTGAACCCTCCTCCCTCCTTGCTGGCCAGCTCTGGTGTCTGGGAATCAGGGATGCTGTCACTCATCATCAGCCAGTCAAGTGGGAAGCCAGAGCTTTATATGGATACCGAAGTGGAGAGGGTTAAGCTGACAACAAGCCAGTGGCTGAATCCCCAGCTGCTGGTCGAGTTATTTTTAGAAGCAGCAAAAAGTGCACTGTACTAGTAATGGAAGTAGTTGCGTCTGCATTTTCTGAGAAATAATGTCAATGAGTAATACTTAACTGATCAAAGCATCAAACTGGCATTACTGACCTAATCTTCATATTCTTTTATACTTATATATACTTGAGGATTGTGCATAATTACTGAAACTAATTCTAAACTAAAATTCAATGTTGCTTATTGACAAAAACTCAACATAATAATAAATACTGGATTGGCATCATTTAGACTAGCTGTATAAATTGTTCTTTTAGAGTAGTATGGGAAAACTTATATTTCGAAACATCTGTGTAGTTTTTGATCTCCCGTTCAGATAAATTTAAAGATAAAGTTTCTTGATTTAACATTCATTGATTCCTGCTCTTCATTTGAGATGCCTAGTTGCACAACAGGCATGGGGAAAGTGCAGAAATTATAATCAAGACACAACAGCCATATCAATCAATATATCAATACATGTTGATTCTGGATCAAAAGGTGCATGGACAAAGTGTGTTTGTTGTCAAAATGTGACTAGAGGTGTTCAGTTCAGCTCTCTTTAAAGAGGAAGTGTGTAGGATGTATTGGCATCTAGTGGTGAGGTTACAGATTGCAACCAACTAAACACCCCTCACCTCACCTTCACCTTCCATGTGTGCAGGAGAATCTATGGTGGTTGTGAAACTCGTAAAAAAAAAGAAAATCCCTTTTCAAGCTAGTGTTTGGTTTGTCCATTGGAAACCTTGGAAACATGGCGGTGCAACATGGCGGGCTCTGTGGAATAGGACCCACTCCCTTTGAAGGGCTCATTCTGAGGTAACCAAATTACAACGATTCTTAGTTTGAGGTGATTACATAGCAATAAAAACATAATTTTGAATATTATATTCCACTTCTGTGAATAGATCCCTCCAAATCCTACACACTGAAACTCTGTTTGAGATTAACACTTTCATGTGAAGTGGAACTGTGTATGTTTGAAGCTATCACATGGCAGAATAGGCATGTTTGGTGAGCAGGTCTGAGACAAGGCCGAGTAATTTCCTGACCACAAAGAGAAATCAATTCAACGGCTGTCAGGGCCCTTCAATAAATCTGACGGCTCAATACAGGAAGTGCCGAAGTGCTGTCTGAGGCTCCAACATGTTTTTTTCCCACTGTTCTCGACAGTCTCTGCGAGCACTTTGAGTCAGCACCCGGCCAACCTGAGGATATTGTACTCACAGATTCTCAGAAAAGCATTTAATATTTCTTGACCATATGAGAACAATGTTTGTTTCTCCTTCTTCCTAGAATGCAAGATCAAGCGCTGTTCGCGTGACAAAACCATAGTCGGCCATTAATCTTATGCACTCTTGCGTCCAGTTACTTCCATCATGCTTTCTTTAGTGAGGCTTGGCTGTCGTGTCACACATGTACTGAACACAGCATGATAATGGTGGTTTTATGAACAGGCTGTCCTTTCAGTGACAATGATTAATCATCTGAGCTGGGTAAAGAGTGAGGTGAGAGTGGTGGTGTGATGCTGGGTCCAGTTTTTAAGAGCAACCTCGTCTTACTGGCTATTGGATGGTACTAGGTAGGATTCTCAGGGTGACATCAAGTGAAATAAAAAAAAACAGACAGCAGCAGGTGAACAGTTTAGTTGACTATAAAATGCTTAGTTACTTAAGAGGCAGACAAACAGTTGACAAAAAGAAACAAAAGAAACATTGGTGAAGTTGTGCTGTATATTTTGTGTCACAATATAAACTGCATATAAAAATAACAAAAAATGGACACAGTCTCTGGGTCTGAAAAGTAAAGTCAATGTGCCTTAAAGTGCAAACCATAGACTCTGACTCAAAATGTGTCTACTTCTCTCGTTAATAGTTAAAAAGTCAATGCATTTTTTCACAGCTCATTATGGTGTCATTCACTAAATTCACTCGTCTGCTCAGTGTTCTTGTTGTCCTTCTGAAAATGATTCTATAATTACTTAGATATCTGGTCTCAAAGAGAGGTATGTTTGGAGGCGTGCCTGGTTTGACTGACATGCCTGGAGTGCCATGAAGTTACGGGAATAAGTGGGTAGATCTAGTGTCAGTGGACTTTAAGTCAGATCCACCACTTGCTCCTCAGCTTGTCCAAATATGGTCACTATTGGCCAAGATGGCAACAACCAAAATGCCTGACTTGAGGCTTCAAAACGGCAGTTAACAAATCCATGGGTGGGTTGCTGCTTGGTCATTTACGTATAAGACTCAGAAACAGTGGTGCCAATGCTAGTTGACTGATGCTGAGTAATGTTTACCATGGTCCCTTTCTTAGTTTAAACCAAAGAACATCTAACGATGTTGGGAATGTAATGAGTTTTGCTGGTATTTGAAGACAAAGAACTGGGCAAAATGAAAGTTTGAGGTGGTGATGGATCCAGAAGCAAAGATCAAGAATAGCTGCAGTTTTTACATATGATCCTGTGGGGAACATGAATTTCTGTACCAAAAATCAATCCACCCAGCTGTTTAGACCTTTCATGTGAAACCAAAGTCAACTTGCACCAAGCATTGAGAAAAAAAGGTTTGTATTGTGTGTGTTGAGATATTTCAGTGACTAAGCAATGACTTTGACCTGCTGGTAACGGTAGAGGAAAAATCAACAGATGAGTGACCAGACAAAATTTCATTGCAATTCATTCAATAGTAGCTGGGCTATTTTAGTGAAACCAAAGGCCAAAGTGGTGGACTAAGTGACCAACTGACAGGCCAACACTGCCATCCTTAGAACCATGCTGCTAGCATGGGTAAAAATATAAACTTTTTGTAGTGCAATCAACTGATTACAGACATTTCTCGCTGAGAACCGAAAGGGAACTTTTGAGGCACACTTTGCTATTCATCTGTGTGATGAGGGTCCCCCAAAGCTAATTAGGCTTTAATTAATTAGGGAGGCTTCCTAAGTGGACAATGCATGCTGAAAGTCCTACATAACAATTAGCTAGTGAATGAGAGACATGCTGGTGTGATTTGACCTCGAGTTGGGAAATCTGTGAGAATGTGCTCCGGGTCTCCAAGTCAAATTTGACTGCTGGAGAGTGCTTGGCTCAACTGCAAAAGGCTCTGAGTTACTAAACAGAGCCATTAGTGTTGGGTAGACTCGTGGTCTGGCCTGAGGGCCTTGCTGAGCGGCAGGGGTCCTGTGGTAGGAAGTCGTGGTCTGTAGAAGGCAGGCAAGGGGCTTGGGAAGCGTGAAGCCCAATACACATGGCCTGCTGGCTGGACTGGAGTACGAAAGCGATAGGGTGTCTGGGAAAATATCTGGATATTTTGGATTCATCACATTTGGAGACCACAGAGGACACTGAATCTCACTATCTGTCTTCCTCCAGCAGTCTCCTGACAAGCATAACCAGGGAATTGCTTTCGTACAGTATGCAAATGTTATTTCATCCTCTTCTTTTTGATTTCTCTCCGACTGTTTTCCATGGAGGAGAGAAATGGGAAGGATAGATTTGTAATGAAGGTACTGTGTATCATCCATCAGGATATGCGAGTATCACCGTGTCATTTCTGAATTATATTTATAAACCCCACATAGTATCGGCCCAGAACAGAGCAGGTCCGCCTTCATTTCCTGCTGATCTCATTGTGACAACCTAATGAAGCCTCCTCTGAAAGTGGCTTGGCTGCTATTGAATGTCGAAACTTTATTTCATCAATGTTTTGTGTCTCAGACTTGGTGAACTCTTGACCATTGATTTTGGCTCGACAAAGAGGACAAGAATATTTTTTTCATATATTATTTTTTTTGTCGGATCCAAGTATTTTCTAGTTGTTATTGTCTCATTGCTGTGGTCAATTGGGAATGAGGCTATTCATTACTAACAAAAAAAAAAAAAAAAATATTTTTTTTTAAATAAAATGTTTTTGCTTTAAAGATTTACTTGTATGTAATAAAATCCTATCCAATCCAATCTCTACTCGAAATTTTCCCTTTTTTTTCACCTGCACATTTAAATGTAAAACGTAATGTCATCATTTCATCAAACTAATCAACAAAAAATTATTTCTTGAAAATTTGCCCTAACTTTTAAGAGACAGAAGTTGCACAAGACTGGACAGAAATCCATGAACCGTACCATCTTTACAAGTAGCTTAAATTTTGTGTAATTTACTGGTGGCACTTTTGTGTTTTAATTGGAATCTAATGTCTAATGTCCAGGGCTGATATTCGGTGTATAGGTTCTGGCCTTGTCACTCTGCTTATCAAAGCAACAAGTGGAACCCATTGGTTTGTGAAGTGCCCTTTTGAAACCTCGAGTCTGGCATTTAGGCGGTCTCCATCTTGTTTTTCTGTAGCCAGAAGTGACCTTATTTGAATGAACCGGGTAGAAGTAAGGGGTGGATGTGACTAAGATCTCAACCACCTAAACGGGAAACCTGACTGCAACCCAGGCTGCAACCCAGGCATGTCACTCAAACGAGGCATGCCCCCAAACAAACCTCTCTTTGAGGCCTGTTATCTAATTAATTTTGGGATGAGAGAAGTTGACGCTTTGTACTGTAGCCCGAGTTTTTCTGGTGCCTCCTAGTGACCATCAGTGGTATTTCGCTTTAAGATACTTTTCAGGCCTGGACACTTTGCCCATTTTAATATGCAATGGCAACAACGCCGAGCTTTCAGGGTAGCAGGAATACTGTTGTCCCAGTAGGAAACTAAGCGTACATGAACTCTCAGGAGTTCAGATACCCAACTACAACCTTTCGCAATTAAACTCCAAAAAAAAAATGCAAGTTTGACCTTCTTGTAGTCTGTATTGAGAAAAGGTTATTGACATGGAGGAGTTTCTCTGATATGCTTTACAATAGACCTTCTCCTCATATGTGTAAGTTGTGGGTCTGGACAGAATCTGTGCTGGTTTGGAGAGGCCCGGTGGTTATCACTTCAAACACATACCACATATTTCTGCATCCAGGAGAGTTTTTACCTGTGGTTGCATGTACTTCCAGGTCTAATAAAATCACAGAAACCTAAGGGCAACATAAAAAGCCAGCTGCTAATTTGTTTACTTTCAACAGCTGCACTCCCTTTCATGTGATCTGTGTTTGGGGAGCTTCTGGCACCTGCTGGGTGAGGGGTTTCTTTGAGGTAAGGGTGAGCCAGACTGTCCTCATCACCCTGTGGCTCATTTCAGCCACATTGGCGTGGACAGGGAGAAAAAATAAGAACTCAAGCTGTGGTTCTGTGGAATTCCTGGCACGCTGAAACAGTGATATCTGTGGAATAATGGCTGTGGTGAGCAGCGAGATTGTGCCATGTATCAAATTCTGATTGATTTTATCATTACATCAGTCTTCCTGATTGTCCATTGTCATTTCAACTATTCACTCCTACTCCCAATGCACACACACACACACACACACACACACACACACACACACACACACACACACACACACACACCCTAGTGCAATCATTCAAACTTGCTGAGTGAATAAGACGGTGCTGAGTCTATCTGTACCTTAGACAAATCAAATCAGTGGCATTAGTTCAGGATACAGTATAAAATGAAACACCTTGGGCCTTCGTGAGATGACGGATATTCCTGATTTATTTTTCCCTCCTCCATCCTCGGTTTGCTCTCTTTCTGTCCCAGAGGAAGAGGAGGAACATCTGAAGATGATCAGAGAGGGCATATTCATACCTCATCTTGCAGGGGCTCAACCAATGCAGCTACAATACAGTGGAGAGGGTCATCGTATCTGTGGGGTCTTGGCAGAATGACTCATGCTGAGTTATGTATTGGTCACAGCAGGGCTTCCGTTCTGGAGTTCACCACACTTCTCAGAGGATCATCTTTCCAACCACCATAGGGCTGAATTCCACATGTGCGTGTTAACTTCTGTTACTTTTACTTAAAGCGGGGGGGTAAAGTGGAGACGGACCAGCAGGTGTTATCTGTTACTTAAAAATGAAGATGCCTTTCCTTCACAATGTGAGGCAGATAAATGGTTTAGGGCAAAAATACAAGATTTACCATGACACGAGTTGGAAAATAAACATGTTTGAGCTGGTACATATGCAGAGGTAGAGAAGATAATTTTATACAGATGCATGCTAAATGCTGAACTTTAATATAACCCTGAGGACGCTTTTCGCTGTGAAGTTTACTTTGTTACTTCCCTATCAAACCAAATCCTCCTTGTACACATAATGACAACCATAAGAAGAACATACTCGCGGATATACTTTAATTTCAACCTGACCTCAGAACATCCACATCCAGCAGGCTTTTGATCAACCTCAAACTACAAGAGGCAATCAGAAAGTTCCCAAACGGTTCCTCTTGAGCGCAAACAGAGCACAGCACTATGCCATTTGTGAGGAAGTATTCCAAGTTATGTTGCTTGATAAACATCAGCACCCGAGCTCCATGTGTTTGTGTGACCACTGGTACATGTGCATTTGCCATAAACCAACATCAATCTCTAATTCACACATAATGGCTTTGACAGTATTGAATTGAGCTGAGCAGCTCAGCCTGCCGGTTATATCACCTGTCAAATGGTGTTTTACAGTTACTGGTTTCAAATAGGAGTGAAACTCTGGCTCCATAGCTATGAATGCAAGTGCTTGGCAATGCAGTGCGCTGCCATTACATTCAGGTTGACAGCCTTTATCCTTGCAATAACTCCACTCATGTGGCCCGTCTCACATGGACACACATTTTTCTCAGCTCTGCTTCAGTCATGAATGAATTCATGACAGAAGCAGAGTTTGAATAATTCCTCGCCTGATGTTCTTCCAAGGTTTTCTTTGCAGAAGAGAAAATCCTCCAGTATTTTCCCTTCCCACAGATAGTGAACTCTAAAAAAGGTAATACATCAGTTACATGTGTTAGTACTGTTTCATCAATTATTAACCAATTTTTTAAATAATTTGTTGACCCTCACGGACGATATGAAGTTTGGGGACCTTTCATTGAGAATCATTACTGACATATTCTGTGATTCAAATTATGAAACAGTTCACAAAAATATGAGTTCATGTTCAGAGTGATGAAATAATAGATGGTACTAAGCAATGGCTAACAACAGTGGTAGGTGGTTGCCAGGTGTGGCCACCCATGGTTGGAAATTAATCAATACCATAAACTGTTCTTAGAGCCCGTCCAAACACATCCCAAAAATACTACTATTTTCTGTTCTAATTTCTTGTTAAAAATGGATTAAAATTTGTGTTTTAATTGGACAATTACAAATAAGCAGATAGCTGAAAGTGTTAAGAGAAATTCCAGCCAAGGATTTTGTCTCAAATTTGTTCTTACTTCTATCCAGACTGCTCTATAGCACACTGTGTCCCCTCTAAGTGATTATCATTCACCACTCATCGATCTTTACTGGCTTTTTATATTGCCTGTGTAACACCAGAGGTACTGTAGTTTAATTCCTACAGCATGTGCAGGAGACTCTTCTGAAACTCTGCAGTTCTATACATTTTGACAGTCTTGGAGCTTCAACTTTAACGTCTGCCCTTCAACACTTAAGGATTTATGGAGGAGCCATTCTAACATCCACGAGAGGTTTATGAACCCCAGTAAAATGTTATTTTGTTCCATCTTTCAAATGGTCAGACCACAAACCATCCGATCGTGGCATTAACAGTCAGTATTGACCTGTTTTTCTGCTGCGGCCTGCTCCCATGGCATCCAGTCAAGACTGTGAAGACAGGCCTTCAGCCCAAACCTTTGCTCAGATGGAGAGCGCAAACTGAGCCAAGCACTTCTTGTTGTACAATCGTCCAGAAAATTTGGATACCTTCCACTGCCTTTTTATTGGTTCAGGCCGGCTCTCGCCTTGATCACAGCATCAAACTTTTTCTGGGATGTGTTCGTGTGATCCAGGGATCACACAAGGTCAGATATTGTAGTGCATTCCATGTGGTGTTTGCGTTTTTGTGTTCATCTCTGATCAAATCTCTATTTGATATGTATTAAAAGTGAAACGTGTACAATTGTTAGTTTATGTATTTTGTTGCACAGGTGTCTACTGATGTTAGCATGCTAACCAGCTGGCCTCGGCCAGTCCCATTTTTTGATACCACCCTTCCACCTGAACATAGTGAGTCCCTGTAGCGTCCAGTCTGCCCTCAGTCCAACATGAGAGGAAGAAGTCACAAATCTTGATGCATTCTCAATGATCCAGGTTAAATCAGTTCATCTGGACCTAAAGTTTCTTCATCATCCAAGTACCTTCGTCATTCTCAGCTGACTCCAAATTTCCCCAACTTCAGAAACAAGCATAACAACAAAAAAAACAGAACAATTGCACAATGAAACCGGTGATTTATTTCATATGCAAATTGCCGTGACCGTTGATTACAATGGCCAACTGTTGCGGAATTTGCATATGAAACCAACTGCCGGTTTCATTGTTATGCAACTGGACTGGTTTCGGTCCTGGAGTCGAGCTGTACACCAGCTTAACTTCCTGCCTCTTTGTTTCTTCAGCAAAACACCCGTCCCTGACATCCATCAGGCCAAGGGGCAATATAGGCCCGTGATGAAGGCATGTTTATTCTGACTGAGGTGAACATGCATGCCGACAGCCATTTTGGCTAACCCGCCAAGGTTTGTGATTTTAACACTGAACACAAGATTGAACTCTATAAAGTTCTCAGAGTATCATGTTTCACTAAGTAATACCTTCTGCATCGGCTATCATTATTTAATTTAAATTCAATGTTATATCAGATTGGACAATAGAAATTATATATTTATCTTGTCAATTTGAAGTCCTGTGTGAGGTTAATAGTTATTGACCATTACTTTTTGTTCATCATTACTGCCTTCCTGCAACAGACGTCGATGCTTACTTTGAAACCACAAAGAATAACATCTTTGCGCAGTTCTGGCTCTTCCTTAAGATTGGAAATGACATGAATGGAGACAAACTCATACTGTGTCTGCATTCACATCAATTTCAATCATATGGAAGAGGCTGTATTTACGTACAATTCCATGTGGTTATTTACAGAAACACACTTGGTCTTTCTGTGCTTGAGATGATTGGCAAGTAAGGCACATGTTATAAAGGTTACATCATATTTTCAGCCTGACCGTTGTTTTATCTCGGGAAAATCCCAAAGTCTATTTTTGTCAATTTCAAATGGCATCAGGGGCGCTGAACGTACTTATTCCTTATGTGTGTGTTATTGTTTCCAATAAGCAATAAATCCTGTGACAATCCTATGAGGGTCCTGAAATTTGGCAGAAAGAGCATGTCTTTAACTGTACAAGGAAGAAATACATTCTCCCACCACAAAAGGATTACATGAAGGCAACATGACTAGAAACAGGCAGTGGTTTGACATAGAAATAGCACAGTGGAAAGTAAGGCTGTTGTGGTTGGGGCAGCGGAGGCCTATGTACTTTTGTTTTTAACTGCATTGACCCAGGTTAAATTCACAACTTATAACAAGGGGGCTCCTACCAGAAGTGGGTTTTCTTCTAATTGACAACATTTTTTACAAGGAGAATTTTTTTTTCTTCTTTTTTTTAAAACCATTATACTGACCATTTGTTTTAACCAAACCATTAGGTACCTTAATGTAAGTTTAGCCTGATGCATTTCAGTATTGGTAATAAAATGACTCAAATACAATGTGAATGGAGTCTCCTGTAAAAAATTATCACATGACTTAGCTGTTTCCCTTTAGCTCCACAGAGCTTTGTTGTTTCTTTTTGTTTCGGTTTTACAATGCACAACTTTGTTTCAAGCCCAGACTCACCAGCCTTATTGCATTTTGCAGCGGCAGGCAGCTGTTTGCAGTGAACAAACTCTGATAAACCCACTGTACACCACGTGTTAGGCACCAAACAGCAGGCAGATACAATTAGGGAATAGCTTGTGAATGTAGCAGAGCATTTAATAGCTAAAGAACAGATAGACATTTCCCCCAGGAGGTGGTGGAGACCAAAACTAAGCTGTAAGGAAGAGTGAATATTGGACAAACACAACTTAAAAAAAACTATGTTTATTTTGTTCTCTGCTCACGCATATACAAGAAACAAGCTATAAATGTCCACAACATAAATTGACAATATGCTTATGTCATTTTTACAGCTTCTTGTGCTGCCATCAGGTGGCCAAACAAAATCAATAAATGTAGGTTTAAAGAGTCCTTTTTCATTCCCAGGTTGTCAAATAATGCTGTTTTTGTCAAAGCCGTTTGATTCAGGAGATGTGCACAGAGTACCTTATGTCTTACAAACCATGACAAACAAGTTCATGTGACAAAGTATGAAATGGGGTAAAGTCTGTGTTTTGCGGAGGTTGAGGTGGTTGAATGGACCAAACACAGGACTTTCATCTGGGAGACAGGTGTTCAAAGTCAACATGGATTTTTCTTTTTAAGTAATGGAAGTAAAGGTATTTATTCTAACCCAAACCATAAGCATGTGGTTTCTGGTGGCAACACGTAAGGAACCTTGCATGTCTAAGGCATCTATATGAGATGTGAAAGGCTTGATAAAACGGGAATGAGAATGGTTTTGTTTAACAATGGCCAACGTTGGCATGCATGTTTAAGCTCTTAGTATCATATTTTTGAGGAAGTGTCATTGTTACGAATAGAACCACGAGATACTTTAACCCTTTAAGTCCTAGAGGCCCCCAATTGGGGGCCAGGTAGAAGACTTAGCAAAACTATTATTAAAATATGGACATATATATACTGATATTTACACATCTGAACAAATCTGTGTTCCTTTATTATTATTATAAATATATTTTTTTGTAATTTTTTAAAAAAATTTTTTTTATTGTGGTTGCAGAGGTATACTCTTTTTATTATGGGTATGCAATTTTTGAGCAGAGGCCTAAAAAAATGGGTGTATTTTTAAAAGGTTAAAACAAGTCTCAGTCCAGTTCCATGCAGACTGTAATATAGTTTCCTTCTGATGAGAATGCATGAAGAGCAACCTCAACCTCTTCATTGTTTATAACCTTTAATTGATGCTAATACTAAATTATTTATCTGTTCTCTGATCCTAATTACACCACCAGATAGTATAAATACCATCTTCCATCACAGTTAAGTGTTGCATGATGTGCTGTCATTTGCCTGAATCAACTTTTCACTGATTATGCATGTCTCCAATAGTGGAATGAGAAATTGCAACTGTCAAAGCTTATGACTTCTGTTTGTGAGTGTATTCATTTGTGCACTATTATCGTGGGTTTTGATAGTTTTTTTTGGAGTTTCAGAGACATCTGTTGCACATGTAAACATCATATCCTGGTTTCAAAATCCTGGAAAAGTCCTTCATACTGTGTCACTTTTTTCCATGGGGTCACTTATTAAAGGGAAACATGTCTCATGCAGAGAACATTTTTAGAAATCCAGTCCAGCATTGAATGAGAACACTTAAGCTAACAGCCACGAATAATGTAATGTAATACTTTTCTAATACTTTTGGGCAATTGCATCCTGTCAGTGCATGTCCACAAAAATGTCTTCTTTTTGCCACTGACATGCTCAGATTATTAATATAATTGGCTAACAAAATTATAGGAAGGATCCCTAACCCAAAACAAAAGACAAGTTATTACATGGAGACAAAGGTGGAAACATGAATGAGATGAGTTGAAGAGAGGAGTGAAAGAGTTAGTTTGGTTGGTTTACAGAAAGCTTATGAGCTTAGTGTTATCTAAAAGATTAAAAAAAAGATTTGTGTTTGCATATTTCCAAATTGTGTCAACAAAATGTCACAAAACAGTAGGCATAGTTTCCCGTTTCGTGGCCGCCGGTGGAAATGTTCTCTTTCAGCGTCGTCCCCGTTAGTCACTTAGATTCAAAATGGTTGAAAAATACAGAGGTTTTCCCTTTAAACAGAAAACTATGGGAGTCAATCATGATGATGAACAAGTGGTGCCTGATCAGAAGTGGTTACTTGATAAAAGTCACATTTTATTTAAGCAGAATACAAATATAAAAGTTACGAAATAAAGAGTCACAGAAGTCAGTGTAGATGACTTACACCACTGATACTACAGAGCACCTCTTACCTCCCATGTTTCCCAACCAAAACACACATCTGGCACTGCATGAGTGAGGTTAGTCCTTGGAAACTATGCTGTCATGGTCACAAACACTGTGATAGGTATATTTCCATGTGTCCTCTCCTTAAGGCAATGAATCAATCAAGCTTGTATGCAATAAAAGCCAAAAGGGGGTGTGATTATTATTGCACTAAATGTGATGTTGTCAGTGTGCCATTTTTTTCTTTGCACTGCTGCTTTTTTTTACTGCTGGTCATAGATGAGTGTTTTATGGCCCCCCCGGCTCCTAACGCATGGTCTTGATTCAGTAATGGGGCCCTCATATTCCCGTAAGACTGCTTTTTAAACAGACTGACATTGTAATTACGGCTGGCAGAGACCTGTGACGCAGCGAAAAATGGTGCGGCTATCTTCGTGCAGCCGTTGTGAATACTTCTCCTGGTAGTCTGGGGCCACATGACTGCATGAAAGACCTCTGCATCAGTGCTCACATGACCCCCGCTGATGTCTCGGCCTGTGGAAACCATCTTTTATTTTTTTTTAGGCTCTGAAATAACAATGAGGAAACAATGGAGGCGCCAGGCCACAACCCACGCTAATATGGACACACCCAGTACAGTGTTCAACTGACGCTCAGCACCCCACTTCGATTTACTGCAACTATGTGGTGCTTGTATTCTCAAAGAACAAGGAGGACAAATGAAAAGAGTGTTAGCGAGTTATGGGGTGGCTTATTGGACCCTGGTTGAACACCCTGGCCTGAACATAGGTCCGAGTTGTGAGGTCATCCAGACAGAGGGTAGGATTTTACATGCTAGCGGCCGTCGCTCGGTGGGTGGTGCACAGCAAGGACACGGGCCAACTTATTAGCTGTCATACTTGTACCCACATATTGGATTTCTCTGAAATAATATTTGGGTTCCCGGTGACTCCTCCTGCCCGGCATTTGGTCCAGACTTTTTGCTTGGCCTCAAAACCCTGGAGAAGCATGTGAAAATATCAAAGATAGCGCCTCAAAACCAACAAGAATTTGTAACAATACCCAGAGGCCAAACTTGTGTTTCCTTCCATTTTATCTGCTGCGTTTCTCCTGCAGCCTGACAGAGTTTGATTTATATATAATTTATTCTGAGATGACAGTCGGGGAAGGATTTATTGTGTTTTCTAAGTGAAATAAACCATGTCAGGATGACGTGAAAATTATAAATGACTTTCATAAGAAGTTGCTTGAGAATAATATACAGTATGCCTGACTGCAGTGCTAGTACCATTGTATAAACTTGTTCTGTTCCTGTGCCTTTAATGAATGTTTATGAGGAGAATAAAGTGTAAGCAAGGCACTAGAGGTGATCTATGAGGAGATTTCCACTGAGGCCGTGGCATAATGAAAGAGGTGCTGCGAGTCAGTTACAGATGTGATCAGGCAGCTTTGGGCATTCACGTCTCTCCTTTCAGATTCTCTACACTTATTGGATTGAGGAAGGAAGGACTTGGTGTCTGAGGTGATGTGCCTCGTTTACATCTATAATTCCCTCAAAACTATACTCTGAGGTCACTCTTCTGTAAATTATAGACACTTCAGCAGCTGAGAGTTAATTTCCCATGCATGAATCCTCTCAAAGGAAATGTCAAGTTGTTGATGCTTTTGCAATAGTGTTTCTCATAAAAAAAATAAAAAATAAAAAGATATAAGCCTTTTCTAACGGTGCAGTCAGATATGCAACAGAGTCAATTCGTAAAGAGCTGTCGAGTCCATGAGGACGTGGAAGGTTGCCCATTGAGAGAGGCCAAGTGGTCTGGTCTTTTGTAACCAACTACTCCCACCTCTCAGGTGCAGTTGCTTCGCCCTGACGACCAACCCAGGCTGTGGCCAGAAGAAAACAAGGTAGAGCAGCACAGGAAGGTGGGCCATCACAATAAAATAAAAACGGTTTGCTTATCCTGGTGCTTTATGGTTCCACCATGAAAATGTACATACTGTATAAGAGAGGAAGAAAGAGCCTGGAGGAAAATAAAGAACAGCATTTTCTGAGTTGTTATAGGCTGAGTTGGCTGAAAATGTCTATGGTGCTGGCTAGCAAGCACCATAGACATTTTCTACTATCAACACTATCTACTTTCTTGTTTGAAGCAGCACCTATTCTATCAACCTTGTACATTATGGTGCTAACATTAGAACATAGTGTTACCGCAGCTTTATCAACACTTTTACAACTTGGGTTGGAATTTCGGTGGAAGATTCAAACCAGGAAAGACGGAGAGAGTTTGAAAATAGTTTTAGAGAGAAAATGTGGCTTTCAACTCTTGTTGCTTATTATGACATGTATTGCATTTTTCAAATAAGCCCTCAGTATGAGGCAAGTGTTTGGAAAAAACAGTATTGTTGTCAATTAGTTTTTGCAGAAGAAGTTTTGATGTTTTACTCACAGTAGAAAAACTAAATGTATAAATCATGAAATTTATGATGGTTGACTTCTATTTACCTGCTTCAGTGGCAGAGACCAGGTGTTGTGCGTGTTGGCCGTGGAAGTATTACAGACTCTAGATACCTGACTCAAAAATGGCATAAAGTCACTCACCCAGCACATAATTTAAAAAAACGTTTTTCTGCTTCATTGTTGGTTTCTGCATTATAGAACCCATTGCACTTGTGCGATCGTGTTTTGCACCCTTTTTGGACCACAAAAACAACAACAACAATAACAACTGCCATGATAAGGCTTGAAGCTATATCCTGCTCTAAATACATTCTTGATGTTGACTCACTGCCATTTTAACAAACAGGAATGGAGCCTTCGTACAGGTTATTAGTAACACCTGTACTTTTCCTACTACAACGTGAGAATGTGTGCTGTGAAAAAGACCTGTGATCACAGTCTGTCACTGATAAGACAGCTGTGTTGAACTGAAAGGAAAGGTGGAACTGAGTTACCAGAGTTCCAACATAAGAAGGACCATCACAAATCCTGGAATTAAAACCAAGTGGTTCTTTTCATTCTACATCATACATATTATACAAATTATATATTATCACTATTATCATGAGTCTTTAGAAGCTTGTTATACAGTGTTTCTCAATTTATAACTTTTGTAACATTATAAGTTTACCATTGGGTTTTGATCGATCTTACTGATGGAAATAAACATTTAGATGAAAGTTAAAATACTGTATTGTATAACACAACTTTTAATGTAATGTAGGGCTACCACTTGAAAGTCAGACGATTCATCTGTTGGAGATCCTTCAGCTGACTTTGATTCTTCATGTTGAACAGTCTTTTCTTAATTTTAGGTTTATGGTTATTTTAGACAAAGACACTGACATAATGTTGTATAGTTATGTTGTAAGAAAGCTTCTATGTTAAGTATCCTGAGATGACTGCTGTTGTGATTTGGTGAGATGTAAATGTAATTGAATTGGATTGGACCCTTCGCCTTCCCTCAGCGGTGACAGAAAAATTGTGTACCAAGACACACGGAGGGCAACCATGGTGATGCTGCTGCACTTTGCTCAGATTAAGGTTCCAAGTGGACCAGACCCCACACATGGCCTTCATGCACACATAAACGTCAAGTCCATCAGCTCTTGGAGCAGTGCTACTGGGAGTGTGGTGCATAAGTGGTGCGGGACACGGTTGTTTAAGAGAGCAATGCCCAGACCAAGAGCTGTTTTTGACCCTGTTGCCCATTTTACAAGGGGAAAGGTCCCCGGTGGTGTTATGCTGAGTTCTGCCTGCCTGTAGAGAACTGCATGCCCCTGGCGAGATATGCGAGTTTACCTAATGTGGGACATATTTAGCATTTCAGACTTCTGGACTATATTGAGATAGTCAACAACTCACATCCAGTCCCTCTCGAAAAACTCCAGGATTTGTTCTATTCAATCCAAAGCAGAAAATGCAGATGCATGCATATGGGTAGTCTTAGTGGCAAGTTGTCTCAGACAATCTGCATTTTTTTTTTAATGTGAGACAGTTCTGTTCGAAATGTTAAACACTGAAAGGTCTAAGTTAAATGGCCTAAATCACCTTAATTCATGTAGGACAATCTTCTCCGGTCCTTAGCACTCAAGGCTAAATGTGCAGTCCCTTGTTCAGTAATAAATGTTATTGCTGTTGAAAAACTTAGGCTTCAAGGTGTCTGTGTTACATGGATACTCAAACAACATCCAACAAACAATAGACAATAGTAGTTTTGATGCATTTATTAGAAAGACAGTAATCAGATCCTCACAGATTGTTACAGAAAATGCAGAATTAAATGGACCTTGTTCTGAATTTTCACTGGTCAAATTGATTGGGTGTCTTGTATCTGAAAGTTTGATCAGAAATTAGAAGGAGACTTCTGGCTGTGTCACCACTTCAACCTCTTTTACCAGAGGTGGTTTGGGTTACAGTGGTAAACGGAGGGAGGTGGGGTGGCGAGTGCTGACGAGCAAAGATATCTGTATACGGGTGGTATGGGATCTGCTCCAGAAGAGATGACATTATTGAATGGCAGAATTTATCATCATCAAGTGGATGACATCATGGGGTTAATGGTGCTGGGTCCACTTGAGTGTGTTGAGTGAATCTCTGTTTTAGATGGATTGATGCATGAGAGGATTGATCACTGATCACAGCAAAAAGGTTCTGGGTTCGAATCTCATCCAGGGGCCTTTCTCCCTGTGCTTGCGTGGGTTCTTGCCGGGTACTCCGGCTTCCTCCCACCGTCCAAAGCCATGCGTGTCAGGTTAATTGGTGATTCTAAAAAAATTGCCATTTGGTCTGAATGAGGGTGTAAATGGTCTTTGTTTCCGTATGTCTCTATGTGTTGTCTCTGTAAAGGGACTGGAGATCTGTCGAGGGTGTACCCTGTCTGCCCAAAGTGAGTTGGGACAGGCCTCAGCCACTCCATGACCCTGTTCAGGATAAAGCAGGTATAGATGCAGGTGATTGAATAGGTATATACCGGCTTTACTGCCATAATCCAATGTGGGCATTCAATGGCGTAGCGGCTTTCACTGAGACCTTTGAAAATCATGGCATGAACAATGCCTTGTCAAGCCATTTCTCTCCACTCTCCCTCGGCAATGTCAGGATCTCTGCCTGCCCCTGTTCGACGTTTCCTGTTTCCCCTCGATCACCCTTTTCCTAATGTTTCGTGTCTTCTCCCCTGTTTGTTTTTGTCTGTCATATGTTCAATGTTTTGGTCTGTGTTTGGAGGGTGTGGATTCCTTCCACTGCCTGCCTCCAGTCACCTCCCACTACCACCCCTCATTCAACTGGCACAGCTGGTTCTCATTCCAGTAATCACCACCTGGCAGTATATGAAACCCGGTCCTGCACTCCACCTGCGTCAGTCCGTCCAATCGCGTCACCTGGTACCACATTGCAGTTCAGTAAATCCATTTGCTTGTTTCTGCAATCCCGGTTCTGACCCCCATGCCTGTCTTCTGCCTGCTGCAGTCCTACCTGTGCGCCTGTCTGCCTGATAACCTGTGGTACTTATCAGCTGTCCAGTGTCGATACACTGAGATCACCTGCACGAAGAAGCCATTCTGTGTCGTTCTTCTGAGATCACCAGTTGACGAGTCTTGGCAATCCTGTGTCGGTCCACGGGAAGCCACACAGTCGACCCTGTCCGCTGTCCTGTGTCGGCCCACTGAGATCATCAGGTATCCAGCTCCCTGCTCAGCGTCGGTCCTCGGACACCACCTGCCTGCCGCCCGAACCCACGCTGCCCGGTGTGGAGCGCGGGGACGCGCCCACAAGCCAGCTTGGACTTGCCTGTCTCGGCCCCGGTGAGAATTACGGGGACACCCTCACCTGCCTGCATGGGTCACGCTGACTGTCCCTTTCCGGATAAGCTCAATTGCCTTCCCTGACTCGGGGAGGATCCCGAGTCGGGAGAGATGAAATTGGCTTCCAGCCATCCTGGACATTTCCTAAGTTGGACATGGGTTGCACGTTTCAGTTTATTTTCCTCTGCTCGATTAGAAAACTTCTTGTTTTCAAGTTAACTGTTGTGTGTTTCCATTTGAGTCCGTTTACCAACACCACAGGCCATCCTTCATCCTTTGAGCTTCCAGTAGTGTTATGAGCTCTTCAACAGTGCTCTGTCTGCCGGCTGCAGATGGTGAGTTTTGTGAGGGGTTAGGCTAAATACATAGACATTGTTCTTTCTCATATTTAAAAAGTTGATGACAGGTGTGTGACCTTTAACAAGAAGCAGATGGGACCATGGATCATTTTTTGGAAGGCTTCACAGAAATCTCATTCCCCACTGTGGGAACGAATAAGCAGTTATCCACCCCTTATCTAACATTTTCAAAAATATATTTTTGGAAGCCCTGAAGGGCCAATCTGCCTCCACCTGCCTGCCTTTGAGAATTATCATCATAGGTTGATACCCATCAATGGCATTGATGCTGGCCATACAGGTGGTGCTTTCACCTTTATCTCCACCAGTGACATCAAATCAGGGTGACCGGACTTCGGCAACCACCCTGGTGGACAGGAAGTGAATGTGGAGCCCTCTTTTGTCAAAGTTCCACATGTGGTCGAGGACATTTTCCTCTCTTATATGTTTGGAACAACTTCTTCACAACCGTGGGGTTAAAACCATGACGCGCCTCTGGTTTCAGGGGTCTACGTTTTGGGATTTGTTTTAGAAACTCCTGAAACATTTTTCATAACTTCAATAAACCCTTTGTTTCTTTTTTCTCAGTGAACTGGTAGACCACTGTTTGAAGATCCATCCTCTTGGGGAATCCACGTTTTCCCAGGATTGCAATCATCTCCCCCAGTTTCTTTCAATCACATGATGACAGTGACCATTACCCTTTATCCTGCACTGGACAGTGGATTTTGGACCTTCCAGGCCCTGGCCAACAGCTTCAGCTGAAGGACTACATCATCCTCAACCATCCAATCATCCTTTTAAATATATTATCTTCAATTCACCTTAAATATCCAAAACCCTGTAAATAATCATTCTTATTGCACAATCCATGCCCCTGCACACATTTTTGCCTGACTGAAATACTTTTAAAACTATCCCTCATTAGGCAAACCAGCCTGGTTCTCCACCCTCAGAGCACAACCAGCAGCTTCCTGATTTTATGGACTTCTATGAATCTGATGTATTTATCAGCACATTCTTTGGGATATTTTGTTTAGACAGAATTTCATACATTTTATGGCCCAAGCTGAAATAACAGAGAATGCATTACTCGGCAGCGACAATTAGTTCTGCCAAATATTGCATACACTTTTTAACACTCAATAACGACACTTCGAATCAAAGTTTGATGGGAATCGAAAAATTTGATCAGCACATATAATATTATTTGATCAACTTTGAGTGGGTGCATTTCACACACAAGATTCATTTGTCGACACTTAAAATCCCAAATTTTGTAGAAAGATGTGTAATTCTAAGCTCTGCCTAAAACACATTGATAAAGATTTTATAGTTAGTCTGTCTTCTTCACCTTAGTGTGGTTTGCTTTTGGTGTCACTCGCTCTACCTACCTGTGATCCCTTGTGTGTGTGTGTGTGTGTGTGTGTTTCTCTTTCCCTCTTCATTCCTTGGTCCCTGCCTGTCACGACCACGTCACCTGTTCCCAAACTCCCAATCTGCCCCAGCTGTAGCACAGCATTTGTCTGCTAGTTTGCCCTTTAGTTGTGTGCTGTCCTGCAAGGTGCATGCAATTCTCAGCGGACAGGCAGAACTCGAAAAAACACGGACAGCAGCCGAGACAGGTACGATCTGTGGGAGTGGTCAAGATTGAATTAACAGTTGAATCTTTGTATTGAACATCCAAATTTGATTCAACTGACCAAATTTGGATTCAGGTAAAGCTCTAATTTAATGTAGGCATACAAATTAAGTTTAGTATGTTAGTTTGAAGGCAATGGTCAAATCCTTTCTGTTTTAATATCACTGGATTGTGCCTTTAGGTTTCCAAATTTTTGTGCATGGTAATTCCGTGTTGCAACAGTACAAATTTAACTTAATTCTACAAATACAACATGATTTTAGTGAGGCTTTATTTGTTTGTTTATTACTACAAAATGCAGTAATCCTTTCTCTGTGTAGGGACCTGATTAAGATGGTTTTCCACCTTTGTCTTATGATTAGAGTCTAATGAAGAGAGAGACTGTAGAAGTTCCTTCCAACTGTTGCATTGTGTGCAGAAAAGCTGATATTTCATAGACTTTTAAATGCTTTTAAAACATTTAATTACACATGGATGGTTTCACACTTCATCATTTATTTATTCACACATGTGACTGCATATGTACAGTGCCCAGGCTTTTTTGCTGCTGGTAGATAGTCAACAACCTTGTCACAGTGGATGAATCAGATGTCTGAGCCTATTCCCTTTAACAACAATTTCAGTTTTGAAATAAAATAAATGTATAGTACCCAAGTTTAAAACTGATGCATTGCTGTTTTCAATACATTCTACGATAAACTATAACTCCAGGTCCCGGAGAGAAGTTGCATGGTTGGAGCCCAAAGCAAACCCCAGAAAAATTTGAACATATTTTCTGTCAATTTCCTGGCAATGCAGCCTAATTAGAGGTTGCTTACTCATTGTGAAAAAAAAAAAAAAAAAAAAAAAATCTCTCATTTGACAAAACATTGAGCACAGACTTCACGCCCTAGTATAATAGGAATTACCATATATCTGACTGTCTAACTGTGGAAACAGTCATGGTTAGCAGTCATAACAGAACAAGAGCAAACTCCAACACTCATAATTCTGCCTCGAAGGCTACGGAGGCATTGGCACGAACGCAGCCACTGAAGTTGAATAAAAACGGAACACCGTCAAGGTCACAGTGCCACAATCCACTCAAGCACATTGCTTTGGGAAGTGGGAAATGTTGAAACAGATGTTTTTCATATTGGCTTTGTGGCGTGGAGTTGATGAGTGCTCTGTTACATTAGCGCAGCATGCTGTGCTGCTGTAGGAATCGCATTCAATTTCATCTCTCCCTAATTACTCACAATAACCTCACACTCTCTCAGCGTTGATTTACACGAATCCCGCTCAGGACCCGCCATAAGAGTCATCAGTAACCCTGTACCCTTTTCAGCAGTAATATTAGTGTGTTTCAGTATCCTCTAATGGTCTATTAAAAGGCCCCTCAACAACATAATTTAGACAATTTACAATTGAGGATCAAGAAAAAGCAGCATGTGATTAGTTTTTTGAGCATAAACTTTTCCCACAAGAAATCGAAATGGAAACCAAACAGTAAAACCCTAACATAAATAACCCTTTATGATTAACTTTATTGACCTGAAGCGGAGGTGGGAATATTAAGGGCTTTCCGACTTGGACATCATCAAAACCTCTCAGCCCTTGCTGGCCAGGATCTTTTATATTTGTCCTGCTGTGCCCTCAGTGCACCTGGTTGTATAAATAAGATGGGATTTGTGCTGGGCTTGTTAATGATGTTTGGAGGTATATTATGGTCATGAAAGCAGTAGTAAAGTAGTAAATAATGATCTGATCTCATCCAAAGTATGCAAACTCGTGGACAGATCTGACATTGTCCAGCACAGTCAGATAAATGTGTGTTTGTCCTCTGTCTCCTTTGCCTACCTCTTTTCTCTAACACACAGTACAGAGTACACACACATATATACACACATTGGGCTGTCCTAGCCTGGGAACAAATGAAAATTGACGTGCAGTTAATGATATTAAAAGGAGTCACACATTGGCTGTCTCCATTGCCCTATACCGCCGTTTCCCTGCATCCTCTCCCTCAGTTTCATTGAGAAAGTAGGTTGTTTCCAAGTTACACCACTGCTTTCACTGCTGAGAGGCCAGAGAACACTTTAATCCATCCTCTGTCATTTGTCTCCATCAGTGGCATGGCACAATATTGCAACACTTTGGTTTTTAATAATGGCTGTTGTGGTACTGTAACAAAGAAGTGATTCAGCAGTTCAAGACAATCCGCTGCTGTATGGGAAGTGATACATTTATGGATGTTTCTGATTGTATGAGGCATTTTTATATTCTTTTTTGACAGTGTCTCTGTAACATGATCATGCTACCGTGTGGGTTCCCTCAGACACAGACTACACGTCAGCCACAGAGCTCAGTTCAATCGATTTATTTTTGTATGGCAGATCCACCTGCCACTGTCCCTGCGCTCTCCTGCCGTGCCTGAAAGCGCCGGTCCAGTCTCTTTGCTTCCACCTCTGAGGAGTCCCTGGGTCCCGTCTCCTCGGTATCGCCCTGCTCACTTTTTAAGGGAGAGACAATCCGTCATAATTTGGCTCAGCTGGGTTTATTACCCCTTTCCCAGCACCGTTCCCTGAACCACTCCCCCACTCTATCCCCCCCTGCAGCTGAGCTAAACCACACCCCGCCACCACATACCCCCACCGCTCGACTTAGGCCGGGGAGCCATCCAGTCTAACACCCCCCTGAGAGCGAGAGAGGAAGTCGACCACGGTCATCTGCGCCCCCGGCCTATGGACCACTTTGAAGTTAACACTGGCACTGCTCCGTCCACTGGACCGGATCTGAGGCACCTTTCCGGGTCAGGTTGGTCAAAGGGCTGGTCAGATCCGCAAGGCCCGGGATGAACCGCTTGTAATAACCTGCCAGCCCCAAAAAATGCCTCAGAAGGGAGAACACATCAGCAAACTGCTTCTGCAACTGGGCAATGTCTGCTCTGGGTCCCGGAGAGATGGGCGTCAAAAGGGAGCGAGGCAGGATTGGTGGATTTTGGAACCTCTGGCCCCAACTCCTCTCTCTCAGATACCGCAGACACCAGAGAAACAGACTCCGCCTCTCTCCATGCTTTTAAGAGGTTGAGGTGGTAGATCTGTGTAGCTCCGCCCCTGTCAGACCGCACTACCTCATAGTCGACATCCCCTACTCCTGGTGTGACCACAAAGGGCCATGGCCACTTGGCGAGGAGTTTCGAGCTGGAAGAAGGAAACAATACAAGTATTTTTTCTCCCGGTGTGAATTGCCTCATCCTGGCCCCTCTGTTCTACAGCCGCTGTTGACATTCCTGGGCCTGCAGCAAATTCTTGCGTGAGATCTGACCCAGTGTGTGGAGTTTTGCTCACAGGTCCAGGACGTATTGAATTTCATTTTTACCGGGAATCGGACCCTCCTCCCAGTTTTCCTTAAACAGCAGCTCAAGGGAGAAAATCCCGTGGAGGCCTGGGGGATCTCCCGTACTGCAAACAACAGAGGATCAAGCCATTTATCCCAGTTGCGTTCATCTTCGTGTATAAATTTACAGATCATGGACTTTAAAGTCTTATTGAGACACTCCACAAGACCGTCAATCTGTGGGTGGTACACTGGTCTGAATAGATTTAACTCCCAGTAATCCGTAAAGTTCCCTCAGTGTTTGTGACATGAACGAGGTACCCTGGTCAGTCAGAATCTCTTTCGGGATTCCGAGTCGGGAGATGACCTGAAACAGAGCCTGCGCGACACTCTTTGCAGAAATGTTGCGCAACAGCACTGCCTCGGGATATCGCGTTGCTTAATCTGCCAGAACTAACACAAAGCGATATCCCCGTGCACTCTGGTGAAATGGCCCGATGAGGTCCGTGCCAATACGTTCAAATGGGACCTCCATTAATGGCAGAGGACGCAAAGGCACCCTTGGAATGGCCGGCTGGTTTACCAGCTGACACTCCGGGCAGGATGTGCACCAGCAGCGCACATCACCCCGGATACCCGGCCAATTATCCAGGTCATTATCCGGTCCAGAGTTTTATCATATCCCATGGGGCCAACCATAGGGTTATAGTAAGCTGCCTGGAAAATTATTTCCCGACGGCGTTTCGGCACCAACAACTGTGTGTTTTCCTGACCTGTTTGAGTGTCACGACTCACTCTATACAGCCTGTTCCTAATCAATGATGGCGCTGCGTCAGGGCGCACCAACTGACCATACATTTTTATCACTTGGTCAAAGGCAAAGCGTAGAGCATCATCATGAGACTGCTCAAGTGGAAAATCCTCCATGGAGTGTAATTCGGGAACCGGCGGAGTCCCCTCCCTGTCTGCATTGTCGGACAACCTCGCGTGACTGCTGAGCACAGCACACATGCCTCATGTCCCTGTCAGTTGTGAACGCACCCCCGCACACTGCCTCATTAACTTCAGAAATCCCGGCCAATCTGTCCCCAAGATTAGGGGGTGCGTAAGGCGGGAGCTAACCGCAACCTTCACTTTATGCTTTTTACCCTCATATCTAATCTCTACTGACACCACAGTATAATCGTGAACTCTGGTGAATCATAGACTGCGTACAGCCAGAATCCACCATCACCCAACGTGTACCCCCCTGGATCCTTACCGGAACGCGATACGTCGCTCCTGGACCGGGTGAGGGTGCTGGAGGGCTGGCAACTCGAACTGTCTGTCCCACTTCCATTAGCGGACACTCCCTCTGGTAGTGTCTGGGCCGCCCACACCTCCAACACTCCTGCCCTGACTGTTGAGGAGCCCCCTGTAGGTCAGGAAGAGCGCCGGGGCTGGCTGGGCCCGAGGGATCGGCGAACTGGAGGGGGGTTAATGACCACGGAGCCGGCAGGGGCCGAGCCATACTCTGCTGCTGGATCCTCCTCCACGGCACAGGAATTGGTCGGGCTGAAGCTGGCGGCCGACCGCCATCCCCCTGCCCGCTGGGATGGACCGCGAGGTGGTCTTCTGCCAGGGTGATGGCAGCCTCCGGCGTCGCAGGACGGTAGCAGCGGACCCATGCCGACGTCCTGGCTGGCAGACCCTCCATAAACTGTTCAATCACCACCTTCTCGACCACCGCCTGTGCTCCTCCTGCGCTCCCCGGCTGCAGCCATCTGGTCACCGCGTCCTTCAGGCGCTGAGCGTACGCGAAGGGCTGGTCCCCGGGCCCCATCCTAGCCTCCCGAAAGTTCTTCCTATGGTCCTCGGGGGACAGGCCCAGCCGGTCCACGATGGCCCTTTTGATGTCCGTGTAGACGTGTCTGGCCCCGGGTGGTAGCCCCAGGGCCGCTGTCTGCGCCTTCCCCGTCAGGAGCGGCAAGAGCCGTACCACCCACTCCGCCGGCGGCAGCCAGCCACACGCCCCCGCCATCACCTCGAACATTTCTAGGAAGGACTGGACCTCGTCTGCAGGAGTCATCTTGTGCATGACCAGCCCTGTAAAAGACGGTGGCCCCAGCGCCGGTGGAGCTGCAGCTGGCCGGGTCGCGAGCTGCTCCAGTGCGCGGGCTTGCTGCTCCGCCTGGGCCTGAAGCGCCCCTCCTAGCTGCCGGTTCGCCTCGGCCTGCTCGTGCTGCATAGCCGCGATCCCCCCCAACATTTGCCCCAGTGCGATGACTGGCTGTGTTGGCAATTTTGTTGTGTTGCCCATCTGATTCCATAGCCCCACGTTGGGCGCCAGTGTAACACGATCGTGCTACCGTGTGGGTTCCCTCAGACACAGACTACACGTCAGCCACAGAGCTCAGTTCAATCGATTTATTTTTGTACGGCAGATCCACCTGCCACTGTCCCTGCGCTCTCCTGCCGTGCCTGAAAGCGCCGGTCCAGTCTCTTTGCTTCCACCTCTGAGGAGTCCCTGGGTCCCGCCTCCTCGGTATCTCCCTGCTCACTTTTTAAGGGAGAGACAATCCGTCATAATTTGGCTCAGCTGGGTTTATTACCCCTTTCCCAGCACCGTTCCCTGAACCACTCCCCCACTCTATCCCCCCCTGCAGCTGAGCTAAACCACACCCCGCCACCACATACCCCCACCGCTCGACTTAGGCTGGGGAGCCATCCAGTCTAACACCCCCCTGAGAGCGAGAGAGGAAGTCGGCCACGGTCATCTGCGCCCCCGGCCTATGGACCACTTTGAAGTTAACACTGGCACTGCTCCGTCCACTGGACCGGATCTGAGGCACCTTTCCGGGTCAGGTTGGTCAAAGGGCTGGTCAGATCCGCAAGGCCCGGGATGAACCGCTTGTAATAACCTGCCAGCCCCAAAAAATGCCTCAGGAGGGAGAACACATCAGCAAACTGCTTCTGCAACTGGGCAATGTCTGCTCTGGGTCCCGGAGAGATGGGCGTCAAAAGGGAGCGAGGCAGGATTGGTGGATTTTGGAACCTCTGGCCCCAACTCCTCTCTCTCAGATACCGCAGACACCAGAGAAACAGACTCCGCCTCTCTCCATGCTTTTAAGAGGTTGAGGTGGTAGATCTGTGTAGCTCCGCCCCTGTCAGACCGCACTACCTCATAGTCGACATCCCCTACTCGTCGTGTGACTACAACAGCGATTCTGCCACATTCTCATTTGGGACATCAGCTACATCAAAACAAGTGTACCAACTTTCTCCTGCCCACCAAGTTCTGCCTGCCCGTTCTGTGAGAATTACATTCATCTCGCAGGACTGCTCACAGGTGCAGGAAAAACTACTAGACAAATACAATATAGTCTTCTTTGTTATATTCATCAATGATGATGAATCACAATCCTATTTTCAAAAATGAAAGCAACAATCATTTCTATTGAAAAAAAAAAATGAGAGAATCGTGATCTTAATTCTAAGCAAAGAAATGCTAATTTTATGCAGAATCAAGCAGCCAAAAATGATGTTCATATTTGTGAGTGAATGAAAACAGTAAATCTATGGAATGAACAGCAAAACAATGAGCTGAAACTCTATAAATCTGTAAAGTGAAGCTGCAGATTCAGTTGATCTTAGGAATTAGAATAACATTTTAAAATGCCATCACTATTTATCGAGATGCATGTCTGAAAGAGGCGACTGGGAGACGAGGTGAAGAAGTTATACAAAATAAAATAGGAATAAAACACGCAATAAAGCAACACAATTCCACAGGCCACTTAACACAGAAAAAAAAAAAAATCAAAGAAACAAAGTGGAGGCTCAGTGGAAAATGTACTGTCATTTGGTATCATTTTCTGAATCTTGTCTGGCCAATTCTTTTTTTTTTTTTTTTGGATACAAGGCCAATGGAAACAAGTGCTACTCTGGACTCCCAGAGATCCCATATTGCTACGCTTTTCGAAATAAAACAGGCTGAAACTGCAGACCAACCAACCTATCATCTTCATATAATGTTTCACATTCTCTTTATCAAGTGCATTTACAGTAAGCCTGAGTGACTCATCATTTTCATTAAGAGCATTCCCAGCACACGTCACAGCACTCCTCCCCTCACTCTCACCCTTTCACCCTACACACATTCATGTTCAGTGCAATACGCCAACAGCCCTCAAGCCACACAAATGCTTCTTATTTTCACTGCAACCTCTCTGTCTCTTTTATGAGACTTTTGCCAGAGCAGTACGGCTCTTTGGGTTTAGGAAAGAAAAGGCCCGACAGCTGCCAAAAGCGATTGGTGGTTGAGAAACAATGGCACGCCCTGTGTGATTCTCATTGCTCCTCGAACCCCAGACGTCCTCCTAGCTGTAATCCACTGTTCCTTTTATTTCTCAGATCATAGTTGCCTCCTCCAATTGGTTGTGTCAGCTTTGGCCCAGGAACACTGAGACGACCTGACCAACATGGTGGAGCCTCTTGCCAAAAGGACAGAGAAGAAAGGAAGGGGGAATGAGAGAAATGCTTTAATTGCAGCAAGAATCTAGACAGTTTGGGAAAATTTGTTTGAGAAATGTGGGGGTAATAAAAGAGACGCAAGGCGAAAAGTGGCAGTGTGATCCAGCGGATTTGAATTTGCTGCACTTCCACTTGCGACTTGTGTGGCACATGCTCTTGGTTGGGCCCGGGCCACGCTGGGACAACGGCAGGGAACCGAAAGCAATTCTGAAGGGGTGGGTCACAGCGACGGGGTTGGTGGCAGTTATGTCGCTGTGGGGGAAAACCATGGGTAATTGACGTTGACAGATGTGGAAGGGGTCTACACGTCCAAGATGCAATGGGAAACAATTGAGGAACGATGACTAAGCTTGAGCCAGTTCCCAAAGACATGAAGTCAACACACCGCAGCCTGCCGATAACCGAATAGGATTTATCTCTTCTTTTATACACACAAATAAGTGAGATTACTTTTTCAGTGCTTGATGTTGTTCACTAGGATTTTAGATCATGCTGATATATTTGGAATATTGTTGATCCTGGAGGAATTGTTCATACAGTAGCTATTAGTAGTTTCTATGTATACGTGCAGAAAGCTACTTCAGGCTCATTTCTTTGGGCTTAAGCCTAGAGCTGTGAAAGTGATTACCGCTGTGGTTTCTGCCTACATTACAAACGTCTGCAGCACTTTAATTCAGTGTTCGATCCTGACAGAAAATATTTGAATAAAGCACAAAATTGTGTCATCAAATACCTACACAGTCATTCACTTTGGAGAGATTTGGAGCAAAGACACATTTAGGCCCATTTGAGTGAGTTTATTGGAGGGGACGCGTGGGGAGAACAAGATTAATGGCTTTAACTTTATCTTGGCAAATCAAATTCCAATAAAGCTCAAAGAAAAATTAAAAACTGGCCAGTGCGAGCACTAAACTGTGACTTGATTGATGTGTGAGGGTAAAAGTAGTTCCAAAAGTATGCAGGTGATTCTTTTACTGCCCAGATATCCAATTCAAACTAGGGGGTTTTATTAGCAGCCGACTGTTGATACAGAGACGCTCGTTTCCTAAATGAAGTGCTGCTCACCTGAAGGTACATGTCAGGAAGAAAGATTTACAATCTCCTGGTTGAACATTTCACTGTTCAACCAGTGGACATTCAACCAGAACTCCTTATTCTTTGTTTAAAACTGATAATTTGAGTAAAACTCCTCCATCAAGCTGCACTAAGGGTCATATGTAAAACCACTTTTTTGGCTACATATTATAATGCATTGAACAGATACAATACATTGTTACTCGAGATTAAATCGGCTATATATACTAAATACATTTGGGTAAAATGAAAAAAATATCTTATTGTAGATTCTGCGGCCGGGCATTTTGAAGCAAATATACTATTTGATAATCGCTATTGGAACTATTCGACTATTATTCCACTATTAACACCCACCCACACACACACACACACACACACACACACACACACACACACACACACACACACACACATACACAGAAGTAGAGACTCACTTGTGCCATAAACTGTGGCTCAAAAAATGACATCCAACTTCCAAAATCCTGATCTTGGATAAAGTTGGAGAAGCATGTTTTTAGCCTCATCATTGAGGGGAGGGCCGTTGTTTATGCTGCATGTCGAACATCTAACTTACTTCGTTTGACCATTGATTATTGTTCTGTGGTTGTACCATCTGTTTGGTGCCTCAATCTCTAATAACTGTGCACAGCTGTGGTAGATTTATACGCCAGCTTTACCTGCAGAGTTTGCGCTACACCTTAACACAGAACTTTTTGACGGTTGTAGTTGTCTTTACATGTCTCTTCTGTTCGCACCACAGCATCTAATCTCACAGTGTCACAGAGTTTTAGCTAGCAAAGCTCCGGAGTCTGGTATCAATGTGTTCTTCTTCTTGCGTTTTTTAATGGCGGTTGGCAGACAGCTTTTAGAAGCATTGTCACCACCTTCTGATGTGAGTAACGCGTTACAACCTGGCATTGGTAAAAATTTGGGAAATAATGAAGGACGATAGTTGCAAATAGGCCACTATTCGATACGATCATGACCCACGCCTACAGGATTCATGGACTGAAGGTGGTTAGTTGCAAACATTTCTAAATAGCATTTTTCTTCCTTGCAAAGTTCACACAGTTCAATCTTTTGTTTGGTGTTTAATATGAAGCTTAGGGAGACTTCAGCAGGGTGAATGTAAGGATACCAATGTTGGATTGGGGCTACCAATGAGTCCAACCAAAAAATACTTTGTTCCAGGGAGTAACGATTTGCACATTTTGATATAGGCCTCTCTGGGTAAATAAATCATTTCATGTCATTGTGTAATCTGTAACTTTGAGGGCAATTCTCCAGCGGAGGAGCTCTGACATTTCATAAGGAGCTCCTCTCACTATCTTTATTGCTCACTGTGACTGTCTCATTTTCTCCCAGCTCCCCATTTCATTCCTGCTGTCCTCCTTGCTTCAATGCTGTCTTATATCCAACGTTTGCATTACAGAGCATCACACAATGGGTTGAGTCCGAGCTATCTCTCATGCCCCTCCTTTAATGCAGGATGCCCTGCTGGCTTTGGGGTTCAGGAAAAGGGCAATTTAGAGGCACTGAAAGTCGAGGCTGAGGGCAGGCCAGAGGAAGGCTGATGGATGTAAACCCTTATGGCTTAAGGGCCCCTTTAGACCTGGGTCAAAGAGGGCTGACTGAAAACCAGACTAGATAAATACAGATGACTGAGCAGGAAAACACAATTGTAACATCTTTAACCCCGCTGACACCTTGAACCATTTTGTAAACTTAATCAGTTTGTAGTCATGTAGTAGTAGGCAAAATATAGATAAAGACAATGGCACAAGCACGTATGGATACCCGAAAACACACACACACACACACACACACACACACACACACACACACACACACACACACACACACACACACACACACACACCTGTCAACTTTTCTCGGAAAACGTGATAATGTTTTAATGACTATAAGTTAAATGTGTGCTCTGATGCCCATTTTTCGCTTTATATCTGTAGCTGTACTTGAGGATAGTATCCATTAACACCAGTGTGGGAGCATGGGGCAGGGCCAGGGGGGGTGTGAGGAGCTGATGTGGTGGCCTGTGGTCAGGTGCCAGTCAGGCCATCATCGGGAGAAGGCCATCCCCGCGAGAGAAGATATCACCATAGCCTGTTTGGCTGACAGCTTCAGGGCCCTTATTGAAAAATCAATGTCCATTTGTGCGTCCAGCTCACCTGGCCGTCTGCCAGCTCGGCTGAAGTCACCTAATGAAGCCTGATCCCGTTACCTGATTCCTGATTCACTGAGTCAAAGTGACTTTGCAGCTGAAGTCATCCACCCGTCATGGACCTTGGGGGCGAGTTCAACATGAACCATGCAGCATGTTGTTGTTGTTGTTGTTGTTGTTGTTGTTGTTGTTTCAGTTTGCATTCTTCTGCTGTTTTGGTTTAGTGCAGCATCGTGACTTGTAGATCTACGGGGCACATTGATCTCTTGCCATCATGGTGAAAATTGTTGCTTTGCTTCATGGTTGTAGATTAAATATGTATGTTATTGTTTGTTTGTTTTTAGGAAATTTAAATCAGATTTACCTCACATTGACTGTTCAGACATAAAATAAATTCAGAATTTTCAGTTTCACATGAATAAAGTGATGTTTCAGACATCCACTGCTATGCTGCGTTAATGTCATTTTGAATTGACCATAATTACCAGTCTACGACTTGCAACAAGCGTACATGTCAGCATGCAAGTTGTAATCATGACCAGGAAAGCTCGGTTTTTTCTGAAAGTGCCAAAATGTCTGACTTAATAATACAGTAACAATGAAGAAGGGCTTGAAAAACAAATCTGCATACATCAACCAAAGTCATTTGTAGTAATTAAAACACACATTTAATGAACACTATATTGTCAATATGTAGTATTTCACACTGTTTCACACTGCAGGGACCCTGCAGTCATACAACAATCCTGAGTTGTCCAATGATGAAAATGTTAATGGTAATTTTTCCTCATTTTCAAATCCAACCCATATGAAATGCGGTTTAATATTCAAATTCATCTCCTTCCTGCTTGTTTATTGGCCAGGAGTCCTAGCGAGTCAGAGCTCACCCATTGGCTACCCTTTAACTAAGCAAACATTGTGACCAATTAACGACCTGGGGGCAAGCACGGGGTCAGCATTATGAGAAGGTGTTTAATTCACCAATATTTCATCAAGCTTGCAAATGTTAGGGGAGTATTGGTAAATATATATATTTTTTTGTAGTTTGAGGGAGAGAGGTTGGATATAAAATACATTTTAAACTGTTCTTTTCACGTTGATTAAATTGCAGTGAGGAAGTACATTGTTGTAATCACTGTGCTGTTTTCGCATTCGGAAAACTTGGGTAACCCCTGTGTCCAATAGCGTACCGTAAATGACTCACACCAGGATGGATTGCTGAAAGCAAAATGCAGCCTGTATCCTAGACTATACACTGTACAGGAGATTGTAACTGTGGTCATCTTTTCGAGCTTTGTGGATAAACCACTGTAATATCACAGCTGAGACTGAGGCTTTTCTTCCAGTCAATCCACTCACAGTTTACCATTAGATGGATAGAGGGACTACACTATGGTATTGTGTATTGTGATTCATTTTTAGTCCATGCGAGGACTGTGGTCTAATTGTGTCCGGGAAACCTTTCCCGTGTGTAAACGCTCGGCCACTCTGACTGATCATTATGTTAAATGTCAGCTGGCTTTAAAGTTGTGGCTGAGGCAGCTGAGCAGCAAAGCCACCCTTCTTCGGTGGATTACTGCTCTCTGTGAAGTTTCATCTGTCCATGGATGAACGGCCGACAGCGGCAGCAGGCTGTAATCCTTCAGGCCACAACAGCAGTGCCTGATCCAAGGTGGAATGAAACATCCAACTGTAAAACCCCAATCAGAATTAAAACCCCAGTAACTCTAGCGGACTGGGGCAGCAAGCTGATCCGGCGGCTGGTGATTACCACGGTACATGACGCAGATATACAATCCCTCTCCGTCCGGCTGGGCGCTCCGCTCTTCCCTCCAGCAATGGAGGGAAAAAAAGGGGGTTTTGATGATGAAGTGTTTAGAAGAGCATTCCTGATGTACCTTCATGAAAGGTTGAGTCATATTGGGTAGGGGGAAAGGAGGGAGGAGGAGTGAGGTCAGTGAGAGTGAGGAAGAGAGAATGATGAGGAGGAAGTTGCTGGAGTGGGAAAAGAGGAAGAGGAGGAGGAGGGGAGGAAGGCACTGCCGAGGGCATTGCTCATGATAAGAGACAACATCGTCCGGGAGGGAGAGTGCTTTGCCTTTAAAGCAGCCGATGCTCTCAAAGTTGAGCTGGCATTCATTACCAGAATGACGTAGTCTGTCTGTACACCTTGTCTGTCCCCGGTCTGACCCTGAATTCACACCGGTCCCTACTTCCTCTCACTGAAGGGGAACCAGGAGAGGAGCGATACTGAGTGGGCCTGTACAGTAGAAATTCAATAACATACATGCAACATAAGGTTTTCTCTAAAATTCCTCTAGTTATTGGGAATACCCCGCTTTGGTGCTTCCTGCTACCCCCCAACACCATCCCTGCAGCTCCGACTCTCCTGTCCCCCCCTTCCTCTGCGCCGTGGAGCCTCGTGGAGAAGGCAGTGTGTAATGCAATTTGGTTGATTAAAAGAAAACATTAAAGCACTACCTTATTGAATTTGACGGCACGTACGGATCCGGATCTCACCGGCCAATCTGTTTTATTGGCCGGGATAAAGGGGATCACGTCATTCCCCCCCTCTCACACACACACACGCGCACGCACACGCACACGCACACGCGCACGCACACACACACACACACCTCCACACCGCCCTCACCCAACCAGCGGCCCCGCCTTCTCTCATCCCTTCCAGCCTGAGACAAACCTTGGCAGGAGGACATCCTGGCAGGACAGAGATTTGTTTAGACCCCCGTCTCCCTCTTTTCCGACTCTCCGCCCTTTCTCGTTGCGCCTCTCTAACCTTGGCCACCACAACAGAGAGAGAGGGCGACAGAGCGACAGAGCGAGAGACATTACACTGGGATGCAAATCGAAAGTGAGAGAGACCCTTGGCATAAGCGAAGAGGAGTCATTTTGTTGGTGTCAATAAACAGGGTGATAGGTCATTAATCTCATGAGCGCATGAGTTAGAGGTACTCACTTCCGTCACCGTCTATCCAAGATGACTCATCCGTTGTTCCTCATGGGTTCCAAGTCTCGTAGTCTATAATTTAGACTCGGACATGCCTTTTTCTTAAGGGTAAGCGGGGGCTAGAGGACAGAGATGTGGGGGGGTAGGGGTAGCCTTCACTGAATATCAAACACCTGCCAATCTCCTCAGCAGAGGCCAAGTCCGCTCTCAGCTCACCATATCCAGTCCATTTATGAGAGTTATGGTGATGGGCCCGGTCCACCCGGTCGTGTACGGGAGCAACAAAACAACTTCTGAATGGAAGTCCTGTGTTTAGATGACATCATCTATGGCTGCTTAAATTACACTGCAAGAAATGAATAACAGTGCACAAGGGATGACGTAATGCATCGGCTCTGTGTTGAGCCACTGAATTTAGATTTTTAATCCATATTGGCCTCGGTGCATTGTTGACTCCAAAAACTTCATTACATCATCTGCAGTCTGTCTTCAGCAGAACTGTGATAAAAGAAAGAAACTTTTTTAGTCTGGGGAGTGAGTGACGGCAGACTTAACTGGGCAGACTTTGGAGTTCACACTGAATAAAGCTGACGAACATATTACTGTGAAAGGGTGTCTGTATGATTCAGACTTAAACCCCCTCCCCCCACACCTTTCATGTGTCAGGACAAGAGGGGCATTTCTTGTAACTTTCTGAAACTAACAAGCTGCTGTGTTACCAAGAGTTCGATGGTAACTGATATGAATATATACATACTGCAGTTTAAGACATCAGATTTTGTGTTCGGTGGATCTTTAAACAGCGTCTGAAATTCCCCACCCCAAACATGTCCGAAATTTCAATTGGATGGGTTTCTCCATGTAATAACTGCTAACTAATTTCCGTACTTTCAGTACAAAACCCTTCAATTCAACAAGTATGCCCACGTTATGCACCATGTGGCCAGGTGTGTGAAGGTGAATATACCCTCCCCAATTTAACAACATGTTCCACCTCTGTCTAACAAGAGGTTGGTGTTCGTGCTACACCCAAACCTCAACTGGTGATCATCTCTGCACCTCCTGACTTGCTTGAATCCACCAACATTTCTCTCTTTTAGCGGAGTTTTAGACGCACACGTCTCTCTACTCTCTAGTAACAGCGCACTTTCTACAAACTAGTTTATCTCAAGTGCACTCCAGACTTTAGCATTCTGCATGGGCTGGAGGCTGGAGGAGGCAGCAAGCCTTTGTCAAAAGAGGACAGTATGACTTTCAGTGACTCTGAAGTTGCGTTATTGTGTATAGTTTTGTGCGCAATTTGTGTTCTTAGCTTGCAAGCTGCCTACCAGTAAATCAGTGCATTCTCAATCCCAGGGCATCAAATACTGTAGTTTTGTCAAAGCCGTGAGCGACAGAGAGATAAAGGTGACTCAGACCAGCGGGGTCGAAGAAGGAGGTCATGTAATGAAGTAGAAAGAGTAACAAAGTTCCCGTAAAGAGGAGTTTTAGAGGCAGTTGGAGGGAACAAATATACAAATATATATTTTTCACCCAGGATACTAGCATTTAGGTCTGTGAGAAAACCAAAAGGTAACAGGGGTTCCTTTGAAGTCATGTAGGTAAGTTACGTAAGTAACATATCAAATTTAACTTACGTAATGTACATCACATAACTTAAGTAATGTACAAAATTATACTTAAATAAAATTAAGTATTATGCCCCAAATCAATATCTTTTCCTAAACCTAGCCACATGCTTTTTGGTGCATCAGTCAAAGGCAGCTCGTCTATACGATATGCCAAAATGCACTTTTGCGTATCTCTGGGACGGTCATAGGCTGTCACAAAACGGGAGTATTTGACTAGCCTGGTGCAAACCCGACCCAATTTCACTGCATGAATATGGGTCTGGCGATGCTCCATAAAGAATTGTTTGCAGACGTTCCATCCTTCTGCGCGTAGACTTACGGTTAATTTAAATCAATCAACTCGCGCCGAAACCGGCTGCCACTCTGCCACCACTGTAACTACCTACCGTGTCCACCAATGAGTTTTTTCTTGAGCACAGCATATTTTTAAAGTTGTTTTCAATGAACGCCACTAGCTTAGCGGGGTGCTGAGCGCAGAACGTTCAGCGTTTTTGTCCTGTCACAGCGATTTCACAGACATTGCACTCATCACTGTCACCAACTGTCCAATCATAGTAAAGGAGGGGAGGGACAAACGCGGTTAACCACCGGCACTGGTCACTGATTGGTCCGCCCTTCAGATTGGCTGTGCAAACGCTAATATAAGCCAAGTTACCAGACTGTTATCACAGCAAAGAAAACTGAAGGCCAGGCTAATATCTGACACCATGGGATGACTATGGGTTGGTTACATCCAGGATTTACCTGAGTTTTGCTCAGAGTTTAGAAAGTATGTGAACCCGCAGCTTTAATTTAAGGAGTGTTACAGTACTCCAAGTAGTATTCGGGGCCAAGATGTCTGTCGATGGTCTGTAAAATATTCCAAATTGTAGACCGGCAGCTTGTTGAACCATATTGCTAATTTTCTATCAGTACGGGTTTAAGTATTGAGGGTTGTGTGGGAGAGTTGGAGTCTTTGGAAGCCACGTTGATGGAGCAGGATGGAATAATCGAGTAATTAATTACAAGTGTTGAGTATGTAACTTTTCCTCGCTGTTCTGATAGGTTAATAAATCATCCTAATCATCAAAGTCACATTTTGGCACCTCTGTTACCCATCTAAGACAGAATTGAGTAGCTTTTCATTACTGCCGACTTTACTTGTATCAAAAATGGACTGTTACATTAGCTCTGGAGGCTGAGGCCTTCAGTATGAAACTTTGCCAGTGAGACAATTTGTGTTCTGGACTAACATCTGCTCCTCACCAAACCCACATGTTTTGCATTGTCAAGAGGAAAGAGAGGATACACTATTCATTAGCAGCGGATGAACATTTTATCAAAGCAAAATTCCCAAATCATTAGCAGTGCAGAGACACCCCGACAATTACATCCTTGTTTGACAGATTTATTGGCTACATTGATGTCTCAGGTTCAGTAATTACCTGCACATGCATGATTTCAATTTTCTTGCCGTCACTTTTCCCACCTGATTTCCTCTACATCACTGCAATGTGGAACATGAGGTGGGTGACTATAGGGAAAGGAAGCATGAGAGGACGGGAGAGACAAGTTCCAGAGAGAGGGGGAGGATGAGGTGGAGGTGGCGGCGGTGGAGGAGAAAACCAAATTTGAAGGTTAGGATGATGAGAATGCGCTGCCTCACATCGGTGTGCTGTGCCACTGGGAAACTTGAGATGTGAGCAGATACGATTGTATGCTAGAGTTTCCCGCAAAGAGCCCCCTTTGCAGCAGAGCATCGAGGGAGGTGGAGGGAGAGGGAGGGTAGGAGGCTAGAGGTATTATTGCGTTAAGACATCAGATCCAGGGCATCATCATCATCATCATCATCATCTGTGTATCAGTTGCGCAACACTTTCGGTGCCCGGGCAGAAAAAAAGAAAAAAAAAAGAAAAATTGAAAAATGAGAGAATCATACAGGAAGGAAATAGATGGATTAAAAGTGGGACGACCAAGAGGTAAGCGGTTCAGAATCCCTGCAAAGTAACAAAAAGAAAAGAAAAAGTCAAAGAGAAAGAGGGAG
Source organism: Embiotoca jacksoni (assembly GCF_022577435.1). NCBI lineage: Eukaryota > Metazoa > Chordata > Actinopteri > Embiotocidae > Embiotoca > Embiotoca jacksoni. The sequence goes on from NW_027185241.1 coordinate 16,650,115, forward strand.
ATCTTTGAAGGTAGAGGAGTGTTTTATAACCTCTCATCATCAGACTCATGGTGCTCTGAGGAGCCACAGGCCCCGATGAATTATTCAGCCTCTGGCTGGTGGATCTCCGCCGGGACTGATGCTCACTCTCCTCCAACGTTAGAGCACCACTTGACGGTAAATGCTCGCTGGGACAAACAAGAGGTCCTTAAAAAAGACCTGTGCACTTAACTCACACTACAAACCCCCACCCCCCCTCCCTCCTTCCCCACAACCCCTCCGGTACCCGCCCCCTCATGTTGACCTCAGCCAAGATCAATACACAGCCGGAGCCAGATGTTGCACAATACCATGCTGGGGAAGGAAGGTTTCAAAGAGGAAACCTCCTGAGGAAGTTGTGTGCCTGCATTTATAAATGTACTCATGGGCATGCCAGTAGATTGGAGCAGCGTGAATACATTGATGGGAGAGGGTAGAGTGGCTTGCATGAAATCTTCATGTCATTTTGCAATTTTTTTTCTTACATGTAAATTTTTACAGAACCGCAGTGATTTACAGAGCTCACGGTTATAATCCAGGGATTTCACACAGCCTATTCTCAGAGCATCGATGCTGACAGGGCAATAAGGACCATGCTTTGCATTGTGTTGAGAAGTCTAATGCTGCCATCTTCAGACAGTAACATGGAACAACACAATGTAGGTGACACCAAAATGACTGTGTATGGGTGATTGTAATCTGAGTACGGTGATTGTTCTCAGTGTGCATGTAACTGATATTGCTCAGAGGACTCTGAAGCGCTCACATACTGGTACTGGTACAAATGAATAAATTGAGCACAAGTGATTGTTCATGAAGATGAATGTTCTTTCTGCTGCAGCTGGCTTTTGCCTCCACCCATCACACAAGAAGATGACTGAATAATGAATCTGGTTGTTAGGATCCTTGAGCATTTGTTACGAAATCAGTTGAACAGAGTCATTTATTTTCATTTGCCATCACTTTACAGGGTGGACATGGATCTTACTTCTCACAGGTCTCCATGAAAGGTCTGGTACAACCAAAAGAGCTCATATCAAACATGTTTCTAACATCTCTGCACTGGCTTTATTCAACTTTCCAGATACATTTATAGGCTGCTGTGTTTAAGTGTATTTTTAGACATATAGTTACTGAAATGATGTCATACAAATATATTGTCCCCGTACTGTCCCTTAGAGCACAGCATCACTCTGAATTTGAAGACAGCAGCATTGATTTAGGCTTTTAAGTGACTATTAAAATCTTTTTTTTTTAAAGATGGCTTTTACCCATTAATGAGAGTTTCTTATTTTCTTACTATTGGTTTACCACTTCAGTCTATTTTCTTCCTCCTTTCTATGTAGTACTTAAACTTACAAATTAGTAATTGTACATTTTAGTACTACATTCTGACTGAAGTAAAGTATCTGAAAACCTCCTTCAGCAACCTATTCTATTGTTGTCATTTAGGTTTATATATTTTTCTGGACTCTATCCCTTTGCTTCTAAAATGTGTTAAAGTTCACATGCATGCGGTGGCTGTATATGCCCATGTGTCTGAGTGTGTCCATGTGTGATACCAGTGCACATTCCCATGTGTGTGTCAGCATCATCCCACTGCACATCCTGCTGGCGCTCTCCACCAGCCAGTATCATATCTCAGCAGACTGATGCTCACTGGTAACACAACACTGGAGGAAAATGAAATGCAGCGCAGGCGATCAGCTCTGCAGCGCCTGCCTTTGGTCTGGGCCTCAGATTCAACACTGCTGCTAACTCCGTCTATCCTCTCTCCCTGCTGCTGGGTATCTGTTCTATAAACAGGGCTTCTCTTCTTCAAAGGCACGCATGAGGTGCTAAAACTGCTTATTGACACGAACAAATGAATACGAGTAGATGGATGCAGTTCTGCAGACAGCAACAATCCTAATGTTGGAGTAAAACTGGGTGAATCTGAGCAGCCACAGTTTTTGCCTGAACACATTAATTCAATTACAATAGCATTTATTGATTTTTTTTTTATTTTTTATGACAGCAGCATTGACCTGGTAAAGGTCAATACCATAGACTGTATACAAAAGGTCGGTACCAGTTTAGTAGCTAATTTGAACTTAGAAGGTCAGATTCTTTCGTTTATAGCCAAGCCAGCAGCTGTGGCTCTTGGGATGGAAACATTGGTCAGCCTCTCCACCATTGACTGAACTTACATGTGAAGACATTCATGGACCTTAGGGCCAGATCCTGCTAACTTTAGTGATCGCCTGACTTTCCCTTAAACACCAGCAGGAAGTTGACATTTTTACTTTTCTGTGAAATATTTCACCATCTACTATAAAAAAATAAAAATAAAAAAAAAATGGCACAACATTTTTGACAGAAATTCATGGTTCCCAAATGATGTTGGACAAAATCCTTTGTGATCTTTCTATTCTCAGGTCATAATTTTAACTTTGCCAATACTTTCCTTTCTGACTAAATACTTGCAAAAACTAACATCATTCTCATCAGCTTCAGCTGCATTTTGTATTTAACGTTAATTAGCAAATGTTAGCATGCTAACAGGTTCAACTAAGTGACTATGATAAACACACCAGCAAGACATCAGCATGCATTGTCATTAAGTAAAGGGTGGCTATTTCACGTTTTGCTGTAGAGGACCAGCGTGTCTATTTCACGTTTTGCTGTAGAGGACCAGCGTGGCTATTTCACGTTTTGCTGTAGAGGACCAGCGTGGCTATTTCACGTTTTGCTGTGATACCGGGTTGAGCATGTTGGTTTGCTGAAGGCATTAGCATTTAGCTCAAAGCATTACCTCACAGATTATAATAGCTGTAAACAAACTAGCAAAGCACATTCAGAGTACTTAAAATGATCTATGAATCATTTCCTTTGTGTTATTCTATTGTTCAGATGTTGTAGGAGATAAAAAAAAGTGTGTCCTCTCTAAAATGACCCACTCTAAGCAATCCAGAATATTTACAGCAGCAAACTGGCCAGCGGGCATTATTTACTGTAATTCGAGGGTAATGCATAGACATAATGGGGGAAACAAGCATATGCGTGAGGCCATGCATGACAAATAACTGCATTAGCAATTTGATACAAATTAAATCAATGGAGCCCAGCAACACCGTGTGATTTACAACACAAGGGGCTTAACGGCGAGGTGATCAAGAGGTGAACAGAGCCTGTGATTTGTTGTGCAATATATCTACATTACCCACATCTGCTAAGCTGAGGAGGCATTCAGCCCATTGAAAATATCATGGTAATGTTATTGTTAAAGCAGCCACTGTGTAACCACATCACTGGCAGGGCCATGGCCTCTGCCATTGCAAACAACCCATTAAAAATTGACTGTAGTGGATGATCCGAGAGGCTGGGAGAGACACGGAGAGAGATGTAACCTGCGTTGCCTCCTCGCAGCGGCTGAGTGGTTTTCCTGTTAGATTGATCCAACCGATCACCTCATTTCCTCTCTCATCTACCATAGCAGCTAAAGCATTGATAGTTTATCCGTCTGAGAAAGTGATTTTAAGGTGCCAAGTACAACACAGGAAATGGCTCCACAGACGTTCCTGTATCTGGTTCTGGAAGGCATGATTGCCGGCTGCGGGATGAGGCAGCTAAAGAGGCATCGGTGAGGTTGACCAGCGAGGGAGTGACAGAGTGCTGCTGAGGACTGTTTCAGTGTCGGCCATGCAGAACACAGCTGACCAGAGACGTAAATCGATTTGACACAGAGCAGTAGTTGTGGTATTTTCTCGTAAGAATAGGGTTTTGTTCAGTCTTACTACGCGGCACAGGAAATCGCTGAACCGTTGAGGCTTTTAAAATAGTATGACACAAGCAAAAGGACAAGACAGTATGAAGGAGGAGGGTGCGTATGATAATAAAGTTAGCTGAGGAAAACACAGCCAGAATAAACTTATTTTTGATGAGCTTGGATGTCATGTAAAAGTGAAACCACAGAAAAAGGGCTCGGACGAGGCTGAACAAGGATGTTCTTGCAGTCTAAATGTAAAACAGCTCAGCTAAGTGCATCCTGAGCAATGAGCTTTGTGGACAATGAGTTATCCAAAAATCCAATATGCATTTTGACTAAAAATATATTTTCTCAGTACAGCGGCGGAGGGAGCAACCAAGAGTGAAGTCATATCCCAGAGGAGTTTGGCTTCAGTCTTCCCCTCTAAAGCAATCAATCGGAATGGAAAGTCTTTTATTTTGGCCTCAGTGTCCTCTGATAGATGGAAGGAGAGCTCACCGCAGGAATGAATATAGCTAATATGGATGACACCAGAGGGCCAGTCGTTTCTGCGTTTAGCTTAAAGCTGAGTGCACATTGGCGTACACTGCAAACTATTGAAGGAATAGTTTTAACATTTTCGGAAACAGCCTCATTCGCCCTCTTGTCTGATGTTAAATTAAAAAATCAATACCACTTTCATGCCTTCATGGTACAAAGGAAGCGACAGCCAGGGGCGGGCTAGATTAGCATAAAGGTCAAAATATGGAACATCTAGGCAGGGTCTGAACAAAGGTAACAGAGTCTGATTATTAGCATCTTGCAAGGTCACTAATAAACATGTTATATTTTGATATATTGCAGTCTTAGTCAGTTACATAAACCATAAAGCAGTGGCTCTTAACCTGGGGGTCAGGAGCCCCTTTGGGATTGAATTTGCTGTGTGGTTGGAGGAATGCTGCTAAAATGAGTTGATATCAAATAAAAACATGTGAAAACATATATTTTTGGAGAAGAGTACATAAGCTACTTGCATAATTGGACCACCTACAGCAAACTTGACAGCTGAGAAAAAATTCTGACTGCGTATAATTAATCTTCCAGTGTAGTTGGACTACAGAGATATGGAGCAATTTTTAATCGATGATCATGAAATCCCAAAATACTGACAGCAACAAACAGCGACCAGAGAAATAAATAACTGTGAATAAAGCCAAAAGCAGGAAATATAATGATTAAGATAGACTGGATGACAATGATCACATCCAACAGCTGCTATGTCATCACCACGATAAGCAGCTTTCCAGAGAAAACGTTCTCAGTTGGCTATTTGAGCTCCAAATGGAGGTGAGGCTCTTTTTTTTTTTTTAAAGAAGACAAAAACTTAGCTCGGTGTTCCCATACCCAAATTCACTGTATGAGCATATGGGTCTGGGTATGCTCGGGTTAATTTTAAAACTACTGGAGAGGCTTTAACCAATCGGTATGCGACGAAACCGTCTGAAATTCCAACAACGATGCAACTACATTCAGAAAAAAAACACTTAACTTCAAAGTCACTTAATCTCTGACACTGGTCCCTGATTGGTCGCCCTTCAGATTGCCTGAGCGAAGGTTAATGCGAACAGAGTGTCAAATCACAGCAGAAAACTAAAGCTGTGAGAAATAATTTGGTGGAGCCAGGCTAGAAAAAAACTTGCCACAATTTGAAACCTTTTCTGATATGAGTGGCTTGCCTGCTTGGCTGACCGTCTCCACTGATTTCACAACCAGAATGGAGGATTTTGGAATATAATCTAATCTTTGTCCTCTTTGATAAACTAGAGGCATAGACTGTGTCTCAATTCATAAACTTCCATACTTTGCCATGCTATTTTGGGTGCTTAAGTGCGTTCACTTTGACAAGTGTGGCAAAATGCAGTGCACAATAAGAACCCAGATTATAATTCATAACAAAAAATTTAGTGTGAAATGCTGGACACTTAGTGGTCACCATCTTGGCTTTATAGCGGGAAGGTAATCAGCGACCAATTTTCAAACTGTGGAAAATGGCGCCCGAGGAAGCTGCAGCTGTTGCAGCAAACATTGCACTGTATGCAAATCACAAATGCAAGTTGTACATGGCTACATAAACGTGTTCATAAAGTACCACTAGAGTGTTGTAAAATAGAAGCAATCAGTATTGTGTGTGTTAAACAGGGGACACAAAAACATGCTGATGTGGTGTACTGCATGGACATCTACTAAAGAACAATAATGTGTCAAAAGCTCACTTCCTGATTGTTGTCAGGACTCATCTCTGTTGAATATACATGCAGTTTAATGAGTATTTCACTTGAAAACAGGTAATGTGGGACAGAAGAGTGTAATCAGTGTCAGGATTCCTGTCTGTTCCTACTGTTTGCTCCTCTGTTTTGTCTCCAATCACTTCTCGTGTTTTCTGTCATTCCCCTGTCTGTTTGTTATTGTTTTCCCATGTGTTCTGTGTCCTCCTCTCCCCACCTCCTGTCACCTCCCATCCATGGCCACACTCCTCACCGGTCTCAGCAGCTGCCACTACTCTCCCCAAATCACCACCTGCAGGTGGCTCATTTCCCTGATCACCTCCCCGGGCTATATGTACCCCGCCCCTGCAGTCATCTGGTGTCGGTCATACTGCTAGATACTGCCCGTCACTGCCAGTCCGTCAGTCCGTTCGCTCCCGCACCGGTACCCTGTTTCTGCTTCTAGTCCGTGCAATCAGTCAGTGCTCCCAATCTCGGCTGATTGCCGAAGCTAAGCAGGGTCAGGCCTGGTTAGTACTTGGACGGGAGACCACGTGGGAGTACCAGGTGCTGCATAGCTACCAGTCAGAGCTGCCCGGTCACTCCAGAGTCTGTTGCCGCTCGCCGTGGAGGACCTCAGGATTCTCCCAGCGCAGCCTGACCCCGGTGAGAGTTGGTGGTGTTTCCCTCCTGACTTGGGAATCAGACATTGACTTTAGGTACCGGCCTTTGTTGATCAATAAAGACTGTGTTTTGAACTTATACCTGAGTCTGCGTGCCTGCGTTTGGGTCCTGTTACACCTCACCTCACATAACAAATAGAAATGAAGCAGTGACAAAGTTGACAGAAATACTAATTGAATAGGACGATTCACTCATTTGTAATCGACTGTGGCCTTGAAGCAGAGGTTTTTGGAGTTGTTATTAGCTGAATTTTGGATATCAATGCACAAAAGAGGATGGAGTGACTTCTCCCATTTTCATCTCTATGATGCTTTTTAGCACTGTTGTAACTGAAAAACCAGTTCAGCATTTCCCAAAATGTCAAACTACTCCTTTAAGTTCAATCCCATATATAGCATCTAAAGGTTATGCAGCTTTTTCTTGTTCTGGCTGCATTTTCCATTGACTTTAATTCTTGCCTGGGTGGAAAAGCCTCTGCAGACCACCTTTAAATGTGTCCACACAAACTGTTTGAAATGAATTGTTCAGGTCAGCAGTTCTTTAATCTATGAAGGTGACGCGCCACACCTATGCAAACTCATAAACACATACTCACACACACACATGGAGTCTCAGCAATGACAGGACGGAGGAGTGTAATAACACCTTTGGGAAATTAGCTGATGGCAGCAGTTCAGCTGTTCCTTAGCCTTACCTGAAGGGATCGACTTAGAGAGGAGCCAACCAAATATCAATAAGGGTGATTTAGCTGTGCACTGCTCAAGGATAAAGAGCTTATGCATGAAACCTCTGGAAATACACTTGAGCCTGGTGTGTAAAATGCTGTCGCTTCAAGCAAATCCCTGATTAAATCCCCCAAACATGTTTAGTTGGCTGTATGAGGGGAAGCCTGGTGTTGGTTGTGAGGCATGGTGCCAAACATGGAGGAGGACAGAGAGAAGAAGAGGGAGAAGATAAAGAGGGAACAGGAGAACGGGGGAGGAATGGTATATGTTTGAAAACCTGCAGCGTAGCACATTACACACTGCAGACGAGTCCGTTTCATGTTTGTGAATGGTTTCCCTTGGGCCTCTATTATCCTCTGTGTGTTACAAGAGTGACATTGTCACAGATGATGCCCCCTCTAAATGAGACTCTGACACCAAAGCGCTGACGTATTTCACGTGTAATGCAGCCAGTGCATTTTCTGCAGTTTAATTTAATTGCTTCAATGTTATCATTCATAATTTTTGGCACTGGCATCATTGTGGTTGGCTGCCCTTTAAATGTTGAACAGGTTTCATTTTCTGTCAAAGTACTGGTGAGTGGGAAAGAAAGAGGAAGCGGGGAGAAATGAGTGTCCAGCAACCCAACTTGGGCGTTGCACCTGGTTTCAACAGCCAACAACATCAGGAGAGCTCAATGAGTGAAATATCGCTTTAACATCTGTAAGAGTGGATTTACTGCTGCTGTAAAGAGAACAGGACAACATTGCCTCATTTGGATCATTAATGTTTATTACCTTTCCTGGAAATTTCTCCATTTGGCATTTTATTGCCAGTTTGAAATGTAATTTTTTATTTTTCGGGGATGCGCGCACACTTGTCAGCTCTGTGGTTGCAGGAAGAGAAAATAAAAAAAGCCCCAATAACACAAACTCAAATTACTTTGGAATAATCGTTTCATCACATACTGCTTTTCTTCATCTGTTTGTGTATATGCTGTGACACAATGCAAGTGAATCAAAGAGCATCAACAATGTGACCTCGAGCTGTTTACCAAAGAGTGATCAGCCTACGCATCTCATTAATACAGGCTGACTCATGTCGTTTTGAATGTAAGCCCTGAAACAGGGTCGCAAAGCCTGGGAAATGAAAGGACCAGAAACCAAGGTAACGGTGACAGTGTAAGATTCATTAGCACTTGTCTTGCAGAATGCAACATTTGGCTGTGTATATGAATATATGCAAATATGAATGAATTCTAGCAGTTCATGTATGATTTATGAGCCTAGCGGACGAGCCGACACAAAAAACTGACGTTGTTTTTTCAAGAGAATCACGTGACATTCTTTAATTCTTTCTGCAGGCCTGTTCAGCCTGCATTAATAACCATCAGGGAGAAAGGGGAAGTTGCTTTCACATGGAATTAACTCAGACAGAACTTCAAATACTCTTCAACCAAGAAAAGGAGGGTTTTGTTTTTTACTTGTCTGGTCACTTAACATTTTTAGTGAGTTTGCGCGTGAAAAATCTCTCCTTTTTAAGCTATGTGTTCACCTGCAGTTTTTTTTGTTTTTTTTTTTAACTGCGATAACATCAAATATAACCTTTAAAAGAATGACACCGCACTTTGGAGAGGTAATTAGCTCTTTGAAGTAGTGACGGCTTAAGGTTTTGGAAATAGGGCAGCTCTTTCATGTGTGATTAGATGTTCTTAAGTTCATCCTCACAGCGAAAGACGGGACGAGAAAAGCTGGCTGGAGTAGGGAAAGGCTGATCAACCTTAAAATGTCACAGGCACTTGGGCTGTGGTTGTCCGGGACCCTTCCCACACTTCTTCTAAATCTAACTGTAAAGGTCTAAGAGAGCACTGAAGTCCTGCCAGAGGACAGGAAGTCTCCTGTGGCAGAGGAGGAGAGGCAAGAATGAGGTCAAGAAGAGCAGAGAGGATCAAGAAAAAGCAGATGAAGATGCACAGCGGATGTCAGCACTGTCAAACGCAGTCAAATCGCTCACAACAATCAAACCGATGTGTAGCTTTGGCTCAGAAGCAGGAAGCCGGGCTTACTGGCTTACCTCAGCACTGCACCAGAGAGGGGCTGTCACTGGATATTACCATGTGGGCCACTGAGCTGATTCCCCCACGTCACAGGAGACGGGGGCAGCTTTACATCCCTCCTTACTCCCACTCTCCTGCCCTGGAGACACACTTTCCCCTACTTCCTGAAACGTGTCTGTGCGCAGTTTTGCTGTTGGAAACATTCGCATTAAATATGAATAGCCTTAATAATACATGGAAGCTCTTGGAGATTGCATCCTGTGTACAAAAAAAAAAAGGATCTTGTGTTTTGTGACTCAAAGCTCTACACGTTCTCCCTGCTCATGTTTATGGTTTTGTGTTAAATAATTTGGGGACAATTTAATACCAGATAGACTGCTCACTTTGCTTTTCTTGTCCATTCTGTTTGCCATGTGGAAATATAGTATAAGATTTGATGTGTCTCTAAAGTGTAAGACAGAAACGTTGCAGACTTACACTTTGAATGTATGCATACAGTTTTAGGCTACAGTATGTTAGAGAATGAGTGTGAATGGCATTAATCCTCAATCGAAATTTTGTTTTTTATTTGCAGAGTAGCAGCTTAAGTCAAAGTTTCCTCCATTTCCTCCTCTAGGGACAGGTGCGCAGACGAGTGGCTGGGACTGGACCTTGTTTTCAGGCTGATCGAGCCGTACAGTTTGGCTGAACGCCTGGAATAAGCGATGACCTTTCGCCTGTACATCTCCCCCTTCCACATGGAGATCATCAGCAGCGTGGAGAGCACCACGCCGCCCAGCGTGAGTAGGCACAGTCCCGCTATGACGCACCGATCCAGGTGGGCACCTATCCGGGCGCTCTCCATCTCCAGCCTCTCCATCTCCCTCGCCGACACGCTGTCACGGTCCACCACCACATCCCGAGGCACGGCGTAGGAGATGATCACCAAGGAGATCCCGGTCACCAGGAACGTGACTGCACTGATAAACCCGTAGTCTATAGAACTCCCGGAGCCCTCCCCGAAGGAGAGATCATCCTCGGACATGAAGGAAAGCTCCGGTAAAGTCTCGGAGCAAGGCTCGCCGTTGCGCACGGGTCTGTGAGTACTTTTGCAACTAGTCTCCGGGCTGGCCAATCGTAGGTTAACATTCTCATCAATATAAGTGAAAGATGTCTCTAATTCCTCGTCACAACAAACTCTCACTTTCTCCTCGCCGAGGTGACCGAGTTTAACCTCCGCGCCCGACTTGCGCGGCGCCGTCCTTGGTGCTGAAAGGCACCGGCCATGGCAGCTGCGGACCGGGTTACAGCAGCCCTCCCCTGGGAGCGCTCCTCCTGTTGATCCACCCGATTTGCGGGCATGCAGGGCGGCGGAAACCCGGTCAAGGACGTCGGTAATATCGGTCTGTTTGCCTCCCTCATCTGCGGTAAGCAGCTCTGGAGAAGCCATTCGTGTTTCGCCACCCGCTGGTTCACTCTGAGCCTTCCTCCCACGATGTTTTCACTCCACAGCATCCCTAATAAGACACACAGCAGCTCTAAGTTAAATGGTGCATCTTTATGAGATTGCCCTCATTGCAAAGCGTTAAACCTGTTTTCCGCGAATATGCAAAAACTTGTGTGTGAATTTGAAAGGTGCACAAAATGCACACACAGTAACAGTGAAATATAAACCACTTTAAAGTTGATTGGATGGTTTAGGTGAAATACGTGGATCCTTTTTGAATGTCGCTTATATAGCTCTGTGATTAGCTAAATGCCTATCCAATTAGGAAAACAATTCACGTATAAACCGAGATTAAGCCATAGCTAACCCATGTAAATTATGTTCTTAATAGGGATTGTTTTATGAATAGACACATTCGAAAACTGGGCTAAAACTAAGCCATAGACTACATAGCAAATATTCATAAATAGAAATGAATCTAGGACACTTCCGAAAAAACAATCAGCCTTAAATGACAGCTATACTTCAGAAATATGTGCCGGAATAGTCCTGCACACTTTATTTGAATTCATCAGAAGACGTGAGATGCTCCTCTGCATAAGGGTGGACCAGCCGTGCACAATACGGGTTTATTTTTTTCTAATCCCTGCCAAAAAAAAAAAACAAAAAAAAAAACCTTCCGCAGATTGCACAAATAAAAAGAATATAAACTCACCGCGCTACTTCAGCATCCCTTTCGACTTCTCTTCTTCAGAGACACTACAGCGGGCGAGACCACACAACGGGGGCAGATACAAAAAACACAAAAGCCTTTTCAGTGTATATGCTTAGGATGCATTGAGTCCCTGTTTAGTGGTGTGGCGGCAGGCTGCACTGAGGGGAGCTCTCCCTTAGTCCCTCCCACACAGAGCCTCAGCTGCTCGCGTCGTGGCGCTGAAAGGAGCGCCGCTATCTCTGAGCCGATTGAGATCACTGCCAGTCAGTCAACACAAAGGGGATGGGGATTTGACGGGGCTGAGGGGAATCCTGGGACTTGACGATCATGAACAACATATATGTAAATTCAAAGGCGATTCCTCTCCTGCAGGAAACATATAAGCAGAATCAAATGCCACTAAAATGTCAAAAATGAACTGTAAAGCACCAGCGGATGTCAAGGACATGTTAGTGGGCCTTACTACAGGAGATAGGCTGAATACCATCAAGACATGAAGAAATATGTCACTATACAAGGAGCCTAAGGGCTATAAAGTGTCCTGTGATTGCTGTGAAGTTAGTACTAAATATAGACAGGTGGAATTCATAGAGAGAATATTATGCCAGTACAGATACATGTTCATAATCTACTGTCAAGCAATCTAAACTCAATATTAAAATGTTTAATCACCAGACATGCTTCCCCAGTTTATGTAGCAACTGCAAATAAACAGACACAGCATGATATGTGTTTGTATCCATTGAATATCATGGACATGAAGTAATCGGCACTGTATGTTGTCAGTTAATGTCGTCATTATATCTGAAAAATCTTGCTGCATTATGCAGACGACATTGTTAAACTGCGTTGTATCGCACCATCTGTTCTCCTGCAGCTCTCTCAAAAGATTACTGGTCACTATGTCAAAGCCACCCTAATCCATGTTTAATCTAGAGGTCTAATAGTTTAATCTGATCTGTGACCTCCTGTAAATCTTCGGGAGATGTCATTTATTCTCACAACTTCACAGTCCTTGTCCCAGGAGCATCTTTAAAGATTTATAACAAACATTTAGCACTGTAACTGACTTATGTTCTTCTTGGGAAGTGACACTTTGTAAACTCAATGCTAAAACTGGCCACCATCAACCATTTAAAGTGCTTAATCCTACTTTAAACTGAATATTCATTTGCTGACTGTTGAACCTTATTTGGCATGAGCAGCCAGCGGCTATAAATATAGTTGCCACTTTTTCCTGGAGTCCTCGTGGTTGATGGGTGAACAGCTTTGGCTCATTTCCCAACAAGACTCCATTTAACAGATGAGTAAAGAGAGAGGGAGAGTGGCGAGAGAGGAGAAGAGAGGGAGGCAGTCAGGGAGCATTTTTGTTCCCAAAAATTAGTTTGCAGGGAGACGAGAGGCACAGACACTCACGGGTCATTGACTGATGGATGGTAATGGTTCACTGTGTTTGGTGGTTGCCTTCAGTCCATCCCATGCAGAGAGCCGGAGAGAGGAGGCTGGAATCTGACTGTGTGCTCATCTGAGAGGTAACAACAGCCAACTATCAGATGCTATCTGTCTGCAACAATGCACCACTTTTCCTGCTGGCAAGGACACCAGGCCTGTAAGAGGAAGGGCAGCTGGGGAGTTAGTGCTTCTGAAGGCGATATATCCTCATAGTGTCTCTCCTGCCAAAGGCATGTACGCACACACAGGAGAAGGACTATGAAACATGAATGTAGCACTGCTTTGTCCTTAGCTAGCAGCGGATATCAAATGGTGATGGGGAGGGGGAAGTGGAGCTCTCTCCGAATACAGCAGGAGGAGGGAGAACAATAGCGAGACAGAGTGTGTGTTAGGAGTGTGAATTGTGAAGTGAGTTAGTGAATGGAGGAGTTCACCTCAGCTCCAGCTGCTGCAGGAGCTGCTAGAGTCGGTCAGTGTCCAACAGCAGCAGACTGTGGAGCAAAATACAGTGAAATGAGATAGAACCACATCAAATGTGAAATAAGGTGCTGCTGGGGGGAAAAAAAGCCCAGAGGCTCTTTGCAGCAGCTCTTTGTAAGTTTAGTCTTACAAATGTATGCATCGTGGAATTAGAACAGGCTGCACAAAAACAAGCTCTTACATAGAGATTAGTCATCGTTGCTAGTTATTCACACTTGATTTAGTGCCAGATGTAAGGTAATGCAACATTCATACTATATTGAGACTATACCAATTTCTAAATGGTTCAGGTCAATATTCAAGTCACAAATATTCTGTCTGATTGTAATTGTGAGGAACTGGGGACAAAAACATGCCCTGATCAGCCATTGACTTGGAGCTCCATGTCAGGAATATTGAGAATTTTTGACAGTTATGGTATCTCTCTCACAATTTTATAACCAACAGAAGTGTCAACAAACCATTTGCGAACAAACATGTCTGAAAAGCCTCCACTGATGGCAGTTACATCTGAGTAAAACCCAGTCGTAACACTGATATATAGTTGATTCAGTTTACTCAAAAATAAGCTAGACACAGTCTGTTTGTACCTAATTTTATAGCTCCAAATACTTAACACTGCAAACCAGCACTTTCAGGCTATTCAAAAAATGTGACTACAAGGAATATGGAGTAACCAAACCATAGCGTGGAAGACACCTGTCAGTCCACCAAAGGACACCATGTTTACGTCACATATTGTCATGCCTGGTACTTTAGATTTGAGCACCATAAACCACATGGCTAGGGTTTGGAAAGTATCTTGGTTTTGGTTAAAGTACGTAATTTTACATGAGTAATGTTTGTATGTTACATACTGTTAATTAAACTACGTTACATACCACCCTTCAGAGTGGCTGAGCAAACCTTAATGCAAACAGGACTATAATCACAACAAAGACTGAACCTGTGAGTTCAGTCTGGTGAGTCAGGTGGTGCCAGGCTACTCCCATGTTGGCGTAACAGGCGGATTTCAGTTCATCCTTTTTTACCAACATTGTAGCAGCGATACATCCAGTCTGTTTAATTAAATTTAACCAAACAAAAAAGGCACCCTCCCCTCCAGTAATTTAAAAAATAATGAATATACGGCTTGTTTCACACAGAGGACTTGGCCTTTTTGTGTACTCGTTATACTTGTTAACTAGGCCTCCATTAACATAAAATTTGTCTTCGGTCTTTGGAAACTATGGAGTCCTGCAGGTATTGGTAAGTCTAAATAAGAACACCTGGGTTCAGCCTTATTTGGTTGAGTATGAGCACATGCTGTTGGTCTAAAGGTCCATCCATCCATTATCATACTCACTTTATCCTGAACCCACGCAGGAAAAGGGAGAGCATGCAAACTCCACCAAGAAAGGCCCCAGCTAAGGTTCGGACCCAGCTCGAACCGACGTTCAAATCTAGAACTTCTTGCTGTGAGACAACAGTGCTAACCACTGTTCCACCATGCATAATGGTGCTCCTTAAAAAAAAAAAAAGAAAAAAAAAAAAAAGAAATCTACAATAGAATAGAAAACACTATATTGGTGTGAATCTTGATACAAAGCACTTAAAAACACGACTGCCAACATTGTATTCTGTGCTAACGAGAGACGTCTCTGGCTAACTGACTTCACAGCAGTGAAGAAACTGATAGCTTGTAGTTGGAAAGCTCCTCAGTCTCAATATACAGAGATGGCTTCCTGACTTCTTAGACAGAGCTAACATGGAAAACTGGGATGCCAACATACACCAGGCAAAATCAGAAAATATTTCACACTGGAGGGAAGCAATTAATACAAAAAAAATATTTAATATAATTGTCCATAAGGTCCTGAGTGGGTGGGAGGGAAGTGGGGAAGGGTAGGGCTGCTTATATCTTGAATTTACTGTCTATTTGAATTTTGACCTCTTGTCAATTCTGTGATGTTTAACACATAGACATTTAAGCTAATGTATGTTATCTCTATGCTGTATTCAGTTGTGACTCCACACCTAAACATGATAAATTACCAATAAAGAACTGATCACAAAACAACCATACCACTGCTACTGAGCTGAAGAGAAGAAGTAGTCAGGCTGCAATAAATTCAGTGCAAATGAAAATGTAGCCACAAAAACAATACAACACAAGACATATTTTGTATTATTATCAGTATTTCACATGACATTGATTTTCTGCCTTCATACACTCTTTAAACTGGCTCTAAAAGAGAGAATGCAGAGATCAGAAGAGAGCAATTTAATAATGGTGATGGACCATCAAAAAAAAAAAAAAAAAGAAGACATTACTCAACAATTGAGTGATTTGCTGTGGAATAATCGAGTATGAGCAACCGCTTCTGGATGGACGACACTAGACGATGACCAGAGTTCAGATGAAGAACTAAGAACAAAGATCATCTGCGATGAGGCAGTGTGCAACGACAGCAGGATACTGTAGATTATTAATAAGCAGGTGAACACGGTCCCTTGGGCTGGTTTGGGCAGTGTGGCACGCAAACCCTGCAGTAGCTCTTAAAAATCCTTCCAGAGATGAGTGCTGGCACACAGCAGGATGGCAGGGGAATTCAAATAAGGCAGACTGAGGTTCAGTCTGGTTTTTAGTGTGTGTGCATGAGTGTGTGTGTGTGTGTGTGTGTGTGCATGAGTGTGTGTGTGCATGAGTGTGTGTGTGTGTGTGTGTGTGTGTGTGTGTGTGTGTGTGTGTGTGTGTGTGTGTGTGTGTGTGTGTGTGTGTGTGTGTGTGTGTGTGTGTGTGTGTGTGATGGTTGTGGCACACACAAATGAAATATTTAGCACCTGGACCTTCAAGTTCATTTGCAGTGACTCCTAATTGAAGCAGTGTGGCTGGCCTCACCACAGACACTGTGGGATAGTGGAAGGATGATAAAGGCTGTAAAGGCTTTATTGTGTGTGTGTGTGTGTGTGTGTGTGTGTGTGTGTGTGTGTGTAGGCAAAGATTTATGCTTCATGCAAAGACTAGATTTCACAAAAAGGAGAAAAAAAACCTTTTTGATTAAAAAAAAAAAACCCACTCAGATAATTAATCCCACTATTTCATCGACCCTTCTTCTCTTTATCGCCTCTTTATCATAATTAACGTGATGTTATCCCCTCACGCCACAGCTGCTTGTGCATCATAAAGCTCTCACTGCTCTAAAAGATAATTGTCTGTCTTGTCTTCTGTCTCCATCTGGAGTACTGATTATCTCCTCCACCTATGTGCTCAGTTATAATGGCACCTTAATTATAACACAACTACCTCTTAGTTTTAGCTGCTAGAATACACATTGATTTCATCAGTCAACATTTAGCTTTGGCATCCTTGTGTGAGCTGCAACTGAAAGCAAAGTCGGAGCTGCTCTTTAGTATGGACGAGGCAAATATTTTTGAGAAGATGGGATGAGTTTTACTCATTAGGTAAATGAGAAAGTCTTGAGTTTGGGCCAAAGACATCATTTATATCTAGTGAATATGGTGAGCCAAACACTGAGTAGTCTACTGGCACTGCTGGTGCTTCTGGATTTGTGTTGCGAGGTTTACCTTGAATTTTCAATTAGGAACAAAAGGGACCCCTTTCTTAAAAGCCGCAGCAGATGAATAATGCATTGTGATAACTCAGAACATACTGCGGTGAATTTGTGAACATGTCCAGTGATAAGATATATAGACAGTTGTAGCCTCTCGCTTCACATTTCTTCTTCCTGTCTGGTTGAAGTAAACAGGGAGCTCCTTTTACAGCTTCAGATTGATGCCTGTCCATTACGGTTTGTTTCATCTGCTCCAGTGATTGTTCAGCAATTGAATCAAACTGCTGGAGGGGAAATATCAGCTCGAAGTAACTCTGAAGGGACACATTTTATAAATATAAATAAATCTGGAGGTAGGATTGCAAAGGATGGAACAAAATGTTAAAGAATTCAACAGCACAAAAACTAAATGGGAATTAAATGCAGGTAAAATTTTGCAGGTCAAAGCATATTTTTGGCTTCATCCCAGTTTGTCAGTTAGGGTACCTTATTCTTCAAACTCATATTTGGACAAAGGTGTCAAAGTGAGCTGCTAAGTTTCAAGTGGCTGCTACAAAGCTATGTGGCAGACATTTATGGCCCTCAGTGCTCACATTTTAAGCATCCAAATGTATATATTATCTTCGACCTTGAGTTCATACAGATAAATTGCATCTTTATAAAATGCTCCATAGTGGAAATATTTACAGTAATTTGGCTCCTCTCTCTTGTTTAATGTCAGTAACAGTATTTGACCATGAGGTGGCAGTGAAGACCCACCATGAATGATGACCAAAAGGAGGAACACCAGAATCATGGAAAATTAACTGATCAGCAGTGGAAAGTAAATACTTAAGTCTGGTATATTACTTGGGTATTTCCATTTTTTTGGTCGGAAATACTGCACTTATGCCTCATTAGATTTATTTGATCACGACATTGTTTGTTTATTAGCCTATACAATACTATAGTTTGGTGTACATTAAACTACCTAACTGAAAAGTAGTAGAACTGCCTCCATCTTAACCAAGTATAAAAGTAAAATGCTGCATTCACAGTATATACTGTATTAACTGCAGTGTAGCACAGTCACCAGAAGGTTCTTGGTTTGAACCTGCAGGTCAGCTGGAGCCTTTCTGTGTGGAGTTTGCATGTTTCTTTCTGTTCCCTGGCTTCCTCCTACACTCCAAAGACTCGTGTCAAGTGTTAAGTCTAGATTGGCAGTGAATGGTTATCTTTCTTTAATTGTTGGCCCTGTTATGGACTGGCGACCTGTGTGCCAGAGTGAACCCTGCCTTCGCCCAAAGTCCCCCCAAATTATACCAATAACAAGGGAGTATGCTGTTGGATAATGGGCACGGTCACTCAACACTTGGACATTTTGCAGACAAAATAAATATCTGTACTTTTACTTGAAGGAATAATTTGACATTTTGTTGGACATTATGTTGTTTGTTTCAATAATAAAGTTTTGAAAGTGCAGGAAAGGGGATTTTTTAATTTTTTTATTTATCTCCCTATTTCTGCATTAGAAATCAAATTAGCCTCTTCCCCAAACTCTCATAGGCTACTATTGTTTTAAATAAGGAAGGAACTAGCTGTGACATTTTCAGTCATAGCAAACATAACCATTCACATTAACAGAATAAATATTCACTTGAAACAACCTGGCGAGCCTGCCATCCCTAACACATCCGATGGATGAGTTTTTCAGGGAAAAAATTACCAAATTTCTCGCCCACCTGTGAATTGTGTGGTTTTACCTCTTGACCCCCCTACCCCCGGCTGTGAGGAGTGATGAGCTGTCACAGTCTCTCACCTGAAACGAACACTTCAACTAGCCTCCCTGTGACCCTGTGATAAATCGTAATGGGACACGGAGGGTCGATACAGAGGTAACAATGGATTAATAGCGCATGATGAGTTATGTGGACGCTGATATAAAACCTCTGAGAGGATCCTGGGATTACCAAATAGAATTAACCTGCTGAAGATTATGACACTCAGGAGACTTTAAACCGTGTTAATCCACAGCTGAATTCGGAAACCCTGATCACTGATGTCATTAAAGGTAATCATGCTTTTTTATCCACACAGTCTTTGGGTAATCTAGTAGCTGAAAGACTGAGCATATTTCCTGGCTGTTTTCCTACAGACTTCTGAGCTCTCACTGCTAAACTGGCCTCCTGGAAAGGTTATGTACACAGTATTATAAACAGCTGCATCGCCTACTGTGCTGAGATCTCATCCTCTGCCGTCCCCCTTTTTCTCTCGAGCCCGTGCAGTTTCCCTGGGAATAACAATCACACTAATCTGGGATAGTGTTGAGCGACAGCCTGAAACCTCAGCCATTTTGTTTAGCTTTTTGGCTACGGGACCCAAAACACCAGAGGGAGTAGGAGGAGAATGCTAATTATGAACAGTTAATTCATGAGGCGTCTCAGTTTGTTGTTTCTATCTGCAGATGGAGATGAGTACAGACAGTTGATGACTCTTTCCTCCCGCTGAGAAGCAGCTCTATCAGACACATGTCTCCCTAAGCTCCTCTGTCTAATGTTACAGCTGTTAACCCCTAGGTAGGAGAACTGCGGCCATGCCAGCCGTGGATGGCGTCATCTCTTTCCACCCAGCACTGCTCTAATGGAACTAAAATGCAGAACAGCGTGAACCTTCATTTTCTTTCTTTGTCAATGAGGTGTAAAAAGTCATGAGGATGCAGGTAGACAACAGAGAGAGTGAGAGAGGAGGAGAGACACAATAACACTCAGGCAACAAAAGAGGTGCAGAGAAAGAAAGAAGCAAAGACTCCCAATTTCCATAAAGTTTTGAACACAGGGTTCAGATGCAAGTCAGACCATTAAAAAAGACAAACTGTACTACGATATACTGCAGACCAAAATGAGCTAAAAAATATGTCAAACAATAGTGAAGTGAGGCTGGTGTCATACATCCTATCCAAAGTCATGCTGTGAGCATTTTGGAGCCACCACGAATGATACATCATCACAATATTTTGCAATAGAGATATTTACGTTACCTTGTCCTCCTTTGATATTTTGATATCCCCCCAGTCCTGTAACAAGTTAAAGTTTGCCCGTAGGACTCAATAAGATGTTAAGAATGGTCTTATTGACCTTTATGGTGTTGGTTTATTTTGATCTCTCATTACATGCCATAACTACAGTTTTATTTTAAAAAAAATACGATTTAAACTTCATCTTAAAACTACAGAGGGTATCTGCCTCCCGAACCCAGATTGGGATATGTTACCAAAGACCTAACGGTCTGCCTCCTATTCTTCTTTTGGAAACTCAAGAAACCACAAGTAAGCATGCTCTCCTGGAGCAAAGTCCTCTTTTGGGATGATAAGATAACTATGAGGTCTTTAAGATATGATGAATGATGGTCATTTTGTGGAGGAGGATTTTAAATGATATTCTTTATTTCCCAGGAAGCCAATGAAGAGAAGCTGATATGGGAGAAATTTGACCTCTCTTGCTAAATCCCATTAGTACTCTGGCTGCATCACCTGGAGGCCTTTCAAAGAGTTGTTGGGACATCCTTATAGGGAATTACAATAGTCCAGCCTAAGTTAGAAATGCATGGATTAGTTTTTCATCATCTCTGAGACATGATGTTTCTAACTTTGACAATAATTCACTGCTGAAAAGTCAAGAGATTCACTTTATGAATGAGTTAAAAGACATATCCTGGTCAAAAATAACTCCAAGGTTTCTTAAATAATACTGGAAGCCAAGGCCATACACATCCAGAGTAACTACATGTTGAGTATCTGAGACGTTCAGGGACAAATACAATAACTTCAGTTTTGTCTGAATGTAGAAGTAGAAAATTACAGGTCATCTAAGTATTTATTTTTGACACATGCTAGAAGTTTGACTGATTTGTTTTATTTTGCATTATAAGTATGTTGTCTGTATAGCTATGTACATTTATTCTGTTTTTCCTCATAATATAAGTGATGGTTTTAGCACAGAACCCTGTGGAACTCTACCTTTTGTATGTGTGCAAGCGTCACTGTTTAACATCAATAAATTGGAATCTGATATACATGATTTAAAACCAGCTTAGTGCAGTTCTTTTAAACCCTATATGACATGTCCCAGTCTCTGCCATAAAATTTGATCCACTGTGTCAAATACAGCACTGAGATTCCAGCAGGAGATGAGTCCAACTTTTTCTGTGTATGCAAAAAACTGTTGGACAAAGGGTTGAATAATTGATTTGTATATGTGAATATGTGAATGATTTATAGGCTATGCAACTATACCTGTTCATAAATGCTTCTGTACCTTATACGATTTGTTCATTTTAAGTGTAGCATTCTTTAAATGAATGGCCTACATCAGTTATACATATTCAAATGAATATATAATGTAAAAGTTTCCAAATATGTGTTAATGTTAAGGAGGTTAAAATAAACTTAATTTAGTAACAGCAACACAAGCCACATTAGTTCCGTTAAAACGCCATTGTATTTACTAAATTAATGTATGTGTTAAATCTTGTTGGGAGTCCCTCCTATGAATAAAAAAAAAAAGAAAAAAGAGTGTGGTTCCAGTGCGTCAGCCCGTGACTTTACTCTGAGCAGTGTACGGGGCTCTCGGGAGCACAGAGGCTCTGCAGGCAGCTCAGTCAAGACTCTGTGCGCAGTGAGATAGGAGCAGGTCGCGGAGCTGCCTGCAACACCTCCTCTCCTCTGTCTGCAAACTTCAACCAACAACCTCCTTTATTATGTTTGCATGGAAAAGGTGCAGGAGTTTCATTTGATGGCTTTGCAAAATCAGACACTGGATTTCATGGAGAGGAAAAGGCATTTCGACTGGATTGTATGTGGATGAAATTAAGTTTTAGGAGGATTTATAGAGGGGTTCTTGTTAAGTGTTCATGCCCGTGGCCTTGCAGACTGAGACTGCAATGATTTTGTGATTTTCATTTTATTTTTAATTTAGTGTTTTTTTCTAAAATTGTCTAGAACTACAGCCTCCCCCTGTGGAAAACCTCACCATGGATAACATGACTGTGGAGAATGACACATCGGCGCACAATCAGACTCTGGGTGTTTGGACTGATTACACGGTTGAATACAAAGTGGTCAGCGTGTTTTTGGTGTCCCTCATATGCGGCGTGGGGATCGTAGGGAACATGATGGTCATCCTGGTGGTCCTCACCACCAAACACATGCGGACACCCACCAACTGTTACCTCGTGAGTCTGGCCGCCGCTGACCTGATGGTCCTGACCGCCGCTGGGCTGCCCAACATCACCGACGCCCTGCACGGACAATGGGTGTACGGATACGCGGGCTGCCTGGGGATCACCTACTTCCAGTACCTGGGAATCAATGCGTCCTCTTGCTCCATCACCGCCTTCACCGTGGAGCGCTACATCGCCATCTGCCACCCCATCAAAGCGCAGTTCTTGTGCACTTTATCCAGGGCAAAGAAAATCATCATGCTCGTGTGGGCGCTCACTTCTCTCTACTGCGTCATGTGGCTCTTTCTTTCAGACACTAAAAAGTTGGTGTACGACAACGTGGTGTTGCTCAGCTGTGCCTACAAAGTGTCCAGGTGTCACTACCTGCCCATTTACTTCACAGATTTCACGGTGTTTTACGTGCTGCCTCTCATGCTGGCCACGGTTCTGTACGGACTGATCGCCAGGATACTTTTCCTCAACCCGCTGCCTTCAGATCCGAAGGACAGCACCAAGAAGTGGAAGAAGGAGACGAGTAAGGGAGGGAGGATGATCAGCACCAACTGCTCCAGCAGCACCACGGCTGCCTCCCGCAGACAGGTGGGCCGCTTTCTGCTCAATCACTCTCTCTTTGTGGTCAGATTGGGTTTCTAGGTGTGTGAATGGGGGAGAGTGTGTCCAGCTGTGCCACAGGTCAGATGTACACAGTCCCTCCAATCAGAGACAACTTTGGGTGATGTCACTCACCCTCTTATCTGTCCCCGTCTGTCTTTTTTTTTTTTAATCAAATCCAGGAGAGAACCACTTTTGACAGCATCTCATCTAGTCACTGGAAAAAAAATAATCTAATTTCTTATAAAATTCCTGTCACCCCACACTTTGCAAATGTTACACAAATACTCTATTACAAAACACATGACAAAGGACCAATATTAGCATTAATCCTTATGTTTTGTTGGCTTTGTTTTTAAGTGATCGTTATTTGTTGTCCCACAGTCCCGACTGCTACATATGTAAAATAATATTTTTTATCGTCTATAGTTTTTTCCCCTTTTCATATTTTTTCTTTTCTTCTTACCTTTTTGACACCTAATTTATACATTTTCTTTGTCAAAAAGTAATTTAAACAGTGAAATCTACAGTATGTTATTTTACACAGTGATGTAACTGCATGTTAGGGATGAATTAGACACCAAAAAGTTCCTTTTATTATCATTACACTAAACAGAAATCTATGGATTTGTGTAGGATTTGGAAGGGTTTGTGTTGCATTAAGAGTCCTGTCTACACCATCATGCATACAGAACATTAACCACAGAACCATTTAGCCAAACTGAAGTCCCAAGCATAGAAGCCACTTCAATAACACGAGGGAAAGTTTTGACAAATCAAGTATGTTTTTTTGAGCTGTTAAAGAGGGCCAAGGGTCTCCAAGACCAGGAGCCCAAGCAGAACATTGCCCCCCTGAAGTCCTGGGCTATGTTTTTCATTTTCACCTGAACAAACACCCTCAAATTAAATTCCATAACAGCTCTGCAACTTTAAGACCAAAATGATCACCTCTGATCTCTGTGGAAAAGAAACACTTTACAAAATTCTAGGAAAATATTTTGACCTCCACTTGATCAAAACTGTGACAGCCTAAGTAACCAGTGATGTCATCGATCCTGTTCTAAAAATGCTCCACTCTGACTCCACCAACACTGTATCAATTTGAGTCGTAGTAATAACAGGTGGCTTCTTCACTCAAAGTCGCACACTTAGCAACGTTGTAGAAATGGTGTCAGATTGCGTTTCAGTAACAGATATGGTATGGTCTCTGTCCACAGGCGTCCGGGGTGGGAAGGTGTAAGATAAGCTGTCGGTGAAGACTTGTAGCTAGATGCACAATCTACTATTATTTTTTTCTTCTTAGGATTTTCCTGAATACTTACTTTTTGATATTCAGTGCACTAAAGGGCTGCCAGCACTCTCACTGTCACGAGTCCAGTGGAGCAAGGATTCCGTTTTTTATGTGGAACAAGAGGTGATCCACAATTTTTTAAACTGAAGAAGCAGAAATTCATTGTTCAGTTCACCTCTAATAAGTGGCGAATGTGATTAGACAATGGGGGTCTTTTAGTATTGTTCAATATTTGTTCACACTGCTGGATGATTTCCTCCAAAATGCACAGCAGATAGCAGCCTTTGATTTATCTTATTGACTCCCTTTTATAATGAAACATACTGCAGGAATTTTCTGAATATGATAATTAAACCTGAATGCTCTAAAGGCAAAGACCTCCAGGTAGATAGCAGAGTGAGACAATGTTTGTTTATCAGCTCAGGGGAAAAAGTATTCCTTGAATGATGGGGGTGTGTGGTGCCCTGCAGTAGTTCCATGCTCTGCTGGTCAGTCAAATCAGTTAACCCCAACTCAAACAGGCTTTTTGGCCTTTTTTTTCCCCCATCAGTGTGCCTTGTATTCTAACACACACCCCTCTAAAGACACACTTACGTGTTTTCTGCTGGACAGCATTAAGAGCTCATTGTGGACACAAACAACAATCCACCCCCTCTACCTCGTACCTTACCGAGTTATCTAAAGGTCAAAAAGTAATGAGGTTGTAGGATTAGGCACTTCACTCGCTGATGACACTGGCAGTGCCCCTATCTAATCCAATTAGATTCACCCCTTTGCCACGTAGACCGCACAACATAAATATGGATAAGGTTTAATTACATACAAGTTTCACATTAAGATTTTCACCAGGTAATTACATTCACAAATCCAAGCTTTATAAAGTTGTACACAGATATTTGATCAGTCCTTGCTGAAAATGAATCAGTATCATATGAATAGATAATGAATGGATTATGAGAACTACAAAGGGCTGATTTTAAACTTGTAAAACAAATGGTGATGCTATTGTTGGTAGAAAATACAAGCTGGGTATGTGGAAATTATGAATTTACAAAAGCTTTTTTTAGTTTTCCATCTGTAGTATGGACATTCAGGTGAAATCCAATGCAACAATAATGTAGCCTTGATTGCTCTATAAATGGACTGATATTATTGATATATTTAATAATAATAATTTGATATTAGATAATCACCTCTGTTCGCATTGTAAAAACACATCAAAAACTGGAGAGCCTGTTGTGTGCTTCTGATTTTTTTGTGTATTCTGTGTAACTCCTCACTAAAACATGTTCCTAAATATAAAGAATAAACAAAAAGGCACTCTAGCTGTAATGAAAAAGGTCAGCCCACGACTTGATGTGCTTCTGGCAATTTGATTTGCAGCTAAAAACTAACAGACCTGCTAACATGTCTGAGGTTTCCATCAGAGAAGCAGTGAACTCTTTTTATAAGACAGGCACACGATCAGCAGGAAAACAGCTCCAACAAGTTGGGTGCATTCAAGATCAACCAAATTCTCAACTCAAATTATACAGGTCAATCAAACCAGGAGAAATGTAATGAAACAACATAAAATTAATGAAAGACTCATAGTTGAGAATTTTATATGAACACTACACCATTATGGTACAATTACCCATTAATGAATAGTCTTTCTGTCCACTGAGGGAAAGGCATAAAACACTTGCAGTCTGTGACATGCAAAACTAATATTCCCAGCAGTAATTCTCCTTTTTTTCCCCTTTAAAAAAATAAAATAAATATCCTTCTCATTAAGTTGTCCAAAGGTTGTGTCAATATTGGTCAAGTTTTTAAAAATTTAATTTTCACTTTGCTGGTCCCATATGAGCAGATTTGAGCCCTCTGCTCATCTTGAATGTAGCCCACTGTGAAGATGCAGGTGGAACTCATTCCCTGCTGATTGCTGATTGTAAGACTTGTCCCTTAAAAGGGGAGCTCTCAGAAGCTCTGAAGAAGGCTTCATGTTAACATGCATCAGTAGAACTTTCTAAATGTACTGACAACAATCTGGCACTGCTTTGGGGAACACATGTTATAAGGTTCAGTGCCTTTAAGGTTTTCCTCTTCTGAATTTAGTATTATGGGTTTTTGCTCTTCAAAAACTCCACTCACACCAAGCAGGACAATGAGGATCCCTTGTGTAACCGGTCATACACCCTAAAGTTGTAATCTTTTAGTTTTTATGGTCAGTTGGTGACACCTGTGGTTACTGGTGCAGTTTGATTTATCACTACAAGACCCAGAATTCCTTCTGTGAGCAGCTGCTTTGTCAAAAAATAAGAGTAGAGCAACAGATGTATGTTTTAATAAAGATGTAGAGTTATAATGTCCCTTTTTCCATTGTTACTTGAAAATCTAATTTCATACTGCACACAGCTCAAATAGTTTTCTACACAACAGCGAGGCACAGTGGAGTTGGTAGCAGTAGGATGTATGCAGCCCGTCGACTGTAACCCTTCATCCAACGTAAATCCCTGTAATATTTAATACCGACCCAATGAAAAAAAGGGCAAAAGTGACCGTTTATTTTGTGTAGATTCATTTTTGATGATTGTGTTGAGCATTAAATTCCGTGACAAAAACATTTTGTTTCTGTAGCTGCTTCATAAGAAAAGCCACCCCATGTTTCACCAGTTGAATGCTTTTAATCTGAATAAGCAATCGGCCACATTTTGGGGTTCAGTTCTGCAAACAGTGAGGTTGATATCAATGAAATTTAAAAAAACAAGATGCTACATTACATATGTGCACTGTTCCTGTGAATCCGTTACAGTGTGCACGATTTGAATCCCACACGAGATTGACAGACTCCACCCCGAGCAATGAAACCTATCGTTTAAAGAAGTAGTTCCTTAACGGTGTCAAAAACCGGTCTTAATTTCATGGACCTGAGGTTGCAGAAACCTAGAGGCAGCTCACCAACTGTGGTGGTGCCCACTTGTCACTCAAAGCAGCAACACCCCTAATTAAGCATAACTTTAAGTCTATTATAATTTCAACTGCCAATTAACCTAATTAATTGCGAGATATTCCACCAGGCGTTATTTTTTTTTTTTTTAGCTTTACACAATTTTTCCAGTCTTTTGTTGCCCCTGTCCCAACTTTATTAAAACATGTTGCTGACATCAAAGTCAAAATTAGCATATATCTTTCATAAAACGATACAATTTCTCCGTTTCAACATTTGACGTTGTCTTTGGTCTATTTTCAATTTAATATGGGTTTATGTAATTAGCAAATCATTTCATTCTCTTTTTATTTACAGTTTAAACAGCATTCTAACTTTGGAAATGGGGTTGTATGTAAAACACTATACTTTAAATAACAATTTGTGTTTGATGTTTTTTTTAACAAAAAAAGAAGATCTCTTAAAATCCATAACATTACATTTACTCCTCCCTTCATTAGAAATTCCAGCAACTATGAATATGCAAATATAATTATCTTCTAAACTTTAACTGCTAGACAAAATATGTCTCACCTAATGGTAAAGTAAATTTTCAGTGTTTGTGTACTGAATTATTAGTTTCAGTATTATCATGATAGCATCGGCTGTTCAAAAATAGTCCGTTTTGGCAGTATGATTGCCGGGCTTGTCGTTTGGCTGTGTAGCTTTATTGACAACAGTCTGCTGCTTACGTAGGTGAAGATCCACTTGACTATCTCCACTCCAATGCTCTCCTGAACTGTGGGGTGATTGCGCCCCCGCTGCTGCACAGCGCCAGTTGCCTGTTTATTCAAGTTTTTTAATATTAAAAGTGCTGCATGTCTAAATATACCAAATTTGACAATGCACATCCTCAGTTCCCAAGCAATACACTCACCAAGTTTAAAGCAGATGGGAGAAATGGTTGTGGAGATATGCGAGGAACAAACAAAGACACAGAGATTCCTTGAATTATCGTATGATCTAAGTTGAGTGGGACCGTGATTGGCCTCCAAACTATTTGATGTCACGAATCCTGCTTGTAGACTTAAAATCGGATTTGCAGTGAGCATTTGCCATTCAGCACATGAAACTGAAAACTTAGTTTTGAGTGCAGCGGGACTTTAAGGATGAAAAACATTTTATCACTCAGCAGTAAGAAAAGCACAGATGTAAATAATGAAAATTATGATTATATTTTATTTGGGTGCTTCAGGGTTTTTGTCTTGTGTAGGCCAGCTCACTGTCACACTGTCATTGTTTACTGGAAATAGTACAGACCCAATGTTAACACTTGGTTACTGTGCTTTTCTTGATATTATAAGTGGAAGTGCTGTGAAAAAGGCCTGTGGTATCTTGTGCTGTGGTTCATATATAACTCATGACCTTGGAAAAACTCTTAAAGTGTTTTGTTTTTTGTGATTTTCATTTCGTACCTTTTTTAACACGTGGCTGATTTTTTTATCAGGTGACAAAGATGCTAGCTGTGGTGGTGATCCTCTTCACCTTACTCTGGATGCCATACCGGACCTTGGTGGTGGTCAACTCTTTCCTGGACAAGGCCTACCTGGACACCTGGTTCCTGCTCTTCTGCCGTCTCTGCATCTACCTAAACAGCGCTATCAACCCCGTCATCTACAACGCCATGTCCCAGAAATTCCGCACCGCCTTCAAGAAGCTGTGTCACTGTGGTCCTCAGCGCCTGGAGAAACCTGCTTCCTACAGTGTTGCGCTCACCTACAGTGTCATCAAAGAAACGTCCAACGGGGAAAGTCCGGACCACTTCACGACAGAAATGGACAATCTGCACACGCCACCTAATCAGTACCTGCCTGCCAGCATCTTACCGAGCGATGACAAGGTGCCGTATGAGGAGCCTTCCCTGTCGGGCAGAGATGTCAAAGTCTGACTAGAAAAAAACTTTCCACCTAAAGAGATCAGAGATCCTGACAGCTACAGTACGGGTTCAGTCAAGTTTTAAGCAAAAGTAAACAGGCACCTCCAGTTGAATTTATCCAACATGTTTTCTCTTGAAAAGGTTTCTTTGATTTGACAAGACCGTTTGCCAGAAGCAGGATAGGATGCAATGAGATGAGCTGCCGTGTACCGCAGCCTTTTTGCCATTTTGTACAGAATAAGTGAAGGGAGCGATCATGAAACAGTTTACTGATACATGTGTACAGCAATGACTCTCATTTCAGGAGAGCAAATCTCTGCCTGTTTCTGGAAAACAGGAAACATTAATTATAATATGGGAGGTGATGTGCCAAACCTCTGACGTAAAACGGAGACACCTTTTTGTAAAGTCTTACCTTAAACATTACAGGATAAACTTCCATTAGAGCAGTTTCATAGTTCTACATTTGCATAATTGGCTTGGCTGCAGCAGACAGCCTCTTCATCTTATCTTCCTCTTCACTCTAAACAGAATCAGACTCTTAAATCAGATGCTACAATAGTAGTCGCAGTCAACAGCAGGAAGTTTCAGTTATACCACAGAGCTTGGTGATAATCCTAGCTGTAATCGGTATATTTAGAACTATCACCTGACTCCCTCTGGCGTTATGGACTTTTTATAGTGAGTTTCAGCTTATTGTTCAGCTGTCTTACCTGCAGTTTAACGGTTCGTTCATTTTCACCGTTCTCACAGCGCCACTTTCAGCCACAGCAGGCAGCTGTTTACAGCAAAAAGCTCTTAAACCCCACTCTACGCTCCCCAGTCGGCACCAAACATCACAGAGACACGATTGGAGACTGCTACAGGGGGAACGCAGCCGAGTATTTAGCAGGTACAGGGTCAGATGTATCCCCCGAGGAGTCATCCTGTGGTCAGTGAATATATATTTGACACAAATTTGCTCAGTGACCTAAAACACATTTTTACTCCCTCAAGCGGTCTACAAAAAGAGATACTTATTGCAGGCTATTTCCAAAACCATTACTTTCTTCACTCATTCACTACAATAGACTCTGAACAGGTAGATTTAGGGCACTTTCTGATTATCAGCCAAAGTATTATTACATTGTGGTCATTGTTACCTTGTTTGTCCACAGAAGTTCTTTACATTCAGTGCTGCTGTGACTGTCGAGCTGTCACTTTCTTTTCAGTTAACCCTACCTATGTACCTATTCTGCCAGTTACAGTGACATGATTGCTTTTCTCAGAGGATTAGTGTTGGGGATTACAGTTTGAAATTCAGGATTTACATTCTTCTACTACATACTTCTAATCCCAGTAACACTCTTTTACATTGACAATTTGGGGGATGACTTGCCAGTTGATCTCAGTTAAGTGGAAAAAGTGGTCGTGTGTGTGTGTGTGTGTGTGTGTGTGTGTGTGTGTGTGTGTGTGTGTTAGCTTGATGCAGGGATCGGAAGTGTAGAGTCCAACACCAAATGAGAAGAAAAGGGGCTCCAAAATTATCTTATATTATGTCTTACCAGCTGTTTTGGTAACGTTACTCACTGGGTCAGGCTACATTTAGGAATATGCTGGTTTTGTTCAGAATTAGAGGGTGTGAACTCCACTGTGAGGTCGGGACTTGCTTTCAACGGGAGCTAACATCAAACGAGCTATTGGTAATCAGTAAATACCTCATACTGCAGGCAGGCTGCAGTTAAACCACATTGTCTCATTCTCTTTTTCTAGATGTGTTCAATTCATGATACGTGTAATGTAACAAATATATCTGTTGAGTAAAATAATAATTACTTTTTAAAGTCAGTTTTACATGTGTTTTTTTTTTGTTTGTTTTGTTTTTTACTCATCCATGTGGCTGGCTTAAAACAGCTTTTTTTTTTTTTTTTCCATGTTGTGATTGGTTACATTGTGATTGGTTACATTGTGATTGGTTACATTGTGATTGGTTACATTGTGATTGGTTACATTTTCGCTCATTATCAGTGTTTATATTGTTTATATCAACCAGCCCGATGATAGCATTTATGTAACTCTATTGTACTCAAGTTTTATCAACAGGTTTTCGACACACAAAGTTCCATGTGCCTTTGGCCTGGGACACACTACCTGCATGGCAAGTGTTACCTGTCACTCGCTACTGAGCTGCGGCTTGTTGCATGTGTGTATCCACAGCGGGTGAGTGTCAGTTGCAGTGCTGCGGCTGCAGGTTTCCCTTTGATAATGGAATATTTGTGGTCTGACAAATGATGAGTTCAGAGCGAGAAACACAGACACACACAGGTACTCACACCGAGACAGAGAAGCGATACAGAGAGGGAGGGAGAGAGAGGCAGGTGAGGAAAAACCCGCCCTTCACCTGGTAAAGTATCGCCATGATACAATTAGAGCCTACGCTGGGTTTTTTTCTGTGATTATACAGTACAAATGTAATCACAGATAATGTTCCTGTATATTTTAGTTGGGAACCGTGCACAACTCACGTGAGTAATAGGGATCAGGTCTCTTCTCTCTTGAGGCTGCTCTAATCTGTTAATGTGGACGCCGAAATGAAAACACGGCACGCATCCAGTGTGTCCCAGAATTTACATTTAGGCTCCAAAAAACAACGTGGCTATGGTTAGGAAAAGATCATGGTGTGGGTTACTTAAAATACATTTTCTTTATAATGGACTTGAACACAGGTCTCCTGGGCGAAAATCCTGGGTTTGTTCAATCTTACCATTGCCAACTTCCTCCTTATGACGACTTTCTCCCCTTTATACTCTGTCACATGACCTTTTTTGTCCCGCCTCGTCACGACACTTAAGACGTAAGATACCTTGTGCGTCTGTCTTAGATGCTAAAAGGCACGTTGTGCGTATTTCTCTGATACCAATGGCTGTGACCAACGTCAGTATTTGACGCCCTGGGCATGACAACGGTTGGGGTGTCACAGCTGTAGCAAGTATTTCCTCTTTGTTTATGTGCGTCAGAAGCCATGTAATTCTAATGCACACCACTGTGACATTTTAATCATGCTCGTAGAGGGAAAACACACATACAATTACATGACCTTTCAGGAAGATCCAAGCACAGAAACGGAGAGAGATTACAGTCCCGTATCCCTGCTGTGTCAATTTATAATCACTTGTACTACAATGATTTCTACAGGAACTTTAGTCGTAACCGTGACAGACACACCAAAGCCTTATGTTGCTTTGGTCACTGTAAAGACAGCCACTGTGGACTCACCGTGGAGAGCCTGTGAAGGTCAGCGGGCAGTGTATCATAATGAGGGAGAAACGTTTTCCTCTGATGTGCAGGTAGCAGCTGTTCGTCAAAGGGTCAGATATCTGTCATGGCAGTAATTCACTGATATTGGCTGAGACTGCAGAATGCAGCACTTTTCTGTGATTTATCTGGTCAGCCGACTCCACAGAACAATGATGGAACGTGTAAATAGATCACAACAAAGTGGCATACTTGAGTTGGTGCAATCCACAGTATGTATATGGCTCACTCTGCTATTAAAGGAAGATTTTTCTGCTGTCTCTTTGAGCTACGTATATATGAGATTGAAGAACACTCAGAGGGAATGAATACTAAGTGAACTCAATGAAAGGAGCCTGTTGCAGGCTGAACGGCAGGCGTTTTTGTCCATATTGTAAAGTTGCTTGAAATTGATTGTGCAGTGCAATGTGAAATTCATTCAGTATTGTGTTTTTGAAACGTGTGCCAGCAAAAGCAGTTTTTATAATAATAGCCTGTTTTTTGATCTATTGTTCCATCAGTGTGTTTGCTATCATTTCAACCCAGTCAGTGGAAGCTAATCTCCAAAATGGAATAATTGAGAAAACATGAAAATAAAAATGGTTTGAAGTCTGTAATTTGTAGCGTAAGGTACCTCTCATGTTTACACTTCTTAATTCCTGTCTTTGTTCTCAGTTGAAATGTATTTCACTTTTGGAAAAATGCCAGTAGTGGCAGCAATGCTTTGTGTTCTGCACGGTGCGCAGTTTGCAGCATGAACACCAGCTTTTGTGATGTGAGCACAAAGCATGATACCTGATGTATTTCCATCTGAGGCAACATTTTGTGCAAGTTTCTGTCTCCAGGTACCTTTTATCTGCTCTTTGTTGCTGTTTGGTGGATTGTTTTGTATTTTGTATCGTTCTTTGTCAATAATAAATAGACCATGATTACATTTCCTTGTGGTTGGTACATTATCACTGCATCTTAATGCCGACTCTCCTCACCTCCACCATCACTGAGCTACAGTATTACCAGTGGCCATTGAAGAAACTATCTCATCCAACACGCTGTCATGAATCAGGCACAGATAGCCACTCTATGAGCTATGACCACACTGAGGACATCAATCAGAGGGGTTGATGGCTTCGTTGTGAAATCACTCAGCATGTGGCGGCCCGCCTCGACATAAATTCATCTCACCGAAGCTACCGGAGACGAACTGTTCTCTCAACACAAACAACGTGACACCCCCGCTCAATTTATGTTCAGCCACTGTGGGTAATGTCACTCTAAATATCTGACTCATCAAATCTCGCTCAATTTTGTTAAGTGATAATGCTAACACTGGAGCATATATCACAGTAATTACCCATGCAATGGTACGGAGCTGGAATGAGCTTAATGTGCCAGCGGAGAATGTCCTTGGAACACAGAAGCGCTAATTGCGCGCTGCTGTAAAATTTCATGAGCTGTGTGCACTCCAGCTGTAAATTTCAATGCCACACATTTTATTTTCAGATGAGAATTTGTGGATACACTGGTAACACTCAATTAAATATATTTTTCAACATGTAGTGATGGTAGAAAAGTGTTTTCTCTAACGCAGGCACACATTACAAACATTACACTGGTCAAATACAGCTCTAATTTTAGGGTGAATGTCTTGACTTTTCACTGCAGGTACACAAAAATGCTTTTTCAGATGAATTTGAGGTAAAATTTCTTATGTAAGACACAAGTGAGAACAATCTGTCTCTAAAATGGCTCTGGCTCTGTATACTCCTATTCAACTTCTCTCATGAAATGCAAAGTCAATGCATTTTTCCACAAGTTATGATGGTGCCATTTGTTAAAGTCACTCCTTTTTAGTTTTCTTGTGGTCCATTTTAAAATAATCCCATTATTAATCAGATTTTTAGGCCTCAAAAAGCGGTATGTTTGGGGGCACGTCTGTTTAATAGAGAGGTCTTTCAGTAGAGTCAGGTTTCTGCTGTAGGTGAGCAAGTGTAGTGTCCTCTGAGATTGATTCAGATTTCCGCTCGCTCCTCCTCAGCTCGTCCAAATATGGTCACTTCTGGCTCCAAAATACCAAGATGACAACGGCCAAAATACTGAACTCGAGATTTCATAACGGCAGTTCACAAACCAATGGGTGATGTCGCGGTTGATTGCTGCTTGGTACCACTAAATCAAATACACTGTTTACTAAATTTAAAATAATCACTTCCAAAACTTCAAAGATCATCACAGATGAATTTTAAGAAACTAAAACTAATGCCATAATCACACTACACAAAATCACCCCAACATTCGTGTGTATTGGGACAAAAATGACCACAGGGTGTAACTATTACTTATTTTATGTATTTATGTCGTATGTGATAGTGGATAACAACCAATGAAGCATCTGGGACACGCCACAATGTCCAGACAAAGGACCTGCATCTTAGAGAATTTTTACCTATACAGGCAGTATGGCCCCAGACTGGCACAGCCTGTTGGAAAGTCCACCATTTCAGTCCAGACTGATATCTTAGCAAAGGAAGAATGGTATACAAATGTTTGTCATCGTGCATGTTCCCAGAGGATAAATCATTATCACTTATCATCTTGCACTATCATGATGTTAAAATTTGTGTCTGTTGATAAAATATCCAGATGACGGATCTCTAGTCTTTTCTACCATTCATGTTGGCCTCGACATCAGTCGTACTAAATTTCGGTAAACATGTTTAGTTTGTCCAGTGCTTCAGTTCATGACTGAATACATACAAAACTAATGACATTCCCAACAGCCTCAGTTGTTTTATGTGCTTAGTACTAATTGAATTTAGCATACTAACATGCTAAACTAAAACGGTGAATGGTATGTCTGCTCAACATCAGCATGCTGGAATTGAGAACGTGTTGCCACGCTGATTTCAGCATTTAGCTCAAAGTGTTGCTAACGACAGAGGAGACGACAAACAATGACTCAGGGTGGTGGTTTTGAGAGGAGCTTTATTGTAGCTCAAAATCGAAAGAAGTGAGTGGAGGAGAGAGGCTGGCTCATGAAGGTGGAGGGCTGGAGTGAGGTTTGGTGGAGTGTGGGCTGAGAAATGGGCAGCAGGCAAGGCAATTATATTTATATAGCACCATTCAGACACAATTCAAAGTGCTTTAGAAGGTCATCAAAATACATAAAAATAAGATATTAAGAAGAAATAAAAACTGCATTAAAAAATAATAAAAACCAAGGCAGTTCAATGTTTTTTATGGAGGCACAGGAGTACAACACAATAAAATTACAGTTATATATTCATTGCTTGCTGAGGCTTTTACAGTAAATTAATGTTTAAAGGCCAGGTTAAAATTAATTGACAGTTTCAGCCTCAAGTTTTAAGAATGCTTGTTCCACAGGTGGGGAGCATAGAAACTAAAAGCTGCTTCACCTTTCTTGGTTTTGATTCTTCATTGAATATATAAGTGTTAGATAACCTGGGGGTCTGGACGCTTCATAATGCACAAGTAAATCAGATCTATTTGAGTCCAAGACCATCCATTGCCTTCTAGATGAGTAATAGGATTTTAAAATCTATCCTTAGACACACAGGAAGGCAGCGATTTAAGGAGCGGTGTGATGTGCTCCACTTTCTTCGTGTTGGTGAGAACTCTGACAGCAGCCTTCAATATGAGCTGTACCTGGCTGTTTGATTTTTTTTTATTTTTTATTTTTTTATTTTTTTTTTATCTCAGACCTGTGAAGACACAATCACACTAGTTTAGCCTGCTAAGAACAAACACATGAAACAGGGTTTTCTGTATCCTGCTTGGACATAAATCCATTACTTCTTGCTGTGATGTAGTTTTGAGTCTATAACTACAATGAGATATCTGGCTTGATTTGTAGATTTTAGTGTAATTGATTCAAATTGAACACTGAATTAAAAATTTGGGGCCAAAAGTAATTATTTGTTTTTCTCTGTGTTGAGCTGTAAGAAATTCTGATACATCCACTCCTTGATTTGTTCAATGCATTTATGGATGCAAGGGACTGTGGTCACGTGGTTATACTGTTATGTATATACTGTATGTTATCTGCATAGTTGTGGTACGATTTTACAATATTCCATTCTCTGAACAAGGGGGAGCATTTAGATGTTAAATAAAAGAGGTCCGAGAACAGACCCTTGAGGAACTCCATGTGGTTTTTGTTTACTTAACATTCATAATTACCAATTGACACAAAGTAGTGCCTATCATGTAAACATGATCTGAACCAATTTAGCACATTGCCAGAAAGTCTAACTTACTTAACTACATGTGGAATGCAACACTGAGATCCAGCAACAGCAAAACCTACATCTTTGGCATCTCACTGCTCAGGTGAATGCCATTTAATCCTTTACAAGTGCAGTATCAGCACTGTGGTTCAAATCCAGACTGAAACATTACAGACATTGTTTTGCACCAAGGAAGTACCAAGTTCCTTCAAATCAACCTTTTCAAAGCTATTTTAAAGAGAGGTATAATCACTGCTGTCTTCATGGCCCTTGGAAAATGTCCTGACTGACTAACTGATGCCATGTGGTTAAAGACATATTTTGAAGAAGATTGTAGGCTGAATAACAAAGCATCAGGTAGCAGGCTTAAGGTGTTGAACCATTCATACTGTCAAGACTGCATAATGTAAGAGATGAAAGTGTGTCAAATTAATGTGAGTAGTCTTGCACAGTGCCATAAGTGACAGCTATTTTGCCTGGGATGGAGTTTATTATCATTTTATCCTTGAAAAAAATATGCAAAGTCATTGCATGACTTGGTAGATAAAAGGTCAGGTGAGACTGAGGCTGAGAAGCTTGTCAGTTTGTCAACAACATAAAAAAAGATGTCATTTTATTATTAATAATCTCAGAAAAAGGACTGCCTTGCCATTTATATAGTTCCAAGTTATAAATGTGAAGTCTCTCTTTATACTGCCTCTTTACACATTTTTTTTCTTAGCTTTTACCAGTGTGGCATTCTTCCATGATACTTTTTTTTTTCTGACCTAAGACAACTCTGTTTTTCATAAGGGCGATGGCATCAAAAACATTGACAACTTTGGAAACAAAACTATTTACGAGACTATTGACAGGAACTGAAGGCAGAGCTGGTGTGGATATAAAATGCCTGGGTGAATAATGTACAAGTGCTTTTGTTGATGTAGCACTTTCTGAATACCTCTGCTTTAATTCTGCTAATGTCAGCAGAGATGGTAATTTAAAAGAAAACACAGTCATGATCAGAAAGGGCAACAATCGTTCAGCACTTCCTCAGTGTTATGTAGACCTTTGGAACAAAATTAGGTCAAAATTCTGTCCTGATGTGTCAAATCTGTTACATGCTGAAAGTCCAGAGTGCTACAGCATGTACAATAGTTCATTGGCACAGCCACCATTAGGATTATCATGTATCTAAAAATTCCTCATTATAGCACAGTTAAAATCAATACATACTGCAGACAGCAGTTGAGCAAAGTCATCAAAAAAGTTTCCACTGTATTTTTGGGGCCTATGAATGGTTACTTATAACACTTGATGGGAGGGTCTCAACTGCAGCATATAATAATCAAAATAATTCAACTTTCCATAAGACAACTGTTTGCACTGGTAGGTATTATTAGATAAAGTGACTCCTCCAACTAGCGTACTAAAGGCGTTGCCAGGTGCAATCTGTGGCTGGTACACAACTAGAGTCAGATTAAATTTAAACAGCTCTGAGCTTTGAGTACAATTTGTATATCGTGCTACAATGTGTCTGACCATGCCACCGACTATTTAAGATCATTGACATGTTTAAGGAAGTGGCATTGGGTGTGTCTCATCTCTGTTAGTCACCCGCGTGATGATGTCTTTGGATGTTTGTGTTCTATGGGTAACTGAGCTTCAGCATGGCTGCTTGACTAAGTCCTTGATTGGTGACTGTGGTAGAAGGAGACACTCATGTCTCAGTCCTGATTTGGACTGAGTCGTGCTCTGAATTCCCTGGGTAATGTAGAGCAGGTGGTCAGGTGGAGGGAGATACAATTTTATGCTCAATTATATTTATATAACACTAAATCACGACTAAATCAAGTCGTCTCAGGCCACTTTACATTGTAAGGTTGAGAAAAATTAACGTTTATGAAAATGGACATAATCTCTTGATCTGAAAAGTAAAGCCAATATGGAAGTGCCTTAAAGTGTAATACCACAATGCTGCTAGGGGCTGTGTGCAAAAACTTCTGACACAAAAAAAGGGAAATCATTCAAAAAGCATTAGCTTCTCTTATAAAATTAAAAAGTCATTAATTTTCCCCATTAGTCATTATGGTGTCATTAGGTTGGTAAGAACACTCATGAAGTGTGTAAATCTTTTCTTTCTGACCTGCACAGAAAGGGCACATTGTCCAACAGCCTTGAGGGGTCTCTGCAGTGAATCTGCAGAGAGAAGTTGGTGAATTTGTGCATGAAGAATGGAGAGGATCTGACCCATGCACAGATGACTCAAGGGGTTCAAATCCAAATTCAGGTTGGTTTACTGAATGGTGTGAGTGCCCTGACTCAAGGACAGGGCCAGGAGTGAGTGCTCCTGACATTCAATGCAGGTAACTTGGTCATCTAAAGCCTGACAGCTGGGTCTTGGACTGATGGGGTTCAGAGTTGTGACTTGGACCCAAAGGCACCCATTAAGGCAGTCGATTGGTGGGGCCAGTCCATCCTGCAGGTCTTGGCCTATAAGAAGTGTCGAATGGGATGAGTGAGTCATATCCAGGAAGGTGATGTCAAACCAAACACACTTTGTAATGGTTTCCGTTTGCGGTGTTTACCGAAGGAGAACATTGCCGTGGTAACCGCTGCACAAGCTGAGC
This sequence comes from Embiotoca jacksoni, assembly GCF_022577435.1. Lineage (NCBI taxonomy): Eukaryota > Metazoa > Chordata > Actinopteri > Embiotocidae > Embiotoca > Embiotoca jacksoni. The sequence goes on from NW_027185241.1 coordinate 16,689,264, forward strand.
TCCAACTTCAGATTCCTCCTTGAGGAGGACTCCAAACTACTTCCCTGGCTTTCATTCCAGCGCCTAGGGTTGGAAAAGGTTGTAGGTTGTAGGTAGGGGAGCCAATGTGGTCATTCCTTGGCTTCTTCCAAGTACCTTGAGCCATCTACCTAATCTTCTGCATTCTGCTCCTACCTTGTTTACACAGCAAAGGTGGCGATTGTGTGGGAAGATGGACCGCTGAAGCTATCTTAGAAATACGCAAAGTTCGGATGCATTTAATACTATCTGGGCTCTCTTAGCTCATCACGCGAGGGGGTGTGAGGTAGGTCTTTTGAAACAGTGTTAAATTTCTCTGAGGTAATCATTAACATCTGAGTCTTTGCTCCCTGGGTCAAAGCCCCCTACGTCCTTTGCTAAGGAATTAAGCTGTTGCATACATAGGGTATTAGCTTGGTCCCGCCGACATCCATCTGATTCCTCAGAGGAAGAGTATCTGTGTCCATCCCTATCATCACAACATGGCCAATGGTTGCTCCCTCACAGCAGTGTACTGGGATGGTTTGGCCTGTGCGCTACATACTCTCACCTATAGCCTCTTAGCTATCGCTTTCAGAACCACAGAGCTTTTTGGTGAGTCTAGCCTAAAGGCCATCTGCCTTAATTGTTTCAACCTCGTTGTTGGAAGCCACTATCTGTAACTGGGTATTGTGGAGGTAGAGCAAGGACTATCTACCAATTACCTCTTGGATAGATGGCCCCTGCCCTTGACAGTTGTCTATGTCCCTATTCTAGTAATGAGTAACTAGTAACCTCAGTGTCACACTAATCTAACGTGTTGCTCCTTTTTTTCTTTTTCTGGACACTTTGAGGAGGCCAGCGACCAAGTTAGACAGGATCACTCTCCTAATTCCTATATTATTGGTTTTGATGACCATATTTGTCTTGTAAAGCACTTTGTGTTTGGAGAAATTACCCATAAATAAAGCTTATTATAATTATTATTATACAGTTTCTAAAGTTTATTCCACACAAGTGTATGATGCTCAAAACTCAACAACACAATGACATTTAAAGATGCTGGCTGAGGAGGACAAATGACTGTAGAATTTACAAGTAAGTAATGGTACAGATGAGATCCCCAGCAGTCCCAAAGAATCATGCTCACTTTCTCATTGCAGAACAATACAATTTCTGTCCATGTACATAAAGGCAGTCAATAACACTGTCACTTTGTATAGGACATGACCTACATACAAACATACACATGTACTGAGTAGCACTACCACCTTGAACTACAGGCATAAGAATTACAGACACAATCAATGCAGTGAGTACCAATGTCACAGGTAAATTAATTCGTTCCATTTTATAAACCTTTACTGACTATAATTCCCCTCGCACTCACAACGTAACAACCAATCACAGAAGAACATTCCTAAATACTATCCAATCTAGCACCCAGCTTTTGAGAGGGTTGCTCTATGCTGGGCTGGCATGTAAGTCTGAGGCAGCGCTCTGGCAAGTTTCACATATCCTGAAAGTAAACTTTTGCTTTATTCTGTAGTTCCACTATTGACATTTGCATCCCAATACAAATGCATCTAGTGATGGTTCTCTTTGAAATTGGCAGATGTAAAAAAAAGTGGAATGCATAAAGCACCAGAGAGTTGAGGGGAAACAAGTCTGTGCTGCAGCTCAGCCTGAAGCAAATTCAGTAAACAGAAACAATCTAGTCAAAACCACTTCTTCAGTCAGTTCTGTGTGGACTATGAGTGGATTTTTTTGTTGTTGTTTTTTTTAGGGAAAAAGCACCAGCACCAGCAGGACTGAGCTATGCAATGTAGAGCATTGGCAGGGTCCTGCAAGGTAAACCATCAATAAATGCAAGAAGCAAATTTAATTTTTCCTTTTCTGTTGGGATACAATCCACTGTATTCAAACAGTTCATACTTGATTCAGAGGGAATAATAAAATAATAATAATAATAAATACTCATTCCACTTGGTAAAAATGTGCATCCACAGGTACCGGCTAAACAGATGGCTAAATCATGGCAGTGGGAGCACACCTCCTCATCAGGCTTTCAAAAGGGGAGGCTAGTGCAGCTTAATGGACTGCCTGGACATGAGTGCCAGTGTCCACTATCACAGTGTGGATACAGGGATGGATGTGGTGGTGAGCTGGAAACAGTTCTATAAAACCAGTCTTGTCCTCTGAAAGACACCGAGTGTTACACTGAGAAGTTTAAAAAAAATCTGATGATGGTCTCCAATAATTTAATTTCAAGGTTTCCTTTGTAAAATGAAAGCTTTGATCTGAGTTTATTGCTGAACCTTAACAAGCTGACTGAGTGCAGGTGAGCTGAGTGATTGATTACCTGTTCGGATTCTTGTGTTGAGGGAGCCACTGAGTAGCAGGTGCAGGAGAAGAAGTCACTCGAGCTGACAGAATGGAATAGACTGCTAGGCTCCAAGTGCACAAGTGACAAGCAGGGGCTCTGATAAAGTGGCAGTAAAATTGGTACAACCAAATATCTGCTGAAGTTCTTTTAGGGAAGTTGGTCTTGGCCACTCAGTGCCTGAACCGTTTCCAGGGCTGTCTTGTGATGGAAACATTTTAAATTAAATACATTTGTATCAGAACAGTTTGTGCTTTGCAGAAGGGAATGTAATCTTATGAATTCTGCACCCTTTGCTCATCACACTGTTTCTTAAACAGTTATTGATGACCAAGTTCGCCATCTTGAGGTGGTCCTTGGGAGGGCTTTTTTTCCATCATGTCAGTGATGGTAAACAGCTCCTCTTGAGTCATTTCCACCTCACTCACATAAAAATAAAGGGAAATATATCGTAAAAGGTCTGAATATTTCCGTATTTATAGAGTTCAAAGGCAATTCAAATCTACACTTTGCTCTTGAGTTATGGTGATTCAAGTATTTACAGACAATAATTGGTGCTACCTTTCAGAAAATGTTTCCCCAAGCAAGAGATTAATCCTCAACCTCTCCTGTGACCTTTAAATCAAACATCTCTCCGACGCTGCACTCTGCATAGAAACATGATTGATCAATGAGAGAAACAGCTGAGCAAGTCCTGCCGGTGGATGGATGGACACTGTTTATTGTGTATCTAATTGGTTGCTGAGACACTAGCTCTGATTATACTCCCCTAAATGGGATAACGCCAAACAGAGATATCAGCTGCAATATTATTTGTTTAATTATTAAGTCATCCACCTACTCAATCCGATCCAGACACATCTATCCAGTTATGTTGTGAAAGGGAGTGATTCTAAAAGATTTACTGGCAGAGCAATACTGACTTGGCAAAGAGTTTCACATTGGTAAAATATGAGACACTGAGCATTATTGGAGAGGGAGACAGGATGACACATCAGAATAAAAGACTCAGTGAAATGGCCCTGGCTCGATGGACCTTCCTGCCTCTGCCTTCCAACCCTATTACATTTGGAGTGCAGTGCATTTTTATGTTCATTTTGATGATGAGGAACAAGAAGGGAAAGGAGGCTTCAGCCATCAGCAGCATGCCAACAAATTTACATGTACAAAGAATACTGCTGTGATCATTTCCCCGTCATATAGGGTCCAACAGGGAATCATCTTTCCCTACATTTAATTTACAGGCTTGCCCATTTTTTCAGCCACTCTTTGTATAATTAGTCTCATAGTTTATCCATTGAAAGGCTTTTCACTCTGCAAATGTGTTTTACCATTTCTGTTGTGAATGGAGAAACACAGCTGACGAACTGCAGTCTTTATCTTGAAATGTACCAACTAAATATCATGGTAAAGTGTGAAATAGACACGCCCATCCACGACTGCAAAATGTGAGTTTGCTACGCTTGTTGCTGTCCAGGCATGACAGTTACACATTTTCCTGGAGTGGATAAATTATACCTACTGGATGCTTTGAGTACAGTGTCCCTATAGGTCAAACGCAAAAACATTTCACAGAAGCAAAAACATTTCACAAAACACAAACACTTTTCAAATGTTTAGTGACAAACAACATGGTTTGGATCAGGGAAAAGAACATGGTTTGGGTAAGGATACAAAAAGCAACTCAAGAACAACATTGTCACCTGGACTCGAGAGTTATTGTCCTACATAGCAGTCTGCGATTAATGCCACCAGACCACCCGTCCTGCCTCCTAATACTGCAGAAAAAATTCCTTTGTAGCTGGCCTCAAATACCTCTGTTGCGGGATCTTGGTGACATGATCCTTTGTCACATGACATTTACGCACTGAGCGTGGCTATCTCACGTTTTGCTGTAGTGGAAGGACGTGTCTATTTCACACTTTGCCATGATACTGGGTTGAATGTACAGTAAAACGACTTTCAAGCTGTTTTTCCACTTGTAAGCTAAAATCTAGCTGTATCTAAACCAGGGTGGATCATGATGTGCATACATGAGGAGCGCTGAGGGGGTTCACATGACATTTCCCTCAACCAGACTCTGTCCATATGTCAATAGTTTGATTCTCCAGGGGGGTTCGTCAACACAATCCAGGCCAATTAAGATGGAAATATTGTCTTGAAATTAAGTTACTGAGACTGACAAGCTCAGCAAGAATCCATTGTTGACAAAAAGCATTCACACTTAACTTCCCCAAATCTTGCACCAGCACAATCATTACTTTGGGATGAGCTATCGAGTCCCTGTGCGCAGGTGTAAAAACAAAGGAAACAGCCAGATAAAGTGTGATCAGTCAGACCTCTGAACATGTTCATCATCTCACCTCCCATCCTGCACTCTGTCCCTGCAGTCTTCCTTCCAGGTAAACTGCTGAACTTGAAATGATTCGGTTCAGTCACAAAGAACTGGCCTTGCTACTGACTTATTATCCTGAGCAGCTGCAACTGCATCAGATAACAAGTGTTCAAGTACAGCAGTCAAGACAGGGATGAAAACTCTTTGTCCTCATGCTTAATGTCTAAGGGGACTGTTTTTATGAAGAGCATAACACCTATAAAACAGTGCAAATTACAGTTACATAAATAACACCCGAATAGCAGGAAAGTAAATGATGGAGCGTCACTGTAGTGATCTGAAGAGGTAACTGTCACTGTGATTATTGTGATATTGTTACAGTGATTTCAAACACTTGAGCTTTCTCTGAGACAAACGAGAGATCGATTCTACAAACAACAACGTTAAATAATTCAGTGAAACCAGCTCTCCTGAGCTCTCTACCGAGGAAACCACATTCTTAATAATCCAGTTCAGAAAATTATTGTGTTATGTAAACAGTTTTGCTTTTAGTCGACTTAAAACACAACTCTAAATTGGGATGATGTAATAAAGAATAAAACTTTAAAGCCTGTAGGGCTTAAAGGGTTAAAGACGTTGGGTAGATCTACAACTGCCATAACTTACAACGCAGCCAATCACAGGAAGGTGGCGGAGGTCAAGGCTGTGGAATAATTGCTGGTGTTCACTCCCAAACTAATAAGTGCACCGGTGTCACCATGTATCTGCTGATTGGCTGAAAGGAACCAACCTCATGGGATTGTGCGCTGACCCTTTGTCTGACACACTCTATGGGTTTCCCTTTGAGTCTAATGACCACTTGAGATGTTGGACTATATATTTTAGTTATAGTTTATAATCAAAAATAACATTTTTCTGTACTTTTTTCCCCCCCTTTTGCTGAGATTAAGACTAAAAGACCCAGAGCTTTACATTTTGTTCAGAAGTAATTAAGCCAAGTGGAGAGTTGGAACGCTTAATTACCAGAATTTAACTGAATTTCAGACGATCACAATGTTTTATACACTAATTTGTTTTGCTGAAGTTGCATCAGAGGCCAATAGATGCCATTAGTAACAAAAACATTTTATTTCTGTAACCTAACATTTGCAACATCTGGGATAGTCTTTATTTATTTATTTTTTTTTATAGAGTTTGAAACGTTCTAACTTAAAATATTTCCTCAAAATGTAGTTTATGGAGTGAAATTGTGCAGAGGAACTTCAATTAAGTGTTCCTTCTCATGATTTACATCATCATGGACACTTTCTTTTAATGTACTGTGACTTAAGACTTCAAGTTTTTTAATGTGAAGCAAGTTTTCAGAGACATTGTACACCTCCCTAAAGTTGTATGTTGTATTTATGGATTCACTCAATATAGGCCTGGATGACCAAAAATGTCCTGCTTCTAAATTCAGACAAAAACAGAAGTTATTGTACTTGGTTCTAAACACCTCAGAAACTCTTTCTCTAATCACATAGTTCCTCTATCGTCCTGAACTCCAGCACCACTGTGAGGAACCTTGGAGTACATATACTCACAATTACTATTCTTGCAAAAAAAACAAAAAAACATATATAATATTAATCAGGTCAGTAGTTTAAGTGTAAAACAGCAGCAATAACACCTGAATCTGTGTCAGTTGTACTACTTTTAATAGTGCTTTCTGTCGCACATAAGAGCGTCAGTGTGTTTGCTCAGCTGATGCTCCAGATTCTGGTCCTCACGTGAAAAGTGTCATATGGATGAGTATTGAGCTATGGGTCATTTAGTTCCTATCTGCCAGGGTGCTCTTAGGTTGTACAGTTCAAACACCACAGACCTGTTTCTTATGAACATAATGCTTTGTAGTTATTCGCTGAACACTGTTAACACACAATTTATACATACTGCCAGCACAGTCAGTGATTTGGACTGAGCTTCAGCTTGTAGGTGTGAAGAAAACCAGTGTCATACAACAAAAATGCAGACATTATTTTAAGTAAGATGATAACAAAAGTAATTACACGTGCATAAAATTAACATTGAAACTTTAGCCCAAATATCTGCAGATGAATAAATATTTTGCTTTGAAGCAAAATGTAGATAAACACAAAACCACTGCTTGCACAGAAGAATATTGTGTACATTTCCTTGACTCAATGGGAGCAGTGACAGGTGTGTGTGTTCAACGCAGCACATTTAATCTCCAGCTCACATTCCCGTCACATTGCTAACAGAGTGAGCAGCACAGTACCTTGCGGACCTTGGGCCTTTCTTTCTTCTTCTGACACATGATTAAAATGTTGCTGAGCAACGATGGCTGGCTGCAGCTTCCAGCCAGGATATATGTGCATGGCTTGCTGCAGCTCATTTTAGGAATATAGATGACCAGTGGTTGAACTTTTTAATTATATCCTTGAGACCATATTCACGAGGAGGGTACTGTTTTGCATTTGGTTGCATTCTTAATGAATACGATTTGCAAAAAAATTAGGAGTCGATTCAGACTAATGTATTTCTGAACATCTGAGTTTTTAGAGCTATTATTTCCTTTTTCAAAGGTGTTTCCTGTATCCAGGAGCTGACAGGAAAATCTGGGCAATTCTGGTGTTTACAATCAAGTCAAATATCCACTCTCTATCAGATGAACACAAACCTTCTTCTCCAACTCACTCTTTCTCTCTTTTTCAATTATAATCAGTGTACACAGTTGTGTGTATAAATAGCCTGTATTGTCTTTAGATATTTGTGGGTAAATAAATAATTAGTAAAACAGGGGAGGGCTTCCCTTGTTCATAAAATTAAATAAGATTTAGGAGTACAAGCAAATCTTTAAAACCTCCAGTATACAATTTGACTGACTTATAATTACCCATTTGATGAAGTCACTTTAAACCAAAAACACATATAGCTATATGCGCTCTTCAATATAGCCTTAAAATGACAATAATTGTTGATTGATATTGCCTGAGTAGAGCAGCAGTATGCTGACCATGTGAAAACTCACCTTCACAGAAGAACGTCTTCAGCACTGAGCTGAAGGGGAGGACAAAAAGAGCAGCTGAGCAGTGGAGAGCTTCTTTCATTTAATGGACCAATAACAGCGAGATGAACATGACTGCTACACAGTCTCCTCTGACACTCAAAGCCTTCCATGGGGTTCAATAAACTCTATGTGTGCATGTTGACACAACATCTGACATTAATAACCAGGGACTCAGAAAAAGCTTCCATGTGTATGTACTGACTCACTGCTTGGCACCTTCAAAGTTCAGACATTATTTCAGACAGCATTTTTTTTTTCATTTCAAATTTTCACACTATTTTTGGTTTATTTTCCTTGTTAAAGGCTGTTTAACAGGTTCAGTTGCGTGAAACCACTCCTGACCTTGCAGTGAGATTTTATTTCAGCACATTTTAATACAGTTTGTAGTACACTTTTAAAAATACCTTCTTACAAAAACTTGTTGTCTATGTTGGTTAGGTTTTTTTTATTGGTAGTCAGTGTTGTTAGACAGCCGTGCTTTTTATTTTGTCTCCAAAGTTACATTTCTTTTCATTTTCCAAAGTGTTTTCAGGCCGAGAAAACTGTTGAGGGCCACAGTTAAAACTGAGGGCCCTGAGGTCATGTGTTTCACGTTTTCAGCAGTCTGGTGGGAGTTTACATTCTGCAGTTAAAAACGTAAACACGGTGGATGTTTCACAGGTCGATTCCATACTTAGATTTGATATCTTTTAAGTCAATGAAATATAAATGAATATAGAACAAAGGCTGAGTATTGATGCCAATAGAATATCTTGTTTTGGTAAATATAGAGAAGAAAATTATTAAATCCACTAGTGTTTAATTACAACAAGATATTTTTTTTATCAAATAGAAATCTGTGTTCAGACTTTTTGCCTGTGTCTGAATCAGATTTTCTATAACATTTAAATTGTTACCTGTTCTGTTTTGCTGATTGTACGTGTGCTTATTATGACTTTTCAGTTCTGTTGAGTTGACCTCCATCTGTTACAAACAGGAATGTACACCCACAAGTTTATGACATCATCATCAAAACCCTGACGCGTGCACATGTCCAAAACACTTATCTGCCAAAACGACTTCTCTGCACAAAAACAAGGTGTGTCCTTTCACGAAACACCTGAAGCCTGCAGGTTAGATACTTTATCAAAGATGTCAGAGGGCGGAGCCGGTTACAGACACAGACATGTTGAATCCTGTACAACACGGGTTAAATCTGACAAAAGTCTGCAAAATACCTTCAATTACAGTATGACATCAAGGAAACATCATATTACAGTATATATGATTGCATAAACCTGGCTTTGTGTGTTATTGTAGTATTTATTTGTTCACTTGAGAGATGAAGCACTAGGTAGATAAGTTAATTTAAAGAAAACACACTCTGAGTGACTGTTAAGACCAAACTTATGAAACACTAACATGAGATTCAGTTTGACCTTCACTGGAGTTGGAATTTCAGGATGTAAATTTCTTAATCCAATTCCAAACTTGACCGTTGGCTTCAAATCTTTCGTCTTTATTTTTTATCATTCAGTGCACAATCCATTTAGAAAGGACTTTTTCCATCATTTCTTTGCCTTCACTAAGATTGATTATCTTAATTCTAAGAGGATGAGGATCCCTTTGGCTGTAGAGAGATGCACTTCTCCCATGGATGAATACCTTGTCTTCTTATTTTGCAGTGAAATTAGAAATGAAATGGAATCATAGTTGATTTGTGAGACTCAGTACAGATGTTAGCTGGCAGCTTCTGTTTACCATGGCAATTAAAGCTGAATAGGGAGTTGGCCTGTTTAACTGTCTTTGCTCATAAATCACAAAGTATGTTTGTGTAATTGCATATACTGTCAGTATATACTTTATAATTTATACCCAGCAAGGTCAGCATTATCAGGTTGGTTGTTCCAACTAACACAGTAATAACTGTATTTGTTTTAAAAGTTTTAAAGTACTTAAATACACAAAAAATATGTTAAGAGGTAAATAGTAGACTGCAAGGTCATTGGACATCAATCTTTTACCTCAATCTTACCCTTTCACCTCAGCTCATTGTTTTAGTTTTACTATATGTATCATTTTGCATCTCTTTTTAATGTATCAACATGATGGTCCTGCTGTTTACATTAAAAAAGAAAAAAAAACTGATAGCAGACAAAATGGGCAAGTAGCTGGTGAACACGGTTGAGTAATAAGCTGCAAACACATTGGTATAAAGTTGGTAAAGTCCAAAACAGAGTTAAGAAAAGAGTGAATATTGGACTTCCATCCATCAAGTAGCCTGAAAGAACTGCCACAAATGAATGTCAATGCTGCTTTGTTTGTGCTGGCTAAAACGTTTGCTAAAAAGTCAGCTACATCAACTTAACAAGGTCTCTTTTATGTCAAATGTGCAGGTTAGCTTGTGGAGCTCTGTGTCCGAACAACTGTTGTGAGCAGCTTTAACTTCTTGAAGTGTTTTGGTTGTGGAGGTGAAGGGTTCAGTCATCTGAGGTAAATCTTGCTCTGTGTGCAGAACTGGCTCACAGTGTGTTCAGTTGAAGTACATCGCTTCCATTTGGTAAAATGGGGACTAAAATGGTACCTCAGTTAATGTGGGAGGAATGAATGAGTCTTACATAAAGTCTTGCCTACAGGGCAGCATTATCATCTGTCTGGCCCTTTTGTAAACAGCAGACATAACATCTAACATTGTATTGAACCTCATAAAAGATGCTTTTCTGATTACTCACTTGATAATGTCACAACATGTTATGCAACATTTATTCTTAACATTACAATAATTGCAGCCAATTCTTTAAATGGTATTTATATATTCAGGATGGGCTGAATACACAGTCATGTTCAGCATAGGCTTATTAATATGACCGAATATGGCCATGTCATTTTATTTTGTATAGATTACCTTTTTTCAATTACATCAAAGTAATAATTATCTAAGGAGAAGCCTGAAGAAAGGTCACGAGTGTGAGGCTCTGGACATGATTTTCCTAGTCACAGTGCTTCTCTATTGGTGCAAGCAACATTGGTGTGTTCCATTTCATCATTTTGCTTGTACAAAAGCTAATTTATCTAATGATACTCATCGCCATGGCAATGCCTTGGGACAACAGTTAGTTCAACACCACTAAGTATATTTTTATGAAAAACAGGCAGGCTTGAGTTCCCCAAATTTAGCCGTGACTTTATCAAGACAAGATTCTGGAATGTGTATCAGGTTTAAAAATGAATTAATCGATATAATATGAATTTATATTATCACAACTACATACCAATATTATTTATTTCACCAATTATGATGGAAACTGAAAGCAATGCCTACAGCTTCTTCATTCTGTATGCATGGCGCGAACCACACAGACTTCCACACCTGACTGAGTGACACTGCCATCCCTTGAGCTACTCTACAAGCATTATTAAAAATATCTTAGTTTAGTTAAGCTCTTTAAAGGGCCAATATGTGAGATTTTTTGTTTAAAACAATACAAAATGTACTCTAATAATTCACAGAATGTGAAGAAATAGCAGTGTTGACAATGTCAGATACCTCTATGTATTGTGTTTCATAGACATCTACTGCATTTAACATGTGACCTGAAGGACTGGAGGGTCAGGTGCTGCTCAGCCCCGACCTGAACCCGGGCACCCCCAAGACTAACCTCAAGTCAACACACAGAGAAGTGTAAAGCAAAACAAGGATGGACAGGGACGTAACTTCAAGTCAAAATGTACGAATAGTTTATTTAAACAGGCGTTAATATTAAAACTGCATCAACAAGATACAAATAAAATTATTAAAATTCAGGCTATTGTCTAAAATATGTTGGCTCTGGCATTTAAATGTTAAAACAGAGTTACTTATCCCTATATATATATATATATAGATATATATATAGATATATCTATATCTATATATAGATATATGTATGCATATATCTATATATAGATATATCTATATATATATGTATATTATATCTATATATAGATATAGATATATGTATATATGCCATGTAATGACACCTGATAAAAGTAATCATTTAGATGTACTGGCCATATGTCATACTGGGACAAATACCGGTGGACCGTCAAAACATCCACAATGTTTTTACTGATCCTGCATGTCTCCCTCTTCACTGGTAGTCTCTGAGTGCCTGTTATTCAGGGTGTGCATAAGTGAAGGCTGTGGGGCCACCGGGGCTGAATTTCTGTCATTGTATACCTCTGTATAATGTTATTAAAGGTGTTAATGAAGTTGATTTGTAAGTTAAGAGGGATCCGTTTCCTTGTGTTTAATTTTCGATCCTCTGCTCAAATTTCTCCGTCACTACTGCATACCCATGCTGTCAGATCACTCAATTATAATCTTGTCCTCAATACACTTACCTAATGATTTTTCTGATCCCGCTTGAGGCAATCACTTACTGCACCCTGTTCTTTAAATGTCATTGTATCCCCATCACCAGCTCATCCATTTGTTTTTTCCAGGAGCCTGAAGTGAGGATTCCATCAGTCATCTTGGGCCATCTCTGAGCCTGGTTCTGTCGAAGGTTTCTTCCATTAAAAGGGAGTTTTTTCTTGCAGCTAAGGCTCATGTAGGAATTGTTGGGTTCTGTACATAACATAAACCATAGACTAAACCGACTACTATTTTTTCTATCCACTACTGGATGCATACAATCTCGCGCTACAATTATCAGTTCTGGAAAAAGCCAATTAATTAACGGCAGGGGAACAATATAGACATTTTACCAAACTGCTGAAAACTCTCTGAGCCCTTGTTACACTGACATCTGTAACCTGTCATGATGTTCTTACCCTCATCCGCATGCCTAAACCTGACCAACCTAAGAATCCCAGAATGTGATGGGTTACAAATGGCGTTGTGGCACCAAAATGACAGCGGACTGCCTGGATCATACAGTGACTTACTATCACCTCCTAATGTAGAAATTGGTATCTCAAGATGGGATCAAATTTGTACAAACTGCATCTTAATCTGAGGGTGCTTTCTTACTTACCTTGTTTGGTCCGAACCTTCATACTTCACCTTGGTCTAAATCTTGCTGGGGCTTGCTGGGTTGCTGGTGGAGGGGGGAGGTGGCTTGCTGGGTTGCTGGTTGCGACAGAGATATCCTCCGGATGCCTTGGGATGATGTGAAGTAGTGGGTCATGTGAGGAGGGCCAAGGGGGAGAGATGCAGGCTGTCTGCCTGTAAGAGTGGTGGGGAGGAGAGGTGTGCGCTGCCATGGTTGTTGCTCTGTCCTGTGTGTGCTGCGTGGGGGGAGAGATCAAGCTGGCCTTTGCCCTTATTTTGGTAGGGCACTCCAAGAGCATGACATAGGTTGGCGCCGAGAAGTCTGGATCAAGTGAAGTTCAGATGTACACCATCAGGTTGGAAGCGGTCCTCACAGTTCCGGAAAGTGTTAAAATTGTCAATAAAACGTATCCCATGTCTGAGGCATGTTGACGTCAGCCATGTATTCAGCATCAGGAGTCGACTGAATGATTCACTTCTTTTCTTGCAAGTAGAAATCGGCCCAGAAATAAACACATCTTGTGATTGATAGTCACTCAGTGTTTTCAGCAGCAGTGTGAAATCTTTTTTCCGTGTCTGTTCTCTTTCCCAGGATGTCAAAAGACCCCATGTGGATCATAACCCTCAGACTTCTTCGAGAGGATAACTGGTAATAGGTCCCTTAACTCATTGACAGTTGTGTTATCCAAGCACAGATTTTTGATCTTTGCCATGTTAACATGCTTGGTTATGGCGTCCCCTATCAAAATAGTGCCTGGTTCCTGTGTGACTCTGGCTGTGTCTCTTCTGGCTCTCGATCCAGCAGTGATTTTGGGGCTGTTTCTCTTGCTTCGATTAGCCTTATTGCTGGTAGTATAATACCAGTTTCCACATACTTAGTGTTATCACACACTTCATTCTGAGTCCGTGGCTCATACCTGGTGTGCAGGGAGAGTTCCAGTGGTGGAGTGAGCGTTGGAGCTGTGGTCCTCATGTGTTTGCTTCTGCGGCAGACAACATCAAACTGAGCCCTGGCTGGAGTTGATGTTTTCAGCCTCTCCATTGTGATGCCGGTACGATGTGTCACCAGGAAAGGCAGGTGCAGCAGCCTCAGCTGCTAATCCAGAGTATCGGACAACGTCAGAAAAAGTCCTGGGAGCCTGTCCAGCTGGTCCACTGACATGAGGACATGTCCAGGGGAGAGTATCAGCCAAGTCTGTCGCAGGAGGCTCGACATTTGTAGCCCCTTGTATAAAAATCTCTGTCTGTCCACCTTCATTTTGTATGCTGGCTGCTACAGAGTCAATAAATCGCTCACTATCACGTATTTGATGCATCATTTCAATCTTTTTCTCAAGCTGTGCTATCTTTTCATGCACTTGTTTACATTCCATGCAGCTTACCAATTCTGCATTTAGAGAAATGTTTTTTCCTTCAGTGTGAGCTGGCCCATATCAGCTCGACTCAAAATGCAAAAAATTATTCAAAATCCTGTTATTCAAAAGTTTCCCTCCTCCTGTGCTTGACAGTACCTCTCTTAAAAACAATCAATGGAAGAAGAACTTGAAAAAACACCCATAAAAATTGCAAAACTTATAACCGATTATCTGAAAGTAAAGCAAGTGCTGGTGGTAATGCAATAATAGAAAATAATCTGTTTATTTGTTTTTCTACATTGAAATGGAAAAGGCTTCAAGCCAAAGGCCAGATGCACACCTCTACAAACCAGTCAATGTCAAGTATAGGGAGAATTGGATGGTGATGACAGGACATAGGTATGTCATGCCAAATCACAATTTAAAACTGTATGGAAACTGTATGGAAAAGGTGGGGGGAAAAATCAGAGCCTTGTTTTGGACCTTGGTCTGAACTTTAGGGTGTGATGACTGCTTTGTTCTTGTATAGAAACAATAGGCACACATTGGACATCACCCTCTCTTCTTCATTTCCTGGTTGATGCTCTGCTGTCTGCTTCAGAAATCAGTCATTTCTGGTTGTGGATAAAGGTTTCTAAAAACTGATGAATATGCTGAAGAGTGCATTTATGATGCACTGAAACATTATACTGAAGAGATGGAGAAAACACAATATTTATATCTGGAATTCAGTCTTGCCTTTAGCTGACTAAGGTGTCACAAACAAACAACTTTATGGGCAGATCTCCACCTCTTCCTCTCATTCAGTTGAGCCCCTGTTTCCTCATGTTCCCTGACCTCACAGCTCCTTCAGCCCCAACCAGCAGTTTGCTTATCTCAGCACTGTCATCAAATTCTCAACATGTTTGCTAAAACCCTGCAACAGCTCCCCCTTTCCTGCCGACTTGGTTCAGAGGCTAATAAAACTGTCTTGGTCAGTCATAAGACACCCTGAGAGAGAGAAAAGGGTGGGGTGGGTGGGTGGTGTTGGGGGTAGCAGGGTCACAGCTCAGAACAGGCTCAGTCGGACCTGACTGGCTCAGCCGAGGGGAGGGTCTCGTTCTCGGACCTCCAAACCTGGAGGATGATAAATGGCATTTAAAGGAGACAGTAAAGCACAACTATTGCATCAAGTCATCAGTTAAAGTTAATCACAAAATATATGGGGGTTTGATTGAATGGCTCTCTGGGGAGCGATCAGGCCGAGAAGCTGCAGGCGAGCTGCAGAAAGTCATCCGATGAGCGGCAGTGACTCCCAATCTTTGAAATGGGACCTGGTCTGCAGGCCGGGCCGGCTTAAAAGCAACAGCCGTGAGTGAATATTGGTCACTAACATATTCGAGTGTCGATGAGGAATCTGGAAACATCCAGGGAGTCACTTTAAAATCATTTTCTTTCATATTTAGAGCTGTAGTGGCGGCATTTTTATGTGAATTACAAGAGTGATATTCTGCATTTGTTCCTAAGCATCAGTGAGTAAATGATACAATACCGAACCAAGTATAAGTAAACTAAGGTACAATAGCATTGCACTTTACAGATAATTGTTTTCAGGGGTGTGGATTTGTTTACATTAAAGAGGTGATAAAATCAGTTATGATAATTTAATGTGGCAGGCAGCCTCTTGCCTCCCACAGGCCATATGTTTTTCGGGCATGTTTGCATAGAATTGAGATATTCCGCTCTAATTGGACAGTTTTTTTCATATGGCCATTATAGCTGCAATAGTTGCTTAGTGTAATAGTGTGCTTCTATGCATCATTTTACTTGTTAATCTCTTGGTAGCTTGTTAATTGAACTTGAAAACCAGCTTTTCTAAGCACCTGTACAAAATTTGGACCAACGTCTGAACCAATGCTCATGTTTTTGTTACACTGAATAAATTTGATCTGGTTTGTTAAAAAATTTTTGGCACGACATATCCATTTTGTCATCATCACCGGGAATTTTCTATTGTTTAATGGGTGACAATACCCTTCCTCAATTTCCAGAAATGTTGCCAAAAGTTCAAACTATCCAAAAAGTATTTTCACACTGCAATCAAACTGAACCATGGTTCAGTGATCCCAAACAAGGCTACCAAATTTTGGGTCTTTGATCTTGAACGTGGTCCAAAGTAATTTTTACACCTTCTATTTTAATGAAACCAGAATGAAAAGGCCAAAGGTCAGATTTAAACAAGATATTTGTTAAAGCACTCCAAACCAGCTATATTTATCTTAATTTTTCCAAACCTGTGTTATCTTTTCTAACTTTTTTAACTGTGACTGATTTGGAGTCTTCTTTTACATTTGTTTTGAAATAAGTGTCCTTGTTTTGTCTTTCTCCTCAGTTTATGATTTATCAAATAAGATTTTATGTTGCTCCAAGACTCTGACAGCATTTGTGAGAAACTTCTCTGTTTGATAAATTAAGCACTCATGCTGTTTTACCAAACTTCATTCAAAATGATTAGGAGCATTTCAGACTTGCAAAATGCAATCCTTTCAATTTAAGAATTCAGCCACTGCATCGCTGCATCTCTCCCTGTTCCAGCCTCCCAGAGGAGTCGCCTGTCAAGTGCTCGGCACTGAATCTTTTTCAGCATCGGGAGGGAGGTGGGGGCAGCGTTGGGAGGAAACATTGGCTAATTGTTTTTTATCACAAGAAAGTTACTAGATGCCACAGTAATCAAGGCTTCTGGACCACACAGTCATGCTGAAGGAACACTGTACGTGTCTTTGTCTTGCTTTTTCATCAAACAAGCAATTTGGTACAAAGCAAAACTTCATATTTCTCCTCCTGCTTTCTTTAATTGTAGTTTCAAGTTCTCTCCAATAAATTAGGGATTTATCACTTCATAAAAACAACTGCACATGTGCAAATTTGGGACACATGTAATATAACATTTAAAACACATTTTAGACGTGTAAATTGTACATATAAGCACATTTTCTACATCACAAATTAAATACCGTAAACAGACCTGATTTTACTGAAATCATCTTAAATACATTTTAGATTTTTTTGTTTCAGAGGCATAAAGTAAGGTAGGTCAGTCAAAAATATGATTCGGCTTTTTTGAAACATAGTGGTTCAAATACATAGCATGAATGATGATGTGTTGCCTCATTAAAGGGCCAGAGTGATCTGACTTTAAATACCTGATTTCCCAAAAATCAAGAGATGGCAAGAGCAATCATACACAAAAAACTGGATGCAAATCGCGTCGTCATGACACCCAGTGATGACCTCATTGCGTGTAATGAAGCACTCAAATCCAGTCTTGAACATTATCTGAAGAGAGCAGATTTTACTTGATGAATATCAAATGTACAATTAGATTTATGGGTCATAAAAGGGATATAAAAAAAAAGGAAAATGTCTGGTCATCTATACTTATGAGATGAAGCCTTAAGCAACATTTCCCTAAATTTTATAATCAGGTTTAATAGAACAATTGAATTCAATGATTAATCATTTCAATTAATTGCTCTTGAATGTTACCCATATATATTTAAGACAGATGGCTGCCGACCCCTCAGCCTGGCTGTGGTCCGAATTACATACTACCCTTAGTGCAGTTTAGATTGTCAGTAGGCGGCATCACCAACGAGATTTAGTTTGAATTTAGGAGGCCTTCCTATGATCTGACTATCTGGTTTTCAATGACAAACAGAGGAGAAGGTTACACCAGGGAGCGATGCCACTCTCTTTTAAAACAAAGACCAACATGTGAAGGTGAGATCCGGCTTGGCAGCTGGGATCAGGGGAAAAAACCCAAACTCTCAGATCTGTGGTTGATTCTCTGCGCTCCACCTGAGTCTTCATGCCCAGAGCAGCTTTCACTTAGCTCACCCATCCATTCCCCTCCGTGGCTCTGGTTGTACCTGAGGGGTGAGGGGAGTTATTTTTGGTTCACGTTGGCTTCTATCAGAGGGATCAGGCGGTCCGTTTGGTTGTATACACTGATCCTTCGTAACCTCAGGAGGATGCTTAACCTCTTCCGTCCTCTAGCACTGAGGCATCCCATAAACTACATTCCTCACTCCATGATTTTATTGATTATATGTGACACTTTGTAGATCAGAAGTTTGATAAGGCTGTCACATATAATTAACAAAATGCTATGCCCAAGGTTAAGAACAAATCGTTCCCCCTCACAGACCGTATGAGCAGCCGACCCCAGAGCGAGACCCCAGAGAAGGGGTGCGTTTGTGTTTGCAGGTCTGACGTAAATTGATGGCAAAGCTCTGTGTCGAAACCTCTGTCCTTTAAGGCTCATTAAACCCTGCTGGTGCGTAGCCACCTACAGTCAGACCGGCAGACACGAGGGGGGGAGGCAGACAGGCAAGCAGGGAGGCTAGCAGGTAGAGAGACAAGTAAGCACGCAAGCAAGCATGAGCGCCATGCAGCAGGATCCTGACAGAGAACATTAGCAAACCCTTGTTCTTCATGCTGCCTAGATGCATGATTAATTAGGACAGGCCTGCTGGATGGCTGAGTGAGGTGGTGAGCACAGACCGAGGAGGATAAATAAAGAAAGAGAGAGGGGAGTGATAGGGAGATGGATCGTAGAGAGTGAGACAGAGGAAGGACTTCGCTGATACCAGATGGAAAATCAATTACCTGGCATAGACACACTTTCAAAGCTTTTCACTTCAGAAGTTTGAATACGTTCTGATTTATTCTAGACAATGTGTCTGACCGTAATATCATCATTGATTTATGAGAGATTCAGCCTGATGTGGGAATCTTTTCCATTTCAATAATGCAGCGCTCAGCCTCAGAAACTGTCTGCTTCTTATATAAATGCTAGTCACATGTAAACCCTTTACATTTTTTCACAAAACTCAAACTTCAATTTAACTATGTCCACGTCAGTTTATTAAGTTTAAAAAAAATAAATAAATAAATAAAAAAAAAACAAAGGCCTGTTGAGCAAATCAAATGATGAGATATTGCCACTCAGATGTCTTTGGAGAGAAGAGGTGAGAGACTGTGCAGAGGGTGCAGAGGCATCACAACAGCCCTACATTCATTACAATTTCCCTTCTTGAGGTCAGGTCACACCAGAAAGTGGCAGAGTGAAATTAATCCGCACACCTTCGTGAAATATTTGGCTCTGGAAGCTTGACGTAATGACAACTAGTGGGTGGTCGAGAGCGAAGCTCGCTGGGGAACTGCAGGAGTTCGCTAGCTGACGTCGCAGCCAGCTGGGAACATGCTTGCACTTGTCACAATAGCTCCCCAAGTTTCTTCCCATTTTCTCTGCAATGCACTGTTTTTGAATTCCCTCGCATATTATTAAGATTCTATGTGTTTCAGTCAATAAAGAATTACTGAAAAAAAAGTTGCAAAACTTGGTGCCAAAACTCACTGTAGTTGGTGAAAGTTTAGCTGCACGCAATTTACTTTGTCATTGAAATGAACTGATTTTTATTGCAAGATTTTACCATTTTAAATGAAAGTGTGACCGGGCCTGTTTGTAAAATAATATAGAGGTGAACACTTTTGTGCCAACATGTCTGCGGGTTTTATTTACAGCAGTTATTTTACATTCAAATTAACGTGTTTTCATGCCCTCTCACACAATAACATACGAACAGCAGTATAGTCATACTGACTGAAACATGAACACTTTTATGTGAACTTGTACAACTTGCATTTATAGTGTAGCTGCAGCTTCCTCAGCCACCGCAGATAGAAAATAGGTTGATGGTCCCGCCCCTTCTGCTGCTCAGCAATGATGGAGACCGTTGAGGTTGAAAAGTGCCAAGCGTCCTGTACTCAATTTGTGGATCGATATGATTACAATACCTCAGTACTCATAGTGCACTGCTTGTTTCCATACTTAACATTGTGAATGCGCTTATGCACTAAAAGAGCAAGTGTAACTATGCAAGAGACACAGCCGAACACTGAACTTAACAATCAGTAGGAAATACTTTCACATCCAGAACAGCACTTATTCAGTCTCCACAAAGATATAACACGGTGTCCTGCTTGCCAGGAAGGCTTTCCAGCTGTCGACGATGGTGGTAAGCTTTGGCAGGGCATGGCTGGGGTCGGGAGGGAGCTGTTTTCTTAGCCTCAATTTAGACTAAACTGGACGGCGTGACAGAAGAAATGTCAGCAACTGCTGAACCCCGGTGCGCTTGGTGTCTTGCTGGCAGAAAAATATAGATTTCTACTCCCTACAATGAGGACAGTACACAATGGTGAATTAACATCCCCAAAGCTTAGGGTAAATGGACAGACTGATCAATATGTGACCAGCCATTGAGAAAAGATTATTTATAGAACTATCAATGTAATGGCCCTTTTCAACCAGCATCTGCACAGCATTGTAAAGCAAAGCCATGGGTCTGAATGAAACTGTTTCTTAAGCTTTTCTGTGTGAAGCATGCATTACGAAACAAGCATCCACATCTTCACTAAAGGTTTTTCTAAAGAAAATTCTATATTTACATTTCAAGTGACAGGAATCACATACACAGCCACACGTAGGTCACCTGCTTGCTCTCTCCGTTTCACTAATGCATACATGTTAGCAAACCTTTACCATTTGTACTGCGAATGAGCTGTCAGCCTCTTTCACCCGTACTTGAAAAGATGTGGACTTATAACAATAGTGCATGACAGGATAAAATGTTAATGGAGGCCAAGAAATGCAAAGGGAGGCTGCTGGAGCTCTGATTGGCCTCGTGACGCTCCCTCATCAGCCGGAGCTGTCACGGTTAAAGCACGGTGTCGACTGAAATGTGCCCGATGACATTATCGCTCCTCTGTAGGCTTTCCAAAGGATTATGAAAATAAGGACCTCAGTAATAATTGCAACAACATGGCTTTGTTTATGTACTGATGGGTAGACTTCATGTGAGTTCTTCAGGGACTTGTAAAACTGTGATTGAAAGGCAACAATGATAGCTGTCTTTATTTTACATTATTGCTGTACAGGCTCATTTAAGGAATAGTTGGACATTTTGGAAAACTGCATCACTTTTGCAATTACAAAAGTTTTAAGAATACATTTTGCTATACAGATAAAATGACACCATCAGTGTCTCTAAAAAGTATTTATTTGATTTGATCAGATAACAAATAATGGGAAAAAATTTTTAACATACAGTATATGACTAAACATCAATGGTAAGTGAAGTGATACTGTCTTCAGGAAGAAAAAAAAACCAGCATAGATTTCTGAATAAATATTGAAATATAACTTTGCTCATTTTGATGTGGAACAGTACCGAGTACCTTTAAGGCTTAATAAATAACATGTTTTGTCATGTTTGTTTTAATCACCACATTAACTGATATGTAAGATTATTTTTTTAAATTACTCCTGCCAGTAGATGCATTTCAAATGACAATAAAAATGACATTGTTTCAATCAGGAACATGTGTAAAGCATTCTGCATGGATCTATACATGAATATAAGTTATTCTTACAGCAGCTGTGGTCCACAGCTGCTTTTTACTGCATGAAATACAAGAATCCCTGCAGCCTGGAATGAAGATGGATACTAAAGGTGAAACATCAGCACCATCTGATTCAAGAAGTGCTGCCACGCAGCATAGTGCCAGTATAGACAACTCTCCACTGTGTTCCCTTCATTATATCACAGCCGAGTATCATGTGACACCGTGTCAGTGTCATGTTTTGCTTCGCCTAGGCGTGAAAAGTACATGTACGTATGACCAGGGTCAGAGCAGAAGGCCATGTGATGGAGGTTAAGTAGGGGGAAAAGTCCAATAAAGGAAGGAGGTATGAGGTGGTTGGAAGGAACAAACACAAGACTTTCACCTGAACAACAGGTGTTCAAGTTAATGAGAAAGCAAAAGTCAACATGAATGATTTTTAAGTAGCGCAAGTAACTAAGTGCTTTTGTGCCAAATAAGTAGTTTTGGTGCCTAAAGACAGCCAATTACCCACTATGTCATGTTTAACCCAAACAATGATATTTTCCAAAAGCTAATCACGTGTTTTTTGGTGCCTAAACCAAAGGCACCTTACTTTTCACGCCTGGGCGAGGCAAAACGTGACAATGACACTGTATCATCTAGTGGACTGACGGATGAATTACATGCTTTGGTGTGATACCGTGTTGTATATCATGTGCAAATGACATCATGCTGCTTCAAAATAACCACATTCAATGCTACACATATCACATTGGCTATGCATTTGCAGGCAAAACAGAAATTGTAATATGTTCAAGTCATATCAAAATGCTCTGGGCTTTGACTGTAGGTCCTGAAGATGGGAGCATTGGAAAGAGTAAACACAAGCAGATGTGCCAACGACGAATCCCAACAGCATACTGCCCCTTGAATTTAATATGGCAACTCAACTGGCAACTGCTCTCCTGTGCAGAAAGTACAGCATTGTGATTGTGGTGACATGAGTCAAGAGCAAAAATTGTTAGATACACCTGCTAAAAGGCCCTCACACATATGCATCAGCATCATGTGTCTATCAGTTCAGCACCAGGGACATCGAGGCTACCAACATTTATTCTCAGACAATAGCCTTTTAAAAAAAAAAAATCAAGGCTGTAAAAGGATGTGGAACCCAAATCAGTGCGCCAGAGGAGGATCAAGAGAGTGTGTTATCAGCAGCAGAGGGAAATGAGT
This sequence comes from Embiotoca jacksoni, assembly GCF_022577435.1. Lineage (NCBI taxonomy): Eukaryota > Metazoa > Chordata > Actinopteri > Embiotocidae > Embiotoca > Embiotoca jacksoni. The sequence goes on from NW_027185241.1 coordinate 16,712,076, forward strand.
AACAAGAGAGGCGAACGGGGGCGGATCAGCTCAAGTGGTAAAAAGCAGCTGGGCATGGTTGGTGCCATCCTCCACCCAGTGTAAACAAGCCAGCTACATCCCAAACCGCGTGACAAACAACAACCTTCAAACCCCACCGGGCAGCTTTTAAGAAATGTTGGTTTGTGAGTGAAATTGTTGCATACATGTTTCTGAAACATGTGGGAGGGGGATTGCTCTCTCTGTCTCAGTGCTGAGCAGCTGCCAGAGCCTGTGTGTGTGGCTGAACCGAAGTATCTGGGACCAGCTGAAGATCTTCATCCCTGCTGCAGTACTTTTTATGGATGGTATATAGATTATAAAATAAATATAAATATAAAATGCATTGGACACAGAGAGAAAAACTAAAAACCTGTTTGAAGAGGGCAGACAGTACTGAAAATCCATGAGGGATATCCCACTGATACATTTTTAAATCTGAGCTTTGGATCCCCAGCAGCTTTAACCTATTAGATTTCATCTCGTTCCACTCCTGGAGTTTAACACTGACAGTGATGAATGTGAAACAACATCAGAGCGAGAAATACAGCTTTTTCCTCTGCAATCTCTGTGTTGCTTATCACCAAGGAAAGACAAAGACAAATAAGAACAATGTATGGGGAGTGAGATCACTGTGTAGGAGTTTATCTTTATGGTTGTCATCAGTACGATTACTTATTTATGTGCTATTATCTCCTAATGCATTATTCGTCAGTAAATCAGCTCCATAATACCTCATGATGTGTTGTGAGGGTTCCATAAATGAAATGTCACCATCAATATGCTTACAGACTAACATTAGATGGCACTATCAAATAAGGGGATTGTGTTTTTTAATGTGCAGGTAGCAGGCTGCACAGATTCAGTCAGCATCATAAAATGATCTGCTGCAGCTTAGCTGACAGTTTTACAAATGAATTTGAAAGAAGTGTGAATCGATATGAGGAGAGCTTCAGGATTCAGCAGCCAATCAGAGCCCTTGAGGGAGGCCCTGAGGGATTTTATCATATCATAATGGGAAATTTAAATTGTTTTGTGCTACATGGATTGGGATTGTTTCAGGCCTGTATGAAAACACACATGTACACTAACACAGTAGTTTCATATCACGGCTTTCTGAAGCAGCATCACCACCTCACCACCGCCACAGATGGGCCTGAACACAGACGGTTGTCTTTAACAGTTTACCTGATTTAAAGCTTGTCATACAGCTGCGATTCAGGCTGAAGAAACAAAGAGCAGACGGACACTTGGAGGCACAAGTGACCATTAACAGGGATAGAGACAACAGAAATACTGAAGAGCCTTATGATGCCTGTGAGAGAACATGCAAATGTATTCATGCACATACATGCACACACAAGAGTCAGGGCAGCATATGGTCCACGTTAGCCCTGGATATTAGCAAGGCAAACAACCTTAATGTGATGGAAGTTCCTTTCACTCTGTCCACAGCAACATTTATATCGTATTGATTGTTAGATAACATGTCTGATCAGGTTTTATTGTAACCAGCCGTTACTAGTTGTGATCCCCTTGTTGTTTCAATGCAAGCCTCATTATGCTAAAATATCAAATCAAAGAGGTCATTAGACCATTTTATCACCAAATGTTTGCCAGTTTGCCGTCTTCTTATTGCCTGCCTATGTTGGCACCTTGCTCCATTTCTTTGTACGTTACTGCCTTCATCAGCAGAATAGCAAGAAATCAGAAATATGTTTTAGCTGTTCAAACAATACTAACAAAATGGGGGCTAGTTATAAAAAAGTATCTCCTTAACACTACTAGTGTTCAGTAACATATCTTTAAATTATTACATTATATTGATTTTGTTCTTTGGACCAACTGTCCCAGGAAAACTGTCTTTTAAAGGCTGATTAGAACCAAGCAGCAACCAACAGTGACGTTACCCGTTGATTTGTGAACTGCCCTTATGAAGCCTAGAGTTGGGGGTTTTGGCCGTCCCATTCGTGCTATATTGGAGCCAGAAGTGACCATATATGAACGAGCTGGGGACCAGATAGCAATGGATCTGATTTGATCTGCTTGGAAACTCGAGGACACCACGCCCTCGCCTGGCTGCACCGACTGTCACTTACAGCTTCAATTTTCTTTGCTGTGAATAACCATCTGGTAACTTGACTCGTATTAGTGTTTGCACAGCCACTCACACAGGGGCGGACCAATCAGCGACCAGTGTCAGTGGTGAACTGCTTTTGTCCCGCCCCTGCTTCACTGTGATTGGATGGCTGGTGAAAGTAACAAACGCAGTGCTAATGTTTTTCAATTCTTGCTGACTGGAAAAAAATCCCCGAACGTTCAGCGCTCAGCTTTAAATAAATGATCAGCACCTCATCTAGCTGCTGGTTTTCACAAAAACAATTTTAAAATTATGCTGTATTCATGAAATAACACTTTGGTAGACACGGTAGGTAGTAGCAGTGTTTTGGCCGGTTTGGGTGCATGCTGATCGGTTATAATTAACCGAAGATCTATGCCCAGAAGGATGGAGCGACTGCAAACGATTCTTTGTGGAAGGTGTCCAGACCCATGTATGAACGGAGTGAAATTGGGTTCTGGTTCGCACCAGACTAACTATGCCCTTCCCACCGATAGCGGAAACCTGACTGCACCACAGGCACATTAGTCATGCAGAAACACACCAAAAGTGTTGTATTTTTAGGCCTATTAACTAATTAATGATGGAATTATTTTTAAATGGACTACTAGAAAATGAACTAAGAAGGGAGTGACTTTAGCGAATGAGACCAAATCGACTTATTGACTGTATTTCATGAGAGGAGTTGAATGGCATCTAGGGAGCCCTCGGTGGTATTGCAGTTAAAGAGACACGTCCACATTGGGTTCATTTTTTCAGACGCGAAAGCTATATCCACTTTTATATAAAATCAATGATTAGAACTTAAGTATCTCTTTATACCAAAACAGCAAATTTTCAAATTAATGAAATTGTCAAAATTCCACAGGAATTGCCCCCCAAGTGTTGTTTAGTGACCCAAAAACCTTTTACAGGCACGTTTTAATTTTTTTTAATTAAACCTCTTAAAAAAATAGATTTTCAATTAAACATCACCAAAACACTATCACAGTCTAAAGCAAACCTAAACAAACATATGCTTTTGTTTTTAGAAGTGTTGGTGCCTTATGCGCCACAAGGTCATTATTAATATATCAATATCACTGGATCCAATCAGTTGTGCAAAAGGTGCTATCGATATTTTCTGCGCAGCTTACCTTGCATGTATCGGTCCTGCTGCCTATTTCACTGCATATTATAAACTTGTGTTGGGCAGAGAGGTGATGAAACCCACTGATACAACTTTGGAAATAAACTGGACATTAATGTTGATGTTTGTTTCTTATGAATGGGCAGATTTTCACACAGAACTGATACACAGTCCCATGCGCTAGCACACAGACACACACACAACGTGGATAATCCCCATGCCACACATTTGAATAGCCTGCCACAGCTCAAGCACTTCTAAAAATCAGTTCACACAGGTCACACAGACACCTGAATTATTCAGAGAAAACAATCAGTTATTTAATCAAAATGCACTTGTCGCACTCTTTGGTTTAACAATATTTATTTATTTTACTATATCTCGACTGAAACACACTGCCTTTGAACAACACTGAAGTAGAGACACAAATAAGAGCAAAGCTGAGTGTGTCCAGAGGGACTGCAGGCGCTCAGGCAGTGACACAAAATGTAGAAAAGACAAAGATGCTGCTCATGAGTGAAATTAACATATTTCTTCTACCTGCCTGCTCTTCTCCTGTTTTACATCATTTTCTTGTGGAAACTATTCAGACATTCAGACATGCTGTATGGGGAAACCAATTGGGTGGGCGTGAGATGGGAAATTGGTGGTTAATTATGAGTACAAATAAGAAATGGTAACCCTATTAACTGTCTGAACTGTGAGCCATTGAAGGCCAACCTTATTAATATGCATCTCCGTTTTTCATAAATTAACATTTGTATAGATTAATATTAATGTTTCACATGGCTGAAACTCATATTGCCGCATGTTCTGTGAGAATGATAAAACATAAATGTCTCTTCATTCACATTTTTGGTCGAAACTCCTTAAAGCTGCTCTATTTTTTTTTTTTTTTTTTTTTTTTTCCAAAAGAAAAATAAGAGCACTAAAAGCACAGGAGTTGGTGGTGAAAATAAAACGCCAAATAAATGTACACTGGATGTGTAGCTGGTTCTTCCTAATGTTTAAGGTTGGACTGTTTCTTTATACCTGCAGTATCATTAATGTTGGTTTTGAGACATTATTTATTCTGACATGGCTGATTTGTGGTTCACTGCAGCATACAAACATCTACAAATTCTGATGCAATTTCGGGGAAAGATGATTGAAAATATAATTTCAAGCATGGCTCAAATTTTGATTTATCCAGTATTTGAGTTGAAGAAGCACCTGTCAAACGAACGTATTCTCTTTTGCCTAACTGCTACTTGTTTGGTGTTAATCAGCAAAAGTTAGTATGCTGCCATGATAAACTGAAATGGTTCAGTTATCATGTTAAACATTACACCACTTAGCACATTAGTATTGTCATTGTTAGCATTCAGTATTTAGCTCAGATAACTGCCCAGCAGCGTCACAGTGGTGCGCTCGCATGTTTTAAGAGCCTTCCTTCAACGAAAGCATCGTGACTGTAGAAACCTGTTTACGCCAGTGGGATGGAAAAAAATAAGATTTTGTAAGTCCGTATTTTGAGAAAGTTTGTCATTATAATGATTTACAGGAGCTTTTGAATTTAATCCCACTGACATAAACAGGCTTTCCATACATGACTAATCATAGTTCACTGGGTTTAACAAGTTTATTGTTTTGACCACTTCGATTGTAGTCAACCAATATACAAAATGTCTGTGCTTTCCTATCTGGGAGCACCAATACTTCATCCTAGCTTGTGTGTTCTTCAGGTCCACAGCTGGTGATTAAAAAAAAACTTGTCGTGAAGAAAAGGAGAATATTTGACACCCCGGTAAAACAAAATATATGGCCCAAGGAGAACTGGTAACAGAGTTATTACTCCCATCTATACTGTATATTATGTGGGACAGAACATTAATTGCCATCACTACTGCCTACTGGACACCCCTCAACACATTCCTCTGAGATTTGCCTAGGTAGGAAAACCTGCAACGAGAAATGAGAATATTTATCATGGAGTCATGTATGTTGCCTCTGAGGATTCATTCAGACTGACGTGATGGATTTTCAGTCCAGTCCAGTCCAGTTAAGAGCAGCCAACTTTATCCACCAATATAGATTTTTTTTTAATTTTTATGTGGTCTTGTTTTGCACATGATTTTATTTATAGTAAATGTTATTTTTACGTAGTATTTTGTACTTAAATTGAGGTTCCCATCTTGTGAGTGCCAATTTTTGAGTGCTTAACCTCACACACTTATTACTACACACATTCTGCTGTTTACATGTCAAAAAAAAAATAATAATAATCCCTGGTTGCTTTTTTATTAATTTGTGGCAACAATAGACCTTTTTGACAGGAAACATTTTGGCTTGCACTGAATGAAAAGCACAGTTGGAACCACAAACATTAACGATGACTCTGTTAAGTGTCCCAGTAGGCTGGACAATGCTTTCATGCTTTTCCTGCAGCGACATTGAAACAAAACAAAAAAAAGTGACTTTTGCTGGACACCATAGAGCTGTTTGATTGAGCTGCTCCACCACACAAGCATGGCCTGTTTGTACTGAAAAAAAACTGACAGTGCCCTGTGGCACTTCTTTGAGACAGGGAGCAGACAGACTGTAGAGCAGACGAAGGACCACCAGTTAATGTCTCATTAAAAAGAAAGAAGAGCTAATGTTTTATTTGGGTTAGTGCCAGGAGTGTGGGTCTCTTTCTGACTCGGTACTGGAAAAGTAAAAGGTAAAAGAAATGTTTTATAACAGCATAAAATATTTTCACATCTTTTCACATTCATTTTAAAATGTTTGTTTTTATCATCACTGGATCTTAGTTCTGTAGATATCCACTGCTTTTGCCATCACATTAATGATTGAATGTATAAATCCAATACGAATTAGAGGTAGATCTTACTGATTATTTAATACAAACAGCTATAACTTAAAAAAAAAAAAAAGTTATAGCTTAAAAAAAGCTATAACTTAACAGCAGAAAGTAGTACTTGTGTTTTGTTTTTAGAAACTTCTGCAGGTAAAATGGAATCGCTGAGTAATGACGTCATCACCCTTCTTAACTTGGCTTTGGCACTTTTGTTTGTAAGTTCTGTCCACATAGGTTTTTAATGATGCTCTCATGAGAAAATGTTAAAAGCTGGTCCATTAGGGTAAAAGAACAATGGGGCAAAGAAATAATGATGGGATGTGTTCTCTCCTAAAATTTATATTTCTTTGTGTGTGTAGTGACTTAGTGGTTTTACAACCCAGATTCAAATAAATTATGAAGCAGTGGGCTTTTTCTTTGTCACAAGACAAAAGTTAAGAGAACTTTTGAGATGGTCCTGTGTATAGACAGAATTAATTATGGCCCCCATATTTATTTAAGAATATTAGAAAACTGGAGGTGGTAGAATATGAAATGAGCAACCGACAACTTCCGTTTGTTTGTGACATTAAAAGCCCCCTCTTCAAAACTCAAAGCATAATAGGTCACTAAATGAAGATAGAACGTGTGATGGAAAAAGTACAGGCCGGGGGAGGAGAATTATTAAACTAGTGCATTAACCTTTTCAGGGAGCCTGAACAATGACAAACACTCACTGACCTCTTTTCAAGGAGTGTACAATGCGTTGTACTGTACAACGTCCGGCGTCGCACCATTCACTGTAATCCACGTGTTAGTTACTGTGGTAACCTGATAGAGTGAAGAGTAGTTGTATAATTTAAAAATGACTCAGTCTGGTTGTGGGAAAGATTACGGAGAGGCTTGGTGAACGTACAGCCGGGTGTTTATACATGAATGGCGAACCCGGATATATGGCTTCGATATGAGGAAGAGTAGAAGAGAAAATTTTACAAAATACACTGGTAGCAGCTGCTCCAATCCCTGCTGTGATTAAACATAATGTTTCATATAGTTAAAAAATAATACGCTCTACCCTGCTTTCTGCTAAGGTCAGAGTGGAACTTGTTCAGGAATTAATCACAGGTACATTTTCATCTGCTAATGGGGAAAAACAAACTATATAATAATAAAACCACAAACACATACAGTAGATGCCACCAGGCCCATCAAGCTGTCTGACTTTGTAACGTGAGCCCACTTCAATCAAACAATTCTTTTGTCAAAACACTGTTTTGGTCACTGTTTACTGTGTGAGCTGTTTGTCCAGCCCTGCCTGTCTTACTGGGACTCTGTTTTGTTAAGGTGTACCACCCAAGATTAACTTGTATGCTGAAGTAAAGCCTTGTTCAAACCAGTGTCTCCAAAGAGGATTTTACCAAGACTGAAGGGCTCAGCAAAGTAAGTGAGTGCATTCCACAAAAAAAACATTTCTATTGATGCTAAAAGCTAAAAGAGCAAAGTATCTAATATTAATAATAAACACTAGGAAAGGTCATAAGATCATCCAAGGCCAGGCTGTGGGAAACAGGGTTACTTGTACCATTTTTCATGACAAACCATTCAATAGTACCTGATATATTTTTATGCTGGACAAAAGCGTTAGATCAGCAAACTGAGCAACATTGTCATCAAAGCCATGTCACTTGCATGGATAAAAACAATGACAAAATTACCCAATAAAAGTATGTTGTTATGAAGAAAATTAGAATATGATCTTGTACTTCTGTTAATTTCCTCAGGTCAATTGTTTCAGATCTTCTGGACCGTGACCTGAAAGGCTCTGTCCCTTATTTGGTTTTAAGCTGGATCCTGGTACAACATATACAACCATACAGTTAGTTTGTTCTTGCCCTCTAATACCACTCACAGTAGTGTTTCTTAAATCAATAGCACTGGGTTGCTTCAGTCTGGTTAGGGTTAGATAAAGATCCTGTCCCAGGTTACTGTCCCAACTTGGGAGTTGAGACAGTAACCAGTGGTGTCCAGCACCCAAGTCCACTGTTTTACCTCCAAAAAGGCTCTGGCTCCATAGACTCCTATCCAACTTCCCTTAGGAAATACGAAGTCAGTGATTTTTTTTTTTCCACGAGTCATTTTGATGTCAGTTGCTAAATTCAATCCTTCTTATTACTTTTCTGGTCCATCTGAAAATAATCCCATTATTAGTTAGATGTTACGGGTATCTGTTTGATGAACAGACATGTGGTGCAGTCAGGTTTCTGCTATCGGTGGGTGGGACATAGTGTCCTCAGGTTCCCAAACAGATCAAGTCACATCCACCGCTTGCTCCTCCCTAGCTCTTCTATATAATGGTCACACCTGGCTCAAAAGTAGCAAAATGGGTGAAGTCACTGTTGGTTCCTGCTTGGGTAAAACGTGTGGTGCTATGAGATTTGCAAATAGTCTTAAAGCAATCAATAAGGTTTTGGTCAGTAAAAGTAAAAAAGCTGTTGCCATATTCAAAGTTTAAGGACATAAAAGTTGATGAAATGTGCTCTGTGCCTTTCAATTTTTCATTCAATCTGTTCCACATGTTGGACATCAACCTTTTCAGCTTCAGGGTAGATGCCACTGAACCTGTGACCCAGTTGTTCTAGATACACCTTGAACTTAGTATGTCATGGACAAGTGATTCTGAGCCAAAATCAGTCATGTAGAAATTCGACCTATACAAAGAAGAAGGATAAAATTAGACAAGCCTGAGTGCATTTTTATATCTTTATATGTTTTCTTTAAAACCATTACAGATCTACGATGCAGCTAGGTTTATGTTTATGATGGTATGTTGCAAGTTTTGGTGAAACAGGTCCCAAATGTCCCTACAGGTTTTATAAAGCAGTAAAAGTAATGGGCTATTTGCAATTATCTACATAATCATTACATTAAAGCTTCAGCAACAGGCAGTGATTGCTACAACTAAAGTGGGGAATCTAGTTCGGAAAGGAGAGAAGGGGCCTCTAGGTAAATATGATGAGGGGGAAGAAAAACGACCAGGAGTGAGATTACCCACACACGTTAAGCACATTAATTACATTTCTCTTTGCCAAGTAGAATTTTTACATTCTCTCTTTTTACTGTCATTAATCAACATCCAGGCATCCTGTACTCAAGCGTGAAACTGTTGCAGAAATAGGCTTTCACATCAAATCTGTTAGATCTGTTTCCTGGCCATTTGACAGAATTCCACAAACTCATTACCAGCTGCTGGGAGAGGATGGGCACGTTTAATGAAACTGATACTGTAGAAGAACATAATAGGCTTTATGGACTGACACAAGCTTTTCATATGTGATTGTATATAACGAGCCCCATTTTTCACACCAAACAGTGGCACAGATAAAAAAAAGAAAAAGAGAGCAGTCGTGATTACCATTTGATAAGTGCATTCATTCAAGTGCTGAGTCCCTAATGAAAAATGCAATGATAACTAATCTTTATTTTCTATTCCCGCACACGTTAGTGATGGTAAGTTGCTACCAAAGCCGAGGCTCATCAGTGTGATGATGAATGCAGAGTTGTGACAGTGTATCTAGATGGCAGCAAACACTTCAGCTCAGGTCCTTCATCACAGACACTGTGAGAAGTGCTTCTGTCTCCCTGCAACATCCATCATGACAAAACTGCTCTGACAAAGCACATGCTGCTTTTTCAGAAGAAACGTCCGTTTGAGCGAGTGTGAAGCCGTGTGTTTGTGTGTGTGTCTGGTCAAACCATGTGTTCCCATGGCTCCATGACTCTGTGATACATTGTGAGAGAGGTGACGAATGCTTCTCACCACATGGACCATTTATCAATCTCGGCTGCCCTTCTAGTTAATGAAGCCAGGGAGCCTCGGCCACACAGAGCACTCTTCTCCACCAACATAGACAAACAGGAAAGCTTGAGCGATCGCAGCGCTCTGACTGCTATTCCCTCCATCCCTCGCTTTATCTCTCTCTGCCACCCTCTCGCTTCACCACCGACAAAAGAGGCTCCTCAACACCAAATCATTCTGAAGTGAAGTAGCAGCTGTGGCACACACCGGCATTCACATTCAGCTGCTCATTTAGCTGCTCACAAAGTTCTGGCTTTGTCTCAGTTCAGTAGTGATGGGAAATAAGTATCTTTGTAATATGAGTCATGGAGGATTTGGAGGAGTTTTGTTCTGAAAAGCAGAGTCCAAAATTTGGGAATGATGAAGGATTAACTCCTCCACACATCAGAAAATGACTGCTTTTGTGAAAAGGACATTGAGTTTCTATTAGGTTAAGATATCATCTTAAGATCTTAGGAACCTTTGATCAGACATTGATGTGTTTAAAAGACAGATAAATTGTATGAGATGTTTGCTTCATTTCTCTTTGTCTAGTCTTCATGGTTAAAGTAATACATTATACAGTAAGACAGTAGTGTTACAATAAAGAAATGTTTTTTTTCAGCAGTGAGATGTGTCATCTCATTAAGGCTCCATAGCTGTGAAGATCTTAAGGAGTCAGCGTGTTGCTGTCTTATGAGACAGGTAACATGTAGCTGCCTGCAGGAGTAAAGGTCAAGACAAGAAGAATAAACCTGCTCTGTGTGACTGGAACACGTTTTTCCAGAAGGTTCAGTGAATTTTCACTGGTGTTGTTCAGAGATGCCCTTTTAGAAAAAGAAAGTATATGTAAGTCACGTGATCACGTGACCACATACACATGGGATTGTGCACATGTGAAGCTCATTTTAGTGTTTATGTGTGAAGCCCATGTCGATTCCCATGTGAAAACGTTTCCACATATTTTACTATGTTATAATATATTGCAACATGTGGTAAACATGTGTCATACATGTAATCACGTGTATCGTGCACAGCCCCATAACCACACACCATCCTTCTCCGTGTAGATCTTCCGGTTTATAATAGTAATTCACATGTAACTTAACACAACTAAACTACAGCGTTCAAATCACTTTGCTGATTCAAATAATTGTGTTCAGCTCAGTTTAAAGGATCATAGTAGTTAACTCAATTTCTAAACTGGGTGACTGAAATTTGTGCAAATTCTGTTCAATATGTACATTCAAAACTGAACACACACCAGTTCACTTCAGCTTGTACTGTATGACAGTCCATGAACATGTCCCTGTAAAAAGTACTTGTAACTAAACACATCACAATTCACAGGAAAAGTGAAAAGGTTGCCTGATAGGCACATCTCAGGAGAGGATGTTGCCTAAACATAAACCTGTAAATGCAGAATCCCATAGCCATATACGAAACTCTGAACTTATCATTGCCATTTCAAAGACCATCCAACATTGGCAAATAATGTTAATAGGACAAAAGTTTGGACGACAGATGTTTGTCAAAAAGTTTGGATAAGATTGTGAAAGTGAAGGTATGGTGGCTGAGATCTTTCAGTCCATAGAGAGAACGCTGCTTCTCGTTAGCTTGCTTGCTAGCCACTGCTTACACTGGGAATCCCCTTTGTTAAACATATGACATGTTGGTTGACTTTGGACATCCATTGAGCTTAAAAATGAAAGCTATAACCTTCATAAGTATTCCAAGTTACGTCACTTGATCAAAACCAGTGTCTGAGTTACACACATTTTTGTGACTTGTGGTACGTGCATATTTGCAATTTCACCAAACTTGAGAGGTGAGAGCCCATCAAAATTTTTGTGTCAAATTTTTGGGGAACAGAAAGAAATCACAGAGAACCAAATCCAACAAGTAGCAACGGTAGGGAGCAACAATTGTGTTTTTGGCGGGCAAGGAACTTGACAATGCACTAAGCCCGGGCACGTTGTGACGTTGGGGAACCCGTGCCATTTCACCACGGTTCTGGTCATTTGCACCGAATGTCTCTCAAATGCTTCAAAGCAACACAGTTGAACTAAATGTAGACAGTCTGACCCTGGGGGAGGGATTCATGGTGCAAAAAAACCCTGTTTTGCACTCCTTCTCTGATGCGCCTTCTTCGGTCTTCAACAATGATATTCTGTCCCTCTTGAAACGATAATTGTCCAGCTCATTACTTCATTGCTGTACATTTTTGGAAGCATTTCAAGGGTCTTCATTGTCAGTTTTCCCAAGTTTAACACAAAATTTGAAGTGCCCTTTCTGCTCAAGTCCATAGTGAAATCGCAAACACACCCTTATCACTGCGCACAAAAACGTGGAACTGAGGTGCGGATGTTAATCAAGCAACGTAACCTGGAATACAGACTCACGAAGGTTGTAGTTTCCCCCTGTTCCATACACGTCCTGGTGCTGTGCTCTGTTGATGTGCAACAGGAGCAGTTTTTGAACTTTTTGATTGCACCTTGTAACATTAATAATTCAGCTTTTGAACATTTCATGAAACTTTGACTGTTATTTACCGGCTGCCTCAGTCGTTCCTTGAAATGCTTCCAACCACAGAAAGATTTGCAGAGGTATAAATGTTGGGATGATAACATTTTGGAAATTCACTGACACTTTAAACACTGTATCCTGGGCTTGGTTTCTATAGTGAGAGCAAATTTTCTTCTGAATAATTTTCATGACTAAACCAACAAAATAACGTGAAGAACCTGGAGCTCCATGTAGAAAATAACTAATCTTCTCAGCCTGTCAGTTGTAGAGGCCTGACACTATGTTTGTCTGAGTTACAGCAACACAACACACACACTCTCACACTCACTCACACACTGATGATCCTCTGGCTCATCAGACAAATGCCAAAGCATGAGCGATGATGCTTTTTAATGCTACAACTGACTCACTGTGTGTGTACTGAAAAAAAATAAAAAGGTGTGCACTCAGAGAAGACAAAATATAAAAGGAACACTTATTCCTTCTTACTTATATGATACTTTCCTTCGTTGGTAGACAGATGGTACATTTACTTGGAAATGGCAATCTGCCAATATGATGCTATGGGGAAGATTGAAAAGGGGCACAGAGTTGTAAGAGGTCTGCTGTCATCTAAACGCCTCTGCAAAATCACTGTAGATGGAGAAGCAGATGGCAACAGAAAAAACTATCACACAGAGCCTGAACTAGGGCCACACGGTCAGGAAATGGAACAACTTAAAGATTCCCTGCTTTTTTTTTTTGCAACAACATTAATGTATCTGTAAAATTGGTTGTACAAACAATGAATATTGTATGATGGACAAAAGAGTGCTGACTTTCTGTTCCTGCTCCCACAATGCACTGTTGTACATTGCAAGCTAAAAATATGTCATAGGAAAAGATAATTACTGCTTAGAAATCTGCACTTCCCCGAGGAACACAATAGATCAGATTAGTTATGTTCAGCTTTTCATTACAAATAAATCTGTCACATTAGGATGTAAATAGTAATTTGCCAACTAGTTATTATTGGTTGAATGCAGGTGGTTCCCTCCCCTTCATTTTCTGCTGCTTCTTGTAAAATATTTTCTTGCTAACCATGCAATGTGTGAAGTGCCGAATATCTATTATTAGTACGTCATACGCTGAATTGACTTCTTTGGGTGTGCAAGGCTGTCAACTGGAAGGCAAAGTGGTAAAAAACAGCCAATTAAATGTGGACACTCAACTCAGAGGTTTGTGACCACAGGCAGAGCTCACTGAAGTATCATCAAGCCTTGTATTTGGAGGATTGTCCACTGTATTTCCATGCCTTCTCCCTCTTGTGCAGCAAATTCCTCTGTCCAAGTTCTAGCTGGGAAAAGAACTGCAGCCTCACATGAAGCAAAGAAGTGAAAAACCTCACGCTAAAACAAATGCCACAACTGTGCATCAGTTTGTGGTTTATGGTTACCCAATTGTACAATAAGCCTTCAGATTAGGATCCCATAGGATGGGCTGTTGCTTCCCTGTGAGTGCAGCACATCTCTTCTCTGAGTTGTCCAGCTGCCCTGGGCTGCTCCAGCCGAGATAAGTGTGGTAATAAGGCTGGGACTATGTCAGTCATAGAGGAGACGGGAGAGCAGATAAAGGGTGTCCGAAAAGCTCTGAGAGGGAGGACAATTCTTCATACACCTTGTTGCACTGGGGCTCTCCCTTTTTAGCCAAAAGGCAAATCTGCTCAAGTATGTCCACCAAAAACTAAATAGAGCTTTAAACACCTCGGAGTGTGTCTTAGCTGTAGGAATGATCACTATTAGCAATAAATACCCTCTCTATCTCTTCACTCTCTTCATCTCGCGGGCCGACTGTCAGCTGCGAGGCGGCTAATTGACCGCGGCTCCGCACACACAGACAGACGGGTTTTCTCTGTGCCATGAAGACCTGCACTCACATTCAGGAGAAGGCCATTACTCTGCCCAGAGCATACAGCAATCAATCAGTCTGTCATAGGCTGATGCAAAGGGAGGCATTTCCCACTTGAACAAGAGAGGAAGCCTTAATAAATTCCTCTCGCAGACAGACGAGGAATAATTCTTGGCCCTAATTCAAAAGGCAGAACCTCCTATTTGGACATAAAATGTAAAGTCCTGCCCCCAACCTCACAAGTTGTTGGATTGTGTTTTCTGTTGATGCTCATTATCTTTTAAAAAGACAAATACTCTCTCCAACCACGATGCTACTCCATGTATTTAAGACTAGATCCGAGTTTAAGAAATGCTGTGTATAGAACCCTCTGAATATAGTTTTTGATATCTGTTTGTTGGGCTGAATTTATGGTTGACACGATTGTCTGACAACATTGTTGGTGTGTTGTATGCTTGTTTTGTTGAATTATTGTATTTTTTTTTTTGTCTTTTATTTTTTAACTTATTTATTTATTTAATCTGTTTTTTTCTTTGTGGTCTTTCTTTGTCAGTTGCATGGTTAGTTATTTTTATTTAAAGAAAAACATTTTTTTAAGGGATTTGTTTCTCGTTGCTGTAAAAATACCTCAATAAAATATTAAGTATTAAAAAAAAAAAAAAAAGTGAAGTCCTGGTCAGCCTCACGAACTACACAAAGGCTTCCCACCCTGCCACTTTTCATTAAAAGGTTTCCAGGCTCTTTTTGGACTAGCTATCCTGCAGTGAGTCCGTCAGGTGGGACTAAATGTGACCCCGCTGGATTTTAGTAACATAAATGAAACAGCAGCAATTAAACCTACGAAAGCAACCAGGAGTCCGTCAAAATGATTAATTAATCAGAGCAACTGAGCAGAACTGGAGAGGTAGTGGTGGCTAAGGGTGTTTCGTAATAAGGCAAAAAGTCTTGGCCCGCTTTAAATCCAAGTTTTTGAAGACTTGTTCAGACTCAATAAGGTTCTAACTTATTAACTGTGTGTGACGAGACCTGGCAGCATCTTTTGAGAATTGTGCTCTGGACTGAGGCACAGAAGAGCTTCATTTGGCAGGAATCATGGTCTTTGGATTTACTTTATTTTTCCATTTCTCTTTTCATGTTCAATCTCCCTCTTTATTAAAAAAAACTGTACCATAAAAAGTAAGCTTTTATTCTTTCTCTCTGTTGAGCTTCATCAACAGGCTTTACTGTCTTTTACTTTAATAAATCTGAATCCATTTGTGAGAACTGCTTGGTAGAAGGGATTGCTTGCATATCATGATAACAGTTGAATGATAGACTTTAATGTTTTTCCCTTTAGCGTAGTATTAAAGAGGATTTAAAAACAAAAATAAGCTATACATTTTTAGAGCTCACTTTAATAATTATAGAATCTTACTTGAAGTACTAAATGAAACACAATATTTGTGTACCTCTTTGCTGTTGTTCAAGATTTTAACAATGATAAATAATGCAACATGAGCAACAGAAGGTGACTTGAAATGATGAATTTCATACATGAAACCAGTGGGTATATTTAAAATGTTTTAGGGCTCCTCTGGTGGTCACATTTTTCAAATCAAAATTTTGAGAAATGAATCCAAACAACAGAGTTCTCTCTCTGTGTGTGTATGTGTGTGTGTGTGTGTGTGTGTGTGTGTGTGTGTGTGTGTGTGTGTGTGTGTGTGTGTGTGTGTGTGTGTGTGTGTGTGTGCTTGGACAATTATCTTTGAGAGGACCAGTTTTCATTTTGTACCACCGTAGTGAGGACATTTAGACACAGTGAGGACATTTTTCGCAGTCTTTACTTTCTCACTGGGCTGGTTGATTCTATTGTTAAGATTAGAATTAGATGTGTGCCTGTGTGAATGAAATTAACACTGCGAGACTCCCTTCCATTCAGGACACTGCTTCTCATAAAGCTGTGATGTTAAGACTTTGAAGCCTTGAATATTTTACATAGTTCAGTCTGCTTCTGGCTCAAACAGAATGTTCTCATGTCTGTTTCCAAGCCATCCAAGAGGTGTTACAAGTGAACCATTGAACCTCATGACTGGAAAACTAATTTGGTTTGGTACTTTCTGATTCAGGTAATCCGGAAATATATATATATGTGCCTCACTTATCTTCTGCCACAATGCTCGTTGAAAACGATTATTTGAATGGAGCTGAAGTTCAGCAGAAGCTCAAAGTCTCCTTCTGACCCCCTAAAAATTGTATTAATGAGACAGAAAGCTGAACATTGTTGTCAGCAGTCTCAGGGAGGACAAAACAAAGTGCTCCAATGGCAACGTTGTCCTGGAGATACAACCTTTTTTGATAATTATGAGAGAAATAGGCAAACACCCCCTGGGTGTGCAGAGCTTTAGAAAAGTGTCACTCATCACCCAGGTCACAGGTCACTTCATTAAAATAGATACATGAGCTGTGTGTATGAGGGATGGGGTATTTGGAAAATTAACTATTCATCTGGTTTATCAGCTCTCTGCATGACAGCAGTTTTCCATCCCCACCATCTGAACTCAGGTGTGACCTCTCCACTCCAGCACATTAACTCTGTTGGTTAACAGCCACTCCTGTGCAGCATTAGTTTTGTTTTGCGTTATCATTTTGCTGGAAAACACATTTTATGGTTGCAGATTTCAAGTAACTCTCCAACTGTTTTGTTTTTTTGTATGTTCCCCTCTTCCTTTCATAAGTCTTCCAGGACCTGCTGCAGAGATGCCTCCACACAGCAGAGAGGATGGTGCATTTCTAATGCTGTACAGCATTTGTGTGACAAAGACCAGAGATAATTTAAGTGTGAGGTTTAAAAAGTTTCATTTAGCTCTCTTTAGACCTCCTTCCAGTTTCCAGAGTCTCTCATGCTGTCAGAGGTAGCAGCAGGTTCCTCGGTCTTAAAAACATCAAACCCTATCAGTATCAAATGCATTTTGTTCATGCATAGTTTACTACAGTATTTAAAAAGGGTATGATTAGCATCAGACATGAATGAAGAACAAATAGACATGTTCCAGTTCCTCCTCTGGGCTCCTGTGCATCACTAAAGACTGACTGATGTCAGTCATGTCACATAATTGAGTTCAGACAGAAACCACAAATATCTCTTCTTGTTTACTAGAAAAAAAAACATGAAGTGTATCCATCATTTTTACTTGGTTACGTTGCAGTAATTGTTGATAAACATCATGTTTGTAATTTGTCTGGCTTGACATGACCCAAAATCTAAAACCTGCATCTGACGACTTCTGTCATCATCAGATCTTATATGTTACCGAGTAACAACATCATATTTTATAATATTTCCCAAAATAAACTGGATTTAGAATAAATGCATAATCTAAAAGGTCAGACCAATGGTAATAACAACACGTTGTCATACACACAAATGTCTGAAGCCATAGAGTTTCATCGGTTGGGTCGCGGCGATGCTTCACAGTATGTAAGACTGTTATATTCCTCCTTATACATCCAGATCGAACATGTTTTCCATCAGCTGTAAGAACCAGATCTCTTCAACAAGTGCTACTTGTGGTAGAGGTTGTTACTGCTGCATTTGATAACTAAGCAAATAACACCTTATTCAGTTCAACTTGAAATTAACACCATTACAGAGTGTGTTTGATTCAAGCAGGACCTATTCCTAATTGCATGTGCAGCGCAACCAGCTCCAACTTCAACACTAACTAAACTTTTTTTTCCTCGAACAACTGCACAGTTTGTTTAAGTTCATGCAGCCACCCAAAGTTGAACCGATATGTGTGTGTCTTAAAGAGCTGGGGACAAACCCAGTTTTTTTCTTTATGAAAGTATAAAGTACGCCTGTGAGGTACAGCAGGCAGCTTCAGGCACCGGTAGCCAGTGTTTATATGAAATGTGAAGGAGTGACATGATCCTCTGAAGTGAGGTAGCCCAGAGCTCATTTAGATGAGATGCATTGACCAACATTGCCACCGTGCGGCCTAACAGAGTACTGCACGACAATAAGGTGTAGGAACCACTTAAGGACAGCTGTGTTTCTCCCCGGAATATAATATCTGATGGTAAAATCCGCAAATGAAGCTGTTTTTCTTCCAAAGCGACCAACCGGGTACAACTTTAAAGCGTTGCTTTCGCTTCAAAAGTAAATTGAACGAACAGTTCAGCTCATAGCGACCGACGGATTTGGTAATGTTTGGTCCAAATGTGCCTGCTCCCCTGGCAGCGCCGGTTGACCTCATTTCTTCTTACCTGTTTCCCATGTCGCTGCGCCGCTGACCTCGGGCGAAGAGCAACGCCGCATCTGTCCGACCTGCTCCAGCGTGTCGGTCCACGTTAACTCACGTCGGTGGATCTGACCACGGCAACGTGACGTGCTGCTGTTGAACTTCACGGCGGAAGCTCGACTTTCCAGCGGATCTTCGTCCCTCAGGAGGTCAAAGACTATGAGCAAAGAGTCCAGGATGAGGGCAACGATAAACCAGAAGCTGACAGAGATGGGAGAAAGAGAAAGGTGAGACAACAACACACGTGTAACTGTTCACGCATGTTGACGAACAGCGGGACAACATCCAGATGTTCAAATACGGGAGGTGGTGACGTACGTACAGTACTCACAGTACGTACAGTATTTACATTCTGCCAGATGTGCTGTCAACCCTCTGCATCTGGAGCAGGAGTCTGTGCTCACATACACTGTATTTGAACACACACACACACACACACACAGTCATACAGTCATACAGAGTCAGCAATGGGCATACACACCAAAGATGGACGTCCTGCCTATTTATTATGAGCATTGTTTGTTTTAAAACCTTAATGGCTCGTGGAACAAATACAAACTTGGATGGAGGGGAACAATATCATGGCAGAGATGGCAGCGGTTTAAGGCAACAGGCTGCATTATTGATCAGTGAAACAAGTCAACTGTTGGGCATCACGTTATAAAGTGTGGAATATATCTCCAGAGACGGAGCTTTTTCTGCTCCTCCGTTTCTTTTCCAAACCAGCAGATGATGCAGAAAGCTAAAACGGTTTCACTCTTTGTTACGTCTTCGTGCTCATGATGAAACATTTCCATCCTGAAGGAAGTGGTCTCCTCCAGGATGCTCCCCCACACGGGGCAAGAGGGCTCACTGAATGGTTGGATGATTATTAAAATGACATGAATCAAACTCTTTACTCAGACATGTTATGTTGGTTTTTCCTTTCATTTGTCACCCGTAAGCAGAATAAAGGAATTAACTCCAAAGTACAAGAAGATATCTTAAATTCTGCCTTACCAATAATTCAGTCGTGGACATGTCTGACTTGTGCACCGAGACGTTGCCAGCTGTCACGCGTCTGCTCCATGTTCAACAGGGTAACTTTACTCTGCATATGGTATAAATATTGAACTGCTCCAGACTATGAAGGCAGCTGCTCCATCACATATTTATTTCTCTGGCAAGCATCACTCTGAATAGTTCACAGTGAGACTGTCAGCATAACAGAGCCAACAGCACAGGAGGGCCCAAATAAACAGACGTTTTCAGCTGTTATTGATAACTTCATTAGCATAAGGCAGAAACACATCTGCTATGTTCTCACATGTCTTTAATTTAATCTCACTGACAGACTGAAGGAGCTACTGAGAGCCAAGCTCGCCGAGTGTGGATGGAAGGACCAGATGAAGGCTCACTGCAAAGGTAGAAACGACAGCGGTGTCGATAAAACACACATCAGGTCGTTACTGACTGATTGAAGTTGAGTTGTGATGGGTTTGCTCGTGTTTCTTCAGTTGTTATTTACATTTTTTGTGTGTGTGTGTGTGTACAGTTTGTTTTCTTTGTGTCGTGGCTGCGGTTTTTGCAATACTTTTACAGCGTCGGAAAGTTGTGGATTTTGTCTTATCCACAGACAGACAATGTGTCTCACCTGATTTGAATGTTATTTTCTGTAAAATGTACACTTTAATCTATGTTCATACATTGTCTTCATATAAAAAGTAGTGCAGCGTCTCCTCAGCCACTTACAATCTATCAGTGACCTTTAACTGCTCTGGAGAGAAACAGCAACACGACAGTTTGTGTTATACACAAGTGAAACAACTGAGCCGTGTGACCGAAAGTTCTAACTGTCAATATATCTATAAAATATGTTTCTGTCAGCAATTAATGCAAAAAATGGCACTTGAAGAGAACAAAAAACATCTTCCAAGTTGCTATAGAATCATTCGGCGTTTAAAAGACGTGTTTAGGGAATGATAAACAACACGTGTCTGATTGCTGGAACTGCAGGAACTCTTTTAATATGCAGCTTGGTGTTATTGAAGTCATTTTCAAGTGCCAGTTTTCATAATGAAGTTGATGTAACGAAGGCTGACACACACACACGCACACAGAGTGGTTTTATACGTTTGTTCTTTGTTTTATGTTGTGACTGATATGAGGCAGAATGTTCTGTTCTGTTCTTTGGTTTGTGTGTCTGCTGCTCCTGTAAAGTATCCTCTGCATTTATTGATTCACAGAGGTCATCAAAGAAAAGGGCTTGGAGCATGTCACTGTGGAGGATCTTGTTGTAGAGATCACTCCTAAAGGAAGAGGTACTTCACTTTCGTTATTTAAAGGAGCCGCTGTATAGTATCAATGTCAATCATGTTTCTGTCTGGTCTGTTTCCCACAGTCTTTATGAAAGGAAAATCTACCGTAAAAGAGTTTACACCCTAAAAACAGTTCTTATTGGTCGTTATGGTGACACGGTTGTGTTGCATTAGTCTACAGCTGAGTTTAACACAACATTGAGACTTCCTTTAAAGACAGCGGAAGCTTAACTCTAAAGTTGCCGTTTCAGATGCCAGATTTTCCACACAGTAGCTTCAGTAGGAGGTGGTTCAGTCTTCTTTCTGGGGGCTGTGAGCATTTAACATGTATGTTTGTTTCTTGCAGCCTTGGTGCCAGACAGCGTCAAGAAGGAGCTTCTACAGAGAATAAGAGCCTTCTTAGCTCAGCATGCCTCATAATTTCGACTGAACGTGTCATTAGACCACTTGCCTATATTATTGTGATACACGCATTTACACCCATCAGCCACAACATTAAAACCACTCACAGTGTTACTATGGCACCTGTCAGGGGGCGAGGTATAGAAGGCAGCAAGTGAACAGCCGGTCGTTGGAAGCAGGAAAAATGGGCGTGAGAATCTGATAGATGGTAGAAAGATGTCAGAATACGCAGTGGATTGCAGCTTGCTCTACACGGGGCGACCCAGCAGCAGACAGGTCAGAGTGCCCGTGCTGACCTCCATCCGTCGTAGAAAGCTCCTACAAAGGACACGTGAGAGTAAGAACTCGACCATTCATGAAGGCTGCAGCCTGGTCTTCTACATCATGAGGACAGCCAGATGTGTGTGTGCGTCGTTTTCCTGGTGAAGAGACGGCAGCAGGAAGAAGGCAAACCGGCGGCGGCGGCAGCGTGGTACTCTGGGCGATGCTCCGCTGGGAAACCTTGGAGCCTGGCGTTCATGCCGATGTTACTTTGACACGTACCACATACCTAAATGTCGTTGCAGACCACATACACCCCTACATGTCAGCAATATGCCTTGCTAGCATGGCCTTTCTCAACAGAATGATGTTCCTGCTTTTTTATAAAAAAAAATTCTTCAGGAATGGTCGAGGAGCATGAAGGAGAGTTCAAGGTGTTGAAGTCCTTTCCGTAGAGGCCTACCTTGCAGCTTCCAGGACTTGAAGGATCTTGTGTGATACCACAGGACACCTTCAGAGGTCTTGGTGAGTCCGTGCCTCGACAGTTTGGAGCTGTTTTGGTGGCGCATGGGGACCTACCCAATATTATGCAGGTGGTTTTAATGTTGTGGCTTATCAGTGTGTATTTTATATGAAGTGATTTACTTGAATGTAAACATACAGTTGACATACAGTACTGACCGGACACAGACGGAGGTGTTTCATTGTGTTTTCACCAATCCTCTGACTACAATTAATCTTAATTTGTAAATGCATCTAATTTGAACATGTAATTGTTCTTTGTATATGACATGTGCTGTTTAAATAAAGTTTGTGATTTATTGGACTTGAGTGGACAAAATTCCTTCTCACAATAATAATATATTTGAATATAGAAGCTTTGACTGTTCAGACGTTCAGCTCCACCTGTTTTTAATGAGCACTTTTTATTTTTATTTTTGAAGGCGAAACGGTGTGAATACACAGCTGCTGATTGTGTTTTGTATCAAGGCGATGAAACTGGTGGAGGAAGAACTTTCACATTTCTAACACTGTTGACTTTAAGATGTGACGTGTTCACTGTGACTGTTCTGCTCAGAGGGATCAAAGATCCAGGTTTCTGGCTCATCAGGAGGCATCTGTTGCACCTGTGATGTTCTCCCTCACCTGGTGGCGATCAGCCTGACTGGGAGGTTACATAAAGAGGCTGGTTTGGTGCTCAGCTGTCTGTCTGTCTGTCTCTCCTTCTTTTGTTTTCTTGTTTTTCGGTCAGTGTGGAAGGTTTCTACCTTCAGTCTGCCTTAAATTCATTTCCTGTTCCCCTCAGTGACTCCCAACTTTGATTTTGTTTGACTGGGTCCAATTCTTTTGTTTTTCTATCATTTTGATAGACTTAGTGGGCAGGTGTGTTGAGTTGTCCTCCTACAGCGTCCTTTTCTGTATCCAAAGATTCCTGTTTTTTTGCTTCGTTGTTGTTTTCATGTCACTTGCAGTACTTTTTTTTTTTTTTTTTTGCTTCCCAACTAGCAACCTCTGTTTACCAGGTTTTGTGTTTTTGGAAAAGTAACAATGACAGAGTCTATATTTTGGTTGCAAAATTCAGGAAAGTAATTAGGAAAACTGTCAAAGTCATTTATTGGGGGAGGTTCAGACTAATACTGATTCAAAATAAAGCCTTGTCAGTAAATAATTGAGCAAAGGCTTCATTCATTGTGTGAAACAGTTTGTAAGAATGACTTGTACTTTTTGTTGCTTTTTGATATTCTGTCTGTAGCTAAACAGTAAAAGAGAGCAAACATATTATGCTTTCCTCTTACATGTGGTCCATTTTGGTTCAGCTTGAAAGTGTGTAATCCCAGCAACACAGCAGAGAGCTTCACACTTGGTCCTTCACAGATCAGAACGACACAACTTACAAAGGAGAGAATAGTTGACAGGAAAATGAGTTATGTTACGGTAACATGAATTACACCCAACTGGTTCTGTGAATTAACATTGTCCATTGATTTAAAGGACTACGATCTGAACAGGCCTGATCCTGGAATGCGAAACCTGGTACTGCTTTACTTCCTGAATACCAAACTTCCCAGAGAGCCCGAAAAAAATGGGCAGGAGTAACCCAATTCACGGGGAACAAATTGCCTTCACTGAAACCTTGCTGTCAGGTTGTTTCAAGTTCCTTGATTTGCACAGGATGAAACGAACAACCACACTGTGTTTCAATAGCAGAGTTGCATTTTGACTCCAATAAGCATAAATTTGATACCATGACATGATAGTTTATACCATTTAGTAATAATTAAGACAAGATCAGAACCATCAATAGAGTGCATAAAAATGGACATAATCTCCAGGTCTGCAAAAAAGAATGCAGAAGTGCAATACCATAGAAGGCCACCAGGGGCTGGCTCCAATAGACTCCCATTCAAAGCATCAAATATGAAGTCAATACATTTTTTTCCAGAAGTCATTATGGTGTCTTGAGCTAAATTATCTCCTCCTGATCTGTGTTCTGCTGCTCCTTCTGAAATAATTCCATGATCAATTAGATATTAGGCCTTAATGAGAGGTATGTTTGGGAGCGTGTCTGGGGTGCAGTCAGTTTGCTGGTATGGGTAGGCGTAGTGTTTTTCTGGTTCTCACTTAGATCCACCATTTGCTCCTCCCCAGCTGGTATATATAGCAATATGGTCCCTCCTGGCTCCGTAAAACCAAGATGGTGACAGACAAAATGTCAGACTTGAGGCTTCAAGATGGCATTTCACAAACCAATGGGGCCCGTCATGGTGGGATGACACGTGGTCAAGTATATGCCTGGTCCCTGTGTGAAACACTGGAGGGCTTTTAATTTGAAATAAGGGCTTTTAATTTGAAAACAAATACAAGACGTGCTGTTTTTGGCTGACCAATGGTGTGACTTCACTCAGTCACTCACAGTCGGTGACAGACATTTGTTTTTGACATTTTTTGGCTGGACCCGCTGCTGCTGCTGTCCAGCCAAAAACCCAAACAACGAGCTCAGAGTTAAATTCCTGTATGTTTTTGTTTTGATGTCATGCAACTTCCTGTCAGGTCAATAAAACGGCATATGACAGGAATGGTTGGTGTTGAAGCGTTTTCCGTTCACACTGAACCACATCTTTGTGTTTGATTGACAGGTCTCTGCAGTTGCCCACGCAGATGACTAACTGGTTATGGACTACACTCAGAGAGGCCATGAACCCAAAACAATACGCCCCTCGCCACGAGCTGCACATTAGTGGGTAGTGAGTGACTCTGCGCCGGTCACCCACCCAAGACAGAGAGTGTGTTTTCTTAGCCGAAGGACCTGCTGTGACATCAGCCCAGGTGACAACATGCTGATATACAGTGCTGTTGTGGAGGCCAAATGTAACGTACCCCTTCAGCCCAGCACACACGCTCCTTTAATGGCCTGCATCAATCCCCATGTTATCAGCAGATCTCCACGGGCCCCCGCATATAAAGGGGGTTGTACGCACTGCAGCGCACCCGGCACTGGTTAGAATTACCAGTGATGCAATTTATTATCATACAGATTTTTATTTACTTTCTCACTCTCCATTCTCAGCTTTCCTCCATCACTCAGGCCCCGCACAGCTCTGCCGGGGAGCCGTACAGTAACCAGATGACTCTGCACATCATAAAAAAAAAGCTGTGCAATTAAAAGGAAAACGTGATTTAATCAATCCCATTCTCCTGTTCACAGGCTCAGGGTGGCACATCCTGGGTTTAAATGATCGTGAGGATTCACATTCTTTGTAGCATCCTGTGAGACGGCAGCCTCCGAATGAACCACCGTAAGTCAGGCAACAACAAAGAGCAAGTGCATCTCATTCCACCAAAAGTCAATATCAAGCTGTGTCTGAGCAGAACTTAATGACATTTAAAAGGAAAAGATAAACATGTCATGTGTGTTTCCATGCAGAATTTGTGTGCGTGTAGGTAAGTGTGCGCCGATCTGTTCACCACCCCAGGAATTGGATCATTGCAGCATGATAGCAGCTGTGTCAATAGGCAAAGGAGCCATAGGTGCGGCGCTGTCCTCTCCAGTGAAATTGGCAACATCCAGAGACCATAAACACCTCCCTTACTGTACAAACAAGTGAAGAAAAGTCAGCGCAGGGTAGAAACAGATGGCAGAAACGTGTTCATATTATTAACAAATGTTGGGAAATGATGATGTTATAGCACTTTACCTTCTTGGGGTAACAGTGCACCTGTTAGAGGGGATAGTGTCCATGAAATACTCCATGTCCGGTCATGTAACACCAATAAATAAATCTCTTCATGTTTCCAATAGTATTTCTGACATTCCTTATTTATAGGACACAGCAATGGGCCTTAGTGTCACATATATCTCTCCATTTTTTTCATTTTGGAAAGGGCAAAGACATTACATAAGAAGACAAAAGGTCAAAGAGGGTGTTTCAAAGCCAAAAAAATGAAAGAAGGGGGGCCATGCGCTCCTACGAATTCTCAAGACCCGGTGTGCTGTTGGCCCTCTTTACTGTCAACATGTGTGAATGCCATGCTCGATAAATTTCTCTTTGAATTCTCTCACTAGAATTTATGAGACGTGCAACATGGGGTTGCAACTCTTTTGAAGCTTACACACTTGCAGCGCTCAACGCCGTTTACATTCTCATCTTAGAGAAAGGGCAAAAAAGGAGCAGAAATGGTGAGAGGTTGGCTTGTAGCATCCTGCAGCGTAAAGACTTTTCGATGTATTTACATTCTGTTGTGTCTCCCGGGAACTGTTTTCTACACACTAATGAGGCTGAAGAGCAACTTTCTCTCTGTTATTCCTGGCATCGATGCACAGCAGTCGCAGGCATACCACTCTCACTCTCTCTCTTTTTTTTTTTTTTTCTTTTTTTTTTACTCTCGGTAGCCCAGTGCAAATAATAAATAAGAGGAAATACATCATCCCTTTTTCAGTCCGAGAGCCAAGAGCGAGTGTGCCAAAGTTAACACAAAGCAATCTTAGGTAATGATCAGCAAATGTGTATAAAGTTTCATAGAGCATGACTTCACATAATTCTTGTTTAGATCATGTTGGCTGGCTCAATCTCAACTGTGATGCTGCTGCAGACACACACACACACACACACACACACACACACACACACACACACAAGCTTGTTTGCACGAGGCTGAAAAGCAGCACTCGTGTTTTATAAGTTGGTGTAACTGATTTGATTCGGTGAAACATTGCGCCGAGGATTAGCTACCCGTCATAAATTGCACAATTTTAACAGAAGCTTTGCGACGTGCTCGTTCACACTGTAAATGTGTGTCAGATTTTCCGTTCATTTGCACACGCTGGTGGCACGGACACAAAACATTTCATCATGGCTCAATTGATGAAAATGATTTGCTAAAACTCCATTGAGTTGTTTTAGTGCTCTACCTACAGCACAGCCAGCGTGCAGATGGAGAGCCGGGGGGTCTCCGTGCAACAACACAGAGCAAAGAAGCGAAACACAATCCAGACATTGTTTACCCTGTTTCTGATGTAAAGGCCACTTACTGTCGTGTCCAATGCCTAACCCTTAATTTGCTGCACAAGCCTTTGAAGTGTGTGCATATTTCTGTTTCCTGACACCACCTTTCCTTTCCCTCTCTCTCCCTCTCTCTCTCTCCTCCGAGCCCCAGCAGTTGATATTGCAACTGGATAGGCCATGTTTCCATGTAGGGGCTCTTTCGAGGCCTGCTCTGATGATAGAAAACACAAGTGGGGAAGGGGAAAAGGAGTGCTGGGCGCGCAGATCCACAGAGAGGCCCCAGCCCCAGCCCCGGCCCCGGCCCCGGCCCCGGCCCAGACAACGCTGCAGGGGATTAGAGCACACCCTGGCAGCAGAATGGTTTCACTTAAGAATTTCAGTAATCACTTTTAGGAGTGTAATATATAGCTGACCTTCGGCAGCGCCACACGACCCCCCGCTCCCCCAGCCATTTGATCAAAGGAAGCGGCAGTGGCTGTGCAAACAGGCGCTATCAGTGGACTCCAATGGATTTACTGCCTGCTTCTTCTCTCTTGTCTCCCCTGAGTCGTGTGCTGATACACACAGAAACCCAGTTTCATCTTACAGAACCTATTTTTCTCCCGGTACTAATTTACGGGCCGGATCATGACTTGAGGGAACTTAAAGGAGGGAGAAGGAGGAGGAGGAGGAGGAGGAGGAGGAGAAGGGAGGCTCAGGAGGCCTCGGGGAAGGAGGAGGGAGGCTCAGGAGGCCTCGGGGAAGGGGGAGAGAGTGGAGGTGGGAGCAGCCCGGAGGCCCTTATCCACTGCCTGCTGACTGGGCCGAGCGGAGCGGTTCTCATCGTCATGGGAAAAGCCCAGTAGGTGCTCTCCTCTCAGCTGGAGCAGCCAAACACCGTGGCCTGTGCGCCGCAACAACAACAGCGAGCAGAAAGAGGCCAGAGGGCCGGCCCAGTAGGGCTTATGTAGTGCCCTAAATCACAGCCGGCTCTGACAAAGAAGTGGGAAGAGAGGATGTGGGTATCATAGCAACTATTAATAACCTAGTGCACAGTGGTGTGAACACAGCTGAGGTGTCTTTCTTTTTTTTAAGCTTAATGTTTCCTCATTTTTAATTACACACGTTTTACCCTAATATATGAGCTCCTGCTGCCCAGAAATGGCATTTTAGTTTTTTTGCTCTAAGTGACACAACATTTCCATCAATAGTAAACAAGTACTTACTGAAAACATACTGAATGAGAAGCAGACTATCAGGGAAAAATGTCAAAATGTTGACCCTTATTCTTTTATGTGGACATATTTTACTCTAAAATGTTTCTTGAAGTCCCCGATGCAAAAATAGTTGTTTATTTTGTCTTTGTTTAATTTAAATGAAACCCTCAAAAATGTGATTTATTTGTTTTGCTTCTGTTTTCCCCTGAATGCCAGTAAAAGCTGCAGGATGTTGTGGTTTGCAGAGTAGGAAGTACCGCTTGTGACCAGTTGAGGGAGTCAAAGAACAGATGACGGAGGATGAACTGGTGCACTGTGTTTAAGTGAGGAGATACAGTAGTGGGTCATTTAAACTGCTGACTACTTATACCTCATTTAGCAAATTTCCTGCATAAAATTGGAAATACGTTTGGGAAATATGTTGCTTCAAGTATATTGTTTTCTATAATCCCCCTCTAGGATCATTTCTCTTCTTTACTGCATAGACATGACTTCAGTTTTTCAGATGCATAAAAGTGCTTTGTTCATGAAGAATTAAATACTGATGATAAAACAGACATAATTTTCTCTGGCTGGCATGTCAGGGAGTGTTTATGTGACTCAGCTGTTGACATGCCGGGTCATTACATGACCGCAGAAAGTCCTGTTCTTTTTATGAGCTTCTTAGATGAGGTCGGTTGGGAAAGAAAAGCCGAAAGCTTCCTGATTCGAGCACATGCCAGTGACTCAACCGCATGTTCTACGTGTCCCAGAGACAACAGGGAAGGACCAAAACAAAACCTGTCACTGTACCGGGACCTTAAAGACGTTACCCTGCCTTTTATCTCCAAGGGTCACTGCAGGTCAGCCTTGGCCAAAGTTTCTCCTCAGGCTGAGAGTTATATGACGACACAGATGTCCACCTTCTGAATCCAGTGTGGTAGTTACTGTATGTAACACTGGTACTTAAGAAGAAGTGATGAGGAGGAAGTACAGGTGCAGGCCATTCCTCCTGACATATTCCTGCATTCCCCTCATCAGCTGATACGGTTCCTTGTTTGGAGAGCAAACAAGAAGAATAAAATACTGGCTATAAACACTCTGTGGCCCTTGGACGTGAAAGTATTTTATGGTGCTGCACAGTTATGGTCAGGCTGATAAGTCTGATACCTGAGTGCTTGCCATGTCATTACTGTAATCCAGCTGGTCACTTTGATGCTAACTGGCATTGAGTCAGTTACAGTAAGAAATAATAACTTCTTGCTTGGCTGGAAAGATTCCATCTCTGTAATAGTGCATCTGCTTTATTAGTTTTAAGTCCGGAGCCAGCTGCGTTAACATGTGTTCAACAGTTGCGTTTGGGAAAACAGGGAGAACTATGTTGACATAATTACTGCTAATTTGGCGGAAGAGTGTGCAACTCACTGGGCGGGCAAATGTTTCAGGCTTAAAGATGATTAACAGCATGTCTATTTTAATTAGCATCAAGTCGTTATAACCATTCCTTCAGCGCCGTGCTTTATCATCCAGCACCATCTCTCTCACACACATCCTGTTTTACTCTTTCTGATCGTACAGTAGATAGGTAAAAGAGAGCAGGCTGCGCTGTGTGTGTGAATGGCAGCGGGTGTGTGAATCAGCTGAGGCTCATGTGGCTGGCCCGGTCTTGCTCCCTGCGACCCAGCGGGGCTCAGCCACCAGCTGCCTAGCACCCACTACACATTCCTGCTTTATTCCCAAGCTCGCCTCCCTCCGCTGCACCAGTCAGGACAAAATGTATACCAGCTGCAATATTAAGTAAATTGGAACCTTTACACAGTTGTGTAAGGCACCTTATTGAAAAGTTGGCTCAATCAGTTGTGTAAAATGCAGGTGTATGTAGCCAGGAAAATGCACATTGACATGAATTCAAACAGTCACTGAGTTACGTTTATTGACCATTTACAGTAAGCTGCTGCAGAACTGCAAAGCATTTGTTCTAATATTTAGTTGCACCAGCAGTGTGAAAGCCTAGTATCACACCAACGCATGTAATACACTTGTTAGTCCACTAGAGGACACCATGTCAATGTCACCATTGACTCTATATAAAAGTGGAGGAAGCTTCCAGCTCTGAAAAATGAGGCCAATACGGAACAGCCTTAAAACTGCAATACCACCAAGTACCACTAGAGGTTGGCTCCAAAAAGCGCCAGTTGCCATAGACTCCCATTCAACTTCTCTCATGAAATTCTCAGTGCATTTTTCCACAAGTTTTCTGTATCAATCGGTAAATTCCCTCTTTCAGATCAGTGTTCTGGCTGTCCATTTGAAAATAAACCCATCATTAATTATATATATATATACAAACTTTTTTTGGTGGAGGGGGGGGGGGGGGCGGGTCTGGTTGATTGACAGACCTGTGGTGCAGTTAAGTTACAACTATTGGTGGGTGGGACGTAGTATCGCCAGGTTTCACGCCATGGTAATACAAAATGTGTCACCGACATCTTGTGGACTGACGGGTGTATTACATGTTTTGGCGTAATATCAGGTTGATTGTGCCTCTGGGGATGGCATTGGTGGTTTGTCAGTTGGCCCGCAACTTTAGGTCAGACTGAAATATGTCAACAGCTACTTGCCTGATTGCAAAGAAATGTTGTACAGACCCCCACAGGATGAAACCCTCTAACTTTGGTGTTCCCCTGACTTTACCTCTACTGCCACACTGTGGCTAACAGGTAAGGGAACTGGGCAGATACTGGGTAGATAGTCATGATGTTTGGGATCCTCAGTCACGTTCCTGTCAGCATGAATTGTAGTTATTACTATTATACTTTTTCTGCAGTGCAATCAGAAGAGCAATTTTTTTTTAAATTTTGTGAGTTTGATTTTTCTTTATGAAAAAATGCCTCCACTGACATTCTCATCAGCCAGAGCCTTATGTTGTGTTTAGTGCAAAGTGTGCTGGTACTCTGCTCAAAGATCACAAAACGTATTAATACTTGTTAATATAGCCTTGTGCCTGAATAGGTCAACGTTACAGCAACACTTGCAGAAAGACAACTTGCAGCCTTCATCAAGGTCTCACAACATGTTTGTTGCTTATATCCCACGTGTTGCTGGAGTTTGACCTCTTCAGACTGTTTCCATTTAACATGCACCTTGGAAGTAGGTGAAGTTGAGTCATGTCTTTGCTGAGGACTCATGTTTCTTTATCATTTGTCTCTCCGCACAGTTACATTACATTCCAAATTTCTGCTTATCAAGAAAATTGAGCTGCATTATAGGCCTACAAGGTGCTTCATAAATCAAATTTATTATTTTCTCCCATCATCATCATGTATTCACCCTTAAGGATTACCCCCTAGAGATCTACACACACAAGATTTGCATACCAAGACGCTGCACGCCAAAGTGGCCGCATCCACTATAACTATCAGACACACACAGCCAGACATACACACCCTTCCCTCCAGACCGCCGTCACAGCGCTCCAAGCACAGCTGTCAAAACTCAGGGACTTCCAACACAACAAGAGTGAGAAGGCTCGGGAGGACCAGACAAAGACAGTGAGAGGAAAAGAGATGTTGAACTGACACTTCTGGACAACTGAGATGCTCTGGATCGGGTCCATATACACGTTACACTCACATTCTCTGCATCACGTCTCTTTTTCCCCCTCTTTCAGTCTTTCTTGTCACTCATGCTATTCACGTCCCTCTGTCCCCGATGCTCTCCGTTTCCTCCCCTACCTCTACCTCTCTTTTGCTCCAGGCACGGACTACTGTTGTCTCACATCAGCTCTCATAACAGCTCCGGGAAGACCTCCCTCAACCTCACGCCTCACATGTGAGTCCACACGTCCGAGAGGAGTAATAACACTGAAATCCTCCAAATCAGGTCATGTCAAATTAAGGGAGGTATTTCGGGAGCCCACCCAAGTCTCCGAAAGGGGTCAAGTGAAAGCTTTGCTCGAGGCCATATTTGCATGTCAAAATACACTCAATGACTCAGACTACATCACAGAGTGGGACTGAAACCTGGTCTCTAGGTGTCTTATTCTCTCTGAGATGCTGCAGATTTGTTTGTGTGAAGTCAGGTGTGGATACGGGTGGGAAATCCTGCTGGCATGCAAGGATTGGCAAATCAAAACGTTTGACTTTAATTGCAGCAAGCAAGTGCTTCTCAGTTGAACTGGCTGCAATAATATTTTTCTATCATTTGCATTCCAAATCCTTCGTAATAGGAACAACTTTAGCACTGAGAAGTTTGTGTTTATTTTAACTGCTGATGCCACGTTTGGACACAGAAATCACGTGTTTCCTGATGTTGACTTCACCTTAGCATACCTGCTTTGCACCTTCTTGGTGCTCTGCTGCTGGAAATAATGCCTATAGGAATCTAGAGTGCTGCTAAATATATCACTTTTATCTCGGCTTCATCTCTGATTACAAAGAGATGTGTTGGACGCTGATAAGGTTTGGACCTTGCTTGGACTTACAATCATTTGGCAGCTCAACAAGCATTCCAAGGAAGTTCAGACGACCTGGTGATTTATTGCCAGGATGTGGCTGTGTAGCGAGAGTGTGTAGACTCCAGGTTGAAGTAGCTGGTGGCACGGCAGGTCAGCGAGATAGCTGAGCTAGGTAGCAGTCTGGGACTCATTCGGGAAAGCTCCCAAGGGGGCTGTTGACTGGAAGTAGGTGGTAAATCCCCATTCTGAGGACTTTGTTTCTGCTCATATTGTGTAACATCTTGTGAGGGAATTTGAGCTAATCTAACTTCACACACCCAGTCATTATGGAGTCTATTGTGTTGAAAACTGAGAAGAGAACAAATGGTTGTAATTACTGTCTGTGGACCCAGACACAACTCGCTTCATTAACTCATCTTTAAACGTATTTATTAGAGAATATGACCTACATCTTTTCTATATGTAAAAATAATACACCTATTTATTAGACTAAAAGGCTAAATTGGGGCAGCAACAGATTTTTTTTCTTGTCAACAAATCCCATGAAAAGACCAAATCCAACAATTGAATTCATATTACAAGTATAATTTGTGCAGCCAAAAGCCTGATAAATCATCTCCAGAGGAACAGAAGGTTTCTCTGTTCTACCCACTTCCAATGTGTCTATTAAAAACACATCAATGAGCCTCACTATTACACCTGACATGATGAAAATGTTGTAAGAACATTTTGACTGTATCCATTAATATGGACCTGCTGTTGTGAACATCATTAGATGATCACTAGAGCACCAAATATGAATCTGCCACTGAAATAGTTCCCAACAAATGACATATTTACTGTCATTTGACCAGTCTTTGCAGTACCCAACTGTTTTAGGAAATTGTAGGGGGAAAAGCATATCTGGGATGCATTTTTTTTTTAAATTTGTTTATTGTAAAAAAATAAATAAAATAAAACCAGTTTTACCCCTAAATAAAATGCTGTAAATATTCCCCTCAGACCTGTGTTAATTGATTTACTTGGTGGAGGCACAATCAGATAAGCACTTTATCAATTTGATATGGCAACCATAACAATCGAAAACAGCTGCCTACTTTTAGCTTGACACAACATTATAATTTTTTCGTAGTCAGGTTTCAGACCACCTTTAGGCCTCCTTTTATCTCAGTTTTGGTCACTATCAAACCCTACAAGAAATATATGTTTTTTTAGAAGTTAAATGCTTTACAATGTTTTCCAGCTAGTTTCTCACCTTGTCTGTCTGCTGTTTGGTTCTGAGCTGGCAGCACACAGTGAGTTGAGAGCAGTGAGCGTTAACCAAATCGATAAAGTGACAGCCCATACAAAAACAAAACAATTAGCTGAGCGATGCAAACATTTTCTGTTGAGCTGATGGGGAGTACAAAATCCTAATTATCTGTGGGTTCATCACTACGAGCAATATGACAGTTCAGATCATTTTATATAGCTTTATTATTTGTAATAATGCTTAGTGCAGCTTTAAGTTCTGGTGTTGGCTTCTTCAAAGTGACAAATCAAAATCATGGCTGCTCTCATGTTTGTTCAGAGAAACCTAGACTCAACAATATTAGCTTGTTCACTTTTTTGTTTTTTTGTTTTAAGATGGTGGGCTTAAAAAAATGTCCATTTTGGAACCCTTTATTGTTATTTAGAGACACCACTTGCTGCTGTTAATTCAATGCAGAGCTGCAGCCCCAACAACCTTCTTATCGTCGTTATTGCCTCTGCATGTTCACTACATCTAAATAAACTCTAAACTCACCTGCATGCTCCATCTGAGCTGATGTGTACTGGTCCTCGGCAGCCGAATAAGATGCCAGGCACTTCTCAAGTGCAAGGAAATGGTGCGGTTTCACAATTCCTAGATTAGGACTGAAATCTGCAGTTCCCCTACCACTTTAAGTGGCTGTGGTGCACACACAAACCCACTGAGACCATAGAAACATACACAGTGGTTTAGTGTTGGGCTGAGGCCAAGATAAATGACTGCTTCAGGTGAAAACAAACCATGGCCCCAGCAGATTCTTTTTTTTTTTTTTTTTTTTTCCATTTGTAAGTTTTGGGGCGACTTCTCTTTGTGTATCAACTGTTCTTAAACATATGCTCCACTTTGGCTCTTCAACCCTCCAACACTCCTCAGGCTTGTGAATTATTCAAAATGAGGAATTCAAGTTTAAATGGTGCTCTGCAGGCCCAATGCTTCACATGTGTCGAGGACTAAAGGTGGAACAACCCTTTTCGAATCCATTACAGCAGACATTTGGGACGTTAAGTTTAGGAAAACAAAAGACAAAGACTGAGAATTTGTCATTCGTGGAGCAGGTTCTTGAAAGGCGGAGAAAAAAATGACATATTACAGGACCAGACAGACACAAAATAAAAACCCTCAATTATTCATTGGCTCCAGTTGACCACAGGAAAAGTCCCCGTGCTGCAGTAAATCCTTGTCAAGTAAATGATCCAGTGACACAGCAAAGGTAAAAATCCCTGTGTGCAGTCGTATAATGATATGTTGTGCTTATGAGCCAGCAATACATGTTATGACCTACTGTAGCTGTGATACACAAGATAAGAGCTCAATTGCAGTAATTTCTTGAAATATGCCAGAGCAGCTAAACAAGTGAACTGGATGTTTACGAGAGGTTTTTACTTCCACATGAAAGATGTAGCTAATATATTTAGTTCTAAAAACAAGAGTACAATCATGTGAAACAATATGAAACCATCTTTCTTTTGAGTGATCACCTGAGTGCCACCTGAAAGATTTCAGTGATCACCTGAGTCCCACCTGAGGGCTCGGGGAAAAGCCCACAGAAGCCCCGAATGGCTTCAGTTAAGAGAACAATTGCTTTAGTCACACAATTATGAGCTCAGGGTGACTAAATGCAAAAGGCCCTGAAGGAGCGTTGCTAAAGATCTCTGGCATCCCATTCAATGTGGTCCGCCCGCCCCCCGCTGCTCATTACTGGGACCACCAGCTGGGAGCAATATTTCTGAAATGAACAACAACATAGCCCCAACAGCCACGAGTGATTCAGCTTCAATTGACAACCATGTTGGAAAAATTAGCAACAAAAGCTACTGGCTGAACAGAAAGCAACAACTGGTGGCTTCATCAGAGCTTTAGTGTCGTCAGAAAACAACTCTTTTCTAAATTGTGGAATTGCAGTTGAGTCACAGGCTCAGACAATAAATTATAGCATGATATTATATTTGACTCAGTAGCAGAAGAAGGACTCGGACGTACATGGGTAGAGGTATCATTCATCACCAAAATGTGCTCAAAGTATCAGAATTAAGTGTTTTTATGAAGCAAAGGTGTCAAATTATTAGCATTATCATGTATGGCATTCTCGTTTTGCAGTTATTTGAAAGTATTATAATGTTTTTATATACACGTTGGTAGTTTAACAAAGCAACATATTTTATAAACTGGTCAGATTTTGGAGTGAAGTCAATGTCAGAATTGTATTTGTGCACAGTACTTGAGTAATGCACTTAGTTATGGTCTGTCACCGATATTACATGTGTATTAGCTGGTACATCAGTATTATTTACTGCCATGCTAACGGCTTTGTGACACCGCACTGAGACACACTGATGCTTTCAGCTAAATGAGCTTTCTGTAAGCTAACCATGCTCACCATAACAATGTTAAAATACTGATATTCAGAAGGTATTATGTTTATAAAATACAGCTGAGGCTCACGCTGTCAGTTTTTCAAGTGTTTGTAATGAACCAAAGAGTTGCACCGTTTTTACAATACATCCCGAGAGGAGCAGAAATGTGTGTACCAACGTGTAAAAGTACATGCCATTGCATAGCTCTTGAAGTATTTCACTCACAACCACAAATGTGAATTGTATGGTGGTGTTCAAGGAAAAGTCAGGGAAATCCCAAATGATTCATCATCTGGGCTCCAGTGATTTGTATACCAAATATCATGACAAGTCATCTAACACTTGTGGACTAGAGGGAAGCAATAACTGACTGATTAACAGACATTGCCATCCTCAGAGTGTCGTTGCTAATATGACCGAAAGAATCCTGGGTAACAAAATCCTACGTATGCAATATGGTCCACGTAACAATTGAATGTGCTTTTTATGCCGCATTTCCCCGGCTGATCTCCTACAACCAGAAAATGTTACAACACAACTCACAGCTTACATCCACTGACTGACTGATCATCTTGTCCCTCCAGCTATATGATGTTGGTCTCAGCTCACGTCATTTTCATGCTGTTCAAACATTTGTGTTTTCATACATGTGCTGCGAGACAATCTACCAATCAACCTTAATCAGATTCAGTCCTTATTCTTCACACAACTTTACTCTATCGAATACAGAAGTGCCACAAGCTCTTTAAATGATAGACAACAGGTGAATCATCCCGTAATGCCCTCAGATTATAAAAATGCAGCGAGGTAACTAAATTATTTAGTGCTAAAGTGAACTAATGGAAAAGCCTTAGATGAATGGTCTAATCATCTTTTAAGATATTGGTATGTATAGAGTTTGCGGAAAGATTAGCCAATGAATTAATCATTTGATGTACTCATGTTTGTGAAATCCCTTTCACATGCCAGAGGGTTTCAGGACCGAGGCAGACAATCCATCGCCCTCTCCTCCTCCTTCCCCCTCCTGTTTTCTGTATATCTACGTGTACACAAATGTAGATTGCATACATGCCCCTCAGAAGTCACCAGGTTTTAAATGAACCTGCAGCCATCTTGGGTACACTGAATAGATTTGTAACTCGGCAGAGTCGCACACTTCCACCGGGCTCAGTCTTTGCTTTGGCAACAGGATTTCTCCTTGGAGAGGAATGAATGTGCAAATGTGTTACAGGTGGGATTCATTAAACGGAGACCTGGCACAATGGTAGTTGCTCTGCACAATTACCACGTTACAAAAGCAGAGAGCAGAGAAATGCTAACACAGAGATACAGCGCAGATGAGCATACACTTTGTGCACACACTAATGGAAACATGTATAAACATATTGTGCATGTAAGAGCACATCTATGCACATTCTGCATCCACAGCTGAGATTTAACATGCTGATTTCATTGCTCTCCGATGAGCCTTTCAAAACAAAATAACCTATTAATGGAGCCGTTTGTGCCCATGTTATTTCACAGAGGATGAAGAAAGAAAAAGCTCAAATTTCACGAGCTCTTTTTATCCCTATTCTGCTCCCACTTCCCTCACCTCTCAGATAAAGCTTGGAGCTGTCAATACTCCATATTTCTGGAATAACAACATGTGATCCTAACAGTAACATATGATGAGGACTCCTCCAGCTTCTTCTCATCTTCCTCGTTGTGGCGTTAATTTCTATGAATAATGTATCTCGTGTGTTTGCTGAGCTGTGGTCACATCACAGAGCATTCCTCCACATTACAACTTCCTTCAGCCTCTTTTTTTTCACATTGCACTGGGACCATTAAAGAACTCAAGGTATTTATTGTGCAGTGATACTGAATATGTAAGAGGGTGCGAGGTGGAAACTGAAAGTGTTCAACAGATCCTAATTATCACTGACTACTACAATGCATGGAATTCGTTTGCAGTGTTGGAAGCAATAAAGTCCTGCGTCTTACAGCACTAATGGGAACTGGCTTGCATAGTTGTGTGCTTTTTGATTTGATTTGAGGCGTATTTGAAATTTTCTCTTGTAAACTCTGACTGGCAGCTGTTTCTTGTCTCTCCACACGAATACATTCTCTGTAATGTGTGTGTGTGTGTGTATGCGAGTGTCGTCAAAACCTTTAGGATGCATGGGTAAAGCATTAAAGCAGTTCACCATGTGAATTCTTAAGCAGAAACAACATAGTGCTAGAAATTAAATGTTTAATTTATCAGTGAGCAATAAACCGAATGGTGGCTGATGTTTGCTAATGCCAACAAACCTTAGACATATATTACCCTATAGCTGATATTTTAGCATTCAGCATGTAGCCTAACATGACTTGTGGCCAACGTGGTAGCTGTTAGCAAATATTACACAAGCCTGCTTTGAATAATATATAAAACAGGCCTGTTAGAGTCAGTTTTAAAGTTAGCGAACATTAGACTCCATAAGCTGATGGCCATACCAGGCCATGTGAGGCTGCAGCAGCAAAAAGAGTGTCAAGGAGTGAGTTTTACTGCTTATGGATTTAACTTTTCATTCTCAAAGGGTTGAGTTTTTCATGGGATCTTAAAGTTTTGGCCATATATCTATCACTACATGAAACTATACACAATTTAATTAAGTAAAAATCTTAAAACATTGACACAACACAAAAAATGTAAGATTTATTCTACATAAACATAAATAACCAGTTAAAGCGGAAAAGATCATGAACAAAAAAATGAAGCTGTACTGTGAAACTATTGTCCTTTCATCAAACATGACTTTACAGACACAATCTCTTGGTTTAACTTGTGCCGAACTTCATCCATCCTGTTGGATTGATGTTTTACACTTGGGGTTTTACCTCCATAAAGTTTAGATAATCTGGCTACATTGTTGACGCCTTTTATGACCAATCGATTGATCTGGATTGGACTACATCAGCTATTTTTACATCCCTTAGTCGTGTGCGTGTAAAGTCCTTCCTCTGTTTTTGTTGTTATTCAGGCTCTGGTTTTTGTTATTAATGGTGTCTTGTAAGCCTATTTGGGCTCGGCATATTGTTTAAACATGACACAAAAAATTTAAATAATAAAATATTCATAGTAGTTTGTTTTAAAGGAGTGATTTAAACCGGGTTGCACCAGTAAAATATTCAGTAAGTCCTCAAGTCACGTGTAAATAGGTCCAATCAAAGGCAATCAGCGATAAACATGAAGTTATTGTAGCATTACAAACTGTAACACTACTTCCAAAAATAATAGGTTTTGAAGGTTTTACAAACTTAACTGCAGTCTCTTTGTATTAAAATACGTATGTAATGAAACATAACTTGTACTTTGAGGTACGTGTTGTTTTTGGGAAATGTATTTTGACATTTTCCCAGTTAACATCATTATCAATCTATATTTTGATTAAGTCTGATGTGTTACATGGGTCATATATAATGTAAGCATGTCAGTTGGTTCATGCACTGTAAACACATTATGAGTACATCAGTAATGGAAAGTTACTGAGATTATATAAAAATGTGGCCCTGATGTTTTTTGAAGTGCTGATGTTTATAACTTCAGATACATCAAAATAGACTTCATTTGAAATATTACTTCTGCATGTAAACACACATTAACTTGCACACACCACAGGAATGGAGGTTTGTCTCCCATTAGACAGCCGTGCGTCAGTCACAACCATCTACCAACCCTTCACACCTGGTGAT
Source organism: Embiotoca jacksoni (assembly GCF_022577435.1). Lineage (NCBI taxonomy): Eukaryota > Metazoa > Chordata > Actinopteri > Embiotocidae > Embiotoca > Embiotoca jacksoni. The sequence continues at coordinate 16,752,148 of NW_027185241.1, forward strand.
GAGGGCGGGGTGCGTTCAAGTGACCCGTTTCCCAGAGTCCACAGCCAGATAATTATTTCCAGTTGCAATTAGAACAACCGCAAGATTTTTTTTCTGTGTGAGCAAAGGGGATCAGCAAAATATCCTTTCCCCTGGTTTTTGCTTTTCTGACACGCTTGTATAAATACCCTCCACTTGGTCAGGGGAGTGCCTTTAGGGGAGCTATCAAAGCATTCATAAAAATCAAGATGTATGTGACATCCAGTGGATATCCCCCCGCGCTGCACACGGCAGGCCAACTCAGGAGGGGCAGAGTTGGGGTAAAATGTTCCCTCTTTTCCTCCCTGACTAGCAGCTGATGCCTGATTGACTGTGATGGGCTTTTTTGCACCCTGCACGTGTTGTTCGGCTCAGCCCTCGCTCCGTCGTCTGTCCTCTCAGCATGGTGTTTCTCTGGCTTCTGCTACCTCTAATGTGCGTTTTGTCAGTCCAAAACTTGACCTGAAAACATTCGCCTGCTCGTGTGCTTCTCAAATAACTCTTCCAGCGCAGCGGTCCTATTCCTCCCATGCTTCTTTTACAGATTAGGCCCTGCGTCGGCGTATGTAAAAACACAAGAAGAGGCAATCGGATATTGGGAACATGACTGTGAATGAATGCATCTGCACGTGTGGATCCGTCAGCGTCGCCGGGCAGCTTGGCTTGCGTGTCAAACATTTATAAAGTCGGTACTGATGACACGCACACTCGTATCTGGTGATCAGAAACTCTGGGAAGGCGGCCATGATGGAGGGCTGCCTGACTCCCGTGTGTTCGGCCCTGTGAGGACTGATTGTTCTGTCTGAAAACAGTTAGAGCAAACTGGGAACGCTGACTGAAAAGGAAACAGATTTGTTGGGGGAACGGTGCAAAGCAGCGACTCGGATGTCTTTGAGAGCTTTAAAGAGAAACACAGAAATACCTCAGATTTGCTGTTATGGTAGACACGTGATTAAATGTGGTCTCAGGAGGAAATGGCTATTTGTATTAGACGTGCTAGTGTGTAGCTTTGTGTGAATTTAGCAAAATTCAGCACTTTTGGAAAGAAACAAAGGAGCTGATATTTGTTCTCTCTCGTCCTAGGTTTCATTATTTCTCCTGTGTGTCGCAGAGACCATCACAAACCTGTAGGGGGCAGTGTTTGTTTTACTCTACAGGGTCTAAGTCTGGCCATAACTGGGCATATATGGTGCAGGTGAGAGCAAAGACTGCTGCGACCAGCCTGCAGAGATGGCTACATACTTTCCATTCTTTAATGAAGCCCCTCAATGGGTCCTGCACTACAGCACTTAAAACACACACACACACACACACACACACACACACACACACACACACACACACACACACACACACACACACACACACGTGCATACACACTTTCCACTGGTGCAAGGCTCCTGATAATAGACTCTACATAGGAGGCCTGTGAAGTATTTGGAAATGCCACATAGCTGCGAGGGTGTAGACGTTTGAAGGACACTAATGCAAGAGCTGAGGCCTAATATAAACAGCATTATTCACATGAAAGCCGGGCCGCAGCCATTAGGGCTGTGCACAGAGGTGGCACTTCTGCACCAGCACTCTAATGGCACTTGTCGTTTAAGCATGCAGATCTGCTTGCACGCCGATTCCTTTGTAACCTGTCCCACCTGAAACAATCAGCTGTAAAATCATTTGTCACTTTTTATTTTAGGCGAAGATTTCCCAATCTCTTGGATCTCATCAAATCATAATCCAAGTCTTCATCCAAACCTTCAGGGCTTTTCTTTTTTTTTTTTTAAACCATGTGCTTTTTGTGTGCCTATTATCCCATAATAGCAATCAATATTCTGCTGAGAAGCAACTATAGCAGCTGTTCAAATACACTCTTTTCCATTGTGAAACCCTGAATTGCACTTTTTTTTTTCATTTCTTTTTCATTTTGAGGCTTGTAACTTACAACCGCCTGGAGACTGTAGCTGGCCAGTGCATCAGTTTCTCACAAAATTATGAATCCTAAAGAAACGTCGGCCCACCATAAAGCTGTTGAACTCCAACATCTTGTGCGGCAAATGCACCACACCTGACCACTGTCAGCAGCCGTGTAGCGTGGCCATCCCACCGGCAGCAGATTGTAACATGAGGCAGAAGAAAACATCCTTGTAATGTTTGAGGAAGATCCAATCGGAAGAAGTGGGGAGTAACATAAAGTAAAGGGGAGGATGAATAACACATTTATTTTTTGGCCGCCGCCGCAGCGCTCCAACCAGTAGGAAATTAAACAAATGAAAGCGCTTTGAAAGTCAGAGATGACAAAGATTAATTAGATTTGAATTGTTCTCACCAGCCAGGAAGATTGAGCTGTTTTGCCTGTTAATGGTATGGTTCTGATCAGAGAGACGCCCAAGCTGGTTGTTGCATGGATGTTTTTGGCTTCTTTACTCCACATTTGTCTTGTCAACACGTTTACCAACTTCCCCTTTCACTGATGTGATTTTACACTGTTGTCAAAAATGACTCAAAACAGAATGATAAAATGATGATTTGTCATTTTTTTTCCCCCCTTGATGTAATGTTTTCTTTTTGTATGTTTTTTCAGTACTGCTGTTTAATTCGAGCCACATTGCTGCAACTCTGTACTGGTTACAGTCCAAATAATCCCTTTGATAAATACAGCAACACACATGCCGTTACTTATAATGCAACCAGTGTTGCTTTTATGCAGCAGATTGTATAAGCTGTATAACGAGCTTCAAACCACTTATTTTTAGATTGCAGAAATAACTTTCATCATATAAAATTGAATCAAAAATGTTATTATTTGCTAAAGGAGTTGAAAATAAAGGAAATTCTCAGTAGGCGTTTGTGAGTGAGTGACACACTTTTCTACGGGATTTAAACAAACCGTTGACTCGTTCCTGGTTAAATCCCGCAGTGCCAGTCTGTGACCCCTCCACTGGCCAAGCCCATCAGAGATTAAAGGTGAACACAGGGGCAAATCAGTTATCAAATCAGAAACGCTCATCGTCAACTTCCCACTGTGCCATTACTGCACAGGCGCACACACACACACATACAATCAACCCTCATCCTTCCAGCTATGGAGGTCAGGACCCCATGTACCAGTACCGAGAATGGAATGAGGGTGAGGATGTATGACCCCTGAAGACAGAGCTGATCATTTTCAGCAGGCCAGGGATGATGTATTGGAAATTTCTGATTTTGGTAGGACTTCACACTCAATAATTATGGTCCAACATAAACAGAACCTAACAATTGATAAAACAATGGATGAACACAGATGAACTCTGAAAAAAACATTCTGTCTTTGCAATCATTTGCCTGCTAGTTTTTACACGTTACAGGATATCATATTGTAATAAGTCATCACCCACAAATATGCACAGTCAGGAAAACTCCCTTGTCTTTTAGAAATATGTCTTGTGAAATTCCCTTGTTACGAATGAGGCTTTTTGTGTTTCCTTTTCAGATTCCAAATTGGACACCACAATACAGAATTACCTACTTTATATGTATGATAACAGTATTTGTTGGACAGTGCCTGAATAGCCTCCTTGTTTTCAATAAAAGGTGAGAATTCTGTGTCTGCAACCATTTCAGCACAATACAGTTGGAAAAATGAATGGAAGAGTTCAAATTTAATTTCTTGCTGAACTTTGTCACCACGCTTATATAGACGAGCTATATCAAGCTTTAACTATAGCATCTCTCAAACTTAGACATTATATTATACGTTTTAAGGGGGCTTACACGAGGGACTATTTTATTGAGCAGCTTCAAGTATTTTCCTGAAGTTTCTGCTGGTTGACTGGCAACCTCACTGTGACGACAAGACTCCAGGAAGTCAGCTAAGGTGGTAATAATGTTTTTGCTGCCTTTGGTTAGCTTCGGACCAAGCCATACCCTACTAGCTTTTCCAATGTTTCCCGTCTTCATGCTATGCTAAGCTAACTGGCTAATGGCTGAAGCTTCATATTCACCCTTTTTGCGAGCAGTATTGATTAGAACCCGACTAGACATATTGATTGAGATTTTATTGGCTTATTTTGGCCAATCACATATATTTCGGTATCAGGGTATATGTTGGCGATATGCGCCAATAGAAAACCTTTTTTACAGAACAAGTTGCTAAGAAAAATGCTTGGAAAAAGTTTGAAATTTCTCTATTTGTGTGTTTTATAATAAGCTACTTAATTATTAAATTGTGAAGTTTACCTTTTCAGTGCACTGATGAACAACAAACTGTAAAACATTCTGCCTCCATAACTTATCTAAAAGAGTTAAAAAAAAATAAAAATAAAAAAAAAATAAAAAAAAAATATATATATATATATATATAAAATTGCTTTTATGATAATGTCACAAAATATAATCGAAAACATCCCCCAAAAAAAATGTTCTTATTTGACGCTGAACGTGCTGTGCTGATGAAACATTCAGTTTGAACATTTAGTGTTTTGAAAAAGTTTTCAGTTCAGTTTTTACCTCAGTTGTGGTTGGGTCTACGTCTTTCAGCGCTCCAAACACTGTGAAATGTGGAGAAATGAGGCCCACTGAAACTGTAGGAGGCTAAACATAGATGGCTTATAATGGGGGGTTGACGAGTGACAATATGTATAAGTCTAAATTAGTCAGCAAGTGAAAGAAGGAAAGACAGAAACAGAAAAGATAGTCCGTGTGTGAGTAGCTGAGAGTAGCTGCTGATTGACTGTAAAAATTACTCTCAAAAAAGTCAGTTATTCTTCAAATTTTATTTTTATACTAAGATTACAATGAGTAAACACACTAAGCTGATGTGACTGAGAGACTGTTGGATTTGTTTTGCTCTTGTTGAAGTGCTAAGCCTGAAATATCATTCACTGTGTACTCTACCAGCTGGACAGTATCGTTCTCCTGACGCTAGTTTCCACAGCAGCTGAAATGACCAACTGCTTTTTCATTTCACAGTTCATTTTAAATTGCCTGTGAAAGCATTTGACACACTTGCTGTACTTTTTTTTTTTTTTTAAAGTTTCCAGGTTTCCTGATAAGGTACAGTAAGTCATGTCAATTTGCAGCAGTAGTTTGACTTTGCATTGACTGTTGTAAGAGGGTTATTTCTTTATTCATTTTGTGACTCAGGTGCAGAAACAATTATAAAAGAAGAAATATGTCAAGTTAAATTTATTTACACAATACAACTAGAGTTGCCCGAAAAGCTACACAACTTCAAACAAAGACTTAAAACATGTAAGCTATTAAAGACAAAATAAGCAATAAAACATGCTTTTAATCAAAAGATTTGAATTCTGGTAATGAAGTTGGTGACCTGATCTGGAGGGGCTGGCTATTCCAAGTTTTTGGGCAGCTATTGAAACCTAGTCTGGATCCCGCGACCTGAACAAGCGATGAGCGGTATAAAGGGGGGGGGGGGGGGGGGGGGTATTTAAGTACTTATACACAAACATTAATATTTTCAAAATAATCCCAACCTTTAAAGATGCCAGTATCACCAGTTAGGAGCTTTGCTGCAGCATTAATGTGACAAGAGTGTGAAAATATCCTAAAGAGGAGAAAAAGGATAGCTATAATATCTAAAGTGAGGTGAAATGAAGTGCTATGATTGCATAAGTACAACTGCATGAGGGTAAATGGGGAGGATGAGTTCTGATAATGGCCTACCATGTAGTATGGCTGCCTTATATACATTTATAAAGTCAAGTCTTATTATAGCCCAACATCACAAAGCATGTTTCAAAGGCCTGTACATATAAGAAAAACAGCAATGAGCAATGTTATCAAAACACTAAAATGTATAGATGTGAGTTAAGCTGCATAGAAAACATTGCAAATGGAATATTCCACACAGACAATATATAGAATGAGTCAATCAATAGACAGCATCAGCAAAATACACAAAAACATACAGATGGGAATTAACACATAAAACATAACCCATGTATACATAAACTCAATCAATGTGCACAATATTAGGTATACAGTACATGTATATTGTATGAATTGGATGATTATAGTTTAGTATTTAAGGCAGACTAAAGGAGGTTGTAGGCTGATGTGAAAAGATGAGCTTTGAGTTTATTTTTGAATGAGTCGACTGAGTTAAATCCTTGGATTTGGGTAGGAAGACGATTCCAAGGGAGGGGGCTCGGTAAGAGAAAGCCTTACCACCCTCTGATGTTTTATGTTTTTGGAACGGTCATTAGATCGGCATTTTGACATCGTAGCGCCCTCGCTGATATATGAGGAGTGACTAGAGGTAATAGGAAGGTGCAAGTCTGTGTAATATGTTATTGGTTAAAAAGAGAATGTTGAAGTCAAATCTAGCAGCACAGGGAGCCAATTTAATGAAATAAGAACAAGAGTTTTCAAGTCTTGGTTAATATCCTAGCATCAGTATTTCATACGAGTTGTAGTTTGCAAACAGTTGATTTCAGTAAGCCAGAGAAAAGTGAACTACAGTATTAATGTCTGGATGAGACACAAGCAAAACCAAAACAAGGGTTTTAGCATCGGCCATGGAAAGAATGAGACGAACCCTGGCGATGTTTCATTGGTGGAAATATGGAGTCTTTGTATATGTTTTTCAAAAGAGACACTGGGATAAAATATGATATCAAATAAGTCCAGTTTGATTCATCAACTCTGCATCAAGGTATTTCCAGAGCTCTCCAAAGACATCAAAGGATGGCTAAATCTTCCATTTTTGAAAAGAATTATAAATAGAAACACTTTTGCTGAGTGTTGCCAAAGTTTGTTCATAAGTAAACATCTCATTTCTCCGTTTGGACATGTCACAACTGTAATAATGTTCAACCACCTGAATCAATGCAGCAATTACTATCTACAAAAAAGTTTAACGGTTCAGGCTTCATTTTGTTCACTCCTAAAGTCATGGCGGGCTTAGTGAATCTTAGCAGTCAGTAAGTGGCTCCTCAACTGGAAAAACATTGGCTTATAGTTGTAAAGACCTAATGAAGCATTAGCTCACATTGCCTCTACCCCCATTGCGCTCTCCTACACTCTCCCAGACAGAAGGAAGAAACACAGGGCTGATAGTCCAGGCGTCTAATCCGTTATCTCTCCAACAACCTGTTGCTCCTCGGAGACTCATCCCGGCCCCACAGCTTCCCCGAGGCCGAGGTTTCTCGTACGCTCCGCTGACAGCTATCTCCCACAGCAATTGTTGGTAAACACAATTGAACTGCTTACCCCAACAACAGGTTTCCTCAAACCCCAAATCCAGGCCACAGAGGAGACCCCCCTCTTACCCTTTTGACCCTTTCCTCAGTCCAAACCCCCCGTCCACCCCTCTTCCACCTCCTCCTCCGTGGTGGTGGCAGTCGATGGGCCGGTGAGATAAGCCTGAGTGGAATTCCCGTCTGGGTGTTCTTGGGAGTGACCTGGGTGGCAGAGGAGCGTCAATGAAAATCACTCAGCACTCGGCTCAATAAGGAACCAGTCTGAGCCGTGGCTGCATTTCACATCACTCTAATTTCTGCTTCTGTTTTGTCTGGCTCTTTTCTTTTTTGGAGAGAGGTTTTACAGTAAGCAAGGAGAAATGGTTAAAGAAAGGGCAAAAAGTGCTGACTTAGTTGGGAGCCTGTGTGAACTTTTGACAACCTCTCACCCGAGGTAAGACAGCCTTAAAAAGTCTTGTTGTGCATTAATCAAGGAATGAGCTTAGTGCTGAAAAAGAGCTTGAAACAGGCACCAAGAATGTGATCCAATACAAATCCGCTTTCTTAGAATTATGAAAAGGAATCACATTTGGGTCAGATTTACTGTAAGACCAGACGGGTTGTTACAAAAGAATATACACACCAATGATCAGTTGTCCAAATTTTTTATCGAGATCCATTAATTCCTGTCGCCCTTTTCGTAAGATTTGCCTTCAAATGAGACGTACAACAGCATGCTGAGGTCCTGTCGGCCATATTAACCATGCCTCTACCACTTCCTTAGAGACCGTGGGTCCACGGTGGAGGGGCCAGTTGTCTGGGAAAGAATGCTAGGGGTCTAGAGTGGCCTGGGTTAGGCAACGGCCTGGCCATTGTGCCCCAGGAGAAGGTAATTAGGAAGTGAAACCTTGACCAGTTGACAGCAGGCTTTGTTCAGGGGCGAGTGGGCCAAGAGAAATGCTTTTGAAAGCTTTTTCACTTTCTTTGCTGAGGCGACCTCAACCCCTTCCTCCAGGAACATGCTGGGGAGATCATATAAGTTTCTGAGGAAAAATGCTTTTGAGGGGGGTTAAGTGGTATTTATTGAAAGAGAAGAAATCTATAGGCAGTGCCTTGTTTGACAAGGGTACCAAACCAAATATACAGAGTACAGTATCTGTTTACCAAAAATGTCATTTCTAATCCACGTTCAAGCACAGTTCCAGTATTTATTTCCTTACTTATCATACTACTAATATATATTACATTTTGCAAATTCTCATAATTATGCTAATAATACCCACATCCTGGGCAGAACAGCAGTCCATCCAGTTCAGGATCTTCTATTCTGCTGCAGCTGCAGCCAGAGCAGCCAGCCAGTTCATAATCAACTCTACATTTCCTGTACTGTACACTTGCTCTCCAGCGCTAAACTTGTGGACGAGCCAAATGACCAGCATCACTGCAGTGAGGGCATCCAACTCTGGGAGCCCACGCCTGTCCTGTCCCTGTCGACCCCGGCGCGCAGCTCTCAGCTCCTAATGTGGCAGGAAAAGTGCTAACATGGCTTTGGCGGACTGCAAGTCGCAGTAAAAGGAAACTACACACTCTTTGGGCAGCTGGTGTACAAGCTTCAACAAAGGAAAACTCCTTGTATTTTCAAATGGAGACATTTTAAATTAAAATAATCCCCAATATGATTTAACATAATAAAACCCCGGCTTTGTTTTGTTTTATACTGTAATTTATACTTCAAATTTAAATTCAGTGATTTAGCATGGAAGTTATCTCACCTTACACAACCAAATCCAAAAGTCAAAAGTCCTCCATATTAAAACTGGAAAGATGACCTTTAATCTTAAATTATTTTACAGCCCAGTATTACATCAGAGCATGTAATACACACATCTGTCCACACGAGGATTCCTTTGTCAGTGTCACGTTTTGCCTTGCCAAGGCGTGAAAAGTACACACACGTATCACCAGGGTCGAAGAAGGAGGTTGTGACGAAGTACAAAGAGTGATCCATGAGTCCATGAAGGGGGGACGTCCGGCGTGGTTGGATGGAACAACTGGTGTTTTGGTCCTGGAGAGAGCAAATGTCAACATGGATGTTTTTCAAGTAATGGAGGTCATGTGACAAAGTAAAGAACTTGGTCCTCGCAGAGAAGTAGGTTAAGGGTGGTTGGATTAATTAACTCAGGACTTTTACCCAGAAGACAAGGTTGCAAGTCCATGAGAAAGTGACATGGATTTCTTTTAGCTAACGTAAGTAAATGACTTGCATCATGTAAAGTATTTAGTTTACGTTATATGTTAACTTATGTGATGTAATATTACTTGCGTAAAATTACTTAATTTAACCCAAACCATGATCTTTTTCTAATCCTAACTGAGTTGTTTCTGAAACCTAAGCATGTCGTTTTTGGTGCGCAAACTTTAGGCACCTTACTTTTCAAGCCCAGGCTTGGCAAATTACATGGCGTGATACCAGGTTGTATTTTGTTCCATATATTTACGTTAAGTTTTTAGCAATGCTTGCCGCAGGGCTCTTGAGATAGCAGTGTTGGTCCTCTAACCCATCACTTTGATCAGAGAAATCTCAACAACAATCAGAGGGGTTTTCATGAAATGGAATTAATGTTCCCCACAGTATGACCTGCAATAACTTTAAGGACAACATCTGCAAAATACAAAACAGAAGTACAATGGGGAAAAAAAGACAAGTAACATCATGTCTTTAACCTGAAAAACCCTTGACCACAACAAACAGATTCCTCTGTGTTTGAGTTTGAGCATTAGCCTTGCAGCTAGTCTATAAAACATCAGAAAGAAGACCAGTGGAATCTGCATGTCCTTTGTTATCCCCTTTGTTCTCTGCCTTATTATGGGAAGTCTTTGAGCAGCGACCCTCGGTAGATGGCAGTTTCATTCCATCCAGTCTCAAGGGATTGTTTTGTTTCCTTCCACATTTGCTTAAACGGGGGAAATTATATGAGTAGATGTTTTCTCAGTGAGTAAATCAACATTAATGAATGTAAGGCAATCAAATAGATCCTCGAGTTGCATGCTGTAATGATGGGATCTTTAGTCAATGGCAAATAAGGTCATGACAATTTGTTAAAAGCCTCTTGGGTGCTTTTTTACACATTAAAAAGACCCAAAACTGAATGACTTATACTCATAATGAATAATAAAAGAAGGATAAACATGGCCATCCAAATTAAAGGTTTAACTGTTCTAACGCTGGTGTGGATCTTCAAACACATCTCACCGTAGTGTTTTGGAAAAAAATACATCACCTACTTGAGGTGGTTAGTCTTAACATCAGTCAGGTTTTATGAACTTGTTTGGGAAAATCTGCGGCTTTACTGGTGGTTTTGCACCAACATTTACAGTGCTTACGTCTCTTAGTGCAGGTGTCACAAACAGGCTTTTCCAAGTAAATGAAGTCAACTGATTGCTCTTGACTTTCTCCTGGAGTCTGTGGAGCTCAGCTGGGACAGCGATCAGTCCTCGGTGACTGCGGTGATTAAAGTTTTTATGTAGTTGAGAGCAGAGTTAGAAAATGCCAAAGGACATTTAGATTAATGATGGCATCCCTGAGGCCAGTATTATGTCACTCTGAATGAGGACTGAAGAGACAGAGGGATGACATTTTTACAGGCCTGGTACTTATAAACACACTTGTGTGTATTTGTAAGGAAAGACATGCCAAACACGCAAAAAACACCAGGAACCACCGCACACACAAGCGCATGCATATACTTCTCAAGAGCTACACCATAACACACTGACTCTGTGGCCGCTCTAGTGTCCCATAAGTGTGTGTATATGTGTGTGGTGAGTGCCATAGCTGGCTGGTGGGCCAGTGTTTGATGATGAAGTCATCAGTTTAAGTAAACTCCAGATGGCCAGGCAGAAAGTAAAACAAGTGCCATCTGCTTAGATTCAACTGCTGCTCAACTTCTCCCTTCTCCGTCTCCCGGTTTCCCCTCCTCTCTCCGTTGGCACGGCAAAGGACCGGAGTACTCAGAACATTAATGCCATTAGTGAAATGTTTCAGAAGAGGCAGCCAAGCACAATGCATTACACTAGCACTACATTACCACTGAGGGCTGCGCTTTGCTGCTGGCTCACTCAGTCACAAGGTAACACACAACATGTAAATCAATTGAGGTTTTGACTGTGTTGATAGTAAATGAATGTCTATCTAATACAATCAAACATTAATGAAATTATATTCCAATTTGCCATGTGTCACAATTCATGATAATTGTTTGACCTTTAGATGTTTATCACTGTCTTGATAAATATTGATTTATTTTCATTGATAAAAGAATCAGCAATATAAACTCTGACCATTAACTGTCAAGACAAAACAAGCGGGACTCACTAAAACTGAAAGTGTTCAGCTTCACGGCAGAAATAATCCAAGGCAACTGTTCTGTTCAATCAGAGGGTCTGAAACTGTTCAGATCATGTACCACTATGTACCAAACAACATTTCCCTGTAAATCTTCCCACCCCAAATACCAACAATGTCTTTGTGAATTAAAATTCACTGATTTAACCATGCAATTGACTCAGAAAAGCTAAATAACAACAAAAGTTGGTCAAATCTGTTTCCAAATCAGATGTCCATTTGACAGTGCCTTTACCAGATTGTAGTTTGCATGGTAAGGTCTTTTTACTCGGCAGCTCACCTGCAGACTCCGTCTCCTCTTTGGCATTAAAAGGTCCAGTGTTGTCACTTGCCATTAAACTGTTTTTTTTGGGACCTTGCTGCCATTTCAAGAACTCACACGTCCGCTTCCTAAAATCATCAACTGAGGAGGGTAGTGAAATTCTTAGGTTTTTCAGCAAGGCTCTTGCGTACCACCAGTGGTACAAATACCACAGCTTGGGAATCACTGTGACAGACGTTGGTATATTTTGTTTGCCATTTTTGACTTAAGTTGGTGAAATAGAACATTTTAGTGTAAGTATTAGCATTCTTAAAAGGTTTATCAGTAGTGGGACTAATAATGTAGCCGAGGGGCAACGGTCAGCAAAATTACAAGGATTCATACTTTGAAGCATGAATCTCAGTTCCAAAATGCACTGCAATTTGTTCAGTAGTTGTCAGAGTGTCTTGCTTAAAGACAAGTGGTTTATGGGATCCCTCTTTTGTATGTTCCTTGCTTCCAAAATTGGCAAATGGCATGATTGATGGAGAATGTTTTAGGTTTTTTTACTAATTACTAAACTATTCTCCCACAATGATTCTTTCCCGTCAGTCTTCTCTCCTGATGGAACAAAATGCAGTTACTTACTTTTTAGGGTTATTGTACTATTAACCTACTTACCGCGCATTATGGAGGCCTTTAGCCTACATACAGTCAATGGCAGCAAACTCCATTCTGTCTGTTCCAGACAATATATAACGGTATGTTCATTAGTTTGGCATTAACTAATTTTCATAACACATGTTTCACAAGTACATACCAAAGCCTATTAATTTCATAATAGCTGTTCCACTTCCTGTTTACATAGAAAAGAATAACGCTGCTCGTCTGGGTGGGACATACGTAATTGAATTCAGTTGTTCTTGAAGAAATTAGTAATATGACGTTTAAATCACAGCATATTTTCTTATTACACATTAATTCTTAATGTTGCAATAACCTATCTTTGAGTTTATCTACACTACTTCTAATATGTATGAGAACTGTGTTTCAACATAACTCCAAACTACTTGCAAAAACCTACGTAGAAAAAGGACCGCTGTATTGGTCTCACTTTAGATAACCAGTAAAATAGTCAGACTCCTAAAATATGATCTTATATTATCCAAAAGATTTGCAGACTGATACAAAAAAAAAAGTGGGAAAACTGTGGTGGATTTAGCACTATATCTTTACTGGTGTGTGCTGTATGTTACAGCTCCATGTGATGAATAAGCTTGGGCAGGCTTGTTTGTCTCCTCCCACTGATGCAGAACTTTCAGCGATGCCCTTCATCTGCTTTAACAACATTGGACTCTACACATCGTTTGAGCTGTGTGTCCCAGAAGAAAAACAGGGCCAATCTCCTTCACCACTGTGTGCTGTAATTAAGGCCACAGCTGGCAGTTCCCATTACGCCATCGGGGCGAGCAAGCGGACCTGGTCTGTGGCACTACAGGGCCCTCCACCTCACCTCTCCGCCCGCCACCTTCTCCCTCTCCTCAGCACCTGTACATTGTAAAGAAGCAGTGTGTCGGCCCGAACAGCCCCGCAACTAACAGTCTCATAGTTTTGAGAGTGTTTGTTGTGAAACACTTTGGTGTAACACATCATCTCCCCCCCGCCTCAGCGTGTATATTTTAACATACGCAGACTGGTTCAGCCGGACCAGGTGGGGGAAATGTCCACACGTGGTTTTGGGTTCAGTAAAATTCACACCAGCCTTTTATATCTGACAGGAAACGACATGGAAATGTGGCATAATAGAGAACAGGCAAGTGCTGCGACAATTGCAGCAGGGGCGAAAACACTGAGGGCTACAAGGCAGCGAGCAGGGGTTTCATCACATCGGGCTCCCCCCAGCCTCCCTCCCCTCCTCTCTTCTCTCACTCACCCATTCGCTTCTCTCTCACTTCACGGGACAAAAACGTTATTTTCAAGCAGGAATTTTAATGTTGTGCCATTTGGAGTTTGCCCCACACCACACCAAACGGGGGCCCTGTCCCTGTAGACTCGCTCTCTCCTGGCCAAGATCAGCTGTCTGACCGCAGAGCAGCCTGTTGTAAACACTGGCCAGATTACCACACAGACAACACACACACACACAAATGTATAAGCAACCATTGTCAACAAAACAATTTGCTTCCAGCTGCATGCCGTATTGATTTAGATGGAGGCAGTTAGGAAGATTACAACTGGATTAAATAAAAACAGGACATTAGCGTCCAAATCCATTTCAGGTTGTGGGAAGTCTTATGTAACATTTAGAAGGAGAAAAAACAATGCAACTCCATTAATGATGTGCACAACATTGGCAATAGCTGGCTATTAAATTTCCCTGCAGGTGCTGCAGCCGCACGATTAGAGGTAAAACTGCAAACTGGAACCAACCAAAACATACCGGATCAGGGTCGCTGCTGTTATTGTTCCAAGTGGTGCTGTCAAACATAAAAATGACCATGCATTTTGTTGGTCTGTCTCCCTTTGTTCATGTATGTTTATGTAAGAGTTTCTGTCAAAACATGGAAAAAAAAGATAAATGTGGCTAATTAAAAGAACATTTCTTTGGTAGTTGATGTAATAGATACCTCATTGTGCGGTTTGGGGGCAAAGCTCCCCTTTAACCAATCACGACCTCTGCTCGTATTGAATTTGACTCTTACAAAAGTGATTTTTTGAAATCGTGTTTAACACTGCCACACACACACACACACACACACACACACACACACACACACACACACACACACACACACACACACACACACTCACAAAAGCACAAGTACACAATCTGTATTAAACAGGCTGTGGTGTGTCACATCAGATTTGCACAGAGGTGAGACCGAGGTTCACACTCTGAATTAAAAAGCTGAACTGATGGAAAGACTGAGGCCCTGTGAGTCATGGCTCTGAAACGAATTGGACCGAGACACTACAGCATGAGCACACCTGCTGCACCTTCATGCTGCCCGCAGAATGTCCTCGGCATGTGTGTGACTCCTGCTCCGCTGTGTCAAAATGCAACATGTTCCAGCTGACTGCAATTAAACGATAAACTGGAAATACTTACCGTTGATTTAGTTGTACATAAATTGATCTAAATGTGTTCCAGGGAGGAGCCAGTTACCTCACCGCTCACCACCCAGGGCAGACACACATTTATCTAACCAGGGGTTTATCAATTAAGGCCCTCCTCTCCTCACCTGTTTTTTCCTCCTTTTTTTTTTGGTGTGTTTCAAGGCAACACGAAGATCATCTGGAAAAACAGCTCGCAGAAATCGCAGGCTTCACAATCAATCAAGGAGCAGAGCTGTGAGGCGCTGGGTTGAAACAAACACAGCCAAGCAAAGGGACTCAGAAAAAAAACCACTCACAATTTCGTAAATAGTTTTCTTTTTCTCTTCTTTATTATATTATTTGAATCTGTTAAACATCATAAATCCTCTGGATGGGAGATAGACTGGAGCGCCTCAGTGAGAGATTTATATCCCTTGCCTTTTTCTAATCCAATATCCCCTCCTCTCCAGCCATTCCCAAAATGGTTTGGCTTTGAGGACTCTGTGGAGGCTCTGCTTAGGGGAAGCACACACACACACACACAGACACACACACATACACACACACACACATACACACATGTTCACACACCCTGAGTGACCAGAGCAACAAGAGGAATGTAGCGAGTTGCGCCACATCCCAGCTGGACTGACAGTGAGCGCTAGTGGTGTCCTCCTTTCCACCGAGGAGGATGAAAGGACATCAACTCGTCTAAGACGCTGAAGGAACGCCTGGAATTAAGAAAAGGGGAAGCTCTCCAACAGAGGCTTGCCTGGGAGATGACCTCGGTTCACTGCTAAAGCGAAGATGGGGGGAAAGAAAAGGGAGAGAGAGAGAGAGAGAGAGAAGAGAACTTCAAAAACACTCCCCATGCCACACCTGTGATCAATTATGATCTGCAAAATTAGAGAGTTACTAACAAAGCCCCGGCCTGTAATAATTCATAATTATCAAAAGAGCAGCAAGGAGGGAGCTCGCAGGGTTCACGGGGACATTGGAGCAAATCTGGAGGGAGGAGGGGTGTATGTACAATGTCCTCAGTGTGGCGTCCCACCTCAGGCCTCTTTGAACCAAAGGGTCAAATTAATCTAAATGTGATTCAATCGAACACTCACATGTCTGTTGTCTGTAAAAAATATTAGCATTGAGCTGTACTACCACCAAAGGTTCTTTTGGACTTCCAACGTCCAAAAGAAAACTGTGCAGTAAAATAAATAGTGCAGCAATAAACACCTTCCCCACCAGTTTCCACTTTGCCATTTTTGTAGTTGCTAGCGTTTGCTCTCTGATAAAACACATTTGTAGGTTAATGACATCCATCATCCTCTGATATGAAACCAATGAACGCAAGATATTTTGATCGGAGAGTTTTATTATGTCCCTGAATGAACCAAGGACATTTTGCAGCAAGGCCACAACGTGGAGAATGAATCAATAAGGTGAGAATCTCCTCATAAAGAATCACTCTAAAATGTGATCTTTTATCTTTATCGACGGCCTTTATGGTCGCTGACACAGCTCTTATCTTAACGAGAGATTAAAGTGAGATAAACGCGCACAACCCTCTTCGCTATTTTTAGCGCAATCATAAAGACAAAATCGTTGCAAAGTCTAAAATGTAAGTGTCTAGATGCTTTAAACATGAGCAGTTAGTCAGGAAGAGATACAATCAGTGTGAACTACGATGCTCTAAAACCCTGTTTGCTTATCAGTACTGCTGCTAAACCTGTCAGAGAAATCACAGCAGTGAGAATCAGACACGGTCTCTCAGTGGACACATCTGGGAGGAGCACCGGGTGGAGGAGGAGGAAGAGGGGGGCAAAATGAAATCCCTTTCCAAACAATCCCTCTGCCAGTGAATATCCCAGAGAATACACTCTCCCCTGAAAGAAAATAAATGGAATCTCCTGTTTGGGTTAGATCGCTGAGAAAAAAATAAAGCCAATTTGCCGAAACTGCTCAATATGCAGTGTGTTAGCGCCGGAGTTAATTGGAGGAAAAATGTGAAATGTGAGCCAAAATGGACAAGGATAATTGCGGTTCACTATGAGCCGGTAGTTCACGGAGCTATCTTTAAAATAAGGTCCTCTGAATTCAACAAAAGATCGGTTTATATGTTGTTTCTAATCAGCCTGGTTAGATAGTTGCTTTCATTTGATGCACTTTACAGATTGTGTTTGTTAAATGCTGCAAAGTCAAACATTTTAACCTCAAAATTAGGAAGAAAGTCAAACTGTCCAAACTTGTGGGAAACTGGAGGGAGATTCTCATTTCTCAGTTTCACAAAGTTTTCTCAGCTGCAGGTATCTGCGGCTGTCTCTCATGTTACAGTGAACACTATAAGACATCGTACGTCGATGCTAAAGTTTAATTTTAAACGTTGCATAACTCTATGAAAACATCGTTGTAGGCTAATAAATTGCCAAACATTTACATAGGAAATGTACAGTTGTGCTTTTCAGCTCTTTTGTGTTGACACAACAGCTAACGTTCCCGTATATCACGGCTGTAGTAGCTTTAGCGTGAGTTTATAACTCGCGTATTACTAAATAAATCACATCGACTGGGATCTTCTCATTTCTGACTTCCAGTGCGGGCCATCTTCCAGCCCACAGAGGCTGTTTGATATGATTTTGTTCTGACCGATTTTATTGTTTAATTAGTTGAGTAATAAGAGTGTGGTTACATGAGTCATATTGTGTGTAATCAGCCATTCACTAAATCTTACCCCTAAACAATGACTGCCCAATCCGAGCGCAGCAACTTGTTCTTAACAAGATGACAGAATATGTAAAGTTGCTCAGTTTATCATTTTAATAACAACAGCAGTACTTTCTTCCAAGAAAAAGTGGAGAACTTCAGTGTGAATCATGTTTTTCATTTGTTTATTTGTCCTTAATGGAATGGTGAGAATGTTGACTTTGTTCATGGACTACATACATAATATTGTCTTTTAGCACAATATTACATAACCAGCAAGTGCAAAAATGCTAACACCTTATTTCGAGTTGTTCTTTAAAAACAAGTCAGCAGAAAACATTAAAAAAAAAAATAAATAAATAAAAAAAAAAAAAAAAACAGCTGGAGATTAACAAATGAATGCAGCTAACTTTAGTTTATTTAGCATGCGGGCTACTTTACCAAAAACAATGGTTGTCAGCTAGAAATGAGAAATCAAGTTTGAGCGGTAAATCAGTCACCGTTGACATTAGCTATAAACAGTATCAGTTTGGAAAACGTGATCTTGAAATGGCAATAATTAATGCAAATGCATCAATCAACTCAACATTTGCGTATGTTTGCAATTTTGTAAAATTCGTGAGATTTCTCCACGATAAAAGTATTCAATGGAAACTCTACTGAAGACATTACAGCAAAAAATGGCACAGGGTTTATGGGAAAAGTGGTCTTTTTCCAGCCTAACAATTATTGCATATACCTGCATCAGTCTAACCATACAGTATGTGCGAAATTACGTTGAAGTTACGTTTACATGAGTTTTATACACTCCTACAGTTGTAAAAGACTGCCCTTTGTTTATTAAATAATTATTAAAATAAAATCATATTTTGTTTTCCTTGACTAATATTGGCTAATTCCCGGGGGGGGGGGGGGGGGGGGAATCATATTCATTCACTCTACAAATGGCATTGAATTTCTTGAGAAAATCTGAAGTAAAATCAAGCATTTTTGATTGAATCTTTTAAATAATCCTGGAGTGACTGATACATGCTGTGCTAGAATGGTCAGGTTGACAGTTGTGGAAACCGAAAGCTCGTGAAAATCACAATGAAATAACAGAACATTTCCTGTAGCTTACGGCTCTTGAAGCCACATCAAGGCCTCATCTGGCTCCCCACTTTGAGAACAACTGCTGTCCAATACACGACATACCATTTCCAAAACACGTTTTTACTACACAGTCTTTTACTGTGCCCAGTAAAGATAAAGGCTGTAGAGGATAACTGCTAACTTTAAATTAGTTAACTTATGCAAAGAGAGTCTCGATGCTCAAACAGTTGGCCTGCAGGGCTGCCAGGGTGATGTCCACCGTGGACCCGGTTAGCAGGAGGCCCAATCTGTCTCCCAAAAACCTTCAGAGCGAGCATGCATCTCATTAAGTTAACAGCTTGCTGTCAGCACGGTGACAGGAAGTCAGACTGTTGTGTCATGATGAATGCTCTCATAAGCACTGCATGTCATGGGTGGTGGTTAACCTGAGGTATTTTTTTTTTTTTTTTGGGGGGGGGGGGGGGGGGGGGTCATTGTGTTGTTGAGCTGAGAATATCTAAATTGAGGTCTCTTCTTTTTCATTATGATGTGACCAGCTACCTCTACAGGAAATGACTTGAAGGTAATACTGTCAACTTTCTGAAGAAAAGTGATATAACCAAACTTGTCTGTCTTTGGTAAACTGTTTTTTTGGGGGGGTTTTTTATCATCATCTTGAGCAAATTTCATAACATTTCAATCAAACATCTCCATAATTTTTTTTAAAAAATAATGAAAACTAGATGTGAAAAGCCGTTTTCATTTACTGAAACAAAAATGAGGCGTTTCTAAATAATGATCACCAAATAAAACTGTATTTGTGTTTGTAAAATTTCTATTGAGATGCTGTGGCATGACCTTAAAAAGGCGGTTCGTGCTGGAAAACCCTCCAATGTGGCTGAATTACAACAACTCTGCAAAGATGAGTCGACCAAAATTCCTCCATCGCTGTAAAAGACTCATTGCAAGTTATCGCAAACGCTTGATTGCAGTTGTTGCTGCTAAGGGTGGCCCAACCAGTTATTAGGTTTAGGGGGCAAACACTTTTTCACACAGGGCCATGTGGGTTTGGATTTTTTTTGTCTCTCTTAATAATAAAAACCTTCATTTAAAAACTGCATTTTGTGTTTACTTGTGTTATCTTTGACTAATATTTACATTTGTTTGATGATCTGAAACATTTAAGTGTGACAGACATGCAAAAAAATTGGACATCAGGAAGGGGGCAAACACTTTTTCACACCACTGTATGTGACGTTATCAGCTGATGTAATACTTTCAAATCCAGATTATTCTCACTCACCAGTGTGTCACAGGTACAGTATAAACACACTGTGAACTGTTTCTGTAACATCAACACAATACTGTGAAATGTTTTAAAATGAAGAGGGCTGAAAAAATAGCCATGCAAACATGATGACAGACCACAGAGTCCTGCCTCGTGATGTAGGAGTATAAATGAGGGACTGCATAATTATTTTAAGGCCAAAAAGCTGATTTGTGATTGGCTTATCCAACACTAACTGGCCTGGAAGTCTTTACTCCATGGCAGTGGTGTTTTAATGGTGGTTGAGGCTCAAAACGCCTGCCTGTCACACTGATACATTTGCTATTGCACTGATTTGCAAACAATACCCCAAGCACTTCATATATAACCATTTTCTGGGATAATTTGATTGCTCAGATGCTTGTCTGGGTCCCCTGTGTCAAAGGATTTTGCCCCAGTGTGCAATGTACACTATTTCAGCAAAGAAAATAAACCTCATAAAAGCTGGGGTCTGTGCCAACAAGTACCCAGATGGTTCATTTAAGAACCATGAAAACAACATTATATGTTTCTTATTGTGCATGTTTCATAAAACTGCTACAGTTACCCCCTAATTCTCTCCATGCGTGTGCGGACAGACACATACACTCATTTAACACACACACACACACACACACACACACACACACACACACACACACACACACACACACACACACACACACACACACACACACACACACACGGCCACGTGTGTTTGCACATGCATCAGAAAAGTAGAAAGTGTGTTCGCATTAAAATTAATGGTCAGCTACCTTCTATATGGTCAGATCCCCAAAAAATAGAAGGACAGTATCAGACAAACAGATGTGAAAAAGCAGATCAACATTTTGAAATTCAGGTTTTCAGTGTGTTTCAAACTTATCTGCTCAAATTCTTTGCTGCATCATATCTTCCATTGATCTCAATAGCAATCAACTTTATTTAAAAAAAAGGATCAAATAAATGTAAGGCTTATTAACTGATGCTTCATTGCACTTCAGGTATAACAAAAACTGGATTTCATATTCAAATAAAGTCTGTCTTTTCCCCCAACTCAAGATCAGTGATACAGTGATATATATCACTGTATATATCAGAAATTAAACAGACACATTTATACTTTTCTCAGATGAAAATAAAACTACAAGACCTCTTATGGTGTCCTCTGTAACCTCTGTAAGTGAAGTAAACAGGAACACACCGGCGATATGAATCGAAGCAGGTGAGTTAGCAGGTCATGTTTTGTACTTGAGCTGTGCAGTCATCTGACAACACAGACATGTCGATAACAAGATATCAGATGTGTGTCCATCCTGTGAAACACAAAAACTGATCAGTTGTGCGGCAAAAAAAACCAAACAGAATCCAGCCATGTTTGTCATCACGGCCTATTCGTCACACTTGTACCAGATGGTGGCAATAATTTACTTTTTTCATGCCATGTAACTTAAATGAGGGAAAGAAGAAGGTAACTTCAAACAGCTTGGATGTTTTAGTGTGTTATTCTGGGCAATAAATGATCTTAAAATGCTATATGTAAATCACAATGAAACATATCAGCTCTGTAGACATCACTTCTGCATCCTCCTCTATGCTGCAGGTAGTTCTCCCAGTCAATTTTGTTATCCTCTGCCCACTGATGCCTGTATTTATATTTCTAAAAACAGCATCAAAATATCAGATTGAGGTATTTGTTTAACACAACCTCTTTCTAATGGTGAAAATAAGGCATCCTAATAAATTCCACAGTGACAGGGCACACCCAAAATGACGCTCCCTCCCTCTTTCACCATCACAAACCAAACCAACCCCCAGCTTTGCTCCTCCGGCATCATTCCCGACCCCTGCCAGTCTCTGGGAAACTCCCAGCGTGCTCTCTGCTCCACCAGTAACCGCAGGAAATGAGTCTTGGAGAGCGCTGAAGTTTAATAAAAAATAAATGAATGGGGTGTCCCAGGGACAGGCTGAATGAAGAGTGGGAAGGAGAGGAAGAGAAAAGTCTAAATCAGTGCCCTGAAGTGGAGGATAGGCAAGAGAGGAGACAGAGAAGGAAAAACAAAGTCTAAAATTTGAGCCCATTACTGCGTGTGTTTCAGTACAGTGATGAATCGGGGAAACCAAAACCAGCTGCGACGAACGGTTCTCGTGAACAAGAATGGCAACACGGATCAACTAGCGGGTCGTTTAAAACCATCTAACCTTCGCTTTACCCTTTCTTACAATGGCCAGCGGGCACTGAGCCTACAAACACAGTACAAACACACACTCAAACACAATTTAATCGTGCATGTGTGTGCGTGTGTGTGCGCGGAGATAGCCGCGTCGATCCCTTTCTTCCCTCTCCTGACACAATAACTCTCATGCTCTGAATGGAGGGACAAACATTCCAGACATGCCACATGTCGGGGCAGCTGGCGAATCATTAAACTGTGGAAGAGAAACTGCAGGATGCCCTCTTTTTCTCCCATGTCTTCTCTAATTACCCTTATACCTTTAATTGATGTTCAACATGAAGCAGGTATTAACTAAAAGTGAAGGAAGAAAATGGACATTTGGAAGTAAGCGGATACACTTTATGCTCCGATGAGGACGTGTGATAGCTCTATAAATTAGGACGGGGTGTTATCTCCCCTCGGCAGGATTACAGGTCACCTCTGGGCCTCGTAAGAGAAGAGCTTCCTGGAAAAGAAATGACCATAGAGTGTGCTGAAGAAACCACTACAACAGTAAAGGTTTGCTCATCAAATCCAACTCTGAGGCAAAAAAAAAAAAAGGAAGGATGATTCGGAAATGCTAGTTGTTGAATACCTACTCAGGGCTCGCATACCCTCGGGGCCCCGGCCTCCTTTTGAAAGCGTGGCCGTCTAAGTGACTGAAGTGTAACACCAAGCGGTCTATTGAGAGGCAGGTGATGTGCAGAACAAAGGGAGGATTCAGCACCTCAGTGACACAGTGGGAAAGAGATGAGTGATTATTAGCCCCACGGAGGGCCTTGACGGACCATTTAAAGGCAGCTTCCTTTGATTGTGACAGTGTAATTGTTTCACAGATACAATCACGTTGAGCACTTACCTGGGGCAGGGGAAACTGGACTTTCATTAAAGTGCGGGATTGTCTCCAGGCTGCTCTGTAATTGTGCCTGTTGTCTTGTTTTGTGATGTTGTCGGGCTCTGTCCCCCTTCTGCTCTGAGGTAATCCAGAGGTGTGTGTGCATGTGTGTGAATGTGTGTGAGCGTGAGGGGATTTGCCTGGAGGCTATCCAGAATCTGAAAACAGCATCAGATGTCACACATACAGTGTTTCAAGACAGAGTGTATAAAAGATATCTAGTAAACATTAACAAATACAAATTGTAAAAAAATCTCTTATTTTGGTGGGTAACCAGGCTGAAACAGTGACATGAGAATAAATCAAACTGAAGGAGTGTAAACGAAGCTAAATAAACAGTGGAGGAGGGTGGGAAGTCTTCGCACTTCTTCCTGGTCTCCTCAAAAAAGCGAACTACCCCGTGTGTTTGTTTTTGATTCAGCAGGCTAAGATGACACAGTCCGTTGGGTGCTCTATTGGCCATGTGGTCTGGGTCCATTGAGCGTGGCTGTGTGTCCAAGGGCTGAGCTGATTAGATAATAAACCGCAGAATGAACAGTTGGGAAAGTTGGGGTTTTTTTAGGTTTTTTTTAGCTTTTTCTGCTGCATCATCTGCCAGAATGCTAAAGATTCCTGATCAAAAATCAACAGTGCACAAACATTTTTAAAGTGTTGACATCCAGCGTGTGCTGCCAAGTATTCATCTATATCTAAATATGTTTTATCAAGACTGGAATGAACTACTTTAAGGCATTTATCTGCTTCGTAAACACAGGATGTTTAGCAGTTAGCTTAAGAAGTTACACAAGTCGAGAGCCAGCCGCGGATTGCAGATTTTGCAACTTGATAAAAACAACAGACAAATCATTGGTGCTTTGATATTTCATGGATGTTTGATTTGAGAAGATTAGTTCCAGCATAATAACAGAACCCCAGCGTGCTGCCAACCATGATTTAGCAAAGAGAAATACACAAATGCACAGCTGAGGTCTGAACTTAAGAGCTCACCCTCAGTTGTTTATCCGCCCATGTCAAAAAGCAGTGTGAAGTATTTTTCATTAAAGAAAAATAAATTAGTGTTATTATTGTTTAAATCAGTCACGCTTTCCCCAGCGTATGTAACATAATCCCAGTCCCCTTCCTCTTGGTTTTGTGTTCACCGCTCAATTTAAGTGATGTATTTTTGTTGTCAAATGACAAATGTGCACTAACTAGGACGGTGCAAGCGCCACTGACCCCTGTCCTCTATGTTCATGCTCACAATACCCACAGCTAATTTGAAACCTGTTGATAGGTACGGTGCAGATCAAGTGCAGTATCGGGACCAGGTTAAAAGTCTACAAGGAGACGTGAGTGTAGAGGAAAGATGTGGATCAAGTGAGGGGGAGATGTGTTAGCTCAAAAATATAGAAAGTATTCATTTTGAACAGAAGAGTTTGCAGCTTTTATGATTGACTTTAGATCCTAAAATGTACAAAATCAGATGCAAGAAAAAAAGAAAACCTGAATGAAAGGAAGAAAAGAAACTATAGATCATAGTTGTTGTTTTATTAAGTCTTATAATATGTTGAGGAAATAAGATTATTTGTTTTCTGGCCAAGACAAAGATGTAAAGGTTAATCTCATTTCTCATGTTTAAAGATTAGTTCAAAGATTTTAATTTAAAGAAGACCTATTCATGCTCAGCCATATTTCCCATTATTTTGGATGTTTATATTAAACATGGCCAAAGTTTTAAATAATAAGGTAGAATTATTTTTAAAGTAAATCCTTTTGAATAAATAGCTCAGTTCCCGACATCTGACATGGGCTTGTCACAGATGTCTTTATATGGTTGTCTGCTCCGGGCACAACATGAGGTACAGTCCGACGGTGCACAGAGACCAATACGTCACACAATAAGGAAGTAAGTGGAATATTCAACAAGCAGACGTCCTGCTGTAATCTGTGTTGCTGTGGATGTTCGTGCTGTCAACTCTCGTATTCAAAGTCAGATTCTGGCTCAAACATTGACAGATAGCTTTGAGAAGTTACTCATCAAGAAAGAGTAATTATCTTCGGAGGTTTAAAGTTCTCTTTGCCACAATGGAAAGAGGATGAGCCAGGTGTCAAAAACAGAGTGCTGCTGCCTGGCAGCCTCTCTTGAAGTTGGCCAATCAGAGGAAAGTGGGCTTAAGGGGGGCCTTAAAGAGACAGGAGCCAAAACATCTGGTTTCAGAACCACAATGAACTGAGGGGCTGCTAAAAGGGCCGGTATGAGAAAAAAAATTGTATTTTGAAAAAAAAAAGAAATAGTAAAATGCCTGTTAAGTCACTATCTATCACCAAATGAGGTAACACAATAATGATTAGTTAGTGACACGTTTTCCAACACCCAGCAGTGGTTGTGACTGCAGAAAGGGTAGACGGAGCTAACGCAACAGGCTCACTCTTTAACTCACTTGTTTGTGAAGCAGTATCACTGCCAACTGACTGGCATCACACAGTTGACACTGTGTGGATCTCTGGGAAGTGAAGTCCAAAAGTTTCAATACCGCTTATCACCACAGGTGTCGCAAAAGACATCAAAACGGAGATCTTTGGGATTTTAACTTTAAGGCTGATGCCACAGAACAATTAACTTTGCATATGAAACTGCTTTAAGGTAGTGCACATAAATCCATCTTACTTTGTAGTTGATATTGGAGTTGCATGTTGTTAAGTTAGCAACGGTTCTGTCTTTACTTTGGACGAATGTGCACTGTGGACCTTGAATGTACTCAGAGAACAAAATACTCAGTTGTGCATTACAGTTCTTCTCTGTCTAAGCGGGCCGACTTCCTTTTGACTCTTCACACACAAATGACATTAAAATGTATTCATTTTTATTGGACCTAATTGAGATAGTTTGATTTGTGAAGCCTGTTTATACCAGTGAGCATCATGTGACCTGCAGTTCTAATTGTAGCCACTACACCAAACTGCATGACGGTGCAGTGCTGTTCTTTATGGGTGCTTTGTGGACCGTGAACACAGATTCATACTAATATTAGTAAAGAAAGGAGTATCTTAGTTTTGCATACTTGAATACATCTTTAGAGGCACAAGTATAATTCTGTAAGGACAGTAAAGAAATGCCAATCCAAGAGTCTAAGTCTGTCCATAAGTTTGTCCACCTGCAGATCCAAATGTACACGGAACGATTTATTACAAGGGTCAATATATTTGTACGTATAGGGTCTCATTTTGAAAACATTGCATATTGCAGCTTCTCTGGTGGCTAATAAGGATGTAAAGTGACAGTTGACACCAATATTGCATCCCTTAGTGGTTTGGCGTGTGTCCATGAGTCCCTGCGCTGTGCGTTGCACACAACAGGCTCGCTCTTCAAGCCAGATCTCATTCCGAAGGGCTTGGGGGAGTGCTGTTAATGGGGCCCCCATGAGCAGAGCCATAATGGTGATCCTGATGGGCCCCGATCTCTGTGGAAAGATCAGTTCCCCTGCTTAATGAGGCTCCGGGCCCCTTCGCGCCATCGACCTACCTTTCCTCGTCGTTTCTCACGTCCATCAGATCAGATTCACTTCCTTCTCACCGTAAATCTGGAGAGCAGCAGCCCTGATCGACGTTAATTACCTGCACTTCTCTTGGAGGAAGTTCACCCACTCGTCAGATGACTGGACGGGCCGTTAATGTGCGCCGAGCTTGTGCGCACATGTGCGTGCGTGTGTGAAACGGGAAATTGAGTTACGATAACAGGAGATGAGCAAATTGAATTCTCACACCATATATCCACACAGCGGGACAGCCCATCTCTCCCTCCCTCTCTCCCTCCCAGCCACCCGACCCCACTTCCCCCTCCCCTCCCTCCCACTGCAGCAGAGTCCCCCCGCTCTCTGTTTATAAGTGCCTGAGCCCCCAGAATTTAAAATAATAAGATCAGGTTTCCAGGCAGGTAAGTGCATCCAGACTTGTTATCTGCGATATCACCGGTGCTTTAGCCCTCTTCCTCCTGCTCCCTCATTCTCTCCCCTCTCCCCTCTCCTTCTCCCTCTCCTTCTCTCCATCTCTCTCTCTTTCTAGGGTATCTCCTGCTTTTCTAAAACTGTACAGTGAAACACAATACTTTGCATTATATACTTTGTGAAAAGCGGTTTCTGCAGCATCTTGTCATCGTTTGGGTGACCGGCTGTTGTTTGAAGTGCTCTCGGGTTCAGGGCTCGGCGTATAACAGTGACGGCTCGGCTGCACAACAGCGTATTATTTACCCAGATGGGGTTAATTGCTGAATAAAAGAATGGTTCTTTTCAGTTGACCATTGTAAAGCTTTGCCCACCCCTCTTCCAAGCCTTTCTCTACACACACACACACACACACACACACACACACACACACACACACACACACACACACACACACACACACATACACACACACACACACACAACTGCGCGGCCACAGAAATATGAGTGCACATACTGAAAGCACGCACACAGGAACGTACACATACACGTAGACACACACTCACATGTATAGATATATATAGAAATATCAAATGAATGCAAGCAGGACAACACACACCATTGCACATTTTTACAAACGCACACGTGCAAAAAAGAAAAAAGAAAAATTGGATGTATTCGCAGATGTTGCACCTTTTGGGTATTCAAAAGAAACAACAACATGTGTGTGTGTTGTGTGTGTGTGGTTGAGGTAAAGCGGGCTGCTGATGGCCACCGGCTTTCCCCATCAGATCAGAACAGAAAGAGATGGCATCATCCCACAAAAATGCAAACCTCTGATCACATACAGTACAGTTACTTATCTAAATGAAACTCACATTGCCTGCGTAATCAGATGACATATGATGGCATGCTGGAAATATGAGAGGAAAAATTTGTGAGAGGGAAGAAAGGGATGCAAAAAAAAAGAGTTAATGCACAGGAGGGGAGAGAAAAGAGAAAATGTGAGAAAGAAAAGAGGAGGAGAGGTTAAATAGCTCCCACACTTCAGGGCAGGATGGCAGGTTGGACAGGGCTTGACAAGTCCCAGAACAGTAGCCTCTCCTGATCCCCATTAGCAGCAGCCTGACAGTATTTCTCCTTTGAAGAACAGAAAGTCAACACTCCATTTGTGGAGATAAGGTGCAGGTGAAGGAGTGAGCAAAGGGGCCAGAAAAACCGTTTGGGCTATACCGGCTAAGAAAAAAAGAAAAGGTTAAACCATTTGAACTGCTGCACTGCCTCATTGGAACAATGTGTACATTACTGCCGTTCCAACCAACCTTCTAAAACTGCTTTACGTCCCGCATCGATCCACACATTTCTGTAAACATGACTTGGACGGACACACAGATGCAGTGACGTCACAGGTCTGAACAAACCTCGGGACTGAAGGCCATCTGAGTTCTCACTCTCTGCACGTCTCTTAAAAGCTCACAGTCTCACAGCTAAGACCCCCCCACCCCCCCTCCTTTTTAGAAACCCTGGTGTCCCATCTTAGCCCCGCTCTTCAAACAGGCCTGCATTGATTAACTCGGGGGGCTTTCTCTGCTATCCACCTATTAATTATATGGCCTTCATTAACACCGGGCTGATGAATGGCCTCTGCTGGAAAGGCAAGTTAAGAGGAGGTGTTAACACAGCACCTGCCTGCACTCATGTGGCCACTTATTAACAAACAATGACCTTCCACATCATAAACCCACTGGCCGGCTATTTGCTGTCTAATAAACGGAGCCCCTTTCTCTCTCTGCCACCCCCCCCTCCCCCCCTTTCCATACATGGACCCCTTTACTTGAGCCTCTCTGAGTTTATTGTTCTGGAGCAAAAAAGAAAGAAATAGATGCCTGTAAACTTCGGACACCTGGAATCAACTAAAATACAGATCCATGGGACCAAAAAGGAGTTAAGTAGCGTAGGTGGTTAATGGATTGATGAAGAGCCTCTCCACAGGCCCTCTGAACAGAAGACAGAGGCAGCCATATGAACGTGTCACAGCATTTCTCTCTTGACATTGTAGCTAATGGTAGCAGCAAGGCAGCACTCCAATGCAAATCTGTCATAAAAGCAGGTCACTATACAATGTGGGTATACTGGGTGGATATAAATAGATGTTTCAAACATGAGATACATAACATTGCTACGTTCATCCGTCTCATAAAGTGATAGCTTTTCATCACAGACTTACAGGTAAATGTTTATAGGCTTCATTCAGATATGACATGGACAATAATAACCCCTGCCCAAAGTTTGGCACCTGGTATGCAAGAAGTAGCGATGTCATGATGAGAGAAGCATGTTTCACGGCCTCTGAAACTTATGTTCAGTAATTCATCAACATCTCGGCGCAAGTGACACATTTTCTTGTGAAGTTTCTCCTTTATTCAGCTGAGAAATCTGAACAAACATGGAATGACAAGACAAGTTTCAACTGCTATTTAGTACTTCTTAGTGCTGTAAAAGTGTAGTCACAATTTAATTCATGCATTACTTCTAATCCAATTAACACTAATACTTTGACACGTTCCCGGGCCTGACTCTGGTGGGTGGTTAATGTTTGTTTGGTCTCTGTTTTCACTGGAGAGCCTGCTATGGTATATGTTGCTTGGTAAAATAGCTTTTGGGGGTCCAGAGGCAGAGTACAGTAAAAGTATACTGTAGCAAATTCAGTTGACCTTTTCCAGCCAACCAGTTTTGGACATGGGTCTGACTGGGGTTGGTTTTCACATGAATGGGGTTCTTGAATTGTGTTTTGAGGCACGAGAGTGTGATGAAAATGTTCACCAAAAAAATAGATCTTCACCTTACTTGTTACCCCATGAAGATAATTCTTAATAAATAGATTTATTGGAGCAGCTCCTGATTACTGACTGTGCCCACCATGTTCAGTCCTACAAAGGACAAATTTGTAGATTTTTTTTTTTATCTGATGTTAGGCACTACACCAGCTGAGAAATTAATCTGGAAATGATGTAGGGAACTAACGACTGTATATACAAATGAATATAGTCTCGGGGTCATAAAAGTAAAGCCAATGCAGAAGTATCTTAAAATGCAATACCACTGACGACCACGAGGGGCTGGCCCTAACAGACTCCCATTTGAAAAGCATCAACTTCTCTCATGAAATACTAAGTCAATACATTTTTTTCGACAAGTCATTATGCATTATGTCATTAGCTAAATTAACTCCTTCTAATCAGTGCTCTGTTGGTCTATCTGAAAATAATTCCATAATTAATTAGATATTAGGCCTGAAAGAGAGATATGTTTGGGGGCGTGTCTGGTTTGATAGACAGGAATGGGCTGCAATCAGGTTGTCGGTAAAGGTTAATCATTGTATTAGTACAATGCTCCATCAGGACCATGCCATTAGATCAAGGTAGTAGTGTTGTAATGTGCCAAATAAACCTGCCATTGTGACTTTCACATTAAAAATACCAATTTAGATGCTGATTCAGACGTGATGTAAAACTGCAATGATGGTTACGTAATGAAGTATGTTTCTTAAGTGGCCATATTTTGTAAGACATAATGAAGAGGTGGGGTTATATATGTATGAGTTTATTAAGTGGTGAGTTGAAAAATTAAAGAAAAAAATTTGTTTGAATTCAACGAAGACGACAGTAAAGCTAAAAAAGGAGATACATCCTAAAAAACTCACTGATGACTGGAGTTGTTGCAGAGATATATTTCTGTCAGTGTCAGAGTGAGTACTTTTGGGCCATTTGCTCAGAGGTTAGAGTGCTCTATAGTGGTCGTGTGGATGGAGACCTCTCAACAGAGGGCTATAGTTTGGTAGATCTCAGACAGACATAATGGTCCGGGGCCGAGCCACCGCTCAGTCCCTCCGCAGACCAGGAGGGAGAAATGGGAGAGAGAGGCCTGGTAATGGGCCCTAATGTGAGGACGTATTTATTTCATCCACTGGCCCAAGTAATTGGCTGTCTTTCAGTGTGGCCGGGGTTAAAACGCCGAGTGATGGATGGCAGTTTTGACAGAGGTTAGCTGGCTTCCGCTTTCACTGCTATTCCTCTCTCGGAGAGATGGATCCTGTCACTGGCTTTGGTGGACTGATCCACTTTGAACCCCTTCATCCCAGACCAAAACCTCAAGGCTCTAGAAAAACTGTACATTAAATAAAACATGAATTAAGGGAAACAAAAGAACTATTAGCAACGAACAGAGCCCTCATATTTACTCTGGACGGGAACCTAATTCTCCCAGTTTGGGTTAAAATGTCACATATAAATTCCTTCATGCCGTACCAAAGTCACTCTGGGAGTATGGGATAAACGGGCACGTCAAACCTTTTAGCAACTAATCTTAATGAATGTAACGATGGGAGATGAATTTAGAAAGAAAAGCACAAACTGAACCAATTATAAAAAAGCCACTGCTATGCTGGCATGAGAATGCTGTCCTGTCTGTTAGTACAAATGTATTGTACAATAAACTTCAGTAATTCCCCAGTCGATGGATTTAAGAAAAACAGAGCTGTGGTCTCTGCAGACGGTTCTGTTCAAGCTTCAGTTGTTTATAGTCATTAGTGTTAAGGACGGCATCGCTTTATGTATGTCAAAACTAGACCAGTGCAGAGTGGATTCATTTTGGACTTTGTTGAGACTCCAATCAGTGAAATGCTTTTAATTGAACATTTCATCCGTTCTGAGAGATGTCAAACCCACAAAGAGCAAAATGTGTGGATTAAATCCTTATAATGGATCCAAAAGAGACTGAATGAGTTTCCTTTAAGCTCAAGGAGCAACTGTACAGTACACGTGAGAGTCATAAAAACACGTTCATGAAAAAGAAGAAAATAATCTGTACCAAGAATACCAAGAAAACAAATGAATGGGCGATTCATTTTATACGAGCAGACAAGCCGGTATCCTCCCCACCGCCTAGCTCCAATTATTAGTTATTGGCCCAGTTTCTGACCTGGCTGGTGGATTCAACCATCCAAGGGGTGGAGCAGACACGAGAGACGATTTTTTTTTTTTTTTTTTACAGCTGCCAGGCCACCGAAACTTTCCAGCTAAAAGAAACTTGTTTAATACATTCCATAAATCTAATCAAACAAGCCCCTCGCTCTCATTACTCTGTGTGATTCAGCGGCGCTCCCTCATGCCATGCACGGCGTACCATGCCAGGACAGCTGAAAAATCAGGACCCCAAATCCAAAAACAATGAAGAGGACCTTTTTAAAACCAGACGTGGACACGGTGCATGTTTTGCTTTTTCGCTCTGAGGAGACTCGAAGAATTATGTTTTCTGTTATCCTTCAGTTGATCCCTTGATTATAGTCATACAGGTTATGCTGAAATTCTTAAGCAAGCTGGGAAAGGGGCTTTGAGCATGCAAAACATACTGCTTTATGGGAATGAATCAACCATGTGACAGCTTTTAAATTCCTCAGAGCCTCCCAAATAAATGTTACCCCTGATGGTCGGGAAGGAAGTCTTTGCCGCATCCAAAAGTAAATCAAATACATATTTATGTCTCTATTTTGTGTGTCCCGCACTTTTTTTCCTTTTTTTTTTCCCCCTCCTCCTTCCTTCTGTGCCTAGAAGGAGAACTTTCCCTGCTTCAGCGGACTAGGCCGTAGGGATATTAGTCGAGACAGGCAATAGTGTTGATTACTCATTGGCCATTAGATTGCTTTCACTGCAGTGGCTAAGCCTCCTGCATCATGAGATCGCTTGGCTGAGTGCAAGATTAGAGAGCGTGCTTTGCTCAAATCCCCCTGCTCACCCCCCCACACACCCTCTTACCCCGCCACCCCCTTCACCCCTCCAAGCCACCCTTCCCTTTTCCTTTCCCCACCCTGAAAAAAAAAGAAAAAGTTCATCTGGCTCCCCTCAGGTCAGCGAGGCAGTGCAGCGGCAAGACAGGTTGACTAGCTGTGCAGTCCTTATTACCTCATTTCCTGTGACCACAGTTTTACCCCCTTTTTCTTTTTCTGGCGCAGGAACATGTTTTATGATGGTTATACATAGTTAATGGTCCCTATGACTTAATTGTTTTTAGGGTCAATTTGGAGTGACAAATTCAACTGAACCCAATTGTTTTGTTGGCTCCATGGAACGCATATGGCAAGTGAGGAGGGAGCGGTTATGTTTATGGTTTTTGCGAGGCCTGTCATACACACAATCACACACATACAGAACGCAGGGAAAAGTCCCCATATGCATAAAACACATGGATAAACATACTGCCACACATACTTGTACTTATATGACACCCATGTGGACAGAATGAAGGATGGTAAGAGCTCGACTTTAAATAAAAGTTATCTGACCTGTTACAACCTGAGTTTTATCCCTGTGTTTCTAATGTTGGCTTCTAAAGCTCTGACGGGATTCAGGAAAAACAACAAAAGATTTCCTTCTTAAAACAGAACAAAAAATCACATGCGGCACTGCACGTCCAAAAGTTCCCTCAGAGTCGTTGGGCAAGGTGAAGCCAAAACTTACTATGAGGGTTTATAGCTTTGAGCCTCGTCTTCAAAATAAGCTTGGACTTGAAAGGTGGTGAAGGAAAAGCAGGGAGAGGCATAGCAGTGCAGCTTAAAGCTCATTACCCTCTCTCCTCGGCACCTTGCTGAGTTGAAAAGGCTTGGCCGCCTCTCGTAGACACATCCACCGGCCACTAATCAGGTCAACAGCGGAATTAACCAATCTTTTAGATTTGGTCACTGATGCTTGCAGGTTGTAAAAATACTTGCTTTTGAGTGTCATTGTGGTTTACCGTGATACAGTTCTTCTCTGTCATTTAGAACAAAGAGGGATACTTTGAGAGACTTAAAAGATGAGGCTGAACTTGAGGCAGATTTTTTATGGACAAGAACTCTCAACAGCTCATGTTATGAATCACAGAGAGACGTGCTGGTGGAACGTATCTGAGCACATTAACACAGCACCTTAAAGTTTAAGGCAATGGGATTTTATGATTAACCTACATTATAATTCGACTTCACAGCATTTCAGAGACAACCATGTGCTTTCTATCCACTACATTTATTGACAGCTGTACAGGGTTATTACAGTACTTAAATTTTGGTACCAACACCACCTAAAATGCACAATTGTTGACACTAGTTGTATAGCACAACAGATAAATGAATAAATAAAAAGAACCAATGAAATGACTGTTTCAACCTGAACTCTTTTTGAAAGGAATTTTCCAGCCCCAACATTAGGATGTCTTCAAGTAATAAGACGTTCCTGTTACTTCAAACAAAAAGATACTGTCAAAAGCTACAATATAATCAACTGATTTTATGGTGGCAGAGTATTTCTGCAGCACTGTGCCCAACTCTCTAAAATATGAATGTCTACAAATATTGACATTACAAAAAAAGTGCTATGTAGCCATGATACCGATATAAACCTCCCTCAGCTTGTTGGCACAGCATTTCTAACTGAAGACATGTTGTTAATATCAAGTTAACAGCTGAAACTCTTTCAATTTAAATTCTGTTCACAGGTCCAGATGTCTGTCTTTCAGTTGCTTAGATTTTGATAAATTGGTCTGAAATGATCCACGACATCGTTTGTAGTCTGTGTGTAAATTGTCCTTAATCATCCTACTTAAACAAATAATATCTCTAAATGTGAAATTATTTATTTATTTATTTTACACAAGTCGCAGTGCACCTGTTGCTCCACCTGCACATGTTGCCATTCCACATGTGCTGTGTTCAGATTATCCATTTGTCTGCTATATAGTAGACTACAGTATATAATGGACAAGATTCATTCGGATTGGCTACTTGTTCACTACATAGTTAAAAACATATTGGCCCATCTGAACAGAGCAATGATATTGTTACCTTCCGTTCCGTCGGTACCAAAGGAAACAAGTGCACTCCCATTTTCAGGATTTTGGTACTGACATGGTACCAAATTATCGGTTCTCATGACATCCATACAGCTGCAGTTACTTTGCAAGCTGTGACTTTGCATCCAAACATGTGATCATTTGAGGAATATAATGAATTTATACAGACTAAACTACCAAAAAATGATGTAAAAATAGCTTTTTCTCAACCAGATACAAATTAAAATATTACTTCCATGCATCAGAAATAGCCCTTTGATATGCAACATATTAATATAACACTCTTAAAGGAGCCATTATGTCCACAGTAACTTTTGCCAACACTATACTTGGTTTACTTAAGGCTGCTCTAATTCATATTTTATTAAGAATGTATTGGATGATTACAAGGAATCATTCAATAAGATGTCGCTTGTGTTGACAATCCCACCAAGATCTATCTCTACAAAGTATTTGAACATCTTTCAGCTCATTGTTTGACTTTACTGTCCCCCTAACAGTAAGTCGCATCTCTCATTAATCTGCTTTCAAATCAGATCTAAAAGGGAAGTGAATATTGGACTTACTTACTTAAGTTGTTTGTCTGCTGGAAAACAACTTTAGGCTAAAAGAAACAGTTAAATCGATGCTGCTTTAGGTATAATTGTACATGTCATTTATGGAATTGCTATTTTTACTACTGGTAAATTATCTCAGTGCTTCTATCACCACTGTGACACTGTTATGTGCAACAGTAGGTTACACGATACCAGTGAAATATGTGTGACCTTTCACCATTGATATTGAGATCCATTTGCACATTTATGAAAGACAAAATAACCCAAAATATGGTGAGTGTTTGGCAGATACATTTGTCCTTATTACTGCATTTCATCACTTTAGTACTTACTCTACTTTGTGACACACAGACACTTTGGTGCAGCTGTTGTGCACTAGCCAGCCTCCCTGACACAGACAGCCATGCAGCACAATGTCCTTGCTGAGAGGTACATCAATCTCTCTCATGCAGCTCGGTGCTAAAGCCGGATCATAAAACCGCTAAAACACAGAGTGGCATGTGTGCGTTTCCCCCCGAGGAATTTTTACTGAGCTGTTCCTTCTGAAAGACCAGATCCCTGCCTTCAGTCTCTTTTTTTCTACCTGAGGACACACGTCACCTGTCAGCATGAAATGTGCTGCAGTTCCGAAGTCTTTCTGCGATGTGACAAAATGGCACCAGGAAATATTGAGGTTGAAATATGAGGTCACAGAGCTCTGACAGTTTCCACATAAAAGGTTATTGATCTCTCTTAAGGGAGAAATGTAGCTCTGAATGCAGCAAACCTCTGCACTCCCCCCCTCCCACACACACACACACACACACACACACACACACACACACACACACACACACACACACACACACACACACACACACACACACACACATACGCGGATCCTGTGTGCTGCTTCACCCCTGCAGCCTCAGGGAGTCAAGGGGAAAGATCACAGAGGTGAAGGGTGGGGTTGGCGGGAGGGGGTGCTGTAGCAGTGGCAGAGACTTGGGGTTTACTGTGCTGCTGCAATGTGGAACATAGTCTCTGACATCTCTGTGAGGATGACAGCTCATAAGCCATCACTCCCAGTTGTCCCGGCTCTACATCATCACCATCCAGGTCTGGTCTGATCTGGGCCCTCAAAAGTAGAGGGGGAAGGAGCTGAAGTGAGTAAAAAGGAAGCTTCTGTAAAAAGAGAACATGGGTCGATGTGTGCAAGCTCAGTCCAGAAAGATGAGGTGACGCAGAAAATACAGGAGCAGTGAGTGAAGAGAGAAGAGAGATGTCTGAAAGATTTATGAACCCAGTGAATCCAAAATAAAATCATAAATAAAAAAACCTTTCTTCAGACTATGAAAAAATAAGTTTAGAGGAGACTAAATTTAGCAAGCTTGTTGCAAATTAGTGTTAATGTTAAAACAAAAATTTGCTTCACTGTGATTTGCAGTTTAGCAGGATATTTATGAAGATGTAAATCAGGTTGATTTGCATTCAGTTCAGCTAAATAAAACCTTATCCTGCCCTCTTTTAACATGTCTGTGAACCAAGTGATAGTGTTTCTATTACTAAGCATTAAATACATGTTAAAGAAGAGACTTTTCTACACATGAGGAAACACTTGATGATCACTGATTGCATTAAATTAAATCTATCCTGGAGATTTTTTTGAAAAACTTTCAACCTATGTTACAAACAGACAGGCCGCTCCATAATATCACCCTGGACAGGAGCTGCTGCGAGTGATGAAAAGTTTTGAAATGAGGGCAGCAAAAGGGGGAAGTTCTGTGAAAAACAGCAACCTGTTATTTGAATTTGCAAAAGCTGCTCTTTTGTCATGTTTAGTGGTGCTGAGCATGTAACTCCAGTAAAGTTACTCTGAAATGCATCTCTCTTAATACTCACTCAGACATTAAATGTAAAATTCAGTCTGTGATATTAAATCAGATGCATCATTTCCATCCATCTGTTTTCATGTAAAAAGATTTAGTTGCAGGTGATCAGAATTACTGCCAACAACTATAACTATAAGCAGCTGATTCTCATTCCCAGGGCATAAATCACAGTTGTGCCAGCAGGCTTTGACAAAACAGCAAAGGCCACCTTGTGCTTGTGCCATGACCACCGGATTTGAGTCTAAAGAGTGAGAAATTCGGCCTTCATATAGAAGTCGTGGTTACGATGGCGTATAGAAGCCACAGAGGCCAATAATTTAGCAAGTCAGCAGGCAGCCAATGTAGTGCACAAAATGCAAAGCCATAATGAAAGAGGGAAAAGATGAGGACATTGAGGACATAAAAAAAAATTCTCCAACACATTACCAAATTATTTGTGTGACTACATGATAAACATGACAGCATTCAAAAACAGCAAAAGTTGGTGTTATATGAAAACATCTGAGGTAACTGGATGGGTGAAACACAGGAGTCTGACCTGGGAGACTGCTTTTGGTGTGCGTGTGAAAACATGGATTTCTTTTAGGAAAAGTTACATAACACATTTAAGTTGTGTAACATATGTGAAGTAACGTACTTGAGATATGTAGCATTACTGACATAAGTAACATACTGCTGGTGCCTAAACCTGAGGGTTTGGATAAAACGGCAGTATTTGATACCCTTTGGATAAGAACATGTTGGTATAATGCTCACAATGCTCAGTCTTAGTTTGCAAGTTAGCATGCTAG
The DNA here is from genome assembly GCF_022577435.1 of Embiotoca jacksoni. NCBI lineage: Eukaryota > Metazoa > Chordata > Actinopteri > Embiotocidae > Embiotoca > Embiotoca jacksoni. The sequence goes on from NW_027185241.1 coordinate 16,790,297, forward strand.
CATTTTGACCTGATTATGTCACTGGAAATGTCAGGGGATCACCAAAGTTATTATGATTCATCCTCAAGGGAGCGTGATCTGACCCTAAATTTCATGGAGCTTCACTTGGCTACTCTTCTGTGTATTCTTCTCACAGCTAAAGTGTTTGGATAAGGTGTTCTAGACACTGCATTACACATGCTTCATCCTCTGAGGATAAACAGAAGATCATAGGTGAGAAAAGCACGGCCATTATATGACATACTATTTATCATCCCCTAACTCCACTCACTTTGTAGCCATTAATAAAAGACAGTTTGGACTCTGACACCGTGACTCACTCCCTCACTCTCTGCCTGCTTTCCACAGAGGCCATAAGGACATGGAGATAATCAGCTGAGTATATCAACAGAGAAATGGAGATCATATGTAGAACTGTTATTCCTTTCAAAAACAGACAGAACATGCAAGAGATATCTGAGGCCAGAGATAAAAAGATTTGGCTTTCTTTCCAGAAGATAGTCTTCACCCAGTGAGCTCATTCCTCAGATTCCATTGAGAAGCAGGAGCGAGTCTCACCAGCAGCTCATTTGGCATGATTGACATTATTTGCTACCATTAGCCACTAGTATGCGGTTGCCCTCTGACCCTCCAGCAACCATGTTGTTTGAAAAAACTTCAAGCAGTACGGTTTAATCTGCATGGGAAAAAAAAGTCTGGAGGAACCCGCCTGTCCAGGGCCTCTTAGATCAATCAACAATTAGAGGTGAGATAATGGTGACCATATCTCCAGGGTCAGTGATCATATACTCTCCTCCCAGCTCAGCCTGGCCTCGCCGCGTCCCTCCCACGCCGTCGCCAGAGTCAGAATAACAACCGTGAAGGTTATGGATGCAGGTGTAGCGGGCTGCGTGTGTTTCTTTAACCACAGCGGTTTGACATTAAGAAAAGCAGAAACGCTCTCTTTCCCTCTGAACGACAGGCAGACGTCTCAGCCAACAAGTTCCTGCGTTTGCCTCATCCGACTGACGTAAGTGTGAATCGAGCAGCACAACGCAGAGGCAAAGCAGAGCGAGCTTTACCCTCTGAGCTACAGTGTGCGCAGCAGCATTTTGATTGACAATTTGATCCCGGTGCTGAAAGCTTGTTTACCATCTACCGTGCACGCTCTGTGGCGGCATTGAAACATTTATGCTCAATAAAAGAAGTTACGGTAAGGTGATGGTGTGAAGTCGAATGAAGGACACCTCAATGACCGGAACAGATTTACAGTCAGACAGGTTTACTTCAGAAAAGATTTTATATTTTGATACGTGTAAGGCATATAAAATGCATGATATGGGTTCTGACAACCTGTAACAATAACCCAGTGTTTTCTGTGAAATATGCCTCCCTGCTGTAACTAAATGCCGTTACAGAAACATGGTCACAGTGTGGCCAGTGTATGTCCGTGTTAAAAAAGGGCCAGCGGTGTAAAAATGAAGAACACCTGAGGTATATTAAGTTTGCAACAGGCTGAACTGTGACCCTCCCGTATAGAGCAGCTGGTGTGAAACAAGGGTTAACAACATCTGCACCCCACTTGCCCCCCCCCCCACCCCCACCCCCACCCGCCTGCCCCCCACTCCTCCTCCTCCTCCTCCTCCCTCCAAAAGCCTCATCTTCAGCCCCCCCTCCCTGCAAAAGACTGCAGCCCAGATGAGGCGAGGAAAGGGGAACTGAAAAGAGGAGAGGGGGGGGGGCAAAGAGGACCAGGGGAGGTCTGTAGTTAAAAGCGAACAATAGCTGGATGTTCAGCGCTACAATGTAATCCGTCCAAATGTAATTAGAGGCCATTTCACACAAGGGTTTTAACTCAGGAAGAAACTAAATCAGGTGAACGCTCGCTGCGAGAAGACCTCGTCTGACACGTGATATTGATTTGCTCTTGTCTGTCAGTAAAGTGAGTCATTGTTTAACTTCCTCTCCAACACCCTAAACCATCATCTCTCTCCACGGGACAAGGAATGTTTGCATGTTGAAGGATGAGAGTTCTACTGTTGGTGATAATCCTCCTCGCTGCGTTGGGCCACACTAACACGATGGATTTATACATGCGGCCCACTGATGACAGCTCAAAGCCACACTGAGAGTTAATGTGAGATGGTATTGTTTAATGCAAAAAATTCTAACTATGTACTGGAATATTTTTAAATATCTGATGCAATTATAGGAGTGACTGATGGTATCTAAATAAATGTACTCAAGTACTACACAGAAATACAATTTGTAGATGTTTTTTCTGTGTATTTTATTTCTAATTCTGCTCCATAACATTACAGTACATACGAGGCTGACATCTGTTATTTGTACTCCATTACACACATATTTCACAGCTTTATTTTTTAGGATTAGTGACTAAACTAATTAATACATAAAGTAATAAAAATTAGCTCCACTTCGACCATCTATGACAATAAAAATGCTACTTACACTTTAATACCTCTGTCTGGTCTAAAAGTGACAGCCGGCTTTATCTTGACACTGGAGCCAGGCAAAGGTGGCGTACACCCTGGACAGGTCAGCAGCCCATCACAGGGCCAACACAGAAACAAACATGGACGCTCACATTCACACCCCCGGGCAAATTAGAATCATCAATAAACATGCATGTTTTTGGACGGTGGGAGGAAGCCGGAGTACCCGGAAACCCACGCAGGCACAGGGAGAACATGCAAACTCCACACAGAAAGGCCCTTGCCCTGGCTAAGATTCAAACCAAGACCGAGACTCCAACCCTGAACCTTCTTGATGCTAACCACTATACCATCACGCCGCCGTCTTCTACTTGTAATACTAAATGGTTTGACTTCTGCCTTCACCATTGAAGTACAGTGTTTTGGCTGTGAAGAGGTCATACATTACAGTGTGCACATATTCCTAACGTTGTGTTTATGGACTCTGTGATGTGACAACATTAATATTGTGCTTAATATAGCTGTAATGTTTGGAAGAATTTGTGATCTGGATTTCCTTCAGAAATCAGCACATTTAATTTGGTGGTTTTAAGCAGGATAATTCGGGATACATCTTGAGGCACCGTGGACTTACAGTAGGCTGTTAATGGTTTAAAATGTGTTTCTTCTCCGGAGAGGTCTTTGCCTTCTGGTGTGTGTCTGTGTACTATAAGCAGGTCAATAAAAATAACGTTTCCTTACTTCAGGGAACATTCTTTTCAGAAGTGTTAATATGAGCACTTAAAACCAGAGAGCATTTACCAAGTGATAACAGCCAATTGGTGCATTCAGCAGTCACAATAGCCTTTGTGGTCCATCTCTGTTGAGTCAAAAACACTTTAAGGAAACCATCCAAGGAAGTAAAGCATCATCCCGACACATGCAGCAGACATCTGTACAGTAGTGGGTAGTTGCTGTGAACACACATGTCCCGCTCCAGACCTGTTTGTCTCGTCTCTCTGCGGTGCCAGATGCTGCGCTGGTGTGTTCTTCCATATGGAACCACTCGGCTGAGCAAACAGAGAGGAGGCTGGATCGCCACAGTGGGAAGGGAACCGTCCCTCTGAGTAATAATAGTGAAAACTAGGCTAACCATACGTCAACCATCCCACATTTACAGCAGTCTCTGTGTCTCCAAGCCTCCCGCCGACTGAAAATCTTTCTGTGCTCCATACCTGCCATAAACCATAACAGGTTCACAACAAGTGCACTCATACGTTGTACTACGGTTGGACTTATACTGGTTTTTAAGGCACGAGAGAGTATCTGTGAATTATAATATTTCATTTATTTATGTTATTCATCATTAATAGAGGAGAGTCACAGTTCTGTTGAGCCCTCTATTCCTTCAGCTCTCAACAGTAATGACTTCATTAACTTCTTTACTAATAAAATTATTATTATTAGGGAGAGAATTGGGCAGACCCTTCCTGCCACCATCACTGATGTGATGTTAAGCACAGCAGCCCTGAAAGCATCTGTAGGACCAGATGTGAACTTGGAAAATGTCCCTCCTGTTGAGCTCTCTGAGCTAACTAGAATTATTTCTTCATCTGGATCCTCTAGCTGTCTGTTAGATCCCATCCCAACTAAACTTTTTAAGGAAGTCTTCCCTTTAATTAATACTTCCATATTAGATCAGATCAACCTATCTATTGTAACCGGCTATGTACCGCAGGTTTTTAAGGTGGCTGTAATTAAACCTTTACTTAAAAGGCCAACTCTTGATCCAGCTGTTTTAGGAAACTACAGACCAATTTCCAACCTGACATTTATTTCTAAAATCCTTTAAAAAGTTGTTGTAAATCAACTTTTTGATCATTTACAAAGGAATGATCTGTTTGAAGATTTTCAGTCAGGCTTTAGAGTTCATCATAGCACAGAAACAGCTCTGGTGAAAGTTACTAACGACCTTTTATTAGCCTCAGATAATGGACTCGTCTCTGTACTTGTTCTTCTGGATCTCAGTGCTGCTTTTGATACGATTGACCATACGATCGTATTACAGAAATTAGAAGAAGTTACGAGGATTAAAGGAACTGCATTAGACTGGTTCAAATCCTACTTATCAGATAGATTCCAGTTTGTCCATGTCAACAATGAGTCTTCCAGACAAACAAGAGTTAGTTATGGAGTTCCACAAGGCTCAGTGTTAGGCCCAATACTTTTTACTTTGTCCATGCTTCCATTAGGAGATGTCATCAGGAAGCACTGCATAAACTTCCATTGTTATGCAGATGACACTCAGCTATATCTTTCTATAAAACCAGATGAAACTAATCAGTTAGTAAAACTTGAAGCCTGTCTAAAAGACATAAAGGCCTGGATGACCAAAAACTTCCTGCTTCTAAATTCAGACAAAAAGGAAGTTATTGTACTTGTTCCTAAACACCTCAGAAACTCTTTCTGTAACCACTTAGTTACTCTAGATGACGTTGTCTTGGCCTCCAACAAAACTGTGAGGAACCTTGGAGTTATCTTTGATGAGGACTTGTCCTTTAGCCACCATATAAAGCAAATCTCAAGAACTGCCTTCTTTCATCTACGTAATATTAATAAAATCAGGAAAATCCTTCCTCAGCGTGACGCAGAAAAACTCATTCATGCGTTTGTTACGTCCAGGCTAGATTATTGTAATTCCTTGCTGTTAGGATGTCCGAATTACTCATTAAAAACCTTGCAGCTGATCCAAAATGCTGCAGCAAGAGTACTGACGGGATTTAGCAAGAGAGATCATATTTCTCCAGTTTTAGCTTCTCTTCACTGGCTTCCTGTTAAATCAAGAATAGAATTTAAAATTCTCTTGATGACTTACAAAGCCCTACATGACCAGGCTCCATCATATCTTAGAGATCTTATAGAACCATATAATCCTAGCAGAGCACTTCGCTCTCAGTACGCTGGTCTACTTGTGGTTCCTCGAGTTTATAGAAGTAGAATGGGAGGCAGAGCTTCAGTTTTCAGGCTCCTCTCCTGTGGAACCAGCTCCCAGTTTGTGTTCAAGGGGCAGAAACCCTCTCTAGCTTTAAGATTAGACTCAAAACGTTCCTTTTTGATAAAGCCTATAGTTAGGGCTGGCTCAGGTAGACCTGAACCAACCCTTAATCATGCTGTTATAGGCCAATGCTGCTGGGGGACCTCGTTACATGCTGAGCTTCTTTTCTTTCCTCCTACTCTTTAACTGACTCATACCTCACCATCTTTTTCTCTCCCATTTCTTTTTCTTATTATCTGTTGTCTTTCCATTCAGTTCCCTCGCTTGCGTAGTTTCTGTTCTTTCTTTTGCAGATGTCCCATCATGGAGCTGCATGTCTCGGCCCTGCGCTTGTCGTCTCCACCAACAGTTCTTCTCTTCAATCTCTATGCTATCCTTTTCTCTCTATGCTCTCCTCTCACCCCAACCGGTCGAGGCAGATGGCTGCCCACCCCTGAGCCTGGTTCTGTCAGAGGTTTCTTCCTGTTAAAGGGAGTTTTTCCTTCCCTCTGTTGGAGGTTTTTCTCCCTTAAAGAGGAGTTTTTTCCCTCCCAGCTTATGTGGGAATTGTTGAATTGTTGGGTTTCTCTGTATAATATTGTAAAGTCTTGCTGTAAGGACTTTAATGTGTTAAGTGCCATGAAATAACCTTTGTTGTGACTTGGCCACTATATAAATAAAATTGAATTGAATTGAATTGAATTGAATTGAATTGAATTGAATTGAATTGAATTGAATTGAATTGAATTGAATTGAATTGAATTGAATTGAAAAAATAATGGTATTGTAAATGGTGTATTGCCTTTTTAAATGGGAATTCAAAAGTAAACAAGCAACATTTCTGAAATCTAATTAAAATGTCTAATTTAGTTGTTTAGGATTAAAATCACCATGCAAAGGCTTCATCATCAGGGGGTTATGATTGTCTGCAATTTTATACCAACTTTCCATTAGATGTAGAGCTTTTTACAGGATAGGTGAAAACTTTGACCTTCTGCTGGCAGTACAGATGAAAAGTCAGGGAATGCACAAAATGTAATGGAAGTCCATCCAAACCTGTTGAAACATTTCACTAGAATTGGAAACAGTAAATATAATGGTGGCATGAGAGGGAAACTGAGGCGGTCACCAATGACCCTTGGTCCCTTTGCAACCATGACTGTAAAAAATTTCAATAGCTAGCCTGGACCAAAGTTGTGGACCAACGGGCCAACATTGCCACTCCCCTGGCACGACTAAAATCACAATAATACCTGTTATGAGGTGGGACGCAACAGCATCTATTCATTGTATACCTGGCTTTAAGAATTTAGATAATCTCAATCATTATTTTTACGTTTTTTGAAGGGTTTGTGCGAGTCCAAAGTTCATTGACTTTTTTCTCACATCTCAGCTGGTAGGTGATGCTGATGTTAAAGCCCAAAAAATACCCATATTCAGAGCTTTGATATTTTAAGTACACATATGCACGCACAAACATACCAAAAGCTATATCATAATGTCTGAAAACGTAACTCCCCGTGGTAGCACTTTTTTGATCAGAGGATTGGCTTTTTTCAGCCCCTGATGACACATACCTGTGTGTGTGTGTGTGTGTGTGTGTGTGTGTGTGTGTGTGTGTGTGTGTGTGTGTGTGTGTGTGTGTGTGTGTGTGTGTGTGTGTGTGTGTGTGTGTTTCAGTCTGCCCTGGGATCCCTGGGGGTGAAAATGAGACCGCCTCATATCAAGACACACACGCCACTGCTCTCCTTGCCGATGGTCCTCCTTTCCACCAAATATTACAAAACATGATTTATAGCCCATAAATACATCCATAAGGTGCTTTAATAAGACAGGGAGCATATAAAGAGGAACATGTGATTAAGAGCAGATCCCACATCCTCTTGGGTCAATGAGGAGCTTATGATTTGGTGGGGGCGGTTGGGGTGATAAGGACAGATGTACAGTGGTCCCGAAATTGAGGCCATGAGATCTTATGGCCTGTCGGACACAATCCAGCCGGAGCTGGAACCCTGCAATGGTCCTCCTTTGTGGGAGAAGATATTACAAAATATAGCAGGAATTCTCCTTTTTCATCTCTGTTGTACAATTAGAGTGGTAGTATTTATCTCCCGGTGTAATGAACAGAGACATAGAATAATGTGCAGGGTCAGGGTTTTCAACGAGACCACTGAGAAATAACTAGAGCCTCTCCGTACAGCCCCTCCTCACCGAGCTGTTTAGAAACCGAGGCTGCGTTACTCTTCAGCAATTACAAACTCTGCCTGTGATGTGATCCAGGCTGCACTTGCACTAATTGTGGCATTTTAGTTAAAGGGTGGGGTCTCTGGGATCCACTGCAAGGCTAGAAACACACGCACACACACTTGTCCGTCCCACCCTCGACTCTTTACCGACACAGAACTGAGTCGAGCTCTGGCATTAGTTATGTTACAGAGTCTGGTGGACAGAGGTGGACAAAGACTAAAGACAGACTCCTGTCTGACAGACAAAAGTCTACATAAAAAGTGGAAAAGACTGTAAGAGATGGCTGTCAAATGTCCACCAGAAAGAGGCAGGTATGTATTAAGTACAAAGTGATCAGCACTAGATCAGTTACCCTCACATTACATCCAGAAGACTTCACACCTAGACAACAAAACAAATGTATATTTAGCTACATACAACAAAACCTTTCAAACTGGTTACCTGGAGAAAGACAGGTTTTTTGGTTTACAAGTTTAGGCAACCCAGTATGACATCAAAGCTTGTAGTACACTGATCAGTCACAAGAGGATACCGTGTCAGAGTCACATTTCTCCTTAACTAGGCGTTAAAAGTAAAGTTCTTTAAGTTTCACCAAAGATCACGTGCCGTTCTTTTGGAAAAGATCATGGTTCCCTTTTGGTACTTGGTGCAACAAATCTGTGTGAGGACTTTTCCCTCATGATCATTCTTTAGGTTAGTCTCGTGGGGATGTAATCCCCATACTGATATGTTGCACCTCATTTCCCTGCCTCAGCAAACATTGGTTATACACATAACCTCCAGTTTGGGCTAAATGTCACTGTCACAATTTGGTTAAGTAACATAAGTATTGTTACATACGTCATGAAGGTTACTGACTGTACATTACGAAATGTAAGTAACTTACTTAAAAGAAATCCACATTCTCAAAAACTCAAACATCGTTGTTCTGTGTCATGTGTTTGTTCCATCCAACCACCCCCGACCTCCACTCCATACAGACTTTGTCACTCTTTGTATTTCCTTACACGACCTTCTTCAACGGTTAAACATGCGTGTAGTTTTCATGACTAGGCGAAGCAAAACATGACATTGACACAGTATTCTCTAGTGCACAGACACGTCTATTAAACACTTTGGTGTGCTAACGGGCTGGTTTATGAGAGTAACAATAATAGTAAAGTTTATGATCTGGTATATGTGCTGTCTGACAGCGCTGAAATGGTGGATGCCCGTTAGCAAAACGTGAGCTCTTCTTCAGAAGCTATCCAGTGGAGCTCAAGTATATGTTGAAGATCTCAGACACTGACACAACAATACATTTTCATCTGCTTTTCAAACTTGAGATGAGAAACGGAGCGGTCTAATATTGGTCTTGGGGTCAGCCTTACAAAGTATTGCATATACAGCCTTGAATGCAACATCACACCAAATAGACACACTAATTATGAGGTAGCACTTTTTTCTGCGCAGGAAACAGCATAATGATGATGTCCCATTGCTGATATGTTGTAGGAATGCATTGAACTACTGTTGAGACTGACAGCCCATTTTTTAACTGAACAAAAACAGGGTTCAGAGTTGTCCTGAAGCATCTGAATAACACTTCTAGGTCAAGGCTGACCTGTTGTACTCTCAGAGCTGAAGTGATAGTTTAGTTTTCCTGTGCAATGAGGGGTATTAACTAAATCCTGTTTATATTAACTGATTGTAGTGAAACTGAAAACACGTTTTTATTGAGCTGCTCTTTGACCGTGGATGCTCTGTCCGGGTTTAGCTGAGCCTCAGACTGTCCCTGCAGCTCAGCTGTGGAACTGGGGAAGCCATTAGTTTCAGAGAAGCTTCAACAGAGACGTCCCTGCATCTCCGAGGGCCACTGCAGGCCAGGTTTCGATTTGGAATCGACTGAGGCGTGTGGCAAGCAGGCAAGGTCTAATCATCACCACCACTCCCTCACTCACAGCCTCCTTCTCTCTCTCTCTCTGTGCGGTCCAAAGTGTTGACCATCTGGGAGAGATGGAAGAGAAGGACAGGGTCCCAATCCAACTAACTCTGTCAGCGAGGCAATGCATTTTCCTCCCGTCTGTGTGTGCAAAGGACAGAGAGAGTAAGAGAGAGGTGGGAGAGACCGAAACAGACAGAGAGAGAGGGCCTGTCCTCGCTCCGACGAGTGTCTGCTTACTGCTCGCCTCCCCAGGTTCTGCATTGCCTCATCCTATATGAGCTCAAAATGGGCTGGGACCCATGTGTCAGGGGTCGCACTGTGGGGACTAGGCTTGGCCTGAAAGCCTGGGAAACGTGTAGATATTCGGCCATATACATTATAGCTGCCAAGAGCAAATAAAGCATGCATGTATGCCTGTGCACAAACACGGAAACGGACAGACACACACATTTAAAACACATGGCTAAGTATGTGGGTGTAAAACTGTGAAAGAATGGGAGGAGGCAGCCGCTGTAGGTAAACAGGTTGGGAGCATCGTGGCTGTGCAGAGGGGAAAATCCCCCTGCAGGCTCCCTTCCCCCTGTTGTCCTTCCACCACACACACCTCACAAATCATAGCAGCTTCTCACCAAAGTCCACATTCCTCAAGATTCAACTTCATGAGAAACATATGGTTGACATGAATCACATTATTCCTGATTAAGTGAGTATTAGGGAAAAGCATCCATAACAAACATTTTGGATATTAAACACGAATTCATTACACTGCTATAGTACCCTGTGTAGTAAAAATAATGCCCTGCCACAGCTGGGAGTTTACATTGCTTGGCACTGGATCAACACAGCCCGCTGAATAAAGTTAGATTAATTCAAACATAACAGTAATGAGGTATTTTCATTTTTTTCCAGCATCAAAGATTCAAAAGTAAGACAAATGTTCTAAAGGAATGAAGCAACAAAATTTTGCAAATAAATCAAAATAAAGTTTTAAAAATTGGAGTTGTTACAAAGTCATATAACACGGTGCTTTGTCTCATGTAACATTGTAGATGGCAAAATCTGGTTAAACGTGTTTTGAAAAACACTGTTCTGTGATGCCTAATGTGGGTATACATTTATTAGCAGCTTTACAGCATACAAAATACAAACACTTTGATTCAAACTTCTTGCATGTAGTCTCTGACTTGGTCAGAGTACCAGTTTTGTGATTATTGCCCGACCAGTCTCACATCAAAATGAGCAACTGCAAAATTAGTTTGGTTGACCGGGCTGTCAGAGAAGGAAGTCACGTGACGGAGCAGAAAGAGGTTGGATGAGGTTGTGTGTGGTAGGATGGACCAAACATAGGACTTCAACCCAGGAGATTGTCGCTTGAATCATTGAAAGAAAGCAGAAATTACCGTGGATGTATCTTTAGTAACGTTAATCAATTTACGTAATGTAATTAGCCTACAAAACGTACTGGACGTTTAACTTACATACATAACGTTACTTACGTAAGTAATGTACTTATTTCAACCCTAACCATGTTCTTTTCCTGAACCTAACCACGTGTTTTTGATACCTTAGCTTTCAGGCACCTTGTGTGTCTGACACGAGTGCGCTTTGTTGGACAGTCATGTAATGTGAACGCAGGCAATTAGAAAAGAATAGGCTAAGAATTATACTTTTTGATGTGAGACTGGCTTGCTCTTTTTCTGTCTGAAGCGTTTAGTTCATAGATCACAATGCGATTACATATCAGTGATGATTTAATGCACTGCAGCTAATGGTGTTCACTAAGATTTAAGTCCTGTCATTTTCAAAATCCACATTCGTCACCCAGAACTATTCAATAATTATGGAGACTGCTTGTATGCAGATGATACCATAGTTTTTACACATACACATATAATAGTGCTAATTACGCTGGAGTTTTGACCATACACTGAGATAACTAGTCAATGTAAAACTAGCTGTAAATGAAGAATTAAGCAGAGGTAAGTCCAGTCTCAAAATATAAGCATGGAGAGTGACTGTGTTTACACACTTGGAAAGAACAGGTGGATGGCTTACATAGCAGAGTTGATTCTAATCACCCAAAATTATCCTCAAAACATTAAGAGCCTTTTATTCACACTTTTATTTATCTAATATTTATGAAAGATGCTCATAGTTGTTGTAGTTTGTATTCCTTCTTTGAAAAGAGACATGCAGTGAGAAAAGTTTCAGCAGAAAATATGAGCAAGCTCACACTTTAAAATACTGCTAAAAAGGAATGACAAACAACGCATAATGAGTTGAAATACACAGCACTTATTACTTTAAATTAATGGTGCTCGGATATTCTCCTTCAAAGTCATCCTTTACTATAAAAAAATTAACTGCAAGTTTGCTTAAAAAGAAAAGAAATGACCTTCACATTTTAACACGTTATTTTTATTTTCTTTAAGTAGTTGTTCTCAGTTATTTATTCTGGCAATGATCAAATAATTCTGTTACAGTTTTATGTAAATTAGTTTTCCTTTTAAATCGCAAAATAAGGTCAACTTTTCTCTCAATTCTCCTCTAGACAGAGTCGGATAACAAAGAGAAATTTGTGAGCAAAATCAATGTGTGGGATATGAGGTGTAGCGTTTCAATAATTCAACCTCAATCAAATAGTTCACAATCAAATATTTTATGTAACTATTTTGTCATGATACATTTACTGAAAAGAGAAATGAATACAGTTTCATGTAATACTCATCTGTTAGCGTTATCCAAAAACCCATTACTACTCGATATTTGCACTTCAGCCTACAGTAAATTCCTCCTGTGAGTATGCTTTGACTTGTCAGATATGAATCACATAGATTAAATAGTGTCAGGGAGCAGGGTACAGTCTGGCCTGTGGGGACGTGGCTGAAGGATCGAGCAGTCATTACATGAAGAAGAGAGTGCCGTGTAAGTGATGGTATGTCTTTTGGTCATTGAACGCACTCTACCCTGCAATTCACACCATCCCACAATCAGCTGAGGACACAGATGAAAGGAGCGAGACGGTGACAACACAGCAGAGGGAGTAAAAATGTATGGAAAGAAAAAACAGACAGGAAAAAAAAATTGCCGCCACAAACAGCGGCGGCGGATAATTAAAGGGCAGGATTTTGTCATGCCATGCGATTACTCAATTCCTGTGATATCCCTGAGAAGCTCCAACCAGCCTGCTCTCTAATCTACAGTTCAGCCTAAAGATGCTGCAGAGGAAGATGTGGAGGGCTAAGTTCACAATGTCATGAGTAAATCATGACCATAAGAGGATTAAAGGAGATGTCGTTCCCCTTATTTTGACAGACACTCTGCATCTTGCAATTTCATTTATAGTTTTCAGGTCTAAAATAGAGAATAAGATGTTCAGCACTGAAGAAATAAAACACTCCTGAAAAGAGAAAATTAAGCCTACATATCAGTAAATGATAAAAACCAAAACCGTGTTCAGTGTATGAGTCATATTGCTCGAGGGAGTATGGGAGTATGAAACTTTATTAAGAGCCCTGTAAACCCGGGGCATCTAAATTACACCTTTGATTATTAATTACCCTAAAAGAAACCATCTATTACTGAAAGCACGTCATCCTGCTGTTGGCGGAGCAGCCAGTCAGTGATTCAGAACGATGAAGCACAGGAAACTACTCTGGTAAATTACACAGAGGGCAGGAAGAGTGTGAAGCGTGTACTACAGAGGAAAACAGTGAACAGCCTGCAGTCATACAGATTGGATGAGGCAGGGGCACAGGCAACATATCCCAAAAGGACATACAGTGCTATCCGCATTAAAATAGACAACATGTATTACAAACACAACTATATTACAAATATACTATCACTATCTTAGTGTCACTTCACACGCTACTACTGCTGCTATTGCCAGTCGTATATAAGGTGGATGTCAGCGACTGGCTCATATAATGACAATGGTGAACTTTATCACTATGTGATGCATACAAAGGTTTCCCAATCAGCCAAAATGGACTTATAAAATGCCAGTATTCTTTACATAAAAGTGGGTTTTGGGTCTGAAAACTGAGGTCAATTTGGAAGTGCTTGAAACTGCAATACCACCGATGGCCACTGGGGGATGGCTCCAAAAAGGCTCTGGCTCCATAGACTTCCATTCAACTTCCCTCAAGAAATACAAGTTATTCGGGTGTCATTTGCTAAAGTCACTCCTTCTTATTACTTCTCTGCCGCTCCATCTGAAAATAATTCCGTCATTAATTAGATATTAGGCCTCTAAAAGCAGTATGTTTGAGGGCATGTCTGTTTGATTGACAGGTCTGCAGTGCAGTCAGGTTTCCTCAAAAGGCAGGCGGGACGTAGTATCATCAGGTTCCCAATCAGATCGAGTCAGATTCACCGCTCACTCCTGCCGAGCTCGTCCAAATATGGTCACTTATGGCTTCATAATAGCAAAATGGCAGTAACCAAACTAGATTTCCTTACCCATGCTAGGGGTTTTGTCCATATGTGACAAATTGAAGCCTTGAATTCCTTGAATTGTTAGTAATAAGACTTCAACAAGACTCTATATATGTATATATATTAAGTATATACACGCACAAAACTGGTATATAGGGTAGGTTGGGGCAAACCAGTAGGCAAAGGTTTAAAGGTCCCACATTTAACACTTTTCCTAGGATATGTTTACAGTCATGAGATCCACAAGAAGATATGTTTGTGGTTTTAAGTAGCAAAAAAACATCTCAATACAGATTCACTTCTCCTCTCTTCAGCTTCTCTCTGAAGTTCTACCAAGAACAGACTGTTTTGTGTCTGTCTTTAAGGCGCATGGATATCAATGGCCCTCTCCTCTGATTAGCTGACTCTTTTCTGAGTTACACACTCCCAGGCCAACAAAAGGTTTTCTTTGGTCTTGCAATTTGTTAACTCCGCAATGGAATGACTGCTAAATGTTCTCTTTCGGACAGTGGGACGTGCTCAGGAAAGCTATACGATGCAAGGATGAGTTTGTGACATCACAAACTAATGGAAGTACAAACAGCATGTCAAAATGGCACGGGTGCAGAACATGGGCTGTGGGCACTTTCCGTGGACTGAGCATTATGACATTTTCCACAGTATTAATCCAGAACTTAGACCTGCTTTATGAATCTGAATTTATACAACTTTTAAAGGGAAAATCGCATACAGTAACTGCAATGTCCGTGGTTTGAATTCAACACTGTTAAATAAATAGTCTAAATAAAAGTTCCTTCAAGGGACCTTATGACCTTATGTCTGATCTCAGTAATTAACTTTCTGAATGACACGTATTGTTATCGACATGAACAACATAACTAAGATCCAGACGCTACCAAAATCTAATTCTTCTTTAATACAAGCCACATTTTTAAGTGACTGTACTAAAAAGTAAAAACTCATTGAGTGTTGTGATTTTTGCTTTCATTTTCAACCTACGTACACAAATTTACCTAAAAACATTAGTTTTATTATTTTCAGGGTTTTGAGCATAACGTCTGTCCTTATTTTTTCTCAGTAAACTTATTTCATGTCTTTTTGTATGTAAAAGAGAGCAAAAACAATTGACATCAAACAGCTCCTCTGCTCATGACAATGTCTCGTATACATTTGGTGGTTTGATCTGGAACTTTTCGACGTCACTCGATTAATTAACACGTCCCTTGAGTCACTACATCTGCTGCGTCCGCCTGGAGATTTATGGATGAAAGAGAGAGAAACCACTCTCTGATTTCAACCTTTCATTTCTTTCTGACTTTCCTCTCCCTCCACTCAGACCTGATCCCACCTCTTCTGCCCGCCGACCGCCCTCCATAACAGCACTGATCTATGAAAACATACAAACATGACACTGAACCTATGATAAACACCAGGTCTGTATTTAGAGAGGAGAGAAAATCAACTCCAGTTCAGGATGTGACCACTACCTCTGCCCAGATCAATCATACTCCAGCAGACCTGCATGTGGGGGGCAACCATATCGATGCAGGGGGGGTTTGGGACACACACACACACACACACACACAAAGCTGTGGTATACAAGTTTATGTGTAGTGTAATGCACACACGGGCACAGCACACGCAAAGTTACAAGTTTCCCTCGCAGACAAGTAAAGAATGAGCCCGCTGCAACTGGATTCCAGCGCCGCGGTGCTGGGTTTACACTTTCAACTCCCCCTTCCTTATCTCCCAGATTAGCTCGATAAGAGAATTATGAAGCCAGACAGACATCTAAAGCTTCCTGGGGGGTCAACGGCGTGATGAGAGACAGCCCGGGAGGGGAGACCGCCGCCTCTGAAACGCTTAACCCTCCCACAACATACATGCACATACACATGTGCGCTCATATGCACAGATCCCCACCCGGGGGGGGGGGGGGTTTGTGCTTATTCCCTCGCTCCATCATCCCTTCTCCCCTTTATCAGAAAGAGAAGTAGCGGGAAACAAAGGAGGAGGGAAGTGAAGGAAGGCGGTGAGTACAGATAGCCTTGCTTCTGTGACTTCCTTCCTGTGCATTCCAGGTTTTGTGACCCTCCTTCAAGGACAAAGAGCTGAAATACGCTTCCCCCCTTTTCTTGAAATTCAGGGGGAAAAAAGAAAACTGTCTTTCCACGTTGCAGGATGTAAAGGACGATAAATTATGGAGGTCAGGAAGTCACCTGGTCACAGGAGCGACTCAGCGTTGCTCAGGTACAAACATCTGGGTCTGGAATGTTCGTGAAATGAATAATCCATTACATACAAGAGTGTTGGTTTTTTTTTAGTGTGATAAGCACAAATAAAAGCAAGACAAGTAAACTGGATGATGGTTCTTAAGAAAAAAAAATCACAGAATCATTTCACAGCACCAATAACAACTTTTAATCTACCAAAATCTCAAATATAGGATGTCAGAGCGTCCATGAAAGTATCACCAAAATGGCTCCATGATGATTATGTAACTTTGACAAACAATAAAGTAAAACTTGAAATAAAAAACAGTTGTAGGTGAAAAATATAGATATTTACAAGATGTAAATATTTTGCATGGGAAATGCTGAAAAGCTAGAAACTGGAGGTGTGTCAGTCAGTGTGTAACAACAACAAAAAGAAATACATGCAAAGTAATTTTCATCATGGGTCTCTTATTAAACATACTAAACAAGATGAATGGGAACAAGTGGTCTTCTCTAAAGAGGAAAATCGAATTGTTTCAGAAAACACTCACCAATAAATTTAAGTGTCAATTAGAGTAAGTCTGGCATTAATGGCCTAAAACCTGCAAAACCACAAGCAATTTGGTGCAGAATAAAAGCATCTGTTTCAGACCAATCTCTGATATATCTTCTACCACATGCTCCAGAGCCTTTTCTCTCCGTACCACTTTAAAATGAGGCACTGATGATTCCCTACCTCCATGACATGTTCTGAGTACCTCCAGTGCAGAGAGATGTTTTTTGGCTAAGATTTTTCTTCTCAGATTTGAAAAAGTTTTAAGGGCCTGAAGGGGTAAAAGTATCCAGTTTTTACAAGAAACAAGCAAAGTTTAAATAAATGTCAGAAAAAATAAACATGTATGTTTTGTCTTCTGCTTATTTCCTCTCAGGTTTTGATTGTGACCCCGTGGAGGCGTCCTGGAGCCCAAGTTGAGAACTTTAGAATCAGTGCAGCCACATGGTCTTTCTCCTCATCATGATATTGTCCGTCACTTGAGGGAATTTGCTGGCCGAAAATAAGTTTGGTGTTTTCTCTACCACAGGTACTGAAACTCTGCGGAGACCAACATCTCCTGCAGTGTTTTCTGTTGGCAGTAAGGAATCTGCCCCCTCACCCATCACACATCCTTCCTTGCATGAACACCTATGCCAGGACCAAAGAGTTTTAAAGAGGCTTTTAAAGGAACAACAAGCACCACCCCACCCATACCCCAACCCTATCCACATTTCCCCCCGCACCTCAAACCCGGCAAGTCTCGGCATCTGTCCATCCCATATGATTCATCCTCCAGCTCTGTCATCTGTGACTGGTGACGCGCCCTGCTGCCAGGGGCATAATTAAACCTCTTACACAGATTGCAGCTGCACTGACACCTTCGGCATGCGATCGCCTGCTCTGGTATCATCTTCACCTCTAAACCTGGGCAGAAGTGCCCCTCTGGATCCCTTAACTCCAACCTTCTTTGCACTCGTGCCCTCGTCCCCCGGCCCAGACCAGCCAACCTCTCATGCCATGCTAATTTAATCCAAAAACACTTCCTATAGCAGCCTGTTAATGTCGGAGTAGATTTCCTCTGCGTTCGCCGTGACCCAGAAAAGAGCACCACCCTGCCACTTTGCCAGGAACCTTCCACGGTTTTGTGTTTCCCAACAAACGGCAAATATGCTTCAAAACCAATAAACCTACCCCTGATATTTATTAGGCTGTTATTCAAGTATTCCTTTCCCGCCCGGCCAAATGGAGATGCACACGCACACATACACACATGCATGTGTGCACACACTTACACACACACACACACACACACACACACACACACACACACACACACACACACACACACACACACACACACACCTTTCGTCAGCTGCAGACATATTAGTAATTCTAATGAGGAGCAGAAGATTAAAGAGTCGCGCTGTCTTGGGTGTTACAGTACACGTCTAGCTTTACTACGAGGACTAGAGGTCAAGAAGAGGAACACGGAGGGAGGAAATTGAGAACATTTCATGATTAAAGGCCTCTGGAACATCTAACCTTTGACTGCACGCAGACTCTGCAGCGCTCTGACGGCATAATGCTGCTTGGCCGGGGCCTTTTCAGGGTGTTAGGTGCCTCCAACAGCACCTGGAAAGAAAAGAGGATGAAGGCGGGATATTCAGAGACTCACATCATTTGCCCAGACATCTGGGGACAAACTGGTAAAAGCAGCAGCCAGCTTGGCAGAGGCAGTTATTGTTTGGCTCATGTAACTGTGTAGAAATGACACTGCCATGTAGGGACTGCTCTGTTTTTTTTGTATGGAAACAACAGACACACACTTCCCTGTTGATGCTCTAGTGTCTCCTTTGGAAAATGGTCCTTTTTAGTTGTGGATAAAGATTTTTGGAAAACTGATAAATATCCCAAAGAGTGCATTCACATTATACTGAAAGGAAGGAGAGGAAACTAGATTCATATCTGGAGTTCAAGCTTTCTTTTAGCAGACCGAGCTGTCAAAAACAAACAATTTCCAACACTGAAAACAACTTTATGGGGCGCATCTCCACCTCTTCCTCTCATTCAGTCGAGCCCCTGTTTCCTCATGTCCCCTGACCTCACAGATCCTTCACCCCCAACCAGCAGTTTGCTTATCAATCCTCTCTCAGCACCGTCATCAATCTCTCAGTGAAAATCTTGTTGTTTCCTCGACTGCCAGCGTGTTTGCTAAAACCCTGCAACAGCTCCCCCTTTCCTGCCGACTTGGTTCAGAGGCTAATAAAACTGTCTTGGTCGGTCATAAGACACCCTGAGAGAGAGAAAAGGGTGGGGTGGGTGGGTGGTGTTGGGGGTAGCAGGGTCACAGCTCAGAACAGGCTCAGTCGGACCTGACTGGCTCAGCCGAGGGGAGGGTCTCGTTCTCGGACCTCCAAACCTGGAGGATGATAAATGGCATTTAAAGGAGACAGTAAAGCACAACTATTGCATCAAGTCATCAGTTAAAGTTAATTACAAAATATATGGGGGTTTGATTGAATGGCTCTCTGGGGAGCGATCAGGCCGAGAAGCTGCAGGCGAGCTGCAGAAAGTCATCCGATGAGCGGCAGTGACTCACACACATTCCTTCAACTGGGACCTGGTCTGTGTAAAGGATTTCA
Organism: Embiotoca jacksoni; assembly: GCF_022577435.1. Lineage (NCBI taxonomy): Eukaryota > Metazoa > Chordata > Actinopteri > Embiotocidae > Embiotoca > Embiotoca jacksoni. Next base: position 16,809,749 of record NW_027185241.1, read on the forward strand.
GTGAGTGCGGATGATTCATCTTGGGATGGCATGAAAGCAACAGCCATTAGTGAATATTGGTCACGAACATATTCAAGTGTTGATGAGGAATCTGGAAACATCCAGGCAGTCACTTTAAAGTCATGTTCTTGTATATTTAGAGCTGTAGTGGCAGCATTTTTATGTGAATTACAAGAGTGATATTCTACACTTGTTCCTAAGCATCAGTGACTTAATGCTGCATTAACAGCAGCCCAATCACAATCACAAATTACATTTTACAGATACAAGTTATCAGGGGGTTTGCACGTAACTGCCTAAAATGCCTTTTTAGTGTGTGTAAATTGAAACTAACAGGCTGTCTCTTACAAGGCTCAGGTTTTTTGGGCATATTAGCACACAACTAACACACTCTGCTCCGACTGGACGGTTATTTTCACCTGTTGCCATTATGGTTGCTGCTACTAGATTTGCTCCTTTGCATAATTTTTCTTATTCAGTTCGGTAGTTTGTTAAAGTTAAATCACAGTGCAGTGGGAATTCATTGAACTTGACAACAAGCTTTTCAAAGCACCTTCATTGAGCTGAAAATAATGATCTTGCAATTAATAAAGGAATTAAGACAAACTACTGGTTGTCATTCCCCAAATCCATGGTCAGACAAGAACCTCGATATCAAAAAATTGTGCAAAACCCATATTACAATCAATACAAATGTATTTTTCCCAGACAATGCCAAAAAAAATTGAGTCTTATGCCGTATTTGCATATGATAACTAAGGTATAGTTAATGTCAGTAAAGAATACTATTATGGCAAATAAATTGTAACACAGTTGGTTAAGGTGAGAGAGACTATGAATAGGAAGGTTAAAGTTAATAGCAGGTCTGTGATGACAAATGAGCACCAGTCTTCTCCATTGAAGACAGATATACTACATGCACGCCCCCAAACTCTTGCTATATAATGAACACTACTACTGAAAGTTGGCAATGGATGAATGGTGCAGAATGGTTCAGTAAGGATCCAATTCCCTGGAATACTGGACTGCATTGTTATACATTAGATGAACATTTTGCATAAATCGGAACTTTTCTAAACTTCACTGTCCACTGGGTGACCACTGACTCTTTTGTTGTGAACAACAGCAGCATGTTTTTCACCTTGCTGCATCTCCATTATGATCTGTTTGTGATCATATGTGTTAAAGAGGAATTTCAGACACCTTTGTACAGAGCTTTAAATGAAAGCATGGTTTTCTTGCAAAGCATACAAGCCTTTTATAATTGAGTCTTCAGGCCGAGAATTACAATTCGAGTGATTCTTGATGCAGTGTGAATGTCACCGCTCTGGTCGTGTTGCGTCTTTGAACAGCAGAACTGTAAAAAACTAGGAAAAGGAGAGATTATCATCAGAAATCATAAAAAAGACACGTACAGAAAACATGATGAGAATGGTTTAGAGGTTAGTATGCATACTTAGTGTATGTGCTCATTTCTGTGTTTGTGTGTGCGTGTATGTATGCTGAGGAGGGGATCTGTTCCGTTTCAGACGGAGGCCTTTGTTAATGCTTCTGAGTGTTGGGGTGCAGCCGCGCATGCAATCAGTCTGTGTTTCTTAATAATTTTCAATACGTCTGTTTCTTTGGCCTCCTATAACTCAGCACCAACTCACCAACACAGTTACACACTGCCAAACACACACACAAAGAAACACAGAGAAAAAAAAAGTTTTGCGCTCTTTTTAAAGCCAAATGATTTAAACCAGTTCCTCATTCAACTAGCAGACACCATGTGTTTCCTATGTTGCCCTGACAGTTGCTTTTCATGAGATCTTCATGTTTTATTTCAGAGTAAAAGGGACAGAAAGTCTAATCTGTGTGTATCATGTTGTAAAGTACAAATCACATTGAAGGGGAAATGCTAGAAAAGAGAAGAATGAAAGGTGGGGGGAGCAGGCGTGGTGGAGGTGGTGGTGTATAAATCTTCATGGGGTTTGCAGGGAAGGAAACTCTTATGCTGAGGAACAAGAAGCACATGTAGCGAGCGAGCTACCAGGAAATTGGTATAGTCTTGTATGATTTTATAGGGATCTTGGGCATGCCCTTCACATTAATTAGGATGTGGAGTGCGGAGGTATTTTTTACAGGAAACTAAGTATGGAACCCCTGCTGTCTGCCTCGGGGCTCCAGCTCCTGAGCGGAGGAAAAAAAAAAAAAATAGAGGACTCTGTAACCAAAGTAAAGCAGGATAATGCAGGTCATATGCACACAAACATGCTGACACACAGAGGTTTGAACACACACATACACAGAAACACACTGATGCACACATGAGGGGAACATTATTTGTTAAAGGCCAAACGAATGAGAAAATGAGATTTCTGCAGTTAATTCATCACCAAAAGAATTGTTTTACTGTTTGCATATAGTCAGTTAAAGATTAGATTTGACTTTATTAATCCCACAGTGGGGAGATTTACTTTAATGACTGCACCAGATACATTCATTTGGATTTAGACTTTGTGTGTGTGTGTGTGTGTGTGTGTGTGTGTGTGTGTGTGTGTGTGTGTGTGTGTGTGTGTGTGTGTGTGTGTTTGTCTAATGGACCTTATGGGGACTATGTTTGCATAGCCACATTATAAGGACTCTTTTCCTTGGGGACAAAAAATGTGATCCCCTCAAGCTAAAGTTGCGTTGTAAAGCTGAAACACTTACATTCTTACCTCAGATCTGCATTCCTGCTCCAGTGGCCCTCTCCTCTTTTAGCCCAGTGTGTGTGTGTGTGTGTGTGTGTGTGTGTGTGTGTGTGTGTGTGTGTGTGTGTGTGTGTGTGTGTGTGTGTGTGTGTGTGTGTGTGTGTGTGTGTGTGTGTGTGTTGACTGGCCATTTGCAAACTCCACTCCTCTCTGCCCACCCAGGTAGCTCTTCAAAAGTACACAGCAGTAACTTCATCCTCGGTCTACTTAAATATGGCACTGCTGAAATGCCTGCGTCCCGTCGCCAACCTAAACTGAGACCAAAGGGAACTCGGAAACATGTTGTCAAACTGACTTTAACACGTCATCCTCACGTGCACATACAGCATGTATAGTATAACACTATAAAAAAAAAAAAATCCTTTAATCAGTTTTTTGACAGTAATTTGGTGCTTAAAATTAGATAACCCCTCAGATGTTCATAAATTCAAACCATGTTTTTGATATATTACTACTAATTTTACCTCATTGTTATTCGCCTCACTTTTCACTGCCCTACAGATGCATCCAAGTTACTGCTAATGCTGAAAGATAATGATAAATTTGAAGGGGTATTATGAGATGATTAACAAGAAATTAAAAATATATTTCTGCTAGTCTGAGTTATGCTGATTTTTTTTCCGGCTGAATGATCACAGTGAGTGACATGAGGTTGCAAATAATCATTGCTTTGATGAAAGGAGTCACATACAGAAATGTTGAAATCCTCTGATTTAGGATGAAGCGATGCAGTGGAATCCCACATTTCCTCCCGTAAATAGTCGGTGTTGCCTTTATTTCTGACCCTGTGCACTCCCACACAGAGAAACCTGCGGGTAGGTCTGCAGAGGAGGAAGAACCGTCGGAGTGTGTAGCACAGTGTCAGGACAAGCTGTGTCTAAATGTCTTGATGTATGTTTACACAATCTAATGCACAAGTTCAAAGGTGAAGGGGAAAAGGGCTTTTAATGTTTCCGGGTTTATTTATTCAGCCTAGTGTCTGGCTAAGAACTAACTCCCACCCACGCCACCCCTCCCTCCACCACCCACCCTCACTTCGGGCCCTCGCTACCACGGCTCCCACCTCAAATGACATCGCGAGGCCTGCATTGTGATTGGTGAAGAGCACAATGTGGTCTGTGTGTGTGTGGGGGGGGGGGAGCTGCAACTTCTCTCCACATGTTTTCCAAGGCAAGTTAAGCACACACAGTAGTATATAAAGCTAATAAATCAGCAAACAGGGGTCCCACTCATATCTGCAGGGGGGGGGGGGGGGTGGAAGTGGGGGTGGAGAGGGGTGTAATCAATTTCAAATAACTCATGTAATTTTTCTTTACAAGAGCAGATCGCTCAGTTTAATGATGAGTTGAAAAGAGAACTGAAATCTGAAATCTGCGTGGAAACCTATGCGTCTGTATTGCATGTGTATAAAAGACTAAATGTCTTATTCTGAGCAGATGTTCAGAATGGTATTAAATGTACACACACACACACACACACACACACACACACACACACACTCTATAAAATAGCTTTAGGTAGGCAGACGCAGTATGCCAAACTTTAACTGTTGTTCCTGAGAACGTAGTCAATCATAAACAGTTGAGCCATTTTATGTGGCCAACTCTGTTAGTGGATAGCGTTGGCACTCCGGCCTGAGCCTCATAAAATTGACATGTCTGTAAATTCATGCATTTATTGACACAAATGAATAGATGCAATGCCTTTCGCTGCTGTTTCACTCTGCACTTTTCTTTATATTCTCAACCAGCTGGAGAGGTTTTGGATGAAGTTCCCACTCGAAGGGAAGTGCTTTTTTTTTCTTCTTCATTTTTTTTCAAAGAGACAAGTCTCAAAATCCTTTTAGTCGAATGTTGCAGCCAGACTAAACACACAACAAAAAGTTTACTGTGCACAGATGCACTGAAGTACAGTCTGAGTCCAGGAACTGAAGCCAGGGAGTCATGGCTGGCTGTATATTATGGGTATCAGGGGGCTCTCGTCTTCAGACAAGGACAAACCATTACATTATGCATGTAGAGAATATTTTGGAGGGGACAGATTGAGACTCAGCGCTGCTTCTTTCTGTGTGGAGTCTGCATGTGTTCTGTGTGTTTGTGTGGGTTTCCTGCAGGTGATTCAGTTTCTTCCCACAGTTCAAGGACAAGGAGCTCAGGTGCACCGGACATTTTCATTAAATGTGCGGCTGTTTTTCTCGATGAATCCAGTTTTTATGTCCCAAGACGTGAGTAAACAGGTGTAGAAAATAAATAATGCAAAAAGTATATATACAGCCAATTCCTCCGTATGTTCGCAAATGTCAAAAGCAGACAAAACCCTTTTTCCACAATACAATACATCATATCTATTGTAGTTTTAGACATATTTTCTGTTAAGTTCTGTTGTAACTCCTCATTCACTGCTCAAAAAAACATAAATAAATTGTGTTAGAAACTAGAAAAAGCTTGTTTTTTTCCTCTTTTGGAGATTTGCTTATAAACATGATTTTGAACTGATAATATGCATCAGAAGTCCGAAACAGAAAAGGATGCCATAGCTCTGTTTTGTGAGTCAAAGGTCTCAGATCCCAGTTGTTTTTATATGTTCACATGACTGATGGTGTTGACAACATTGTTATGCAGCATTGCGGCCAAATAAGTCTATTTAGTTTTCTGTCATAGGAGTTTTCTCTGTGTACAATAACTAACTGCAGATTTCTTTGCCCGTGAATGACTTTTTGTCGAATGAAAAATATATATATATTTGTTCACACATCGCCCACATAACAAATAAAACATTAAATATTTCTGAAGTTGGTGTAATAAAAATGATTTATGGTCATTTCCCCAGCTTGTCATCTTCATCAAATGTTCGAGCTCAATTTTGTGGTTACAACTTCACCACACATGCGTTTTTAATGAGGTCAAAGGGAAAGAGGAAAAACTGCAGTCATTATTGTTGTTTTTACACACATAATGAGGAAGCAAAGGAAATATCAACAAGAGCGATTTTGAAATTAAGAGTTGTTGCTTGTCTATTTGGTTTATTCAGCTGTCGTATAAAATTACAGCAACTGGACTGACCTTGCCCGGGATCTGCTTTCTGATCCACCCGTGATCCCACCCAGCAACAGGAAGCACTGTACATTACGGGTTAAACGTGCCATGAATTACGGGCTACGGTTTTACCCCGGAAGAAAGTCCTTTCATGTCCCAAATTGCCAGGCAGTGAAAGAAGGAACGGCTCTCCCGTGGCTTTAGTTGATGAGTTATGGTGTTGGATGTATTGAAATGATGCATTTATGCAACTCATCCCCCAATTTAAAAAGCAAACAGGCTGCGGGCTTGAGAACCAACGAACTCTGCTTTCCCAGTCTCATTTTCTCAGTTTCACCCTCGCTCGTCCCCTCCTCCCCGCGCTAACTAGATGTGCCAGTCACAGGACACCCTGCAGGCTCCGCAGAGCACTGCCTCTGTGGGACAGATGAGGAGCAGGCTTTTGCCGATCAGCCTGGCTGGAAATCAGGAATGCCCTCCTTCTCCACCTCCTCATCCTCTGCCACTGCCTCCTCCTCCTCCTTCCTCATCTAATGGCTCATACCAAACTCACCAGGAGATCTGTGACCGCACCATCCTCAGACCATGAGAAGACTGCCACCAACTTCCCCAGAGGTGGAGGATTATGAGCGCAAATGCTTTGCATCTGTGCGCTCTCTATCTGTGCATGCCAGAGTGCTGTTTCTACATAAGCTGCATGTAATGGGAGGCAGTCTCATGCCCCCATGAGTTTAAAGTTTCACTCAGGGAGCACGAAGGACAAGATGCTCATAGATGTCATTCTTATTTCACATCACTACTGAAGTTTTGATTCATGAACTATTGATTAGAGCCAGTAAGGAGGCACTGGGGCAGTTAAATTGCAGTCATAGACAAGTGAATGGCAGTCTTTCATGAAACTGTATCCATCAATGCACACGCTTGTTAAGAGCTTTTATTTTCAAATGCTGAAAAGATGTTTCACTACCGTTCTGGTATTTTTATTATTTTATTTTTATGAGAACTTTTTTTTTTTCCTCCCTTTTCCGTTTTGTTTCTTTGCCTCGGTCCGTTCTCTTTACTGCACCCTTCTCTCGGAGTTCAGCTGGAAGTGCTCTGCTTTCTCCACAAGAATTTTATGACTCTCTAACAGAGTGTTGAGACACAAAACACTTAACCAGCGCTGGAAAAGATGGCGGGACGGGGCCGGCAAACAGGGACACAAAGCCTTGGAGGAATGAGGAGGAGAGAGATGGAGACAGACTGGAAGAGAATGTGTGTGTGGTGTGGCCAACATATTTCAGCGTGATGACCAAGCCTTTTTTTGAAGGGAGGGGGCGGGAGGGTATTTGAAGTCATTTCCAAATCTCACAGGAAGTGTATTTAGCTTCCAGGGGACATATGGTGTTGAATGTACCTGCTTTGCTCCAGTCTGACGGTGATGAGCCACATCTCACATGCTTAACGGTTCACAGCAGTACCGCAGCATCTGTTCAATGTCTGTCTGAGGGTGGATATGCATTCTTAAGGCCAATAAGTGCACGAGTGACAGGAGTGGATGGAACAGTTCGCCTCAGATTCATCAGATTCGGTGCAATAACCCTGCAATCCTAGAAGTCTGAAGAGAAACCCCGGATCTTAATTCAGACTTTCATTTGGAACCCTTCTGAAGTAGACAAAGAGGTAATTTGCAAAAAGCATCTGGATCCGGTGGCAAAAGCAGGCCGAGCGGCGGAGTACGTTCCCGTCCACATCCCCGCTCCAAAACCCCCCTCCACCCATCCCAAACCACCACCCTCGTCTGTTTATCATAGGATCTCCAACACACAATCAAACATGAAAGGATGAGTGCTCGCAAGAGCCTTTCTAGATTTTGTGGAAATGTGACATCTCTGGAAACATTTAGCCTGTCATAGCCGCTGCTGCTCTTCAAAGAGCGCCGAGGGGAATAGATTAATGTTGCTTCTGTAACAAACCTTCTTCCTGTCTGTTCCCCTTTCCTACTAAATATGCTGGCTCCCTATATCTACTGTAACCATGCACAGAGATTACTGACTCTATAATGATAAGGCAGCAAATCATTTTAAGATGTGTGTACGTGTATCAACATTGTACTGGTTGTGATTTCAAAATGATAAGGCATTTGTGTTTCATTTTTATGTCGGAAAATATTTGATTCTGTATCCTATTATTGTAATTGAGATTTAAACTAATCTATATGTCTTTGAGTTATGCCGACCAAATGGAAACGGCATGTGAACACAAACCCTACAGGGAAAGTAAAACCTGTGTTATACTCCAAAGAGTATTTTCTGCATCAGAACTGGTCAGTAGGAATTACTGAATGTATGCGAATGCAACACTTTATCTCTTATAAATGAGGCGACTCCTGATTGGATGACCGGACTCCAGCCACATAAGCATTACTTTACTCATTAACCTGTAATTCAACCAAGTCAAAGTATTGGAAATAAAAAGTGATAACTCAAAAGCTGTGACAGGGTTGTCTCATCCTGTCTGCAGTAGAATTGAATGCTATAAGTATAACACATTGGCACATGGGCTTAAAGTGAATAAAATAAGCGTTCCCTTCATTCACATGTTGGTGTATGTATCGGTTGTTATGAGTAAATAATTACAGTGCCTGAATAAACTCATCTTTGATCATTATGATGACATATTTAGACGTTTTTCCCAGGAAGAAAAATCCCCTATTGCCTCATGGTGGCTTGAGTGACTTGTGTAAACAGTCATCCCATTTGTGACGCATACTAGAGTGTCCTGGAGCAAGGCACTGAACCCTATCAGCTCCAGAGCAGCCAGAGTTGTTCTTGACCTGTGACCTCTTTGTGAAGAAGGTCGCGTTAAATAAGATTTATTGTTACATTGAAATTTTCTAGTATTATGCTGATTATTTGTATTCTGTGCCAACATGCACGCAGACTTAACATGACTGCTATATATTTCAGCTGCTTGATGCTCAACAGTGGAGGTCTTCATAGGTCCAAAATGGACCAGTGGGAAAACTACTTGAAACCTACCTGTGCATGAATCTTTTTGTTTTAAAGAGAACGACCTGATGTGAAGGCGACCTAAGTACAGATCCAGTCTGAATCAAGCTATGGAGGATAATTAGACCAAAGTAAAGTCAACCCAAAACAGACCCAAACATAGAGAGAAGACTAAATCTGGCAACAACACTGTGCTCAATCAGTTGACAAGGAACCGCTGTCAAAAAGAGCAGCAATAAATACGAATATTCAAAGAGCAAAAGTGATGTCATCAAAACATTTGTATGCTCCAAAGAGTGATTAATAGAAATGGCTGAAATTCATCCTACTGTCGGTAGCCAACTGGGCAATAGATTTATAATTCAATATTCATGGATCCAAAAAAGGTAGTTGTTATTTAACTTAATGCAAAGACTTTCCAGACTATAATCTCAGACCCAAGTTGTGAGCAAAAGTTGGGGACTGTCAGGCTAGCAATGACCCACAAAGTCATTCAATAGTTTAGATTAAAGAAAACCAAAAAGCCAAGAGAATTATCTTATTCACTCTCCTTGGAAGTTTTGGTTTCTTGTGCAAGTAGGCCAGAAATTAGACATTCATAGAGGAAACTCTACGGACTCCAAGACATCTCAAGAAGCTCAAATAAGTAAGCTCTCTTTTGGAAGTCGACCTTTTTAGGGTACTCTATGTGTAAGAGAGAAAGACAGAAATAGGGAGACAGAGGGGGTCAGACAGAGAGAAAGGAATGCTGTTTACTCATTGCACTCATCCATAAGAGGGCTCCCCCTCAGCAGCCAGTCAGCCGGACACTGCCTTGAGTCGAGCACCACATCCAGCCAACACCCGCCTTCTCCTCCCCCAAACCCCCCGACCCTAAACCGCCACCACTTTACCAACACAAAAAGATGCAGCACGGCACTTTCCTTTTCACCCTAGCATGCAACTCCCCCCTGCCACCACACCACCCAACACACACACACACACACACACACACACACACACACACACACACACACACCCCTGGCCTCCCCCTTTCCCACCTTTGTATCAGTTGAAAGGCATATGGTTACTGCCATCCGATTCCCCCCGGCTGAAAGTGCCTTTCACTTTACCGCAGTTCACAAAGAGGTCAGACTACGGCAAACAGAAATATTGTGTGAGCGCTCCCTTTTTTGTGCCTGAGCTAAGAGATGTGAGAGACACAAGAATAGCAGGGGGAGAGACAGAGTCCCTGATAAAGTTACATCTGGTCAAACAAACCTCACTCCATTCCTCATGCCGGAGCGGGAGATTTATGTTGTAGTGAATAAAGAGCGGTACTTGAGAGAATTGACAGAAACTAACCTCGGACATGGTCAGCCATACATCATTCATTCAACTCCACATCCAATGCAACCGAGTTTTCGAGCCAGGTCGGATTTCCTGATGCAGCTCAAACAGCTGCAGTTTGACGTTTGGAGCCACAACAGTGAGGTTTTCAGTTCAGTCAAATGATGATAAATCCAGGAATGAGACAACAAGGGTGTCCTGACTTAGGCGACTCTCACAATGGGAGAATCAATCACCGATAGGCAGGTAGGGTTGATAGGAGCAAGGTGTTAGAAATATCTCAGTGGCCGGTGTGTAACACGATGAGGCCGTGTTTCAGTCACAAACCCCTGGGTCCTTTGGGCTATCTCGTCTCTCCAGCTCTCTTTGTGCTCCTCTGGTAAATGATTAATAATGAGTGTTCCTCTGCTGACCTTGTTTGTTAAAGGACTTGTTACCTGACAACTTTCCACAGTTCGTGCACGAATAGAAAACTGTTTCTGACACAGACAGGGACCTTCTCCGGTTTCAGAACGTGTCCCTGCGTCGGTTAAACGAGTCATAAAATAAGATGAGCTCTTTGAACCTTTGCAATCTCTACCCCAGTGTCCTTATTGTTAACCTTAATAATTGTAGCCATGAGTTGCAGGGTAAATCTTTAGTCCACAGCCCTGTAATTAGACTGCCTATTCAGGCACCAATTTATGACCAATATTTGTCTTGGCATAAAAGCTACTGAGCTAAAGATTTGATTTCCAAACGGGAACTCTGGGGAACCACACCAAAACAGCCTCTGGAAAGAAACCACGCAGCCAGCGAGTCTTCAGCACTTCAAACACTTCAATGCAGGCTAAAAGAGATTAATTCTGAAAAGCTAACGGGTGTTTACTTTGCCCTTTATGATGGTTCCTTTTAGTAGGATAACATTTGGTGAGAAAGTGTCAGACTTGGTTTTAGTCGAGTTCTGCTGCTTCCCCACAGACCAGGGACTCTTCGAGGAGGTCTTCCCCCAACAACCCTTCACCCCCCTTCTACTTGGGGAACAGACTGACGACCTGCCTGGAAGTGTGCCTTGTTCCACGGGGCCATCAAACATTTATTCATCTCTTAAGCTTCTGCCAACAACCTCACTTGCAGACCTGGGCGCTGCAGCACGCTGGGCGAAGGGAGGGAACATCAGGCTCACAGTTATGACAGTCAAATAAAAGATAATGCAGCGAGTTTATATGCATCTCTGCTACAGTGTGTGTGTGTGTGTGTGTGTGTGTGTGTGTGTGTGTGTGTGTGTGTGTGTGTGTGTGTGTGTTTGTGTATTAGGGAATGCAGTGGTGAGGGGTTTTTTTTACCCCTGAATGGAAGACTGTCTTGCACCATAAATCTGTCCCTCATTGCAAAGACAAAATGAAAATGGCCCCGTCATAAAACATCTGTAATGGCTCCATCCACCACCAACACATAATGGGGCAATTACCAAGAAGGGGGCTGAGACAGCATGAAGCCTTTAGCTCTCTTGGTACACCACACAGCACTTTGGTGTATGTGTTTGCGTCTCGTATGCATATGCCTGTGCGTATGCAGATGGTTATTCTTCATTGTAGCTTGTGAAGACCTGAACTTCAGCTCAATGATATTACAAAAACTTCTACCTGTTCAGTGACCCCGGATGCTGCTCACCATGAAGCTGTTCTGCTCAGTGACAGAAGGGCACACCTAATCTCAAATTGCATTATTGATGCCTGCTCTTTTGCGTCTTCCACACCTCGTAATCAAGCATAATTGAGGTTAACTGTACGGCACAACTGAAACGCTAGACAGGTAAGCCGCAGTCGCTCATGATTAATGTAGTGTGTTAGTGTTCTGGGCTCTGACCTTTTGAGATAGGCCAGGCACCATTTTTAAGTGAAAGCTCTGCCTCTGCCGAGTTGTGGAGTTGTCCATCAAGTCCTCCTGCACCCCCCGAGCCCACTCTTCTCCATCCACCCCCCCCCCCCACCTTCCAAACCCCCCTTTCCAAAGTCAGATCCTTGTCTTGCTGCCTCATTGCCCCTGACCCATGTTTGTTTGCCTACATGTCTCGTTTTACAATGCAGAACCAAAAACCTCTCTTCCACCACCCGGGTCCCTTTTTAAATTAGAGTATGTCTTATGTGGAGGAGTGAAAACTTGAATGGGCTCTGATTGAGCATGGATCAGGACAAAAAGAATTGTGCTATTGACTCTGAAGTTCTGGGTTTTCCTTCATTTTCTGGCCATAGAAATTGTTCCGGCTACCACTGGAGCTGGTTTGCTGTTTAAATCCTGTCTTCTCTTTGACAATCCAGGTCAAAGAGTACATTTTAAACCAAATGTGTCCCTCCAGTGGGCCGAGCGTCCACACCAGTGAATGCCACTGTCTGGCCAACGACCCTCCCTCTGCACTCCACAAGCCTCCACGGATATAAATTGGCAGCGAGGTCATGTCCTTGCCTCACTCCCAAACATCGGCATTGTCAGAGTTAAGTGAGTAAATTTACTTTTGACTCGAGCTCATTCAGACCCTCGCACAAACACACAGACTCTCTCTCAGCCGAACAAACAAAAACCAAAAAGATGGACTGGGAGCCTACAAAAAGACAATCTTCCTTTATGTTGGGATTTGCAGGAGAATCTGAAGGTATACTTGTTAATCAGGGATGGCGAGGACCCGGGTCACCATCTGTAACATAGACCAGGGGCAGTAAATGGATGAGGAGGGGTGAAAGGGCACCCTCAGACATTCCTTTAGAAAATAAACAGAACAAAAACGGGCTTCTCTGGACAGGTATTCCAAGCAGATCGATCAACTTCAGCTTTTGCTGTTTTCTAACTGTGTCGCATCTGTAGACCTTTCCCAGATCTCAAAACATAAATTACTTTTCTATGACTCAAAACATGAAAGCGTAGTTTCTACCGCTACATTAGCTCCATCCTCACATTTCAAAAACCCAGTTGGGAGTGAGTTTAATGCAATTAGCAGGTTATCTGTGGTGAGGCGGAGGTGTCTGCTGTCTTCCTGTTACCGTATGGCCTGACAGGAGGGAGGGGGAGCTTTTTTTCTGCAGGACCACAGAAGAAGAGGCAGCAGGAAAAAGACGGGCAGATGCGCCGTTAGAGAAAAGCATCCCGGTCTTTTGTTACACCATGGCTGTTCTGTCTAGGGTTTATTACCTGCCTCTGTTTAAACAGCATCTGCCAAGTGCATCCAGGATTTTTGCAGTGTTTGGTCCTCGTTTGGCAACTGTTTTCAAAAGAAATTCTACTTGTTTTAAATTTTTGCTTGCAGGAAAGAAGAAAAAATGCGACCTCTGGCATTAAGGCACAAGCAAGTGTATTTAATGTTTGGGGCCAACCCTGCCTTTGTGTTGAAGCCAGTGGTTCAATGAAAGGCAGCAGTAAGGGTCACTTCAGGCATCTGCTGCTCTCTTGCACCACTCATCTTCCCATCTGTGTACGCTGCTGCCCTTCTGTCCACTCACACACACATCTACAAGCACACCCTCTGTAATGTTGCGTGCAAACACACACTTTATTGTGGACATGTAATTCTGCAGTGTTTTTTTTTTTATTCTGCATCTGTTAAAACCCAGAGACACACCACCTTGCACGGCCTTGGCTGGAGAAAGGTGTCAAGCTTTATTATAAGGGGAGAATACAGTATTTGCAAACCAGAACGGCGGGAAGTCGAAGAAACCAGAGAAGGAGGGACCCCTCTAGAGGCAAAAGAAAAAAAATCAGTGAGGAGAGAAAAAGTCTCTAAAAATGTTTTTAAAAAATGAAGTTGTTGCTGGATTTTATCAGTAGCAGTTTAAAAGTCAGGCTTTGGCAGGATCCAAGCTCCTCTTTTCTGCTCCCTTTTCCACATTTCAACTGGATCCGTTCAGCAAATCAAAGCGCAGGATCTGAGCCCTCACGATAAATTTTCTAATGCTCCTTAATGCCCATTCAACAAATTTCTGCCTGCTTAGAGGTCCTCGCTGTCTGAAAGCTCAGCGTGATTTATGCCCGTCCTGCGGCTGGTGAGGACATCGCTGATAACAGAGCCGTTAAGTACGAGGAGCATTTATGTCTCCGTACGAGCCAAGACGTTTTCCCAAATCTTGGAGACGCTCCCGGGCTTTTCACTCCGGGCAACACCTAGTAGATCTTCACTTATGCAGCCCTCTCAAAAGAGGAGCCTCCACGCACAGATGTGGGGTGTCAAGACTATTTGTGTTATACATTCTCCACATTTCTGATGAAAAGGACCCCTCTCGTTGCCAATTTTGGTTTGCTTAGACTAATATATTAGTACAAAGTTTCAAATAAACACAACTCTCTTTTTTTTTCTCTCGCTCCCTCACTCTGGATGGAGGGACAATAAGGCAGTTGTGATGAAAAACTTTATAGGAACATTTAACTTAAGAGTGAGGGATTGAAGCGGGTAAACAAAGCATTCCTTTCCCTTTCATCACCGTTTAACTGTTCCCTTAACATTCAGCCTCACCTCCAGGCCAGTGCCCACCAGACTGGGGAACTTGTCAAATAAATATAAATCAAAAAGTAAAGGTTTATTCCAGCAGTTACCATGGGGGCTGCTCAGAAATCTAGACATGATCAAGCACAGTATTTCTAATCCAGAGACACTGAAAGGTGTGTCCTGTTGTATCTTTCATGCTGCACTTGTAAGCAGCAGCGTGTAGCACCCCGGTGATGGTGCTCCAGACGAATAGCCTGGAGGGCCATTTGGTTATACTCAGGGGAATGGTTGTTGTGTCAGTCATTTGCGGCGGCCGCTAAAGAGTGCACTTAGCATCCTCTGTTTCCCCCTAGCAAACATGTGGGGAGTGACATGATACTGTACAAGAGCCTGGACAACATATAACATTTCAAAGCAATTTCCTAATTGTTTCCAGGCCAAGGTCGATAGTCTATATGGAAGCAATCCCTTCTTTCAAACTTTTTTTTTTTTTTTTTTTTTTTTCTGTTTTCATCCGCAGATTGGGAAACATTTAAGTGTTAAGTAAACTTGACCCAGGCAGGGCTAATTCATTGGGAAATAGCCGGGGTTCGTACATTGGGTGCCATATCAGTAACAGTCAGTCCTTCTACTTGGATGGTCACCATATGTTGATATGGTTTCCTGGTGCGAACCTGAGACATCCAGTCACTGAAGAATTACATTTTGTTGTCTATGATGAGAATGTGTTTACAACGGCTGGGGATAAATCGGACCTCAAGGCAAAGGTAGATGTGGTCCAGATGCACTGCACACATCTTGTTGGGGAATAAAACTTCATAAGAGACTCAATAACTATTATAAATATGCTAATAAATGTAACATCTTTCTTACCAATCAGTATGAGTTGAAACTATGGGTTTTTAATGTTGTGATTGTAAGTTCAGCATCATTGAGGAAGAAAAAAAAATGTATGATTTTGAGAAAGCATGCAGAATTTTAGGCTTAAGAATAAGCACTACCAGCAATGTCATTTAATCCACTGATAAAAACACGACTTCTTTTTTACTCATAAAAATGTCCTGCAAGAATTCTGACCAATGATTTCTGTACTTTTTGGTGGAAGTCAAATATTCTTATAAACACATACAATGAATGAAATAGATGCCAAAGGGGTGTCATTAATCATCAGAAGTGCCAGACAGGTGGACTTTGTTTTGAATTTTATTTGTACAGTAATGGTGTGGAATATTATCCAGTAATATATGTATATAAATGATCTTATATATCATTGTAAAAGCTCTTTACACTCTAACTGAATGCACCTCAAAACTCAGATCCTATATGCAATTATGAGGTAGACATTAATAATGGTATTTTCCACCCTCTGCAAAATATTGAATACACCTTAAATTACTCTTATCAATGTAAGAAATATATGATTATCATGAAACTCTGTACATCACAAATAATAAAATAATTATAGAATAGAAATTATACCGATTTGAGTGCATTTTGTATATTTACAAAGAAATGCCGTTTTCTCATTTCTTCATTCGTTGCACTTTGTAAAAGTTTTCGACTGTACAAATATTTACAGCTCAAAACAAATAATGAACAGCAGTGCATTCAGAGCTAATGTGCATTTAAATATCGTCTCGTTTGCGAGTCTTTTTTTTTAATATATATTTTCGTCATCAAAGAAGACAAACTCTCGCTGACCACATGTCCTTGGCGCAGTCAGTTGTGGAAGTGCATTTCGTAAAGATGCAGACTTTTGAGCAAAAAGTTCGCCTCAGTTATGTGTGCTTTCTTTTTCTTTTAAACAACAGGGCCCCAGTTGGGCACAAATCTGATTTTGTGTCCTCTTTGTCCGTAAATGCCACACGACGCCTCTCCCAGCGCCTCAGGTCTCCAGTAAGGCAACAAAACAAAAACAAAAATCTCTTGAAGGCATTACCACCACCATCGTATCTCCTCTTCTCAGACCAGTCTGTGTTTGTGTTTGGTAGATTAGACATTCACCCTCTTTTTTTTTTTTTTTTTTTTTTTTTTTTTTTTTTTTTTTTGGAAAACAGGCACTTGCTCAGGCCTGTAATGACTCCAGCTGGACGGTGGCAATTACGGCCTGGATGCACATACCCAAAAGAGTCCGGGCCTGGCTGGCAAGATCACACGGCAGAGCTGCAACAAAGCGCTGCTGACAGGCGAAGCCCGCTGTCCTCTGGCCTCTTGCACGAACAGGTGCGCAGTCGGACTCAATAGGTTCCCATCTCGCCTTCACAGTCAGATCACACACACCATGCGCCCATTCCTGGTGCCATATGGACACGTCTCGCTCTCTGGGAAACAAAAGCCTGTTTGATGAGCGATAACTTGTTGCATGAATGGAAATGAATGTGCTTAACACTTTAAGGCAGAGAGTGTAACTTAATGTGACTGTACTGAGTCTGAATAAATAGATATCGCCTCGTGTGTGCATCCCTTTTGAATAAAGACGAGGCGCGTCATGCGTAAAAGCACTTCAGACCCCGTGAGGACTTTATATCATCAGCCTGGGACCCATCAAGACTTATCTTTAATATTCTCTGTCTTTAAAAGCTTTTTTCTCACAACTACTGTCCGCTACCTGCACCCACACTGCTCCACCACCATGTCCTCGTACTGTTTGTACACCACGTTGTTGCCCGAGTCTATGTACAGGATGCTGATGGGACTGAGTTTGGTGGGGACGCAGCAGCTGGGCGGGGTGCTGTTGGGGTCCATGGAGTTCATGAGTGTCTGTATGATGGCGTGGTTGGTCGGCTCGAGGTGCGACCTGAGGGGGAAGTCGCACACCCCCTCGCAGTGGTACGCCTCGTAATCCAGGGGCGCGATGATCCAGTCGTCCCAGCCCAGCTCTTTGAAGTTCACGTGCAGCGCCTTTTTGCTGCACCTGGATTTGGATTTCTTCCCGTGCCTTTTCCCGTGCCGATTGCTTAGCGCGGTCCTCCGCCGCCGCCGGGGCCCCTCTCCTCTGACCCCCCTCAGCAGCGGCGACACCCCGTCCTCCTCCTCCGCCTTCACCACCGCCGCCTCCTCCTTCTCACCCACCGACCTCCGCGACTTGATCTTCTCCTTCATCTCGTTGAACAGGTTCTCCCTCTTCTTGGAGCGGGTGTAGGCCACCAGGATGGCCTTCTCCTGCTGGGACCGGCCGCTCCTGTCGAGCCCCAGCTGCTTCAGGTCAACCTCGGTGTCTGATTTGCCGAGAGTGACTCTGAGCTGGAAGCAGAGCGGGTTCCCCTGCTGATAGTGATGGTGATGATGTGGGTGATGATAATGATGCTGGTGCGCTTTAAACATTCCCCACACGTCCAAAACCTCCCAGCTGGCTTTGGTGGAGTCCAGCGGGTCCAGGGACCTGGAGTCCAGCAGCCTGTCGGAGCGACAGGGGTAGAGCTGGATGTCGTAGAGGCCCGTCGTCTGCAGGGAAGTCTGCAAATCCCCGGGCGCTCTCCTAAATATCCTTAATTCCGCACCGACCAGCTCCTCTTTTTCTGAAAGGGTTGAGACATCAAACAGATACTTTTGTCTTCGCAGAGGAGAGTGCAAAAGATCGTCTGCAAAGATAAAAGAAGAAAATAATTGCAGTCAGATTCACTTAGGGTGTACAGTGTTCAGAGGGAGGGGGGAGGGAGGGGGACTCACATTCTCCCACAGAGGCCTTCTCTCTCTTTCTTGTTTTTCAAATGTCCACCCTGAACCTGCCTGAAACAAACTGCAGCTGACAAGTCCTCAGTTTGAAGAATGAAAAAACTCAGTTAACCATGACTACATATACTCCTTCAAACTCTCTTTAACTTTTGTTTCCCTCCAATTTTCTCCTCAGAATTCACTTAATAATAAAGTTTTTACATCTTTCTTAAAGGTGAAGGATGAATGAAAGTTTAATTTGACAAACTTTCTCTATAAAATCAAATCTCGCGTTTCCAAATTTCATTTCCTGTAATTATGTCGTAATTTTAAATAATATTTTGATGCAAAGCAAACATGTTTCATGTCATTACAACAAAATTTGACTCAAACCGTATATTTTTGTCAGATTCATCACCTTAGACATGAACAAATTTCATTTTTTCAAGAATAATCCAACACAATATGTCGATGTTTTTAATTCCACGCCACTTTTAATCAAACCTAACGTGTTTTAATGAAAATAGCTGCGCTCTCATTTTACGCGCTGACAGATTGACTATTAATTTCCAATTCTTGGGCAGAGTAGAAATAAACTTTTCCTTCTCTGCAGCTCAAAAAACTCTTAAATCCACGCAGCAGCCTAAAACATCAGAAATGGGGTTAGATTTCTTTCTTTGAGAACTTTTGCTGAGTTGTAAAAGCAAAAAGGAGAGAAAGAAAAAAAAGAAAAAACAAGGGGCCTAGTGATGTGAAGGACCCTGGGTGCTGCCAGACACAACGGACCAAAGGCGACATACTGTACACTCAACTGAACAATACACAATTAATGCATTATTCCCTGCTGGAGACCCAGGAGGCCTGCAAATATTTCATCAAGGCGAACCAATGAGGCTGGAATATAACACTGAGAGACAACGCATGAAAAGGCGTTTTTACGCACGTATTACATATCTGCAGCAGAAAAACTTGTTTGTAACATTTCCGACTTAAATCTATTTTTTCTATGGAAAAAATGGAAAAATCTGCCACTATGGGTGAAATTATTCTTCTATTTCCAGCAGTTTTCATTGTTTCAACAGTTTTTCCTTCAACAAGCGTCAACAATTTAAGTGCAGGAAAAACACGGCAGAATTATTTTTTTTCCAACTATATTGAATTTTTGAAAAACTTGGAAAAAGTAAATTTACGAAGGGAATTAGGGATCGGATAACGTTTTTAATATATATCTATAAAAAAAAAATCCATTTCTTAAAAAAACGTCTTAAATCTCAAAAGGGAATTAATGTTTAAATAATTTGTGGTCTTTTTTATCAAATAAAAGCGTGATGCATCTGTTTATTGTCACCATTTCGGTCTGTTCTTTTTTTTTTTCATTAATGTGACATGGCTCCATGTAAACACCCCTGTGATATAATTTGTAAAAGTTGCTCCACAGAGATATTTGAATCTGCTTGTCAGTTTCCCCTCCGTGAACCCTGCCGAGTCAAACAGTAAAAGTAGATTGAAACCTTGTGCTCCTTTCAGTGACTTTGCACGTCTGGTTTGCATTAGTTTTTTTTTTTTTTTATAAGGCCTCAAACAAATCGAATACAAGTTCACCAAATAATTAACAGTTCTCAATTCCCATCTTCCTCATTAAAGCACTTCCCCTCTTATATTTCATCTCATCCTGCCAACGACAACATTCCGCTTAAAACGCGCCTGCACGGACCGACTGACTTGAACAGACTGTTGGAATTATTGAGTTATTTATGTTGACAGTAAAAAATTTAAAAAAAAATCCCAAATTTTCTTAATTTCATTATTATGTAAAAGGTCAATTTTTTCCATTACGCGTAAGATGCTCGACGGTGGATAATTGAAGAGGGGGATGCGGTGGGTTTTATTGCTTGGTTAAAACCGGCATCCTGTGCACTTTTCTTTGACCTTGTTGGTTGTATTTGAACAAATGCAAAACATGTTTTTGTCATCTGTGTCTCTGTTTAGAGAGAGAGGGAGAGAGAGGGAGAGAGAGGCCGGGCGGCACCATCTGCGCTTTAATGAGTTACCCAAAGTGCCAAAAGTAATTTTCAGATTCGGGTTATTCTTTTCTGATCTTGCCTTTTCTGACCTCCAGGAAACACCCCGCCAGGTTTTATAAGCTAATTTAATTTACCTAAAAAAGTGTGACAGCAAAAGAAGCCGTAGATCTTCTGCGTGCCCTCAGTAAAACCTGTCACTGCAGGTAGGACTAATGTGTAAAAGTTGTTACTTTACGCGTCAAAAGCCTCCCCGAGTGTGTATATCTTTCCTGATGGAGGCGATTTGAATAAAGAAAAGTCCAAACTGAGGCTCATTCTGCAGGTTAATGCAATGCAACACTTTGGGGATGCTGGGAGGAATCCCAGAAGTAACCAAAGGCACTTGAGCTGAAAGAACGGGAAGAAAAATAATTTTCCGTAATTAAATTGGCTGTCGCAAAGGGAGGTTCCGCAGTAAAAAAAATAAAAAAATAAAATACGAACCACTTCACAGCGGAGGAAGTGCTCTTTCATTTTTATTTTTTTTTCTCCCTCGTCGTTTTTTGGTGATGTGCCCATCGTGGCCGAGCTGGGTCATTATGGGAGAATAGACAGTGTTTGATATGTTATGACATGAACACTCAATTAGATCACCGAGTTCAAATACTCCAGTCAGCCGTTCGATGCCAAGCAGCTCTCAGAGGGTCCAGCTCGGGGTCAGAGCCAGTGACACATCACATCAAAATCACAGGAGAGAGTGAGGCGTTTTTCCTATCAAATCAGCTTCACACTGCAAGAAGTGCTCACACGGACGAGCTATTTAATTTTAAATGCACTCCTAAAACTTCTCTTTTTTTGGTCCTAAAACGAGCAATTTTGTGAGAAAATTCCACTTATACTGATTACAGTTCTTTTTTTTTTTCTCGGAAAATGTAAATGAAACTTCTAGAAACAAATTATTTAATTGATAATGAATCATGAAAAAAAAAAAAATGAATTTCACATATATAATTGCAACTGCACATCATTACGTTGGTAGATGACGACGTGCTTCACGCAGCCGTCGCTGGAATGAATAACTCATCAGGATGGACATTTTTTGTAGCGCGCAGTCTGATTCCGAGAGCCCAGGCTCGGAGTGGTTCAGACAGGAGGGAACGCAAACAAAGATAGCTTGTATTTTTCCCTCAAAGATTAACTCGGCTTATGTCCGCTTGTGTGTGTTGGATGTGTTTGTGTTTATCAGATTGTGTTTGTTCCCGCGGGCCGGTCAAATCACTTGGTTACACATGTTAACTGACCCAAACACCTGCTTCTCACACCGACCCGCTCTGCCCATGGCCCCCAGCTCCCTTTGTCAGCACAAGTTAACCCAACTGGGCACCACAATGGCAATAGATTGAACGTTTTAATAAGCGCCGGATTTGACTCTTGTTTTTGCATTTTAAACGCCAACGGTTGTTGTGAGGGTGTTTGGAGATCCGTGGAAAAATCGAAAATGAAACAACCACCGAGTGCTATAACTGGAAAAAAAATAAATAAGTTTCCTCTGTGTATTCACGTGGAGGTGGGGGTAGAATAGTTTTTGCTGCAGCCTGCACTGACAGTGATTTACAGCCTTCATTTAGAGAGCGCCTCAATTAGTGTTTTACTGTCGTGTTACCCAGAGGTTAATTTATGTGTAATATAACTTAATACTAGGAAAAAGTTACACGTTTCTGCGACTGTGCACCAAACGGATCCAAAAATGACCACAAAACGCAACACTCAGGAACATCAAATAAACGTGCAGTTTTTACTTTTCTTTAACCTTTATGATTTCATGAGATTTTTTTTGCGCGTAAAAGTCGTTTTGCTAACTTTACTGCGTGCGTAAAAGTAGCCACTGCGAGCTTGTTACAAGCTTGTTTTTAAGTGTTACAGTCGTTTTTGGCCACATTTTAATAAGTTCTAAGAGAACATTATTACACCATCAGATGAGGAAAGACTGTGCCACAGAATTATGCAAGAGTGAGCTGATGGAGCTGGCAGCTGACTGAAACCAACCTGTTCCTCTGTCCACAAAACTTGTTATGGTGTTAGCAGATTTAGAGGAGCGGAAAAAGCTCGAGTTTAGTCCGAGCTTCTCTGCAGCCGAGTATGTCCTGTATATAGAGAGCATGTATTCATGCGGAACAATAGCGTCCTTTAGGTCTTCTTTGTGATGTCCCACGATTGGATGCGAAGACGCGAAGATGTCTTTTAAGAATTTGGATGACCTTTGTCCGTCCTGATGAGAGATCCTGGCTCCCCTGTTCCTCCTCGGCGCAGAGGGAGAGATGATAGCAGCAGACTGGAAACACGGTATATTCCCAATGAAAACAAAGAGGAGGCCCAGATATATCATAACGACTCGAGATGCGTCCATGGCTGGAAGAGTCACCGGGAGATGTTAAGAAACTCTTTTCTTTTTTGTCTCCACGCTCAGAGAAGTTGGATTGAGGGGGGAGCCGGAGCCGGAGACGGTGTGCGCGTCAGGGTTGGAGAGCTGCTACTTTTGCGCTCTCCGGTCGCACCAGAAGAAGTGCGTTTTTTGCTCTGGACTACACACAAGAGCGTAGACTGTTGGGCCGAGAGAAACACGCCCACATGGTGGCTCAGTGCAGGGCTTCCCAAACAATGTCATGTCACAGACTTCCAAATAGACGCGCAGTAGAGCCAACCAGCCAGAGAAGAAATCGATGTGGGAACGTTTGAAGTATCTATTGTGGAGATTAATGTTTTACTTTATTTTGCATGAGAAAAACGTTATGATATCATTTTGTGAATCAAATCATGT
This sequence comes from Embiotoca jacksoni, assembly GCF_022577435.1. Lineage (NCBI taxonomy): Eukaryota > Metazoa > Chordata > Actinopteri > Embiotocidae > Embiotoca > Embiotoca jacksoni. Next base: position 16,832,766 of record NW_027185241.1, read on the forward strand.
CGCCAAAATTTGTCATATAAATTCCACAGATTTCAAACCACTCCAAAAGAGTGATATTTCTCCTTATCTCAAAGTCTTTGACCTGAAAGCATCCAAGAAGGACAATGACATTAGATAAGATTTGATTTTATGCACAGATAAACACAACAAACAAGGGGATCATGAAGCTGAGATTTTTTTTTTAAGAAATATTAGAAATGTGCAAATATTTCCATGTTATAATGATTATTATTATTTACAGACACCAGCAAAATAATGTCCAAGGAGGGCCAAATAAAATAAAATAGAATAAATCATTTGATCTATATTATTTTAATTTATCTGCAAAGTACACAGAATCACCTCTTGAGAGCAAAGGCGTCATTAAATAACCTGAGCACTGAGATCTCTTGGGTTTAAATGTAACTGAGAGGCGTGAACACAGTAAACCCAAAACATTTGGATCAGCGTGAAGTCATTCAAATTCATCAGTCAGCTACTGACCTCTAGTGGCCTTTATCATCTGTTACAAGAGAGGAGAAAGATGTCTCCCATTGTGGTGTAAAGAACCGACGACAAATGCTGCATTCACGTCACCTGGGAAACTCAACTCAACTCAGATTGTATATATATATACAGCACCTCTCATACAAAAATGCATCCCAAAGTGCTTCATAGATAAAAGAAACTTGAAATACAATAAAAAAAAACACGAGAAAGGTAAAATAAAGATTAAATAATAAAACACAATTAAAACCCAAACAGTAAATATGACAATAAAACATTAGAATCTCAGTTAAAAGTCAAGCTAAAAAGATGTGTCTTAAGTTTCCTTTTGAAAATGTCCACAGAAGTGGAGTCCCTCAGATCCTCAGGCAGGTTATTCCACAGCGCTGGTCCACAACGGCTAAAAGTGGGCTCTCCATACGTTTTTGTGGAGATTCTGGGTATAAAAGGAGGCCAGCAGTGGAGGATCTGAGGGATCTGCTGGGCACATATCTTAAAAGCAAGTCTGTGAGGTATGCTGGTGCCAGTCCACGCAGTGATTTAAAAACCAGCAAAAGAATCTTAAAAACAATTCTAAAAGTGACAGGCAACCAGTGCAATGACTTTAAAATAGGCGAAACATTTTCTCTCGTTTGGTCTTAGTCAGCACACGAGCTGCTGCGTTCTGGACAAGTTGGAGGCGGCTGGTAGATTTTTTTTTTTTAGGAAGAGCAAACAGGAGGGCGTTGCAGTAGTCGGGCCCAGAGGTATAAAAGCGTGCATAAGCTTCTCTGTATCGGTTTGTGAGAGAAAAGGACTGATTTTGGCGATATTTCTAATGTGATAAAATTATATTTTTGTTGTGTCTCTAATGCGAGGTGATTGGCCAAAATCTCTGGGCTTTGGCATCAAATATTATAACTTCTGTTTTCAGTTGTAGGAGATTGTTTGACATCCAATTGTTGATGTCATGGAGACAACGTAAGAAACTTTCTACTGGGCTAAAATCATCATGTGATACTGAAATGTACAGTTGTGTGTCATCAGCGTAACTGAAATTCAAAGTTGTGCTTTCTGATGACATCACCGAGTGGCAGCATGTAAAGATGAAAAAGAACTGGCCCTAAGATTGACAGTTGTGGGAGCCCATACAAAGTGTAGCTTTCCTCAGAAGAGCAATCCCCGACGGAGACAAAGAACCTCCGGCCAGACAGATACGATTTAAACCACTTCAAAACTGTCCCCGAGAGACCAGCCAAGTTCTCCAGTCAATGCAACAGGATGGCATGATCAACGGTATCCAAAGCCACACTGAGCTCCAGAAGAACGAGGACTGAGAGCTTTTTGAGTCACTGTTCATTCTTAACTCACCTCTAATGCAGTTTCTGTACCGTGATCCAGACTGACATGTCTCCAGAATATTGTTGTTTTTAATAAAAATAATTTACCTAATTAAAACAAAAACAAAATTCTCAAATGTTACTTAAAAACAGAATGTTTGATATGGGCCAGTAATTACTAAAAGCAGAAGGATCCAGATTAGTTTTCTTCAGGAGTGGTCAAACCAAAGCAGTCTTTAGAACGTGAGGGAAGGTGCCAGTGAACAGAGAAGCTTAATAACATGTGCCACTTCCTCAGAAATGTAGTTAAAAACAATCTTAAAAAAATGAGGTAGGTATGGGGTCCAGGAAGCATGTGGAGGGTTTCAGCTCAGAAAATACGTCATTGATTGACACTGAATCCACCGGGGTAAAAGACTGCAAGGTAGCGTAAAGTGCTTAGTGCAATGAAAAACATCATGCGGGCTTGACTGATTTATGTTCATTCTAATTGATGTTATTTTGTCACTGAAATAGGCTAAGAATTCACTGTATTTTGTGTCTGTCAAGTAAGAAGTGAGATTTATCAGGTTGTCAATAGTTGAAAAAAGAACTGATTGTTGCGGTTCCGATTGATGAGATTGGAGAAGTGGGTTTGTCTGGCGTTCTCACTGCTCTATTGTATTCAAGAAGGCGATGATGGAAGATCTCATAGTGAATATGGAGTTTGCTTTTTCGCCATCTGCGCTCAGCTTGTCGACATTTAGTTTTAAGTATGTTTACAGTTTCATTCTTCCAGGGTGGTTTAAATTTCATTGCAGATTTGTTTTTGGTTTAAGTAGGTCAACTGTTGTCCTTCACTTAACATTAAATTCATTTAATAGACAGTCAACAGAGGAAGGGCGGGTGAGACGGGGCAACATGGTGAAGTGTGTAATGAAACTTTCAGCGACTTCAGGTGTAAGATGTGTTTTCTTTCTGGTGGATTCTGTCTTGACTCGGGGTTATGTCTGCAAAAACATGAAATTCAATCAGGAAGTGGTCTGACAAAGCAGTTTCCATCATTGGAGAGATTTCAATGTTTACCCCCTTGCTGAGAATCAGATCTAGGGTATGGCCACGGCAGTGGGTTGGCTCCCAGACATGTTGTAAAATCCCGAGATCTTCTATTAAAAAATTGAACTCGGTGGCTCTTTTGTCATTAAAATAATCTACATGCAAGTTAAAATCCCCAACAATAAGAATGTTGTCGTAATTTGTATTTAAAATGGATCAAAGCTCTGCAAAGTCTGATTAAAAATGTGGGACAGTGATTAGGTGCTCTATATACAGTGATTGTTAAAACAGGAAACTGGCAGTTGAGAATATTTGCATGATATTCAAAAGAACTAAAATCATGAAACGAAACTTCCTTACATTCAAATGCCCGAGAAGCAATAAAGCAATGATTTGGGTGTAAATAAAACCTCAATCATCTGTCCTTGTTTGACATCAGAGCAGAGACACAGTAACAAAACACTGAACAGGGAGGTTTGCGCTTATCGTTTCAAATAATGTGATTGAAATGTAATAAATTTGACACGAACTTAAAGAGATCCTTACACACGTGTAGATGTTTATGTCTGTAGTTACAGCACATAAAGTCAGAGGCTTCAGGATCTATTACAAGATTCAAATGGTCAAATAAAGTAGCTATAACCAACCATCCGCTGCTCATTCTGTCTTTACACGACTGCAGCCGTACTGTCCTCTGCGGTATGAGTCAATGAGAAACCTCATCATAGTCACATGGAGCGAGTGTACCCGCGCGTCTGTTCACGTGTGCTGAAAGGCGTCCTCCATGTTTCATGTCCAGGTTTGGGGAAATTCAAGTTTCACAAACCCCTGTTGCAGAGTGCTGATGTGGAGGCATACAACAAGCTTTACTGCAATCTGACTGCACAATAACGTTGAATAAACTGTTGTTTAAATTAATATTATTCAATTTTTATTTGTATATAATGTGGTGTTTTTTTTATGTGTATTTAATATTTTTTACTACCTCTATTTTGTATTGTCATTTTATTGCTTTGCCCTGTGTATGCTGCTGTAATGTAAAAATGTCCCTTTGAGGGATTAATAAAGTATCTACCTATCTATTTATGTAGTGTGTAGAATAAAGCCACACACATAGCAGTTATTTAGGAGTTGGGCTGTTACCAGGTTTCATTTTTGCTAGTTGTTGGTAGGCTGTGTGATAGATGGTGGCAGTGCTCTCTTTGTTGTGTGCTGGACGGTCTTGTCTGCGAGGCCTGTAACTCCCCCTGTATGTGTAAACACTCTTATAGGCTGGATTTTGTTTAGTAACTTTATGGTATCAAACAATCAAAAGGTAAATCAAAGGGCTAAATCCATCCATAACATATATATTATATATACTGTATATAAGGTTGTCCAAAGTGTTCACCTTAGAATCCTGAAAACTTTATTAAATGGGATTTGAATCCATAAAACGCAGTGAAAACTGGTAGTGAACTATAAGTAGGAGCTAATAAAGACAAATGTTTCTAAACAATATTTATTATTCTGACCATATCCGTCTTGCTGGCATGCGAAATTTAACCACGTGACTGAATCATGGCGGTGCATTTAAAATGAGACAGCAGTTTGCTATTTTAAATTATTTCATTTATGCCACAGAAAATCCATGAAAACCGTAACAATCTTAACACAATATTTTTCACAGAATGCGATCAAACATGTACTGACCATGAGCCCATAACAGCCAGGTGCGAAACAAACAAAAAAACCTTCACCTTTTTCCTTGTTTTAACACTTTTTCCCATCTTTTTGTCGACTCTGTTCTACCACTTCTTTTGAAACGACTTCCGGTTTCAGTCCTTCAGAATAAAAGTAGACAGTACTTGTTTCATTGACCTGTTTCCCACCGTAGTATCTTGTTGTTCCAGCAGAGGGCCTCGGTGACAGTCAACAAAACCAGCTCCTTCCTCCACATCACATGCTGACATTTTATACAGTGTCCAGTTTAAGGTACTCGGGGAAAAAAATGAGTCAGGATGTAACAATCAGATGTATTTGAGTTATAACGTACACTTCTATGCAGTTTGTCAGTCTGGTTTATGCACTGCTGCGAATCAGTGGCCAACACAGGCAAACACTGTTTTTATGTTTCTTAAACAATATGTAAATGTATTTGGGATGAAAGGCATCTAAGTGCAAAGATTAGATTGCATCAGACCTGATTTCAGCAGCAGAGATCTAACAGATCTGATTCTGCGAGCAGGTCAACACTGTGTTTGCATCCATGCACATCACTGTACACACAGACCTGCTGTTTATATGCTGAACATAGGAAAGGCTTATATCTCATCTTGTGCGTTTTATCTGTCATGGTTTCATGTGAGTCAGTCCTCGTGTCTTTGAGGAAACGTAATATCCCAGAAATCCTGACGGACCAAATGTCCTAGATTCTGGGTAACTATTATTAAATATAAATCGTGACTTGCAGGCTCATACTGTATTAAAATATAGCTTACGTGTATGTAAAATGTCTCCCGTTAGATGACACATACGGACAAGGTACATTTGCGTTTCCCAAACATGTCAGTACCAATAACCAACAGAGTATTTACACGGCAGCCAGTCCTCAGTCTATGTTCCCATATGTCGGAGGGGCTTCAGTGGTTAAATAACGCGTTATGTAACACACTGGGGATGGCAGGCACTGTGTGCGTGCGCTGTCACTGGTCTCGCCTCTCGCCCAATGGTGTGTGCTCGTCAGTCTGCATCTAGCTCTCCTCCACCATCGTCACCACAGCAGAGCGGAGGCTGGCACCACCAGCACAGGAACGACCCTTTGTGCTTCACCCACTGACGCGCATCCTTCTGAGAGACATCACCATCCAACATCCAGGCAGGTGTTTTATTTTATTATTCTTTCACGATAAATAGTTTCCCACCAAAATAGTATTATAATTATGCCAAAATATGAAATGAAAGTCTTGTGGGGATGGGAGCAGACGGGCTGAAGACGAGCTGTTTACAAGTTCAGGAACGAGTCTTGTTTTTTAGATTATCTGACTATGCGCACAGATCTGAAATGTTTTGAAAAAAATGTGACTACCTCGGGTGTGAAGTCGGTTGTTTACATCACCACGGCTTACATCATGTGGCCGACTTCGCATGTCTTTATTCTGGGAGGCATCTGCGCACCTTTGGAAAACATTCCGTGTAACTGAAGTGGCGCCAGATGAAACAAAACAAAATCCCGTGACTGGATACACAACATGATAAAAATGCAAATGCGACTATTAGATGGCAGTGTGGGGAGAGTTGTTATCATTGTCAGGGGATATCATCTCATAAACCTCTAGAATACTTAAATATAATACCCAATAAAAATGACTTTGAAGTGAAATGTGGGAAACAAAGGGAGGCATGTAAACACATGGGAGGGTATTTCCAGGGTTTATTTATGGGGACTGTGGTTCTACTTGATGGAATAAAATATACAATTATTTAAAAATATATCACATTTTTCTGTTTGGAAAAATTTCAAGGTTTTAACAGCACTGTAAAGAACACAATGGAACCAAATGTCCCAATATAGAGATTAATCCCATTGTTGATTATCATAACTGTGGTTTCCTATAGTAGAAACATATCTTCTATACTGTCAGACTATTTCATGAAAGATGGTTTTTGTTTCGGTTTGTTTTATGGTGACAGACAGTTCTCAGTAATGACATCATGCAATGATGATGCAGTCTTTTAAAGGATGGATGAGCTTAAACTATATTCTGCAAATGATACTCAGAAGAGAATGAAATCTGCAGTTATTTCCTGCATGAAATATGATAAAAGATCGAGCATATGAAGCTCACACCTTTAATTGTATGTGGTTTAGGCGTTCATAAGCATTTGCCTTCTCTGAGATTACACAATTTAACAGTCAACAGAGCAAATGCACTGACTGCGTCATGGGGTTAATGTCAAAGTGGAGTAAACAGCTCCACATCTGTCCATGTGTATGATCAACATAGAAAGCACATTCTCTCAGATGGATTAAGAGAATTATTTTACGCCCACTCCATGCTGTTTTAAAAGTCCACCATCTGGATGAGGGAAAGAGGCCGAGTGGAGGCTTAAAGACTTGTTTATCAGTATCCCACTAACGGCCTGTATAAGTCTTCCTCTCCCAATACATCGATGTGATTAATGCCCTCCCTCTTAGTTTATTTTTGGGTCCGGTTTTGGACTGATTGTGGACCATATGGCAGTTTGGCTGAAAATCCTGTGTTTGCTACTTAGATAATGCTGAGCCTGTTACTCAGCAGGTAGCCAATCAAGTCTGTCTGGAGTCAAGTAGAGGACCAAATGCATGATCCTGCCTTGAAGGCTCTAGTCCAGGACGGGTGCAAGTGAAAACACAGTAAATGACCATAGCAAGTTATTTTATCAGGCGCTTGAACAAATAACATGAGATGATTCCAAATCTCTGAATGGTTATCAGGACATCTTGCAGATTTGGTGAGCCGTGACTCTTTCTCTTCTATTTCTTTGAATTCATAACCCTGCTGATGAAGGATAAGGCTGCAAACCCGTAAACCTTTCGACAGCTGACTCACTTTCTGTCTTTACTTTTAAAGCAATTTAGAATAAAAGTCTGTAGCCATGAGCATGCTAACATGCTGTCAGTGAAAATGTTAAAATGGTCATGTGATGCAGGTGCGATGTTTTCCAGCTAGATGATGCAATGTTCGATCAGTGTTTTTGTTCCCAGAATGTTCTTCTGAAAAGTCGAATGTTCTCTAAAAATATCCTAAAACATTCTTGAAAACATTTTGATAATGTTTTTTTTAAGCATATTAGTTATCGTATTCTAAAATGACAACATTCTGAAAACTAAAAAATGAAAATATTTTCTGAATTAGGGCAAAATGTTCTAATAATATTATGAAAAAACTGTTTAAGTATTTAAAGAGAACATGTAGAGAACATTGTCCTTCCTTTAAGGTGAAAAAACATCACTGAAAACAATACTAAAACACTGCATTATATTCCCAGAACATTTTTCGAACAAAAAAGTTCTTGCTGGATTGCCCTGTTCAGCTTCAGTGTAGCATGTTAAAATGTTAATATTTGCTAAGATAAACTCTCTGTCCAGCTTCGTCCTAATGTCCCAGAACAAAGTACTTGACAACACTTTGACTTGATGATGGCATGAAAAGAAAAGTCCAAATTAATTGCAATGAATGATGATAAGAAAGTTTAAAGCTTTATATATAAATAAACATCTGTTACATTTAAGCCTTTACCAAACAAAGTTCACAGTGCTGATGAAAGCCCGTCACCGTCAGGCAAATCTCTCTGAAGTTCACAGAATACACAATCAACTAAAAGCTAAAAATATCAACCTGTCGACGGTGGATCACCAAAGTCAGGAACATTCACAGTTTCATGACAAACTGTCTGATATTTTGTTGGGATATTTCAGTGAGGATCAAAGCCGACCGACTGACACTGACATCCCGAGAGCCATGAGCCTCGCAGGGCTAAAAGCCTTCTCTCAACCACACCCTGTTTTATTGAATAATCACACATCTTCTCTGCTCAGCTCTTATTTCATTTCGTACACATCGATCATGTCTTACCCTTGTTTTCTTAAGCATCAATTGTTTTCTATTGTTTTGGGTTTAAAAAAATGATCTGTTGCATCTCCTGATAAGTGCAATGGTTAAAAAAAAATATTCAAAAATAAAACATACTTTGATGATGTAAAGGAAGTCAGAAGCACTTGGTTAAGTGTCGAAAGCTCCCTTAAGCGTACACATTCAGGCTCAAGGACGCAATGTTCATTCAGTCTGAGAAAAACTGTGAGCAGCTGAATGGTATAACACCCACGCATCACCTCGGCACACTCTCCATATTTTCTCAGAGAAGGACAGCATCTCCGAATGAGCAGCAGAACCCTACACTCTCTGCACATTCATACATAATTGGTTCCATAGCTCGAGTCCTTCATGCAGCTTTTTCCCTCCGTTGCTAGGACTGTTGCTAGGGCACGGCCGTGGCTGCTCAGCCCTGCTTGGTGCCTCGAATCTGATTCTGCCATGCTCGGAGTGCCAGTGTGATGATACTGAAAACAAAAATGAAACTGCAGGCAGGGTGGTGCAGGCCGCCCAGGACGTAAATCTATTTTTGAGGCTGATAAAAAGGAGGTTTAATTTGATTCCCACAACTCTCTGGTCTATTTTTACGATGCCATTTGGGCCTTGGGGATTCGACAAAAGAGGATTTTGCTGCTCATAAATGAATATGAGGTCACAATATTAGGTCACCAAGTGGTAATATCAGACTGTTATCAGCAGGGGATTGTTTAGTTATGGCAGGACTAACATCCATCTAGCTTAAATTTAAAAAAAAAAAAAAGTTACCCTCTGAATGTAGGGAAGGAAGACAGGTTCAGATCCACTGATGCGACAGCAGCACACAGGCCCTGCAGTCAATTACATCACTCATAATGCAAAAAAAAAAACCAAAAACATGTATGCCCTTATGCAACTGAACCCCTTAGGCGAGGACACTGGGACGCTATTAACAGGCGAGAGTAAGTGAAGTGATTGTATAAAGTTTATTCAAGCATGAGAGAAGACCTGCATTATTTATCTCTAAAGCATCAATAAAAAATGTTTCTCCTTGTTTAAATGTGCACGTACAAAACAAAAAGTTTAGCGTTAGATCACAGTTTCTGTCTACACTGGGTTCTACTTTTTTAAACAGAGAATCTAATATCGCTCCATCATCTACTTGTATTATATCTCACTGATTGAAGCACTTTGTAGCTTTTGGCCAGCAGCCCCTCAGTTTTGGCACAAGAGTTAGCATCTTCTCATTCATGTGTCGCTGTGCTTCATATCTGATCATTTTAATCTGTGATGACTTTGATGAAAAATCCAAATATGAAAAGAATAACACCTTCCTTTTTTATATAGCTGTATCTGTACTCTGAACACTGTAGTCTTATAAACCACAAGCAGTTGAGTTAATTGAGTCATTTTAAATCCATCCCCACAATACTAGCCTCCTCTCTGTTCATGTAGGTTTGTCGGTCTACCACTTTGGTCCAGACTTTGAATATCTTAAGAACTCCTTGATATATTGGCATGAAGTCTTGTACAGACATTTGTGGTCCCCTGAGGATGAACCCTACTGAATTAGTTGATCTAATGACATTTTCCTCAGCTCCAACATGATGTTGATCGTGAAAAAAGTCTCCACAACTATTGAATAGATTACCTTAAAGACACAGACATTCATGGTCCCTTAAGGATAAATTTTACTGAGTTGATCATCCTGTGACTTTACCTCTAGCGCCACTACAAAGTCAACGTTTTCAGTTATTAAGTTATACAATATCTCAACATCAACTTGATGGATTGCTGTGAATTTGTGCACAGACGTTCATGGTTACCACATGATAGATCATGCTTATGTTGGAGATCCCCTGACTTCTCCTCCAGCACAATGACTTTTGTTATTGAAATATCTCAACAACTATTGGATGGATTGCCAAAAAAATTCGCAAATACAGATATTTATAGTGCACTTTATTGATAGGACACTTTCATCCAGCACTATTTTCACGTCCAAATTTTTGCTTACGCTATAGTTTACCCACAAAGCTAATTATATTTCAAACAGCCTCAGCTGTACATCAGCATGCTAATATTGTAAACGCAGATTTTAAACATCAGTTAACATCAGCATGCTAGCAATATCCCTGTGAGTATGTAAGCATGTATCTTAAAGCACAGCAGTCTTTAAGCTGCTAGCATGGCTATATAGACTCTACTGAGAAAGTGCATTTGCTCTTCAAATCTGACTCCACTGAATTTGTTGTTCAATTTGTTTAAACATGTAAAAATCCTGATATAAAAAGGAAGTCAGTGATTTATTTTTAGCTTTTTTATTTGTTTCATATGGTCATAAAGTCAGCGTGTGTGTGTGTGTGTGTGTGTGTGTGTGTGTGTGTGTGTGTGTGTGTGTGTGTGTGTGTGTGTGTGTGTGTGTGTGTGATGGGTTGGATTTAGTGCCATTACAGACTTCAGACAGAGGGTTCTTAAGTTTGAGAGCCACATCAAAAGGCTGCCTGCCACATACACAGTCCAAAGTAATATGACTGACCTGATTTCTGTCTTTCCCCTTCATTAGGGGAGAACACTGTGTGAAGCACAATGGGACCGTTCCAGGAATATGAGGTGAGTCTTATCATTACTGCTGGTCACTGAGGATAAATATCTGAATGTTAAATGAACTGAGAAAATACACACATAGTAAGTAGATATTTTTTGCATCAAATGGTAAAGACAAAGGGCCTGTTTTATTAAGATCTCAAATAAAGGGTACAAAATTGCATGTTTTTTCCAAAAGTTTGCACATTTATTTCGCACCCGTTTTGCGGGTGATTTCCTAAGAGTATTTGCGTCACTGATATCAGGTGCAAATTGTTGTATTTCAATGGGGGGTTTGCGTGTGTTAAAAGTGATTCCAGCAAAGGAAAACAGAGCGACCGCAAAAGCAAATCTAATCCCATTGAAATTTAAAAAAAATATAAATATAACATGAACAAAACGCAATTTAGGAGATTATCACCAAGAAAGTCAATACAGTGGGAAAAACAAAAAGGTGAAAAAAAAAAAGGCTTAATAATAAAACATCGGCAAATAAAAGAGGAGGGACGGTGGATGAGATCCTCTAACAAACACCGATCAGCAGGTTCAGATCTTTCTGTGATGAGCAGGTGACTTTTCATTCAGTGTCTCGCGAGTGCTCGTGAACTTTATGAAGCTACCTGTGAATTCTGCGGGACACATTCAGGACCTGTGACATCACACCTGAATAACAGGACTGGGTGGGATATCCAAGCAGAGATACTCTGGAACGACCCAGAGACAGGAAAATGCTGAGTCGGAAGAAGTTTTTTAATTGCTGATATTTCGTGGCTCCTCCTTGTTGTTGGCTTTAAATCATCATTCAGTTCGTTCAATAACTCGGAAATGTCAACGCTGGACAAACGATACGTCTGAATAATTTAAGCCTCTGACATCTCAAATTTTTTTCCACGGGTGTAAAACACGTTCTCTACGTATTCTTTGGTTTCTCTGCGTCTCCTTCTCACCACAATAAGAGCAGCAGTTTCTCCAGATTTGCGCACCTGATTAATACGTTCCTTTCAGTCGTACTAAAACACACAACAATCACTTCTCCTGTTTCCACTTTCAGGTTTAGTAAATATCGTTGCGGGTGCTACATTTTTCTATTTGCATTTCCCCTCTTAGTATTTTGCACCTTCAAGCAGAAACGCCCAATATTACATATGTATTCAGGCAAACAAGCAAAATGGACAACATTTGTTAAATTGCACATTTGAAAGAGGCAATCCTCACTGAACGTCGTTAGTAGATCTGCTTGGACATTTTTTTGCGGGTGGTGTGGAGTTTGCACGTGATTTTATACACGCAAACATTTAGTAAATCAGGCACAAAGATGAGTAAACTGTGACCATGCAGATATTTTCATGAGAAAATCAAACACCAATATGAATCTTTTTTTAAATTAAAAAGTAAAACTAAGTTTAGGTATATTTCACGACACTATGTCCTTGCTCTCCTGTGACAAATGTTGCTTTAAACAGGAAAAGAAATCCCCAGAGAAGGGAAGCCCACGCAGCCGCATCCCACGTTTGGTCCTCCATCCTTTCCGACCAAAGGACAAAGGATCGCCTCTGTCTGACTCCCCTTTTTCAGAGGAGGAGGGCAAGGAGTGTGACATGAGCTCAGACCACTCCAAGAGGACCATCAGCACCAACAGTTTCTGCTCTGGTAAGAAGCTCAGCTCCAGTCCAAGCACAGCTGAGTTTATACCCTCACATACTTTGAACATCCAGCACCATTGACAGGCATTCAGGTGCCAGATTGTATAACGCTCTAGTTGGCTGGTAAAACATCAAATCTATTGTATAATGTGTTACAAAATCATCTCGATCTTTGATTCACTAAGTGTTTCTTTGTTTAGCAAAGGATTACGCAAGCTCATCCATGTGTATTTAATGTTCATCTGAACTGGCCTCTGTTAACAAATACAGCAAACATGACACTGCAGAAGGTGCCTCTCTGTGTGTATACAGTGCACTCTGCAAACACAGGGACCACTTGACAGCAACTTTATGAAAGTGACGGGCCATTGTGAGAGCTGTTTTGCTATCTGTCAGAGAACAAGGCTAAACCTTGAGCTCTGATTGACTGCTTGTGTTCGCTGCCTGCCCTGCGCTGCTTCTTCTTGGCTATTACTGTCTGTGTGCCTGTCTACAATAGATGACACCGGCTGCCCCACTAGTCAGTCTGTGTCCCCCTCCAAAACCCCGTCAGGCTCAGAGCAGAGTGCCCACGGATCGCCAGTACTCCCCGAGCGGAAGACCAAAGTGAAGAGGGTGAGGGTGATGGCCGAGTGGAGCGGTGAAGCTCGGAGCGTGCAGAGGCACAAGAGGGAGCTTAGGTCTGCCATGAAAGTCAGAGGTAAAGAACAATGCAGAGATAAAGATTAAAAACATGAAAAATTATCATTTTTGTTTTCTTCAGAAAAAGCAGACCAAGGCCTGCTCTATGTTATTATGTGCTGTGATTTGTGTGTTAATTCAATGTTGTTTTTTTTACATAGGCTGCATAGATTTCTATACAACATGCTGCATATTTATATATACTAGTGCATGCCCGTGGTTCCCCAAAGACCAAAGTGCAATAACAGAGTATCTGTCACATGTCAGCAGCCAACAGATTCCCAGGTAGGAACAAACCAGTGTTTGGCAGGGTTGCAGCTGCTTGACTACAAGAAAAATAATAACCAGAGGGATTTGTCATCAGTGCCCTGTTAATATATATTAGAAGCAGTGCACTTTTAATCTTGGGAAAGAGGTAAAACTGCTTGATCATGAGTCAGACTGAAGAAGAAAGCTGATTGGTTGAGGAGAAAAGGTTCAGGGGCTTAGTCAATTAAGCTGATTAGGAGGAGGGTACCACATTGATTGAATGTGCACAGACCCACAGTTGACTCACTAAGTGGTGGGGGATCACTGAATTTTGAGCTATTTTATTTGCCACAGTTATCACTGGACACATTGCTATGGTTTTGTTTGATGGAAAAAGATGCTATTCAGGTATGACTTGAACTTTTAATCATTTCAACACAACATTTAAGGGACCAGCTTTGTTCTTAAGTCGGCAGGCTTCATAATTGTGCAAAAAAAATAATCTGATTTGCAACATTTGATCAGATTGTGTTAAATATAAAAACAAAATGAAGTTATTGGCTAATTGTAGCATGTCAATGGTATTTGTAATAACATAAACATGTGATGAGTGTTTTATCTCTGTTCTAAACTCACATTAGTGTAAATAGGGGTATAAATTGTGGGCAGGTCATAAAAAGGTTTGATGGAAATCCTGATTAGAGGAAACTATAAACATGATAGTCGTGCTTGATTCTAATGGAACAGTAGCTATGGGACATTTTCTGTCAAATTAGTTTTACTGCTCTGATTCATCTTTTATGAGATGATTATTGTACCCCTGAAATATCTAAATCTAAAATTTACAAGAGTCATGAGATGTTACATGATTTAAGCTTCTTTTTTTTTTCCCATTTCAGGAATTAATTTAAACTTTAGCTGTTCAGTGAAACGTGTAGTTTCCATATTTTGGGGGGAAATGTTTCTGTTGCATGATATCCATTTATAGTGGAATTTCAGAAAGTCAAATATAGATATAGGGTACAACACCATTTTTACTAAGTAAACATCTGCATTTTGGCTGTCTAGCAAAGGGAGACTATATAAACTTTTGAGAACAGCAGGCACTGAGATTAAGTGAAATGGGACAACTAAAAGTTAACAACAAACTTGTTTCTTGAGGTATACATGGGTTTATGTCGGGTTTTACTTTTGGGCTCAAACCATGTTGAGGTGTTTATAAGATGGAGATAGCAGGAAAGAGTAGCACTGTTAGAAAAGACAAAAAAAAAAAATCAGCAAACTGACCACCTAAAGTTCCCCACCATTAGCTGAATATTAGCCACCTTTAAAGCTAAGTCATACCAGACCTAGTATAGTTGTAGCAACAAAACCCTGAAGTGAATACAAATTGGCACATTGTACTTTTTTTTTTTTTTTTTTTTTTTTTTTTTTTTTTTTTTTTTTATAAATTCAACTTTTCATTCAAAGAGGAAGATGTTTTATATTGTTTTTTAAAAGCTACATAGTCTTGCTTTAGGCCTGGTAGAATGCTAACACATGGATGCCAACTCCCTGCAGGTAGTGAGGCAGACTTCAGCTCTTCCAGCAGCACGGGGAGCCTAAAGACCCGGCAGAGCAACTCTGCTGGGAAGAAAGCTCCTTCACGCAGGTATAATCTTTGATGTATGCGTTTTGATCATCTTGGGTTGCTAACAGATTTAAAAAAAAAAAAAAAAAAACATTTAAAATTTAGTAGTGGACCCATTTGTCTTAAAGTTAGAACTAAAACAGGTGTGTTCATTCTCATTTCTGTATTTATTTTTGTAATTAACACAATTATTCCTTAATTTGTTTTTCTTTTCTTTTTTTTATTATTAAGCCGCGGTACTCGCATCCAATCGCTCCCAGTGTTCAAACCAGCCGGAAGCCCAACAGCCAACCGCGATGCAGAGCTATACGCCCCCTACAGGACTCCCCCCAGAGCCGCCGCCTCAACCAACAGCAGCAGCTGCAACTCCAGCCCCACCTCCAGGTACCATGGACCTCGTACATCATCAAAGATCCCATATTTTACACTTTACTGATGTTTTCGCTCTGTGTCAGAATGAGCACATAAAAGGTTGACCGGTGGGCTGTGAGTGAGGGTGGACGTATGACATGAGCGTAAGCTTGTGACTTCACAAACTTGGGGAAGTCCGAACTGTTTGTCCAATCGCCACAGTTGCTGAATACAGTCTGTGTGCATTTCTAAGCGTTTTGACACTTTCACAGTAAAGCAACTAGACTTGCATTATTAATAAAAACAAATGACAATCCAAATTTATACAATAAAAGACCTTTGATAATCAAGGATGAAATTTAAGTAAGCAAATTTAAAGTAAGGTAATCTGGTCAGTTATTGTGACCTCATTGCCATTTCTTTATCCATTTCTCCACTTGGATATATTACAAATTCAACTTCCTCTGTTTGAGGGAGAAGTAAGTGGACTTTGGAGACTGAGATTTGGACTGTGGCTCACGCAATGTGCAGCATAACCACAAGTGAGTGGGTGGCTGGATTAAGCTCAGACAGTTTTATCATTTCCTCTCTTGCAGCTGGCTGGGATTATATCAGTCATGATTTGGCTGCAGCGGGGATTAATGGGGATTTAATGAAGCAAAAGTCTGAATATGGTAACCAGACAGTGACTCTACTGACTGAAACCAATTCGTAACTAAATTAGAGTAAATGCACCTTGGTTTGGAGTAGAGAAGAGGGTCATAAATTTTTCATACGAGCAGAACTGAATAGCCTGAAGCTCCACAGTGTTTGGAAAATGATGAATCTGACATGCTGCTGCATATTTCTAGTACGGTTTACGTTGGCTTTATGGTTGCTGGCAGCTCATAAGATTTGAACCTAAAAATCCTCTCTGCAGTATAAATGACAAACATTCAGCCCACAGTCCTTGAGGTCATGCAGTAGCAGAACCTGGCCGTTGATCTCATGTTGACAGCTTCCTTAAATGCATTTTAATCCTCCATTCTTATCACTTTAAGACACCCTGTCTGTCTTTCCCCCTGCCTGACTAAGTGTCATGTGACGCCTTTTCCTCTCACATGCTACCTTCTCCTGGGCTGTTTCTATTTCTGGCAGGGATGCAGAGTGTTCGCATCAAAGCCCCAAGTATCCCAGGTTGCTAGGATATTGTGCTAGTGGAGGAGAGGGGCTTGCATGCTGCTTTGCATATAGTCCAAATCCACCCACTCATCCTCTTCAGCAAAAAACAGGAATCCTTTGATCAGTTCTCTTTGAGCATGATAAAACACTGGTCATAGGACACGCAAAAGGCATTTGAATGCTAATGCAATTAGCTGTAGATTAGGGTTTTTCTAGTAAGGTTGATTTCTTTGCTTGCTAACGCTGCTTGTATTCAGATAAACCAGCGTTTTAGTTTGGGTTTTTTTGTCTCTAGCCTGCATGCCAGTAATCCTGTGCAAGACAGTAATTCCAGGCTTCAGAGAGCATCTGCCCTGATGGCACTCTCTCAGCCAGACTAATTACCTTCTGTAGGGAGTCATTTTGCTTTTAAGCGTCAAATTGGTTTGTTTTCTGCAGTCCTTTCAAAATGTCTACTTGAGGAATGATAGATAATCAGTTCTAGTGGGGTAGACTTGGCATCTCACCACCATCATTGTTCCTGTGTCCAACAGAAGAGCGACTCTTGGCCGCTACCACTCCTGCAGAGACAATCATGGCATCAGGCCCCCGAACCCCGAGCAGTACCTCACCCCTCTGCAGCAGAAGGAAGTGGCCATCAGACACCTGAGGACCAAACTGATGGAGTCTGAGAACACCGTTCGTGACAGGTTAGCAGCAGCAGCAGCAGCATCTCATGGTCGCCTCGGGGGAAAATGTGGTACCCTAGTTGTGATGTAATGCCTACACGCAGCAGCTCTGCTCATCCGTTAACATCCTGTGAAGTGGAAACGCTCTGGGAAATGACTAGTCCATAAAATGTATGTAAAAACAGGACGATGCTGTATAAGAAATCTTCCCCATACAGAAAGCAGACAAGGCAACTTATTCAACTTGTATTCTTCATGACTAGTATTGCTGTGCTTAATATCTTATGAAATTGTTTTGACATTATTTTGCACACACTTTCTTTCTCGGTAAGCGCGAGATAAGAAGATTAATTCCACTCAAGATATGTTGAATATGAAGGTTCAGTCAGCTGCTAGTTAACTTAGTTTAGCATGAATACTGGAAATGGGTGGGAACCATTTCACCAGAAAATGGAAATTTGCTGTGTTTAAAGTACAGATAAAACGTATGAATTGGTCATTTTTAACAGTACAACTTGTGTGTGTGCAAAAAGCAGGCATGATAGCAAATTGCACGAGTAGTGTTTAAACGTGTGGGAGCTCGCAGGCTAACAAGAACATTCCACAAGCTGTAAATGAAACGGCTTCATATCTGACATTTTACTGTCAAACTTTCAACTCAAAACAAACAAAGTGGGCTCGATTTTTATCCAAGCTATGCTAATCAGATTGTGGATGTAGCTTCATATTTGACATAGACATGAACGTGGTACTTATATTTTCATTAAACTCAACAAAAACGTGAATAATCGTGTGCTTCAAAATGTTCCTTTTTAAGTGAGCCTAGACATTTTCGTTCCTATTTCTTTAGAGAGACGGAGATTGAGGAGCTTAAGGCCCAGCTTGGCAGAATGAGGGAGGACTGGATTGAGGAGGAATGTCACCGGGTGGAGGCTCAGCTGTCCCTCAAAGAAGCTCGCAAAGAGATCAAACAGCTGCGTCAGGTGGTGGAAACCATGAAGAGCAGCCTGATGGAGAAGGACAAGGGAATACAGAAGTACTTCATCGACATCAACATCCAAAACAGGAAGCTGGAGTCTCTGCTGCAAAGCATGGAGCTCGCTCAGAGCGGCGCCAACCTCCAAGACGAGAACACCTTGGACTTTATCTGCGACAGCCCGGATAGCGGCGGGAAGAAGATTGTGGGGGAGGAAGAGGGTGGGATGGAGCTGGGAGACCAAGGAGCGGAGGCAATGGCTGACAGCGGGTTGCTTCTAAACGATGAGATGGCCAACAGTGCGGACATTTTGGAGCACGTCTTCATGTCCACTGTGGTGGATTTCAGTCACGACTCTAGTAGCAACGTGAGGGCTGAGGCGGAGTCGGAGCTCGGGGTGTCTGCAATATCAGACGAGGGACAGTTGATGGATAAATCTACTGCACCACCTCCACCAAACACATTGTCCACCATAGTCACCGTCTCCTCAAACACACCTTCCCAGCAGAACGCAGAGGATAAAGGAATCCAGACGGACCTAACGCCCATGTCTCCAGACCTGCAGGCTCTGCTCCTTCAGCTGCTCAAGTTCCACGGGGTCACAGCGGGGGACGCAGCTCTATCGGCCGCCAGCAGTCTTCTGGGATTCCCAAACCAACCTGCCTCCACTTCCACCACCGCCAATCAGCCCGACTCGACGCCTCCCCGACCCAGCCTGCCTCCAGAGAGCCCCGACACCTCCACAGACTCCGGCACGTGTTGCTGGGAGCCTGCGGACAGCCGTCGGTTCATGGGGGAGCTGGACTTTGGCGTCGTTGAGGAGGAACCTTGTCCGTCGCCGGGACTGGACGTGGTCGGCAAGCGTTACTGGAGCAACAGCTTCCTGGTAGATCTGGTCGCCGTGGCAGCCCCGGTGTTACCCACGGTGGCCTGGCTGTACTCGCGGCACGGTGTGGACGGAAGCGCTCCGGTGTACAACATCGCTGCTCTAATCAGGGGCTGTTGCATCATGGGACTGCACTCACTTCGTCACGTCACTCACAGGCCGAATGCGTGAAGGTCTCCAACCCGCATGCAAACACCTAACCTTTGAACTAAAAGAACTTGAAGCAGCTTCTCGAGTATTTGTGAGATCTGTTTTTGTTTGACACTCGATGATACCAATGCAGTAATTTTGGTTCCCGCACTGTTGTTTTGCACTGTACAGTCACCACGAGCTGAAGCCAAGTGGTGACGAGAGGGATTATTTATAATGGGGTTTATTTATGTATTTATTTATCCTTTAAATGTATAAGCAGATCATCTGGGTAGATGGTTGTGTTCTCATTGTCCTGTGGTGTCCCTATTTCTTGTTTAAAAATAAAAGTACAAAAAAAAGTTCTTTGTTAGGGATGAGATTTTCGGAGGTGAAGGCTGAATGCCAGTTTGTGTTCGGATGTGTTCTGAAATCCGTTTTGCGTTATTGTTCAGAAAGAAACCTTAAACCTTCAGCCAAAGCTTTAATGTGAGTACACTGTTGTTTTTGTGAAGAAGTCTATATTTTTGTTCCTCCCCGGGCGTAGAGCTTTACTTGGTCCAGCCTGTGTATTGTTCATAGAAATAAGTTGATGCTTCAAAGCAACTGACACTTGTTATGTGCCTGAGCAATGTGCAATACTGGTGGTTTACATCAAATGTTCCTTGTATCTTTATTAAAGCATGATAATTCTGGCTGTGTTTTGGACTCCTGATTTTTTTTTCCGATCCGACAGGTTTGTTATGACTGAACCGGAGAGACTTTTAAAAGTTTGACCCATGAAAACAGGTCTGTTAAAAATGCTTTCAAAGACTGGGAGAGTTTCTTCATTTGTGCAAGTTGTTTACATCAATAAATAAAAGTAGGGGGGGAAATATCTATTCTGATCTCCAAGCGCAACCAAGCAATGTGTTCTCATGAAGGCTGGTCTTATGTAAAAGCTTTCTCGGCCTGTGTTTTCAGACGTCCCCTGGGTTCTGGAGCTGACAACATAGAGTGCATTAGATCCACTTTAATGCAATCTCGCAGAAGCTGTAAAATGCTCTCTGGGCCCTAACATCTGGGTCAGGGCCAGCACAGCTGTAAGTCCCCCCCCCTAAACACGACCCACGCCTTCTTTAGTCATTACATAACTAATCTATCCATGTTCAATGACAATTCAAGAAAAAGCTGATTAAGCCTGAATGACCTGGCATTCTGCTTCCTTGCCATGATGACTGCATTTCCACTCTGCCATATGGAGCGCTGTCTTAAAATTGCATAACCATGACCTCTGAGATCATAAATCATTAGAAACTGTAATCCCCTCACCAGTCCGTGGGTGCTAGATTAGAAGAGTGGGCGGCAATGGTTTGTAAACGTACCACTCTGGTCAGAATCGGTTTATGTGATTCTGCAGCCATGTGGCTTGTTCCCTTTCTGAAGACTGATGAAGTGCATTTTCCCTTTTTGAAAGTGGGTCAGTCTCTCAGAGGTATTTGGCAAGCAGGCAGCGTCCCCAGGCAGATGGGAGTGACATCATTGTGATGAGGGTCAGAGGCGTGATGACAACGGTCTGTCAATCCAGGTTACAGGCCACCTTCATGTCAGACTGTTGAGTCTACAGAAACGTTAGTGGCACACTGGTAATCTGAGTTGATGCCAATGCTAACATGATGATTAGCAGGAACCATACATAGCGTGTTTATTGTTTTAGGGCAGCGTGGTGGCGAGTATGTAACCTCACAGCAATGAGGTTCACGGTTCAAACCTGCAGGTTGGCTGGAGTTTGTCCAAAGACATGTTTGCAAGGTTAATTAGTTGTTCCTGTGATGGACTGGTAACCAGTCTCAAGTGTTAGTATAAAGTGGGTATAGATTATGGACGGGTCATCTAAGTTTAGCGTGCTAATATTTAGCACAAACACTCCAGCTGAGTATGAAGGGAATGTCCTTATTTTTGCAGGTATGTGGCCATAAAATAAAGTATTTTTAATGTAATGACGGTGCCGGAGTAGATGTCACTTTAGTTATTACAATTCTGTGGGGACCACGAAGGTGAGCACCAAATTGAATGACAATTAATTTAATGGCTTTGACATATTATAGTATAATACAGAGTCAGAGTTCATCCCCCGGGAAACCTGAATGTCAATATAAATGAATTATGATCCATCCTAATAGTTATTAAAGACGTTTCAGTCTGGACCTATCTGGCTGACCTGCAGTGTCATCATTAGAGGCAGGCTACGAGCAAAACTAATAATGTTGTATTCAAATAAAAGTTGGATAATTAATCATTTCCATCTGTAATGATATATTTTCCACAAGAGTTGTACAGTAGGTGGTGTTTCACAAACTACATACCAGGTATTGCCACGGTTATTCACCTCCTGAGGTATGAATCATTTTATTAAAACCTGTGTGGGACTGATGCAGTATTTGTACTGTACAATCTGCCAGATGTGGACTGAGCTCGTGGACTCATTACTCCATGTAAGTTCTTGCGTTTGTGCTCAACCGTCACCACTTTTAACAATGAAGAAAGCGTGAGAAAAAAAAGAAGAGGTTTCAATAACTCATTTCTGGGAAAAAAAAAATTAAATGTGCAAAAAAAAAAAAAAAAAATAGAACAACATGCAGCTAGCTGTTCAATGAAAAAAAAACACTTCACGAGAAAACACAAATCCACAAAGGCAGTTTGTTGAATTCCCTTGAAATGAACACTTGCTCCCGATTAAACTCTTAAAACTGGTCATGCACTTGCCTCGTTTTCATAACCATTTTATCGTCAGTTTTAACAGAAACAGCACCTCTGAGTGTGTCGACAAATTATTTGATAAATAACGTTAACTCAGAGGCGTCACACTACTTGCAAAGCTTTGTGTAATTGTAACATTAAGTAAAGACATCCACCTCCCTCGCCTCGCTTCAAAACCATTTACAATAAGTCGTGGACCACACACATACTTCAGCTTCTCCACCTGTCTATGTTTCCATGACAACGCTGGCACTGGTAGTAATTTTTCCAACATCCAACAGGAATTTCATTACAATGATGCATAACAAGATGCTCAGTTAGATCCAAACAAACATACATTTTTCACCTTCCTGTTGGATAAACTGATCTGAGGTTCCACTGTGATGGTGATTCACGTTTTATACAGACGGTGTTTAACAGCAGAGGGCAAGAAAAAAAAAATAAACACACTGAACGCTGGGTGTTTTCTTCCACTACTTAAAGATGACAAAGGAGGAGAGTGATCAGATCAGCAGCCATGAGGTTACCATAGGAACCCACAGCTAGCGTTTATAGTTGGGTTAGGGTCTACTCTATGATCAGTTATCGATACTCGAGTTTGAAAATGTCCAACCTTCGTTTTAATGCAGAATTCCAGTGTGATAAGGGCTTTACAGAACAGAGAGAGATGTGAGATATCAAGCAACATTCATTAGAAAAGAAATTGTGTTTTCAGACAATGAATGACATAAATATAAAAACACACATCCAAGCAAATCAAGGGGTGTCACTGTTATACAGCGAGGCTTAAAATAAATTACACTCCTTTGTGGTGATAAAAAAAAGACCAAAAAAAAAGGAATTGTACTCCCTATTTGAGTTTCAAAAGGTAGCACGGGTACCAGTTTATTTACAAATGTTCCTGGTAAAAACCAAAACAGAACAATTTGCTACCTAACAGATTTCTTCTGAGTCTAAATGCTGCTTCTAACCTTTAACCTATGATGAAGTGGATCATGTAAATGGAGCTCTCCCTTGAAGACCAAAATGACCTCGTCACATGAACAGCGAGTCCACCCGGTGCATCGTCTGCCCTCAGGACTGATGTGTTCTACACTGCTGCAGCTGGAAAACACACTAAAATGGCTGCTGGTGGAGACAGGAGAGGGAGGACAGTTTTCTAACAGAGAAGTATTGTACGCTGATGATCCGGGTCGGTTTCATGACTTTTTAGGTAATGATTGATCGAGTGTCTTTGCCCACCCCACCCCCAATCCCTTTGGCTCAAAACTGAGCATTTCTAAAATGTTACGAGAGCTTGACAGCAATCTTCTGCTCCTTCTTCATCATTCTCTGGACCTCCTTCTCCATCTTTTTCCTCTGCTGCTCCATGGACCGCTTCTCCCTCTCAGCCATCTTCTGTTGTCTGTTCAAAGAAGACAAACGCACAATTGTAGGCAGTGTCATCACAGAGCTACACAGGCTAAAGTAAGCTAGGAGAGAGGAAAAACAAAATCCTCTTCCTGTGCCGCTGGTGTTGAAACATTGGTGTACACTGACACCTGCTGGCCACGAGATGAATCTACACTCCTCATAGAAAAAATGGCTGTCGGTGTACATGCTCCGAGTAAACCACGTGGAGCCACGTTTACATGCAGGGAGTCAGGAATGGGATTTCTTCATTACACCAACCTAATTCTGCAAACCTGAAAATCTGTAATCACCCGGAGGAATCTACCTGGATAACAAGGTTTCTCATTTACACGACATTTAAGACAAAAAAAAAAAAAAAAAAAGACAAATTCACTGTGTAATATAGAGTATGGATCATTTCCAATCCTTACATCCTAACAGGTGGGGACCTCGGGTTTATTTTAAAGCTGTTGGAGCAGCTTTTAACCAATCCACATTGAGCATCATGTGAGGCATGTTGTGCGCTGAAAGTCACTAAGCTGTAAACTCTGGCTTCAATTCCTCCATATTTGTATATTGTACGTGTTCTTTGTGTCTTTCTTTCAAGAAAATCTCAAATTCAAATGATGTCCTTCTCTAAACAGGTTGTATTAATACAGACAGAGTCTCCACAGGCAGCTTGATGTGACGTTCCTATATGGTTAAAATGAGCCAGTTTCAGAACTGACTGGTTCAGCTGACAAACTGGTGTCTACTTTATATACAGGCACAGATGCGTTCTTGGACTATTACCTGAGCACCTCCTCTGTCTCCCAGGCAGCATCAGACTCGTCCTCCCAGGCGTTGGCGTCCTCCTGCCAGTTGTCCATTTCTCCCAGTTCGGCCTGTGCAGATAGTTTACAGTTATACCCATGACGATGCAACTACGATCACATCATTCCTGTTGCAAGAGCTGCATTTCATGAATGAGGCCAAAACAGAGTATTTTACATCTTCACAAGACAGCTATTCTGGATGTCTCCTCTAGTTTTACAAGAGATGGAGGACAGTGGACATTTCATGTTGTGACATGTTAGCGGCACTGTGCTGAAGGATCATTCAGTCAGTCTCACTGATATTACCCAGTAGGTGTGTCCTTAAATTTAAGTATTTTCTCCTGCAGCTTTAAGTAAGTTCTTTACCAGCCCAATAGCTGACACAGCAAGTACTACTTCCCTTTGATACCCAACAAACTCTTTCACATACGAATATTTTTAATGTCATAATGAATATGCATTATTAAAGTAACATACACAGTGTATAATATAGGAGGAGGACTGGGGTCCCTATACATGTTCAATCATTACCCATATCCCCCAACCGTCCTTTCTGGGTTTGTTAAAATGATTTCTTTCACACACATCTTTTGTGTGACATTATTGTTTAAAATCAGTGTATTTGAACTAAAGAATAAAAGCCCTGGATGTGTAAGAAGGAGAAAACATGCCTGAAGCTTGAGAGAGTGTATAGATGTGGAACTCACTGAGGGAGGACTGAAGGTCATCATGTCCTGAGAGGCTGCCAGTCTGCTGGAGAATCCTGCTGAGCCATCAGGCACCAGGTAGTTCAGAGGCTCCCTCTTCTTCAGCACAATCTTCAAGGTGGGAAACAGAGAAAAAGGAGAAGAGGTCTTTAAATTCAACTCAAAATTATTACTGAAATAGACGAGCAAACGGTGAGGACAGCAGCATTTTTAACGAGTCAGCTGATAATCCTGTTACGCTGAAGATTTGCTCTCTGAATGTTTACTTACTGGATAAACCTGATCATGATTCAATCAAGGTTCAATGAACAGAAAACGTAATTTTAGTCCAGTATGGTCACACCCACATTATTATACAACCAGTTCAACAGAATGATTTCCATTTACTATTTAATGATATTGCCACGAGGAAAAATCCCATGAGGGAAATTCAGTTATTTGCAGTTTTATCAAAAGAAACATGATTGGGTTAGAATTAATTTTATACTTTTGTGTCATTATAGAGAAACATCAGAGGCACGATTTTTCCAGTGTTGCACAAAAAAACAGGAGGACACGGCTAACCTAGCTCTGACACATTACATTATTATTCAGACATATTTGTGTGTGTTTACTGTGACAATTCTAGAAATAGAAAACACAACAATGCCTTTTAATAAGCACTTTGCTTGTGCATTGAAACAGCAGCAGTTGCACAGTGTCTCAGAGTAAGGTTGGGTGATATAAACTGATAATAAACAACAATTAATTCAGTAATTTGTAAATATAGTTGTGCACAAAATCTGCCTTCAAAGTAGCCACTTTTAAATTAGAAAGAAACAAAAACGTTTTTTGGACCTCAAGTAACATTCATTTAACATTCAATAGTAACTAAACATGAGCGGTTTTACACCTGTGATGGACTGCTGTGTCTGTAAAGTCCACAGGTTTGTCATTTTTCAAATCTCCCTTTTCTCTTTTACGTGCACTCGACATATTCTGTGACATTCAGCTGCTAGCTGGGAGGGAGCACGCCAACTGCATCAGCAGCACGACACCGCAAAGTCCACATATTTATGTGTTGTATGTTATTCTGAGCTGTTATACATTAGTTGGTCAAGATCTGGATGGCTTATGACTCCAGTTTAACCATTTTTTTGGGGGGGCATCTCTGCATTTATAGAAAGTTTGTGCAAACAAAACTAAGGAAAAGCACATGAAAGGGCTTCATCTATACTGAATGCACAGAGGCGACACTTTAATTCATCTTTTTTATCTACAGAGAGCTTTACGATGTCAAGGAGACACGTAGTAGGTCTGAGACTGTCATCGGACATACCTTCTGTGTTTTCCTGATGGTGGGCGTCATGTCTTTGAAGTAGTCGGGCTCTTCGTCTGCATCGTTGGGTGGTGGGGAAACGTTTCCGTTGCCACCTTCAATCTTAATACTTGTGGGAGCCTCCTCATCCCAAGAGCTCCATTCTTCAATCTCTGGCTGCGCAGATTAGACAACAAAACACCACTCGAAGTTCATTTGTTAAAGAAAAACAAATGCCAAATTAGAAATCATGTGCACGGATGGTATCTGCAGTTTGAATCCCCAAATCCTGAACGTTCGCCCCCGAACCTCTCAGGGCAGATGCTGATAGTTCACCGACCTGTTTTGGGACAGACGATGAAAAGTCCACGGTCGTCGGGAGAGTTATTTGATCCCCGCTGAGTTTGCGGCCCCTTCCGCTCCTGTGTTCAGAGAAAACGAAAAATCAAAAGCAACTAATATAATGAAAGCTTGAACTACACCTGATCTCTGGGGCTGACGTCGATCATGATATCAGAAGGTCAAAATAATTCTGACATTAACATGATTAAGGCTGATATTCTCACATATACACGTTTTCTAATTCACTCCGGGCATCTTTTTCTGTTCAACGTTAAAAAAAACAACAAGTGTTTTTTACTAATGGCGCATATTGGCCAACACCTACATCGATATTAGTTGAGTCAAATCAGCCGATAAATCTCTTTAAATGTAATATTACGTAAAGATCTATATTTAGAAACCAGGATTGTTCTGTTGTCTCGAGGTTGTCCATAAAATAAACGTCATGTAAACAGAGGAGAGTATTTCTCCAGTGTCCTTGTGCTTACCTGCATATCAACCGTTTAAGGAAAGAAAGTAAGCTGGCGAGACATGTGCAGATCTTGAACAGACGGAACTGAGTGATGGCCATGATGAGCTGGTGGACTCGAGCTGGTCGGGGGGAGAAAACACAACTTCGTTAGCATCCCGTCCACCAGCCGGGCTCGTGTCCAGCGTTTACAGGTGGACACACGAGCTGGTGGACATGAAGAAGATGTCCCTCCGACCGATCATGTGACCCACGGAGCCTTTCTGACGCCGGCCTTCTTTTTTTTTTTTTTTTATTATTATGATCGAGCTTAACTTAACTGCCTTTTCACACACGAGAGTTTCCACGCAAACACGTGCCCACCTTGCGAGATGTCAGTCGGCTGCATGCAGGACACCTGCTGTCTTCTCGAGCGGCAGAAGAGACAAGTTCATGTACTCGCTAACCGCTGCTTGCTAGCTCAGCCCACACGAAAACATGTTATTTCGGAACCCTTCAGGAGTCTTTCTAAGACGACATATCGGCTGTGACCAAGTGAAACGCTGTGGGGTCAAAACCATCCATGTGACAGCTTTACATCCCAACACGGTGTCGTGTTAAAACTCCTAAATTCGTGTCGTCGCTCGTCTGTCTCCCATGGCTGCCATCTTTGAACTGGGGGCGGGAGGGGAGGGGGGGCAGGAACGGGGAAGGAACAGCGTGATCCTGCTGCGTTCAGGAGCCGTTGGAAAACAGAACCACAAATTATCGTAAACATTTTGAATTTGTGTTTGAGCCACAGATTGCACGTGAATATAAC
This sequence comes from Embiotoca jacksoni, assembly GCF_022577435.1. Taxonomy (NCBI): domain Eukaryota; kingdom Metazoa; phylum Chordata; class Actinopteri; family Embiotocidae; genus Embiotoca; species Embiotoca jacksoni. The sequence goes on from NW_027185241.1 coordinate 16,860,717, forward strand.
ATATGTATTTATGTATGTACGTTTTGTAAGTATGTATATGAACTCGACTACATTTAATGCTCTAAATGAACTCTTACTGCGCAGCAAGTGAAGGAAAGGGGTATCAAATCAAAATAGGTTTGTATATTTTCCATCATACATATTCCAGAGACAAACTAAAACGAATCTTGACGTAAGCATGTCTTTATCAAATACATAACGATTCATTTATTCGTCGCTTTCTTTTTTTTCTTTTTTTTTTTAACAAATTAACCCCAAATTTCTGAAAAGTTTTGAAACTGCTGCTTGTTTGTAACGCGAACGCACCCTGACGTCATCAGAAACTACCCAATCAGCACACGACGTGAACGTACGAAGCATATTTGAAAACGGGCAGTTGACGGCGAGGCTTTTTTTTGTTTTTTCGCTTTGCTCTCTAATCTGACGCAAGTTTCAGCAGAACAATAAAAATTGTTCGTACCGAAGAGATTAATGACAGCGGAAACACGGTGAGACGATTTCTTTTCCCCGAGACCTACTTTGTCTTTCCAGCATCGGCGGTGTTTATACGTCATCCACAGAGGGACCAGTTCATCTGCTCACCGAGTTATTGTTAGCCACGTTGCTACGTGTTAGCCAGCGAACTCAAATTGTAAACACGAAAGTAAATACTTGTGTAAAGACAGAGTTTGATCCAATTACCTGTCTCGTCCATGTCAATGAGATTCTTTCGTGCACAATTATACATATCCGGTGTCTAATTTTACTTTTCGTGCGACGCTCATTAAAGCAGAACATTTTTTTAGTAAACGTTACAACTCATTTTCTACATTAGTATTAAAGTTTGTTTCTTGCTTGATTGCATTTTTGCTTTTTATTTGACCTCGCATAATTGTACTGTCGCTCGTTTGGGACTGACTCTTCAGGACTAACTCTATTTTTCCAATGTACCCAGTGTGTTTATCTCCCCCTCAGTTTCAGATGGAGGAAGAGGAACACACAGACAGAAAGCAGCAACTTGCCATGCTTTATCAAAAGCTTAATAAAATTAAAAAGTCTCTCAATGAAGGTGATGGAATTAAAACTACTCGCTCTCTTATATTTATACTGATCAGGATCCATATGTCTGTGCCTCATCTCGACACCTTGCACTCGTTACAGATGACACGGAGAACCAGGTCATCGCCTCAAACTCGCCTGAATCCTGCCTCTCCTATTTGACGGACCTGGAGAAGAAGAGGGACCCTCACTTGGATCAGAGTTACTTCACCAGACTCATTGACATTTATAGCAGAGTATTCTACAATATGCCACTGCAGAAACATTGTCTGAACGAGAGCTACGCCAGGATGTTGGTCAGATTTGCAGAGCTGAAAGCGTAAGTAGAAGTTTACCATTTGTAAAGACGAGAGGAACTTCAATCTTTTCTGGTTTAATTGTATGCTGATCTGTAGATTAAAGACGTGACATAAATAGTGTATGCTTTGTGGGCATTCAGTATATTTCCTGGTTTTTTTTTTTCTCACTTAGAATTCAAGACGTCACTGAGGCGGAGGACAACTTCAACATGGCGAGGACTCACTGCCAGAACTTTGCATTTGTCCACATTGCACATGCACAGTTCGAGCTTTCTCAAGGTAGAGAGATGTGCATTTTGTTGACCTTGTGAATATTTACACATCGTCATCACGTGACATAACGGGTGTTACATGTCAGCTGTGTCACTTCACCAGGCAACACAAAGAGAGGCTTCTACATATTGCAGAATGCAGTTGAAGTTGGTGCCAAACCAACTGAACTGCTGGAGGCTGCCTTGGTGAGCATGCAGATGGGGAAAACACAACCAATCTGTTCAGAGGATAAGGAAAATGTACCACGTGAGTATTTATTCACGTCTTTTCCTTGGCTTAATAAACATGCAACTGTTTTACTTGACAGCAGTTAAGAAAGTCACAAAGTTAATGTTTTTGTAACACAATAGTACTCTAATGGCTGGATTACACCGGAACCAGCTGTGGGGATACACTGTGAAATATCAATATGAAATAATCACATGAATGAAAGTATTTTTAACAACTAAAACAAAGCCAGTTGTATTTAACTTTGTCTATAGGCTACAGCCTTTCATGATTTTCACGGCCATTGCAGATTCTCTTAAGGCTTGGAAGGTGAGGGCTGGATGCCACTAAATCCTCCACACTGTTACTTAAAATGCGTCACCTAGTTGTAGTTAACCACTAGTTGCAGCTAGATGCACAGAAATCCAGAAAAAATTATCAAATCGGCAAGTCGACAAAACGCTCCGCTTCTGAGAACGCTCCCGGTGCGGTATGAAGGCAGGATGGAACAAAACGGCATCGTAGACATGATGTCATCAACATGCCCGGTGGAATCCAGATGTAATTTGATATTCATTGCCTTTTCTCTGATTGTGCTTTCTTCATTTATACATTTTGTTGTTTTTTTCTTTCTGCCAGTATTACCGAGCAGTAATGTGCCAGATTCTGTCAAAAAAGGCTCAGAATTCCAAAAAGTGAGCAGAACATCAGATGGGACAGGCGACCTGCAGCTCTCCAGTATTTTTGTTCCAGGGTAAGAAGAAAGCAGCTTTCAATGTCTAAGAAGGTTTCTGTTGAGAAAGACCATCTGATGTTAACTGTTCTCCGTCCCTCAGGGTGGAGCCCCTCAGTGGATCGTCAGATGAACAACTACTAAGCTGGAGATCAGGATCTCAACACAAGAAAGCAGTTGGTTTGGTGCGTTTCATCCTGTTGAGTGATGCTGATTACCAAATAGTCCTTTAAGTTTGGAAGTTGTGTTCTCATCTTTTGTTCTCCAGCCAGGGAGAGTTCCTGTTGTACCTTTCTCTATCCCAGAGAAGGATGATGATGATGATGATGATGATGATGATGATGATGATGATGATGATGGCTATATTATTAAGAAGCCCTCCAAAAGAAGCAATGCATCAATCCCCACCAGTTTGTCCAGGTAATTTCTATAACATCTATTTACAATTGTGTTAAATTTGATTGTGGCTTGAGATATGCTATTTGAAAACAGTTTGGTTGCCAGATTAATGATCGGATATATGCAGACGTGATGTGGTGCAATCATGTCATTATGGAGCAAAATCTCAAACGAATGTTTCCATCAACTTGTGGAATCCATGACAACAAGAATTAAGACCGTTTTAAAAGCTAAAGGAAGTCAAACCCAGTATTAGGATGGTCTTCCTAATAAAGTGCTTGCTGAGTGTTTGTGCCACTGTAATGTCACATGGTGTTACAAATAATTAAAAGGTAATTTACAATTTTTGTCCAAAATATAGTTGTGTTTTGGCATCTTCAGATTGCAGACTAGCACAAGTATCAATTGAGACTGCAGAGGGTCAACATGTCGTGTGTTAACTGAGCTGAGGGAATGTTTCTTTTCTTGTCATATTGTGTAAAACACTGCTGCAGTTTTGTTGTAAACTACTTAGAAATGAGATGACTGTCCATGAAAATGTACTGAACCGTGACACCACAAAATCCTAAAAAAAATAATTCTTACACTGCGAGCAAATTCTTAAATATTGAAGTCCAGTGTGTGTTTTCTTTCAGACTTGTATGTGTCGTTGATGTAATTGATGTCATTTTGTTTCAGGCAAACGAGTGGATCAAATGTGAGCTCAGAATTTGGGCTCTCTTCAAAGAAAAATGCTGCAGATGGACATTTAGACAACGTTCAGGTTAAGTGTGTTTCAGTATGTTAATGTCAGAATCCGCGCTGGGTGGTTTTCATCTCTGGTGCTCTGTGATGGTGTTTAGTTTGAGCTAAAGAGATGAGAGTTAAATCCTTTTGTTTCATTGGTGTGTTCTCAGGTACCGGCTCTCAGTCCAGAGTGTTACCCCTGGGAGGACCATGCAGCCATGGATTCCACCACCACACTCCTTCGCACACATGATGCAAGGGATGCCTCAAGATTGGAAGGTACTATATCATCTATTGACACACAGTGTGTTGAGTGGGCAGTTATACTCTGTGTGAACAATAAGCACCTTTTCAACCAAACCGGTCAGGGACTCCCCGATAAGTCCTATCCACTTTTTTTCTGTTTGTATCCACACGACCAATAGGAACGTTAAAATGACAAGCCGTTTGGCAGCGTCTCTTCTGCACGACAAACAACAACTGTTCATTTGTCCAAGTTTTGTTTAGTGTTTTGCAGTGCAGGGAAAAAGGGATAGATCAGGTTGTTTGAAGTGTGTTGGTATGAGGTTTGTATGTGTCCGTAGTCAGTGTATTACCTGCTGTAAATTGGTACCAGTGCATTTCCAGTTTGGAGACTCGGCAAGCTGAACTAACAGAAGCGAAGCGATACACTGCTGTGGTCGGGATTAGCAACAAAACGTATTATAGCCAACTAATTAAAGGCCCATCTAAACAAACCAATCTCTGTTTAAGTGTACGCTAATTTATAATGTTTTCCCCACTTTACCTCACCTTCAGACAAAGGGGAACTGTGCCATTATATCGATCTCTTAAAACCCACCAGACTCCCTTGACAAAAACAATGATTTTACCTCACAGAATACAGTAATTGATGGTCCACTGCTGCCTCGATTGGTTTGTTTGTGTTATTGTGTCACTTTTGTGTTAGTTCAGATATGAACTAACATGTTAAAATACCACAAAAGCCGCACCATAACACAAAATAACCAATCAAGGCAGCGGTAGATCAGCAAGTCCTGTTCTATGGCGTAAAATTATTATTTTTGAAAATGGGTTTGGTGGCTTTGACGAGAGCGATATACTGGCACAGTTCCCCCGTGGAAAAATGCAGTCTTACAGCAAGGTAAAGTAGTGAACCAATCACTGTACAGTTAAGTCACTGTAGTTCCTCTTGTTCTGGGAAAATACCCACCTGAAAGTAAAAGCTAAAAAAAAAATACCCAAGATGGATTTCTAAGAACTGTGATGGTCATGTAGTCCCATTTCCTGTTCTGATGACATCTTGCTTTTCTTTGACAGATGTAACTTACCATTTCAATCAGGTCATCCATTCCAAATCTCCTGAGTCATGTTGGACGTTCCTGATGAACCTGGAGAAAAGAGGCAACCCTCACCGAGACATCCTCCTCCTCAATAAGCTCAAGGACTGTTGTTCGAAAATCTTCTCCAGGCTGCCGATGAGACAGTACAGCGAAAACGCTAGCTACGCCAAAATACTTGTCAAATATGCAGAACTCAAGGCGTGAGTTCTGAGGAAACTTTTTACGTTTCTATTTTGGGATTTTGTGTGGGCTGGATGGATAGCTCATCTAATCTAATTAAGCCAAAAATGTGTTTTATGCAAAGAAACTCTTGTAACTGTAAATGAATAGTTTCAGCTCCGGTGTGAATGATACACTACAATATTTCTGTAAATAATAACATTGTTATAGTGATTTTGTCACTGTACAATTACAATGAGAGACCTGATACAAATATTGTAAACTTATTACCTTGTTTTTTGAGTAGTGTTTGTAAAACACTACATCCAAGTCTTTTTCTTGTCTGATGTGGACAGTCAACATCACTCGTAGCTTTAAGTTGCTTGGAAACTCATCGACTCATAAAATGTTCTTAGCAAAAGCATTTAAAAAAAAAAAAAAAAATTGGTATATCCATCCATCAATTCCTCACTGTGATGATGGACTACCTGGGCTTAGACACATTATCGGACCACCAGACTCAAACAAACAACACAACTACATATTCAGGTGCTCTTTTAAATGTGTCGTCATTTCTGTTTCCTCTCCAGGATTGAAGACCCAGACGAAGCACATGACCACTTCATAGTTGCGAGATCCAGCTGCAAAGGTTTTGCCTTTGTCCACATAGCACATGCTCAGTTTGAGGTCGCTCAAGGTATGTCATGTTCCTGATATCCATGTTCACAAAACACCCTCAAACTTAAGTAGCTCCAAAGTGTCAAAGTTAGAGAAACTCTTCAAATAAGGAACACGTCACTCCTAAGTTTAGAACTCGTTTAAACCCCCCTCCAGTGAAAATCTAGTTTGTATCCTGTTGGCATGTCCCTGTGACGTTTTCTACATGTCAGGCAACATTACAGGATTTAAATTAACAGTTAACACCACGGCTGAGGGTGTCTGTTTTCGGACTGCAGGGATACTCGCAGTTTTTAAAAAAAAAAAAAAAAACACTGATTCAGACAGCGTTTCACACATCACATACCTTAAAAAAAAAAAACCAACCTCAACATGCAGGAAGGGGCTTTCTATATTATCGAATATCAACAAGGAAGCCTCTTAGGTAATGACATCATCTGTGTCACCTGAGTTGCTATCTGTTTGTATTACACAATGTAGCTCCATCTTGTGGTCAAATCAAAATGAGAAAAACCCAAATGATCAGTTGCAGTATAATTTCAAATTTTATCAAAGATACTTAAGAACTGTTCAACTTTGCTTCTAAGGAAATGCTTCAAATCAAGCTCATGTTGTCAATGTAACGATTATTGTTAATGTATCTGACATGCTTCATGTTTCAAAAGTGATGGATCCAGATGCCAAAGATCTTCCAGTGATGTAATAGTCTAATGACTCTATTATACTTAGTCAGTGAAGAAGGTACTTGTCTATCCAGACCTTCTGCAGAAGATGGTTAAAGCCCTGCTTTTTTTTTTTTTTTTACTACTTTTTCCTTCCTTCTTTTAGGTAATGTGATCAAAGCAACTTCAATTCTGCACAAAGCTCAGGCGCTAAATGCCAGGCCAGCTGAGCTGCTGGACTTGGCCATACGCAGCCTTAAAGCTGGGGAGAAACAACTCATGCCCACCATGGAGCTGGACCCCCCCACAGGTAGAGGTCCACTGAAGGTCCATTCATTGTTTGGGTCAAAGCAGTGGTTTGGATGCACTTTGTATTCATTTATTTTCTTCTTTTAGATTTGCAAACAGGTCTTCCAGTAACAGCCACTTCTGATGGAAACCAGGGAGTGCAGCTTCGTGCTCGGGTGCCTGTGAACCGCTCGGTGGATCAGCCGAAACCTGCCAGCAAGGAGCCCTTATCAGAGTGGAAGATCCCAACACTCGTCAACCGCCATGTTTCTCCAGAGGTCTGATGGCTTTCTTTATCTACTACTAAGTTACCAAAATTTTAATCAACACTTTGTATGTGCCAGCGGATGTTAGTCTGTTAGTGTTTGTAGTTTATTGTGACGTTCATGAGCAAGTGGAAAAGTTCTGACCTCTGACTGGGAAAATACACCTGAACTTCTGTTGAACTGGAAATATTTCACAAGGAATTTGGCACATTTTTTAAGGGGTTAAAGAAGCCGCTTTGACATCACTTCATTTGGCAGCGTTTGCTGTGAAAGAACTGTACTTCCTCCAAAAATAAGGGGCAATAACCACATTTGGTTAAGTAGCTCTGTTAAATGTTAATAAAGGCAGTACATCAAATATGTGTACAAATGCAGTGTATGGATAATAATGACCTCCATTTTGTCCCCGTGTTGGATTATATGGACGATGATGAGGCTGTTAGTTACGGTTCTGTATTCTGACGGGAGAAATTAAGCACATTTTCTGAGGGTTGCCATGTCGCCTGTTTGTGAACGCTCTCAACTCGTATGAAATGTCTGGTGCCTTAGTTGACAAGTTTTTTTTATTAACTTGGAACATTTTAAGTTTTGTCAGGAGTTGGATGAGATAGCACGAATGTCAAAAATGTACTCAACACTGTGTGTCACAAGAGTAAGAGTCTCTATTATGATCATTTCATCAAGTCTTCATAAAACTAACAACATGTTAACCTCATCCAAGTTTCCATTTATCATATCTCACAGATATAATTACTTTGATGTTCACAGCAGATGTCATTTATTTCTTACTTGCATGACAATTTCAAATGATTTATGCTATAAACAGTGATTCTGTTTAGCTCTCATCACCTTTCCCTTTGTATGCCCTCATTTGACCTTCACCCTTCAAGTTTTTTTTCCTTCCTCTTCGTTGAAGGATAAACGGATCACACCTCCTGATCCCAGACATGTTCCTCATCTCGTGGAGTCTTTCCCAACTCCGTCCCTCCAACTTCCATCCAGACTGAACCCACCATCCGTCTTCCAGACACCTAATGGCTACAGAAACCCTTCTGCTAACAGGTAATATCTTAACCTGGGTGTGTGCAGTTCTGCTGTTTAGTTCCAATTCAATTTGAAAACCTATTTAAATATCACACACTTTATGTTAAACCTCCAAGAAGCTCCATTAACAGTATATTCTACTTGAGTAAAGACACTGTACTTTGATTGAAGAATTTTCCTGTTCTCATGTGTTTTACTCTTCATTTCTCCATCTGTCTCGCCCTCAGCTTCATTACTCCGGTTGTAAAGAGAGACCCCGAAGTGTCATCATCCTCATCATCAGCAGCAGCAGCATCACACAGGACTGGACCCGTACAGCAGCCATGCACGCCTCTAAACCAAACAGCGCGTTTCCAGACTCCACAGGTCTTTCTTTGACTTAATTTGTCCTCATATCTTCTATGTCTCTGTTATAATAATTTCCATGTGTGAAATATTACGTGGTACCCTAAACAAGTTTTCTCCCATCACTAAACTCCTTGCAAAGCAATAATCACTCAACAATGTCAAGTCGACCAAGTGATTTCCATTTAGCTTGTCTTGGTGTATAAGATGCTTTCAAGAGGCCTTTAAATCAAACTAAACTGTACAAAAGTATAACATTAGTCTCTGTTTGCATCAGGCTCCTTTCAGTGGGTTGCCAAATGAATCCATTACCATCAAGGGGAAGCAGTTCTTCATCCTCAAGATGATTGGACGCGGTGGATCGAGCAAGGTAAAGGCTTTCTGTGATGCCAAAACATTTCATCAGGGTTCATGGTCCATGTTACAATCTTGTGTTGTTGATTGACAGACTGTTGTTTTTCCAGGTCTACCAGGTCCTGGATCACAAAAAGCAGCTGTTTGCTGTGAAATACGTCGACCTGGAGGAGGCTGATGCTCAGACAATAGAGAGTTACAAAAATGAAATAGAACATCTGAACCACTTGCAGCAGTACAGCGATCAAATTATAAAGCTCTATGACTAGTGAGTACCTGTCTGTCCAAAAACAATATGTTATTGTATCATAGTTGAGTCACAGCGTACTTTTTTTTTTGCCAGTTTAGATGTGGGGACTTATGAAGAAGAGATTTACTATGTCCAGTAATTTCTCATGAAAATGTAGTGCATCAGGTTTGCTTGTAATTTTGATCTCTGCCACAAATATCCTGACGGTTTCGTGTGCGTTTGCAGTGAAATAACCAACAGCTACATCTACATGGTGATGGAGTGTGGAAACTTGGATCTGAACACTTGGATACGAAACCGCAAAACTGTGAACCCCCTGGAGAGGAAGTTCTACTGGAAGAACATGCTGGAGGCTGTCTACACCATCCACAAACATGGTTGTCACGATTGTTCCCTCATTCATTCCCAGCACTGTTCACTATATTTCCAAGTGAATCATTTCTAACCTCTGCATGTGTGTGTGTTCGATGCAGGGATCATCCACAGTGACTTGAAGCCAGCCAATTTTGTCATCGTGAATGCTTCTCTGAAACTGATTGACTTTGGCATCGCAAACAGAATCCAGCCAGATGTGACGAGCATCATGAAGGATTCACAAGTAAGTCCTACTTTTATTGAAACCACTCAAATTCTCATGTGGTGTATTAACTTGTAGTGATCAAATTGTATTTGTGTTGTTGGGAAAATGTTTTAAGTCTGGGTGTAAATTCTTGGGGAAGTGACGCTACGCTGTATCATGCGGTATGACACTTCAGTTCAGGATGGCCTGAGATCCACAAAAATAGTGTCATAAAAGGTCAATGTCTACGTAGTCCCACCTGCAAGAACTTGCAGCAGAGTCCAAGTTCTTGCAGCCTCATTAAGTTAGCTGTTAAACCTGGGCAGATACTGCACAATTTTGTATTAATCTTGAATCATGTGTTAACGCACAGTACAAGTTTTAATCTGCTACTGTGAAACTGTACCTGTCAAACGGCTGGCGCCTAATACACCTTTTTTTACAGTGCACATTTTGACATGGCAGGAAAATCACTGATGGATAAAGTAGAGCGCCTATTTTATTGGCCCAATAATAGCCTATAAAAGATATATCCATATGTTGGCCTATATGCACCGGCATGAAAACTTATTTTTACAAAACATAATGCAGAAAAAGATGCTTGGGGTAAATTAGAAAATGGTTCTATTTAATTCTCTCTTTTTTTTTTTTTATATACCGTAAAGTTGACTGTTTCAGTTCACATTTTTTTTTCTCCCTAATTTCGGTATTGGTCTCAAAAATCCAGCATCAGTCAGGCTCAAATATAAATTATGCACATGTATGAACGATAGCTGCATTCCACTTAGATACATTTCAACTGCATGCTGGCTCACTGTCAGGTCGCACTATGAACTGATCCATCGTTAGTGAACTTTCTTCACTTCTGCTTTTCTTGATTTAACAAGGCGAAATGTCTTCTGTGAAAAGATGTATGAAGTTTATCAGACAAGATGTATTGAGGCGTATCCTCAGACTTCAGCAGAGAAAGTTGGCGTCGTCTTTTGCAGTTCAAACACTGAACGTTCAATGCTGGCTATAATGGCTAATTATGAATCTGTTGCACTTGTCTCTATTGACATTTTAAAAAGTTTATACACTGGTCAGTGTATTACAATGGAGCTAGACTGAAATTTGTATGATTTGTTTGTTCTAATTGATAATCAGTTAATATGTTGTTACAGTAAGAATTATGTGCTGAAAATGTTCCACTGTCACCTCAAAACTGAGGTACACACCATGAATCCTGTGCACCGTTAGTTGTAAAGTGGCAGGAGATGCAGTGAAAACCTGAAATCCCCAGCAGATCCAACTGCTTACCAATTCCTGCTCTCTGGCAACACACTCTGTAAGATTTACATTCATGAAGATGAAACATTGTTGAACATTCCCAGCCAACATGGAGAAACATGAATGTTCAGATACTCGTGTTTGTTCAACGACCAAAACAGATGAACTGAGGTGGACGTGAAGGATGTCAGAAAGTGTCGGGTTGCTGACTGGACTGATTTTACTTTGTAAATTGTGGCCTAGATGAAGTGCCAGGTCTGAATATAATGAAGCTGCATCAGATCTACACTCCAGGTTGATCCTGGGGGAAGAGCTCAACATGTGTAACACGTGATTGTTTGTCAAACACAGGTAGGAACTCTGAACTATATGCCCCCTGAAGCCATCAAAGACACTTCATCACAGCCAGGAAAAGCTTGCTCGAAGGTACTCGTCTTCACTTTCACTGATTCAACAATCTGTGCAGGAAACTTTGAAAGCAGCAGAATTTGAAACCCCTTTTTTTTTTTTTTTAAATGTCTGTTCCACAGATCAGCCCCAAAGGTGACGTGTGGTCGCTCGGATGTATCCTGTACTGCATGACTTACGGGAAGACTCCTTTCCAAAGCATCACCAATCAGATATCCAAGTTGCACGCCATCATCGACCCTTCTCACAAGATTGAGTTCCCCAACATCTCGGAGAAGGATTTGCTGGATGTGTTGAAGGTGAGGGACCCAAACGAGACAAATTATTGTGATATGAAGTCAAATTATACTAATCTGACACATTGTTTACTTTGTTTAACTTCTATATAAATCGTCTAGTGTGGTGTAACAATTTTAGACCAGATTTTAACATAGTGGCCTTATCTGTAGAAGAGAATATAATTAAGGCTTAACTTAGGTATTGATCAAGCGGCAACCAACAGTGATGTCACCCATTCATTTGGGAACGGCCGTTACGAAGCCTCGAGTTCAGATATTGACCGTCACGATCTTGCTGGTTTGGAGCCATAAGTGACCATATTTGGACGAGCGTGGGCGGGGGGGACTCGATCCAATTGGAAACCCGACAATACTACGTCCCGGCCACTGATAGCAGAACACCGAATGCAGCACAGACTGTTAATCAAACAGACAAGCCCCCAAAAACACACCTTTTTGTGACTTTTTGTTTTGTTTTTTCAATGAAACACCAGAAAACTAATAAGGAGTGACTTTAGCTCGCAAAACCTTGATAACTTGTGGAAAAACTTAACTGTCTTCAAATTTTATTGGAGAAGTCAGATGGGAGTCTGAGGAGCCACAGCTTTTTGGAGCCAACCTCTAGCGGCCCTCTGTGGTATTGCAGCTTAAGGCACTTGCGCATCAGAGTCATTTTTCAGACCTGGAAACTTTTCTATAGTCTACAGTGACTAACTAGAAGTGTTACATTTTATTGTCTGCTTTCACCAGCGGTGTTTGGTACGAAACCCCAGAGAGAGAATCTCTATTGCAGATCTGCTGGAGCATCCATACATGCAGCTGAATTCACAAGCATCACCTGAACCAGGTACACACACACACACACACACACACACACACACACACACACACACACACGCACGCACGCACGCACAAGTACAAAGGTTGAAGCCATCTTTGCTTATCACGACTGACATTGACCTGTACTCCATGTATGTTTCAGAACATCCATCTCGCAACGATCTCCAGCAGATCCTAACGGAACTTGCAGCCCTACAGTCTCCGAACAGCATCATCCGAGCTGCTAATGTAAGACCTCCTTCATTAGAACTTCTTCTCAAAACGTTGGTTTACTGGAATACTAACTCTGCTTTCTGCTTCTTGCAGAATTTGGCAAAAATGTGCAGCAGCGGCAGGAAGTTGGATGTTGCAGAGTGCGCAAAGTCATCATCCGACCTGTCCTGGAAAATGTGATGTGGATATTTCTTCTCCATCTTCTCCCTACTTTGTAACCACTTTAGTACAAACTCCTCTTGTAAAATGTAGAAACTAACAAATGTATATTTTTACGTTCTTCTTATGTTTTGGAAGTTGATCATCTTCATTTTTACTTGTTAACTAGTGATAATAAATGTAAGCATATACAGTATAGAATAGTCTAATAAAGATACTGTATCCCTATGAGCTGTTAGTTTGTTTGTGGCAGCTTAAAAAAAAAAGAGAGCAAACTGACTAGGTGTACTATTTGAATACACAATCTCGGTAAGTAGCTCTCATTCATTTTTCCCATGATCATGAATTTAGATGTTCCAACAACTCCATCTTGTGGCTTTTTTTTTTCTTTCTTTTTTTTTTTTTACTAAAACCCCTTTTCAACAAAGACTGAAAGCTTGTGTAAAAGCTAGTTTTCAAAGTTATATAAAGGCCATATATATCCAAAAAATAAATCTGGTGTTGTGATTTAATATTGATGATCATATCTGTATCCGAACTGTCATGGAAAACTGTCCGTGTTTCTCCTGCTGTTAGTATTTAAAGTTCCCCTCTGCTCAAAAATCACGTTTCTTTCCTGTTACCACAGTTAAATGTTTGAACTTTATTGTGCCCTGTTTAAAACTAGAAGGCTGTTTTCACCTTTATCTGCTAAAGAGGGAAAACATTTCTCGCTGCTCATTGAAAATCTGATTTCAAGTGGAGGACCCACGAGCATGATTAGTGACATCACAAATGGTTTGGAGGCCGATTGTAGTCCAATTCAAATTACACAAGTATGATGTGGAAACTTGAAGCCTCCAGAGCGCAAACACTGAGAGTGGACTTTACAGTGAAGTATGATACATCTCATGTCCAGGAATAACATTTTAGAAATGAAATATATTTGTATATTCATAGATTTTTTTTTTTGCATCTTAAAACATCTGGAAGGGGATTGTAGAGAAAACGGAGGAACTGACATCAATGTTGAGTCATGAAAATAAGTTCTTATTTTCTCCCAGTTTGTCTTCAAATCAATATTCATATGAAAAAGTGATTGCTCCCTTTAATTCTTCTTGTCAGCACTGGACCTGGAAGAAATCCATCTCTAAAGTGATTCCTGTGTCACATGTCCTCAGCCACTATATTGAATCCATAAATCATGTTATCCCTCTGCCGCAGCTCAGTACTGTCCAGGGAAACGAGAAGAGGGAATTTTTCAAGAAAAAAGGGGAGACTTTGGAAAATACCTGCTTGTCAACGACAAGTCAGACTGCTTAAACATTATTACATTACTAGCTTTAGGTGAACTTGATGAGTACTTCGGTTTTTGTCCTCCATCATTTACATTGAAGTCGCCAAAAGAAAAGATCTATATGACCTCTGTGGACAGAAGATACAGAGCTCAATGACTGTTTCAATGTACATATGTGCCCCCCCCCCCCCCCCCCCCCACAGAGAAATATATTAACTATTTGTTTATTGTTTTGATATTATGTCGTGTATTTTATTTCAATGAATTTTGCTGCCTTGTCAAGATCATTTTTCTCTTTGTAAAACAGCGGTAGCTTTCAGGTGACTCTTCGCTGACAGGATGAACAGAAACATCACATGCAAACATCCACATGGCGCTCATCATGGTGAGACCTGGGTGTGGCATCTTCGCAGGGAGCATTTCATAAAAAGATTCTGTTCTTCTTAAGTTCTTCTGGGTTTTGTTCTCCTGCTGGTCTAGTTTTAGATGACTCCAGGGCCCAGAATGAAAAGAAAATGCCCCGGCACAACAAATGATCTGTCTATTTTTAGTAGCCTTTTTACATTTATGTAGGTGCAGTTAGTGTAAGTCTCTATGTCGTCAGTACGTATGTGTAATTCAGTGACATTTTGCTGGTGAAGTTATTTGTGCCCCTGAGCTTGGTACCACATCGTCATCCAACCATGTTCAAAACCTACATACTCAATGTAAAGCAGTCAACCTAGTGTGTCTGACACGTTTACCAGGTAGAACTGACTTTACAGCGACTTTATTAGGTAGGTATTTACTTTATTAATCCCCGAGGGGAAATTTTTTAAAGCTTGGGCTCCTTATGGAAACCGTTTTTTGTGAAACCAAACACAGTAAATGTAATGTACATAAAACAATAAATAGCAAACAATCTGTTTGATGAGTAAATTCATTGAGCAAAAACGGTATCTGCTTGTTTACACCGCAAGTCATCGACATCAGCGCTAAATGCACTGTGAACTATTTATGATGTGCCAAAACATCATCAGCGATTATGTATGATCCGCCCTTCAATTAACAGAGCTGGAGCCACATTGAACCAAATGCCAGTACGTCAGGTTTCACATTAAGTGTACAAAACGGGATGATACTGAAGACTATGCAGACTATTAGAAATGCCCTGGAGCCAACACCAATGCAGGCCACAATAATTAGGTCCCCATGACACTTCATCATCTGTTTCAAACAATATAAATATATATTAAAAAGCAAAAGTGCTATTTTGATTTGCAGATGCAATGCAGGTTTTTCCAAATAAACCCAACTGAAAATGCAACAAGTTTAAGTGGATTTTTAGGCACCTGTGACCGTCTGTATCTATTAGTCGTCGCCACACACACCGCCCTCCTCTTCGACCAATCACAACCTTCATCAGGTCACCGCGGAGAGGAAAGAAGAGGTGATGTGTCACTCTGCTACTATTTCTCGGTACCAAAGAGAGCACGCGTCCCTCTTCCAATTTAAACCACCGTGTATTTCAACTATTTCTATGACTTTTTTTTTTTTTTTTTTTTACCCGATTTCTTCACCATATTTACCATTATACTGATATAAAAGCTTTAACACAGATATATTACATAAGCTGCTGCGCGAAAACCCATTTGATATCGTTGTAATGTCGGCTGTAATGCAAACAAATTAATTGCTTTGTCTTAACCCGGTGCTCAAACATCAGTAGACTCTGCACAGCGGTACATTTAGCTCAGGATGCTGACAGAAGACCGCAGTATCATCTGTCACCCCGGAGGATGGTTTGGAGTTTGGCTTGATACCGGAAAAAAAAAAAAAAGTCCGAGTCCTCTCCACTGAGTGATGCCTCCTTCCCTTCATTAGACGATCTTTCCTCCCGTCTACCTTGTCCTTCCTGTTCAGTCATAACAACAGTGATGGCGGCTGCTGCGCGGTTCTTCATCCGAGGTGCAAACTCCAAATGTCCCATCTCCGGAGTTGCCGCCGGGGCTCAGAGCTCTTTTGGGGCCGCTCGGCTAAAACTATCGCCGAGCTGCAGCTCCCGCACAAAAACACAACGAAGACACGTGGCACACTTTACCTTTCAGCCTGACCCCGTCCCGACACAGTACGGTGAGTTGCTGGCTAACCGGCTAACGTTAGCCGGGGCTCGTCACATCAAGGATTTGTGCAACGAAGGTTTCGTAGTTTAACCACGAAACAGACGCGAGGATTACGAGCACAGTGGAGACTTTTATGGTGGAAAAAGCTGTAGACATTTTCTATCCAGCTGTTCAACTCTGGACATGTTAACCAACATCCGTCATACAGGTCTACTGAGTGGAGATGCTAGAAAAGAAGTAATCAACATGATAATATGCGTCTGATAGACTTGTTTTCAATCTAATTAACATATTAACATCATTAATTAACATATTAATCATTGAGGGGCAGCTTTAAAAGTTAGTGTGTTCACTAAACGTAATTCTCATTAACTGGCTATAACATCTTACCTGTTTGACTACTACACGGTAACTTTACTCAACATCTGCAAACTCAGTTTGAAAACTTTACTGCCATCATTGCTAAAAGGAGAACTTCAATTAGTTGATTAGTTGATGAACAGAAAAGTAATCTAACTATTTTTTTTATGTATTTATCATCAATGAATTGTTTTCAGTCACATTTTAATGAAAGAAAGCTCAAATTAACTGATCTCACCTTTTTACATGTGAATATTTTCTGGTTCCCTTTTGTCCTCCATGATGAAATGAATGAAAATCTTTCGTTTGTGGACTGGTGGTTGGGACTAAACTAAACATTTTTGAGCTTTGGGAAACACTCGTCCACATTTTTCCTCTGTCATCATAAAAACCAAACATTTAAGACATCAAGAAAAGTACCAACAGATTAACCGATAATGAAAATAGTCATTATATGCAGCCCTATGAATAAGCTTAACTACCTTTTGTGCAACATGACATAATGTCAAGCAGCTTTATTTCCCATTGGAGCAACAGCTGGGTTTCACACTGCTGGTGAGGAGCTGGGGGGATTTATTATTAGCAGCACTGAGGAGGTTATCGGCATTAACTCGAATGAAAACACTGCGTGGTGACACATTTGGCTGTACTAAGCGGCACTAAAGGACTTTTGAAGTGGCCTTATCACCCAACAGAGTATCTGTGTGTTGTCCAATGCCAGGCGTCCCAAAGAAGAAATGAGCCCATTGTTTGTCCCTCAGCAGGATGTTGGCACTCAGCCATAATACCGATCATTTTTTACTGGCTCCAGGAAGTCAACATAGTTCTGAGTGTGTACAAGTATTATTTGTTATTTTTCTTGAACAAAGAAGTGTTTGTTTTGCAGTCAGTGAATCATCATTTACTTTGTGATCACTTTTCCGGCTATAACTAGTATTGTACTCTACTGTGGTAGAGTTGTACTTGTGTTTGACAGTGCACTGTTGGCCACTGTTAACATGCCAATGAATTGTTTTATTGTGTCAAGCTCTTTTAAAGTATTTTTTTTTTTTTCTTAACTCTCAGGTTCTACCCAGAAGATGAACTTGTTTCAGGCTGTTACAAGTGCCTTGGACAACACTCTCGCTAGTGATCCGACAGCAGGTAGGGCCCCGAAACAGGAAGTGGAATTCATACACTTTATAAAGCATCGATCCTGCTAACAATTATGACGATTTTGAGAAGATAAAATGGACTCTCCAAGCCACCAGGAAATAGAACTACACTTTTACTCTTGAGGGGATTACTACACATTTTTAAAACCTAAGTAACACAGTGAAAGTGGTGTAGAATGATAATATAATACAATTTACATGTGGGTTCAGGAAATTTAGTTTTATGGTGCATCCTCATTCTAATGAGTTTGTTCGTGTTGCCCCACGCAATGTTTCATAAATCCCTTACAGAGTTGTGAAGTGTGAGATGTCCTGCTTTCAAAAGTACAAATTGTATTCTTTTTTTCCACAATGTTACGTGGCTCATAGTTTGTCCTCTTCTACAACATGTGTTGCCATTAAACCCTCTCATTTAAATCATCAGTCCAAAACATGAACAACTGAATTTGAAAATATCTGGTTCTTTGATAAGTACTCTAAAGTTATCTGCGACTGCGAAGAGGCATTTTTAGTCACAACGCTTTGAATCTCAATCTCGGTCAAGTTTACAATTATTCAGAAATCGACTTGTTGCGTTCACAAATTCAGCAATGAAACAGTTTTAGTTTACTGTTCCTCTTATTTGCACCTTTGACTGGCTTCTTCTCCATGGCAACGGCTGCCAGTTCATGGGTATGGACATAGACTGCATATAACAATGATCAAAGTCTGGTCTTGACAAATGAGGCCACTGCAAAAGTGGCTTAGAAGCAATACCAACGAGGGCCAAAGCAACTTCTGGCTCCAATAGACTCCCATTCAAAAAATCTCAGCTTCTCATGAAATACAAAGTTAATATTTTTTTCTACAAGTCATTATAGTGTCATTCACTAAATTCACTCCTTCTCATCCGTGTTCTGGTGGTCCATTGAAGAATAATTCCATAATTAATTCCAAATTAGGCCTGAAAGAGAGCTATAATTGTGGGCGTGTCTGGTTTGATTGATATACTTGCTGTGCAGCTGCATTTCTAAAACTTGACAAACTTGATGAAGGGCGAAATGCCAAACTGGAGCCTTGAAAACATGTAAAAAAAACAATGTCACCACCCCATGATTTCTTCAAAAGGTAGTTGAAATTATTAGAACTGGTGGCCATAACATAAAACTAAAGGGTTGTTACATTATCCAGTCTAGTTGATATTGAAAAACTGAAATAGGAACACAGAATGGGGAAGAAAGCATCAGCGCCTCCCACTTCACAATGCAGAAATGTTGTTTGATCAGCTGCCACGACTGATAAGCCCAACTCACAGAGCTAAAAACAGTCTCATGTTGTCATTTTCAGGATTTAATACTTTTGTCTTGTGTGCTGAATAACGTACACTCCCCCCGCCGACTGTGTTGTCTTGTTTATCTGCAGTCATCTTCGGGGAAGATGTTGCCTTTGGTGGAGTTTTCCGATGCACAGTGGGTCTGAGAGACAAATACGGTAAGATACACTGTACTTCTTTAAATCCACCATTCAAAAGTCACTGATTGCTGAGTGCAGAAACCGTCAGCAACCGGTTCTCCAGTTTGTGACATTATTTTGCCACTAGGGGGCAGCAGAGCACCGCAAAGAATCTCACCAGTGACTGCTCTTGCGAGGTCGTTTTACGGCTCACTGTTCACCTGGAGGACCACAGGGATCCGTTTGCAGTATGTGCTCATTGTAGCAGGGCCGCCTAAACTTGATACAGTGAACTGTTAGAGAAGGTCGATGCTCTTTGCTGTGAGGTTATTTTGTAGGGCTCCATTTTAGCCTCCAGTGCTCAAATGTGACCTAAACTTGAAATGGTACATTTAAAATCCAACGGGTTGATCAGAAATGTCCCCCTTAAAGGATACAATGACTTTTATAGTCACAAAGACTGACACATAACAGCAGGAGACACACAGGTTGAATTAATAACATTGTTAGTGGGTGTTTCTGATTTTTCTCTTTAGTTTGTCTGACAGGTAGAACTTACAAGGACACCCAAAAATCCTGTGTTCTACGCTTTTCCAATGTTTTAGTTGCTTTCTTGATTTCCATAAGAAGATATTTTTGTGGATTTAAGTACTGAAGACCATCTCAATATCGTTTCTCATCTCTTGTAAGCTTCTCTCTCTCTCTCTCTCTCTCTCTCTCTCTACCCAAAACAGGCTGTTTTGTGTCGGAGTCTTTAAGGCGCATTCATGACCCTCTCTTCTGATTGGCTGACTCTTTTCAGAGTAGCACACGCAGGCCAACCACAGGTTTTCTTCAGCATGAGCATGAGTTTGTGATATCAGAAATTCAAATTCAAATTCAAAAAGTCCAAACGGCACACTCGCTGTGTTTTGTATGTGCATTTCTCTGTGGACTGAACATTTTGACACTTTCACAGTATTTGTGTAGCACCTTAGATCTGCTTTTTAATCAAAAGGGAAATCTGAATTCATACAATCCTGGACCTTTAAATGCAGAGGAGCCAATTGTAATGTTTTAGTCATACCTTTGCTGTAAAACTTTGCTCTCTGTAGGCCTTTTTTACAGCTGAAATTTTTAGCTGTCATTGAAAAATAACAGATGTTACTAATAACAAACCATGGCTCTGTTCTTTTCAAGTGTCCCAGTAATCCATGACAGAGAGCCAGCATGAACAAAACCAGGACCTCGAAGCCAAGCAGACACTGTGCGCTTTTCATTAATTGTGTCTACTTGCACTACACATTTTAATCAGCCATTAAGCCCGTGACCTCTGTGCTCACACTGCGTTCAGACTTGGACGTTTCATCAAGCGGTCATGACATGAGCGCTAGCACTGATTTTTCTTCTTCGTATGGATTTTCAGTAAACCAGATGCCTTGTGGTTGCTGCCTTTCATAGAGGGACAGAACAGATTTGTCCTGTGGATGTACGAAGGTCTGCCCGTTGATTAGTCCAGTAAAATTCTGTTCAAGCAAGATGGCCACATCCTCAACAGAGAGAAAAACAGGTCTGCAGGCAAGTGTGTTGTTGCCAGAAGTCAACCTGGTTTCCATAGATTCTGTCCACACAATGCGCACTGTGCCATATTTGTTATCATTTGCTCGTGTTTTGCGAGCACATTGAGGTAACTTGCTGAATTGTGCTCTCAAGCTGCGTGAAATAAGAACTGATCTGGTAGAAAATCTACGCAATTCTAAATTAAGTTGGATGTGACTTATTTGTGGTTAAAATCAAGCCAAATCCATACAGTGTCTGCCTAGATTTAAACTGAAGGAGCTAAAAGTAATGCAGCCATAGTTCATTTTACTAATTACACCCTTTGTGGTCAAGTTTCTGAACAATTGCAGTGCAAATTTTAACCAATGTCCCAAAAAAAAATCAGCCAAAGAAAACAGAAATTAATGTGCATTTCCATCTACCGTAATTTCCGGACTATTGAGCGCACCTGAATATAAGCCGCACCCACCGAATTTTAAAAAAATAATTATTTTGAACATAAATAAGCCGCACATGTCTATAAGCCGCAGCAGGTGCCTGCCGGTACATTGAAACAAATTAACTTTACATAGGCTTTAACGAAACACGGCTTGTAACAAAAATCAAAAATTAGTGGTGAACGGTAGCCTACCAAGAAAGTCATTGGTCACTATCTTCCTCCTCCTGTGCACTGAAACCACTGAAGTCATCTCCTTCGGTGTCGGAGTTGAACAGCCTCAGAATTGCTTCATCCGATGTTGGATCGTTTTCATTGTCGCTCTCGTTACTTTCATCCGGAGGCAAATTCCCCGCTGAGCTCATGCTGCCCTCTTCAACACGCAGCAGTCCAGCCTTTCCAAACCCGTTGAATCCATAAATTAGCCGCGTCATTGTTTAAGCCGCGAGGTTCAAAGCGTGGGAAAAAAGTAGCGGCTTATAGTCCGGAAAGTACGGTACTACTGTTATGTAGGAATCAGCCAAGCCCACAAACAGTTGGTGGTGCTAATTCTCCCAGCAGGCGCTATCATTAAGCCACGGAAGAAGAAGAGACGACTTTATTAAAAGAACACCAATCTATTAAAAGAGCGGCAGCATCAATGTTGGGATTGAAAATGTGCCTAAAAACAGGTGGATGAAAACACACTTTGGCCCTGTTCAGACCTGGAATAAACGTGTGTCCAGGGGGATTCGATCACCAGTGATCAGCTCAAAGTCCAGGTGTGAGCACAGCCAAGACACATTGAAGGCACATTTAGGTCCGATGTTCTCAGAGCACATTCAGACGTGGTCTGGGACGCACATGGCCACATTCTTTTAGCAGTGTGAGCGCAAATGTGTCCTGGGCCACATTGAAGGACCACCTACTCAACTGACAGCTTATATTTAATATATGTCTCCTATAAATCCTCTAGAAAAACGATGTCGCATGCATTTTTCATGAACTGCTCACGGTTCAGCTGAACCCCACAGAGACTAGGAGAGATGTTCTTGCTAACTGAACCGGTAAGCTTTAGAGCAGCTGTTTACTGAATAAGAACACGGGCTGTCTTCCTGACGCTTGTTTCTCTAAAGTCTCCTCTCGGTTTACTTTAGTTTTCTTGCTTTTAGTTTACCTCATCTGTAATTGCTGACACACATCAGCCCCGAAGCTTAGGAACAGCTCCGCCCCCTCGCACAGTTCATTTATCCATCGCAGCGCAGAGCCCAACCCTCTATAACCTTCTGGAATGGATAAATAATCTCAGCCTGAACAGACATAATCAGGTTGAGTCTGATGGTCCAGGTTGTGAATTACAACCTCGAGTCTTCATATATTTACAAATGTGAAATATGTCCTAAATAGGCGAATTGATTGTGCATCAAAATGAGGCTCGAGTGAGCGAAATAGCCTCATTTTATTTAATGCCTGTTGCCTCAGCCACTCTCCTTGCGTTTCTGTTCATGTCTACTCAGTTGTTTATATACATGATGTACATGTTTATTTGCATATAAAGTGGGATCTGATCAGCCTTCACTTAGGACTCGTGTGGAGACACTTTCTAATGCCCTTTGGTAAAATATTCGATAGTTTAAAAGAAATAAATATGCAGAATTTTCTAATAATCTGGCAACAGCATCCAAGTAACAGCACAGCTCTGTGTCCTCAGATAAATCCAAGTGCTTTAAAACCTGGTTAACAGCATGAAAACTGCAACGACAGAGCGTGATTTTTTTTTTTTGCGTTATAAAATAATTACATGTCGAATATAGATTGCCTTATTCAGAGTCTTTTTCCAGTTTACTCCGTCTGCCTTTTTAATAGCGGGAAGTCTCAGAACCATCCTACAGTAGCCGGCTCTGCCTTTTGTTTTCATTGACGTCAGAAGTGTTGACCTTTGGAAAAGGATCATTATTTTCCATCTCATCCTTGTGTACAGTGACGAGCGCAAAGCTGTTTTTATCCCTCGCACGACTGAAAGGGATGGTGCACACCTCTGCCACCCGCAGCCATTACACAGAACAAGAGGTTAATGCGGGGCAGACACTATATGAATGGCTTTTTACGAGACGGATGCGTTCACCTCGCTGATCCAGCTCTCCCGCCGCCAGCTGCTTCTGAGTGCTGTTTCCGTGAAAACAACGGCACACATTGACTCTGTGCTCTGACTCGCTCTCCCTCTCTATGATGTGTTTGTCCTTTTTCACTGAAAGCAGTGATGCTGTCAGACGGACGACTATAACACGTTGTCTATTTAAAATGGTTGTCAAGACTCGTGTGAGGCACAAACATCAACACGACCGGTTGTATTGTTTGATCATTAGCTGACTTCCTGCTGATTGCTTTGATGACACATAAGCGCACACACACACACACACACACACACACACACACACACACACACACACACACACACACACTTGATTTGCTGTCACTTTCACATGAAGCTGCATGTTTGAGGCTGGCTTCAGTCTGAGCAGCAAGGCACTACATTTTGATCACTTAATTTGTTATTCCATATAATAAAGTATATACCTACCTACCTACCTGAAAGGGTTTGTGGGTCTGGTTGCTAATTGAACTTTGAGTGCAGAGGGCACATAAGGGCAGAGTTTTCACCGCCGAGAAGCACACTTCCCAGCACAACCGAAAAAGACCGGCTTGGCAAATACACAAAGATGAGAGCAAAAATAACATTCTCAGCCCAAATTTAGTGTCCCACACTTGCGGCTCATTTTCAGATTATAGGGTGGAGAGTGGAAAATAGATTTTCTTTCTTCTGTTTTTACTCGGTGAAGGTTGTATGTGCATCCGAGGCTTGGTTGGCTACAGCTGAGGAGGAGTCATCAACTTGTCACTCCAGTTGTTTTTAGGACTGCATGGCATCGTGACACGGAGTATTCTTTGGAATCTCATCGGTCAACTGTGAGAAGTTTCAGCAGAGCCCCACTATTTCACACGATTGTGGTCATTCATCCCCAATGAGTAATTACTGTATATTCAGGGGGCTGCTGAGCAGTCTCATCCTGAATGGTGGCTACCACACCTTAAAGCTTTCTGAGAACTTCTGTTGTGACCTTTCTCACCCACTGGTTGCATCTATTCACTATGTCATCATTGTTTTCTCTGCTTTCCTTTCTGCCCAGGTAAGGACAGAGTCTTCAACACTCCTCTTTGTGAGCAGGGGATTGTGGGATTTGGCATCGGTGCAGCGGTTGCTGGTGCCAAAGCCATTGCTGAGATCCAGTTTGCAGACTACATCTATCCTGCATTTGATCAGGTACGGCACACTCCCTCTTCCAGTGGCATACTAGTGCAAACTAACCCAGTGGTAGCACAAAGCAAGAGCTATGAAGGATGATCGAAAAGTTCAAAGACTGTTTCTGACCAAAGTGCCATCATGCCACAATTCAGGTCGTTTGCACCAAATGACACCTCAGAACCACACAAATATCAACGAGTGTCAGCACACCTAGCATTAACATCCATCAGTGGTCAGTGAGATGTGATCTGCTCAGGCCACATTCAGAGGTGGCGAGGGACGCATATGGCCACATTAATGCGTCCTGGGCCACATAGGAAGACCGCCTACTCAGCTGATGTCCTCTGAATAGGCAATGAAGATAAATGCAACTCTCAGTGCCACAATCATGTGTTTGTATCTGACCCGGTGCTTCCACCTCTGCTTGTGGTCAGCAGTTTGAGGCCACATTAGCCACTAGTAGCACAGCCACACTGTCAATGATTGAGCTGCATTTGGGGTATATAGATGCCAGATTAAAAACAACTATATCTCTGGTTCTGCTGCTTTTTGTAAGCTCACCATTGTGAGTTTCAATTGTAGGAGTACACTTTTACGAATTTATGGAAAACTAAGACATGTGTGTCTATACCATTAGTCTACAGATAGATATAAAAAAAGGTTGTGAAAGGTTTAATGAAACCCGTTAATGGAATAATTTTGTGTTTGGCAGCTACAATCTGAAAGCACAACGCTACCTGCTGTTATACTTGCCTTTGGTATCAGCACATGCTGTTCTGCTGTTGCAGGACTCTGGACTGTGTACAAGCAGGAGTGCAGACCACCAATAACATGCACGGAGTAATCACTGAACCTGAACATCCAAGACAACAAAGTCACAGATCGGTGTTACAGTAGAGGACGTGATCGTGCAATCTACCTTTGGTTTGCATCCATGGAGACTCTTTTAGTATATATGTGATATTGCCCTCTGTATATGCAGTTTAGTTTGTATAGAAGTGAGGAGGCTTCCTAGCAGTGCATCCAAAACTCAGAGACAGAAACAAAACAGAAGGACAGGAAAATGCTCTCTGCCTTGTTTTCACACTGATGCAGCTTATTCCTCGTAAGCAGACCTTGAACATCTGTTGTTTCATTTTCCACAAAGCAGCCAAGGAAAATGAGTTGAACAACAGCAGCCCTCTCTACAACCTCTTGCTTTGCACCTTTCCTGAGGAAGATTAATGTGACATTAACATGCTGAGCAGGCCAGTGGGCAGTGCTGCTGTTTAACCATGCGTACATGTTGACACGAGTGTCACTGTGTACTCTCGCCCTCCACAAAATGAATGAGAGTCCCCACTGCTACGTCAAGGCAACACAAAACCGAATATGTGACAATAGATCTTGTTTTCCACGAGCCTCCTGTTGCGATGCAGAGAAACAATCGATTTAATCTGTTGTCGGCCCTTGCCTGGGCTTCCTCTCGCCTCCTGTGCTCTCACTTAAAATGATGCAGTCCAAACTGACCTTAGAGAGGCATAAAGCTCAGATTAACAGCCCACCTGGGTGTCAGGGGGGAAGAGTTGGGACACCTTGTTGGAGGAAGCTCAGTGTCAGAAACTGTAGAAGTAAGTAAAAGAAACCGGAGACACTTGAGGTGATAGTGCTCGTTAAAAGTAAAGTAGCTTTTTAATATTTTGACGGGGAATAGCAGAGAAAACGATTCTGCACATGAAGCCAGTGGTGTGGTCTAAAGTCACAAAAAACACAGAAAGTGCTCTGTTTCTCAGGATGTGTTTGTTCAGTGATGTTTTCTTTATCCTTTCTTTACACTATAACTTCCTGTTTCTGCTGCCACAGCATCACAGGAAAGTCTCCTCTAATAATCTGCTGTCAACATAACCTGAATCGTCTCGGTCCCTTTGCAGATAGTCAATGAAGCAGCCAAGTACCGTTACCGTTCTGGCAACTTGTTTGACTGCGGGAACCTGACCATCCGGGCCCCGTGGGGGTGTGTCGGCCACGGATCTCTTTACCACTCTCAAAGCCCTGAAGCCTTCTTCGCCCACTGCCCCGGTATCAAGGTCAGCCTCACAGTTCATTACACTGAGTTGTTGTTTTTTTTCCCCTCATCTTTGTTCAGTGTTAAATGTCATCTCTTGACCATTTTTTCTTTTTAAATTAGGGTGATTAAATCTGTGCCGTTATGTTGATGTAAAAGCAACCATAATAGTGCGAGTCATTTTTGGTTCTTACTGTCGTGTCTATTTTGGCAGCAAACATCTACAGCATGTGTGTTTCCTCATGGGAAACATTTGTCCTTTAAAATAAAAGCAGCAGAAATTCTGTAGATTTTAAAATACAACTTGGACTTTTTTTCCCCTTCAATATTTTTTATCCAACTTTGGGTATTAACATTTGTTTTTTCCCTCAACTTTTGTTTGTTTGTTTCATTCACACATCTGTGACCCATTTAAAATGGCCACTTTTGGGTCCAGACCCACCAGTTGAGGACCTCTGATCAAAAATTATACCATAGTTAGAGACATATACGTTTTAGTCGGTAAGGATGAGAGTGCCACGAGAAGCAGGGAGATGGTGGAGAGTTAACAAAGGAGTCTGTGAGGGAAACCAAGGATTTACTTGGATCTAAACTTTCCTCTCGTACAGAGGAGTGAAGTTATTCTGAAGAAATTGGACTCTTGTTCAGTATGAACACAGCTAGTATTTCTGGCTCACAGGATTGTTTCTGTCCCACAAACATCTTGTGTACATCATCAAAACAAAGGCTTCTTTGGCTTTTGCGGAGATGTTAATTCCTTTCGAGCTTTATTTTTCTCAGGCAGATAGGGAGACATTTTTCACGACAACTTCCATCCCCTTCAAACTTTACATCCTGCCAGGTAAAAATGTGCTGAATTCAATGTTCCCCCTGTTGCAAATGCACACTGAGACTTTGTCCACACGAAGCCATTGCAATGATTTAATACAGTTGTTTTTTTTTCTGTGAATGACTTTATTCATTATTTTCATTATTCTGTGGTTGTCATATCTTCTGTCATAAACCAACATAAATACAGTTTAATGTGAGCATCTGAGCTGTATTATCAGTCCTAAAAATCACAGAGGAAGTTTTGAGTCTGTCCAATTAAAGCTTATTAAATTTGTAAAAACATCTATTTCCTTTCAGCCCTATGTTCAGACTAAAACTTTATTTTCCTCCTCCTAAACATAACTTTGATAGAGTGTATACATCTTAAAGCACAGAGGTGGTGTTTCTGTGTGCGCAGTGTAAAATGATGAGATACAGGAAGTTAGTCCACTGATGGCTGCAGGCAGTAAAGTCTGTCACCTTGAACTTCACAAGGCATTCCTCATTTTAAATGTCATTAAAGTCGAATAAGCAGCATTTGGATGTATGCTCCTACACTGGAGGCATGACAGGCTGTCACTCACTGTAAATGTATTTTGGAAATAAACATCCAGCTGCCACACAATAAAATCACAGAGGTGCAACCTGGAGAACCTGAGAGGTTCACCTTTTCGTTCTCTGCCAATAAATCAGATTAGTTAAGACCCAATCAGAAAAGAGAAGCACAGTTGCAACAAAATGGAGGAAAGGCTGATCATTGAGGTCAGTGTCTAAATATAGGGAGTTGAAATAAAGAGAAAATTACGAACAAAATTTAGAAAGAGATCCAGGCACCAGTGGAGTGGCAACGGTACATAATAACTGTTGAATCATATAAATTATTATTATTATTATTATTATTATTATTATTATATAAGTTGTATTAATTTCATGCTCAAAGTGGCAACCTACCATGACATCACCCATTGGTTTGTGAACTGCCATTTCAAAGCCCCAAGTCATTCATGACCATTTTTGGACGAGCTGGGGAATAGAGAGGGGTGGAGCTAACTGAAAGCATGATGATACTATGCCCCGCCCACATATACAGCAAATCTGACTGTAGCCCAGGCTCGCCTCCAAACATAGCACTCTTTGAGGCCTAATATCTAATTAATAAGTGAATTATTTTTTTTAGAAAGACCACAAGGACTCAAGAAAGTTGATGCTTTTTCAATGGCTGTCAATTGGAACCAGATGTTTTTTGAGCTGGCCTCTAGTGATCGTCAGTAGTATTACACTTTAAGGCCCTTCCTCATTGGCTTCTGTTTTCAGATCCAGAGACTACGTCCATTTTATATACAATCAGTGCGCTCTGGGAGATTCTGTATGTAACAGCCTCAGGATTAAAATAATGGATCTTCTCATACTATACGTTCATACAGTTGAGATACTGTATGAGCTACAGTTCACTATGTTCTGAACATTAATTGTGTCACTAAAATGGAATTAACAGCATGTGCTCAAAGTAAACAAGATCATGTTCAAATGTTTTTTGATGGTTTTCACTGAGCATACGTATAGACATCATCATGAAGGTTTCTCATATGCCTCAGACTGAGAGGGACTGTATAGTTTACAGCTGCAGTTCATCCACTGTGAGTAACCACCGCTGAGAGCAATAAACATGTTGTCTATCTGCAAAGGTCACACTGATAAATGCCAATCTCTGTACATAATATCAGCACTGTTCGCTCCATCTGAGGGTCTGACTCCCAAACACACGGGCTGGCAGGCTTGATGCAGCTCTGGATCAGTGTTTTTATGACACACAGATATTTCACCAAAATGTCAGTTTTCTGTCTTCATTTGTGTCACTTTGGTCTCTCACTCACTCGGTGACAGACACTCACTTTATAGCTTCAGCCCTATTGTTGCGGTCCAGCCAAAAATATTGTATTTATGTTATTTACCTAATTTATGAGCACCAGTGTCTTTCCAGCTCAGTGTGAGAGTCTCAGCTGCGTTTTGCAGGTGTGTTGAAGTTTCTGTCCTCGGATCTCTGTGTGTCTCACTCATGGCAGAGCTAAACCTCACACGGTGTGGAGCAGACACAACTGAAGAAGAGCGAGGGGAGACGGTCCATTGTCCCTGTCTCAGGCAGATTAAAAAATGAATAAATAAAAAATGCTGAAATGACTTGCCAAATATTCCTGGGCGGCCCGTCCAAGTAAACTATATGTGTGAGAAACAACGCTTTAAGATTAAGAAGTTAATTCGTTGTTACTTTTGCAGGTTTTATCTCCGTTAATTAGTTCTGTATAAGTCATACCAGTAGTTAGGGTGGACTGGGAATCTACTTCAAACCATGTTGGCCTACTTGATGATGTTCCTTACTTACTTCCAATCAGCATTTCATGCTTTAACATTTCAAATCTTAATCCTTTCGTAATCAATAACAAGTTCAGAAGTCTTGACTACGTTGTTTGGATGTCGTGTGTTGCTCAGGTTGTGATCCCTCGTAGTCCAGTGCAGGCCAAAGGGCTCCTCCTCTCCTGCATCGCTGACCAGAACCCCTGCATCTTCTTCGAGCCCAAGATCCTGTACAGAGCAGCAGGTAAGCCGCTTTGAGTATAAACCTGAAGTAAACATGTAACTGAGCTGGCCCTCCGTCTGTTTGCCCGGGGGTTTTACGGAAAGCAAATGTTCTCCCTTTTTCGAGGTGTTAGGCAAGACAAACAAACAACAGGCCTGGCTGCAAACGATGTGAGTGAGATCAGCGGGAGCACAAATGTGAAGCAGACCGTCTAAATGGGCTGTGAAGTGTTGACAGTGCCGAGCTGAATCCTCCCCTCCACATCCATGTCCAGTAGTATGGAAAAACCGAAGGCCAGCATGGCTCTGGGCAGGCTGCCGTGCTAAAAGGTGTCCAGCATTATTGTAATGAACTCCTTAATTGTTGGCAGCTGTTGCAAAACAGTGCTGCCTATGATAATAATTTGATTTAAGACAGATTTGGAGGCTTGAAGATTATGTTTGAGCTCATTATAGTACTGAAAGACACGACCTGAACAGAAGACACGACCTGAACAGACTGGTACGACCATCCTCGAAGAAAAGTGAAAAAAAAAAGTTTTATTTCCTGCTTTGATGAAAGCCAGACGAGGTTGTGAAATGTATCTACAAACCACGTCTCTTCTATGGAGCAGTTTATACTCGCCTGACAGCGGTCAGTTGAAACTGGATAATGTTTGCAACTATCCAACCCTCCACTCTTTTAAAAGTTGGAGGGGAGGATGTAAAAGGAGAGTTGTGAGCTTTGAGCTGTGATTAAAAGTCATGATTAAAAATGACAATGCTTGTCAAAATTCATCATGCTTCTATAACTCACAACTCGCAGGGATCAAAGTTCTTTGTCGCTACGTTGGGGTGCGTTAATAAGGAAGTCTGTGGTGCATGATGGGACTCGGGTGGCACGTAAAAAACTGGCAGGAGGGAAATTAAATTCAGCGGAGTAAGTGAAAGGCAGAAGGAAAGTAAAAGAAAAAGCACAGACAAAAATACTTGTTCAGAGTTGTGTTTAATAAAAGAAGACGAGATTGAACTTGAACCAATCAGATTCATGGAGCTGCTGCATATATGCTAAACACAAGCGTGTTCCCTTTCTGTTGTCTAAAGTTGAAGTCCTTTATCAGGCACCATTAGATTTTTTTTTGGTGTTCTTCTGTATCTATCTTCTGCACTAATCATTTATATCGGAAAACAATGTATGAGAATCATGTTCTTATTCTAAAAAGTAAAACAATTGGGATTCTTATTTTATCCACAATCGTGCAGCCTCACTAATGGGTGAACGGATACGTGTTCTGGGCCACAAAACCACTGATGTCTAATGCACTGTTTATCTTTGTATTAACACACAGATATGCCTTAGAAAACTGTTTGACTTCCCATTTCAATCACCTGTTTCCTGTCACGTAGCTATATACACTTGATATGTCAATACTCCACCCTGTGTTCAATATCAGATCTGCATTGTCTGCATTTTATATATGGACAAAAGAAAACGGACAAAAAAAAAATTGTTTACAGTTCCAAAGCTTCTCTCACGCTGCCTTGGACAAAACTGATATAACCTGTTCAATTTTTAGCTGGAGTGTTGGCCTCAGTCAGACTTTGAAAACTGGATCTTTCATAGAGTCTGTTATGATTGTTACAAAACACAAAGTGCAGACATAAAATAAACTGTAGAACAAAACATAAAGGCAGACACTTGATGCAAGCTTACTTTTATCATTATGGATGTCTTTAATACTTCACAGCTGTGGCTTTATAATCTAATAGTCAGCGCTGTTTAGGATTCAGTGGCTGTGAAAGAATTGATAATGTAATCCAAGCATCATGTTTCAGATTGATGTGGCTCCACCGGCAGCCGAGAGCAGGTGTCTGGATTCTTTGCAGGGCTTCTTCTTTTTTTTTTGCATTCCTTCTCAGTCAGGTTTATTGACTTCTTGGAGAGCGATGAGATAGTAAATCTGTAATATATTATATTGCTCAGTGTGTTACTTCTTGTGTGATTTCAAAGTCTAAATCAATGACGAGGCAAGTCTGGAAGAGGAGGTACTTTTTATGCGGATGTCCCCTCTGTTGAAAGTAAATGTATTTAAATTCAGCAAGACATTCCTCAGTACTGTTGTCTTGGCTGAGAAAGCTTAGTTTTCCTGCTCTTGTTGCTGTGCCAGCAGGGCCTGCATGTACCAGAATGCATTGCGCGTAAGCTTCTGACACCGAACCCGCACACCATGTAACACTTCCTCAGCCAAAAGACGATAAGCAGCCAGATGATATTGTTTGAAGAGTGTTTATTCATCAGGAAGTTACTCGTAGTGATATCATATACTGCAGTTAGATGACAAAAAAGCTCTGTGGTCTTCTGACCTCTCAGCCCTGCTGGTTTCAGGTGTCTTTATCATTTTATCATCAGTGTCCGGAAGGACACTGTATTAGTGAGGAGAAAACCTTCATGTATCGTATTGTAGCGCGCATCCAACAGAAACTGCCCATGTTGAAATTCATTGCAGTAAAATGATTCAGTGTCTGTTGACATGAGAAGAACCACGAGCAGCAGCTCAGTTTCTGGATGGGCCCCGCCGGCTGTATCCTCTTCCACAGCTAAAGCGCTTTCTGCTTCTCTCTGCTGCATTTCTTCTGTCGTATAGTCTGTATACTGTTCAGGGTTTTTTGGCTACCCAGAAAGTTCAATTAGAGTGTAGTTCATCTGTCCACCAACTACATCACTGCGCACGTCAAATGACAGTTGTTACTGGAACAATAACAGATTGTTTTTAAACTGCTTCCCACGGACACAATAAGGTTAAAAATCTGTGAATTGGTCCTTTAATGACCAGCTGAATTTTTCAAGTTTACATAGATAGATAGTTACTTTATTAATCCCGCAAGGGGACATTTTTTTTTCGCTACAGCACCATTTATAGATACAGGTAAAGCAATACACATAACAGAGTAAAAAATATGAAATATAAAAATGCACAATCTATACAGTATATTTTTTATTGTATATATTGTGCATTTTTATATTTAATATTATAATAATATTAAATTAAACTAACTATACAATAGTGCAAATATTTAAACAAACAAACAAACAACAGTGCAACAGTGTTATAGTTGTTAGCTTGATTTGGCCAGAGGTGAGCTATTGTATAGTCTTATTGCATTGGGCAGGAATGATCTCCTGTATCAGGAATGATCTCCTGTATCGGCCCTTGTGACAGCAGAGCTGGATGAGTCTGTTGAGCGTCCTCCTCTCCACCACCTTTTCCAGACTGTCAAATTTGCAGCCAGTGATGGAGCCGGCCTTCTTCACCAGTTTGTTAAGTCTGTTGGTGTCTCCGGCTCCAATGCTGCTCCCCCAGCAGACCACAGCGAAGTACAATGCACAGACTGGTAGAACATCTCCAACATCTCGCTGCACACATTAAAGGATCAAAGTTTCCTCAAGAAAAAGAGTCGACTCATCCCCTTCTTGTAGACAGCGTTGATGTTGGTCTTCCAGTTCAGTCTGTTGTCGATGGAGACAGCCAGGAACTTGTACTCCTCCACCATGTCCACCTCCTCTCCCAGAACTCTCAGCGGTTGTGGAGCCGTCGTCTTCCTCCTGAAGTCGACCACCATCTGCTCTCTGGTCTTGGCCACGTTCAGAAGCAGCTGATTTCTGCCCGCCCACTCCACAAAGTCCTCCATTAATGCCCTGTACTCCTCCTGCCGTCCATCCCTTATACACCCAACCACTGCAGAGACATTGGAGAACTTCAGCAGCTGGCATGACCCCGAGTTATACTGGAAGTCAGTGGTGTATAAGGTGAACAGTATTTAAGTAAATGCATCACTTTTTAATTCCACCTTTAATAATGAATTGTCCCACCTTTGTTTACACCGTTATCAGACATGGAACACACAACATTGCTGGCTTGGTTAAACTGCTGTTGAAGTGGTGGCTGAGTGTCATTCAGACATGGTTGACTTTTACATTCATCTTCCTTCTGGCTTTATTCAGCCACATAGAATATATGAAACCTTTACGGCTCCATTAAGCTGCCTGGTTGTGTTGTGGTTGTGTTGACTTTGGCCTAACAGAAAGAAAGCGCAAATCTTTTGTCATTTTTGTGACATGTTTTTGCTTGTGTTGTGTTTCTATGTCCATCAATTAGAAACCTGATGCTTCTGAATGTTGTCTGGGATTAGGTCAAAGTGTTTCCTTGGTTTCTGCTGCTGTCATGATCTATAGGCACATTACATGTATGTCTGTCAGCATAACTGGTTCCATTCAGACATGTACCGTGTTCATAGTGCTATAAACATGTAACCAGGTCCCATGTAGTGACATTGCTCTTGTGACTTGTACAAAAAAGTGACCAGGCTGCGTATTCAGACGTGAGACTGACACATTTAATTGCCGTCTGAAAAGAGCTTTTGACGAATCACTTATCTGCTTCACTCTGAGGGTTCGTGGTGGCGTGTCGAGGTTATTTTGATATCCTGAAGGAGCAGAGCGAAGCAGCTCTCGCGCCAGATGCCTCTAATGATCTCTGCCTGGATTATGAAGTCATGTTTTTAATTGCGGCAGCCTCCCCCTTTTCTTGTGCACAAACCACACATTTGTCCCACCGAGGCAGTACTGGTTTTTGGGGCCTGAGATTCCACTTATTAAACCATAACCCAGCTTTCTTAATTCAATTTTAACCTTCTGAAAAATGCTATTATTCCACTCAATTGGCCAATTTTCTGTCTCGTCTTGAAGCCCAAACCAGGAGTTAGAGTACATATGATTCACCAGAGCACTCTGTGTTGTTTTAGCACAGTGAGTCGTCGGGATGGGCAATTTTCCTTTCCTTTCCTTTACGGCTTCTCGGAGGCTCGAAAGGATCATGGAAGCCATTCAAGGTTTCCAGAAAGGTCTCAAACCCAGCGTCTCCCCAGAGTATAATTACTCTGCCTAATTGTAATTTTTGACTTCATGAGTTGCCTTGTAGGAATGCTTTTAGTCCTTCAGTTCCTCCAAAATCCACTCACACTTTAAGACCCTGTGCTGTGCAGACTGTCCAGCCAAAGCCATGATGGTGAGTGGGATTCAAAGACAGTCAAATAATATATT
The DNA here is from genome assembly GCF_022577435.1 of Embiotoca jacksoni. NCBI lineage: Eukaryota > Metazoa > Chordata > Actinopteri > Embiotocidae > Embiotoca > Embiotoca jacksoni. The sequence continues at coordinate 16,895,596 of NW_027185241.1, forward strand.
CAGAGATTATATGTTGTGTCTGTGCCGTATAAATATTGCTAATAAGATGCTTGTTTGAAAGTGATGGCAGTTTGAGTTTACGATACGTTTTTTTCATTCTAATAATTTCCATGCTTCTGGTTTCCAAGACATTAAAAATTATTATTCAAACCATATAGTTCTGTGCACTTGGTCTTGGATTGCAGTTCAAAGCGAGGCTCCCTGTTTTCGGGCCGATATTCCGTTTATGTGGCCTCTTTTCTGATTGATACCCCGTCCCCGTGTTTTGTTGTCAAGATGAATCAGTTGTTGGTCCGGAGCTGGCAAACGGTCCGATTAGATCATACAGTAGATTATGCTGATAAAAGCACACTGCCTCTGGTGAGAGATGAGGTTCTGGAAAAAGCATGCGATATGGGCTAGCTAAAATGTCCTGAAGTAGGAATTAGTGTTTTTTGATGGTCTGTTATTTCACCAATTTGTCATCTAGCCTATTATTTCGAGCTCCGGTCAGTTTGGGAGCAGAATATTTTACATGGAAACTGCAGGGAACATGGTGAAATGATGAATGAGTGCATTTAGGATCGACCTTCATTTATTTTGCATGTAATGTGTTTGAATGTGTGTGTGTGTGTGTTTCTTCAGTGGAGCAGGTTCCCGTGGAGTCGTACACCATCCCGCTCTCGCAGGCCGAGGTCTTACAGGAAGGAAGTGATGTCACTCTGGTTGCCTGGGGGACGCAGGTAGGCAATTTCACTCATCATTGTCCGACTCTCAGCGGGTGACCTAAGCAGTTTTAACCCGTCATCTATCTTTGGCTCATTTTCCATGGCCACAGGAAGAAAGGAGCCGAGTCTCATCTCTGTTAAATGATTTTTAAAGCCACGGAGGGTAGCGGTGGATTAACTTTAAGTCTATCACAAGTCCCCTTCGTCCCAGCAAGGTCTCTCAGCCAGCAGTCTGAGCCTGTATCTGCCTAGAAATCTCCACAACATCAAGGCTCTCCATGTGTTAAAGCTACACGCCCGCTGCACACTTTCCATTGTTGCCTCTCTTTTCATCCAAGAGATTTTATTTTCTGCAGCTGGGTATAAGGTGCCTGTAACTCACCGGGAGTCATCCCCGACTTCGATTGTACCGAGCCACTTTAACAGGCTTATCCAGGGTGCAATGTACCTGCAGCATGGCGGGGGGGGCGGGGGGGGGGGGGGGGGGGGGGGGGGGGGGCGTTGTGGGTAAAACGTCTCCATCAAAGCCAGTATTAAAACTGAAGGGTGGTACACAGGAGAAAAAGGATCTGATAAAGTATTGGAAAGCGGGATGCTCTTTTTTTGAAATGTCATCCTTTTTCCCCACCTCATTACTCCCATAGTCTGTCAGACGAGTGCAAATCAGAACAAAGAAAACAACTTGCACTGAGAGGAGTAAAAAAAGGAGCAGTGCTCAATTTTCACAGCAAGTTGTGCAAGTCCTCCTCCTCCTAAATGTTTTCTTCCTCCGAAAGATCAACTGAATCCTCTACAAATAATGTAATAGAAGCATCATTTAACAATAAATACCACAAATATTATGTGCTTTAAACCAGGACCTGTATCTTTCAAACAAACATTTGTAGTTGTGATCATTCAGATTCATCACAGTAATTCTTATTCGGAAGCAGCCGATATTTCCTTCCAGTAAACTCAAACACTGAAATGATGAGTTAATGAGTTGAATTGAATTGAATGCCATGTTTTGAGGTTTAAATAGCTGTTTTCAGCCTTCTGTTTATTAGACAATGATGTATTACACGCTGTGTGTCTTTAGTAGAAAGCAATTCAAGAAAATTGTGTTCATTAATATTTAATTACAGTTTTTACCAGCAGCATAGCACTTAAAAAGTAATTGAGGTGAATATTCAGTTACAAAAGTCAAAAGAATGAGTTTTGATTTCAGATCAGACTCACATTGAACAACAGGGATATGTGCAACAAGTTTAACCTGGTGATCAGAGCTAACTACTGAGTTGCCGCAGCTTTTCTTGTCATTACTGTCATGACAATGCTGGTAGCACACGAAGACTGTATGTAAAAAATGGAGGTAGCCTCTGTTACGTGACCCATAGGTTTCCTGAAGAGCAGTGTTGAACCTCAGTTGCAGGTGGCTTTGGCTGTCGCCATCTTGGCAGTGCCCGACTCAGCCATACTCCCAGTAATGTGAAGATGGGCGAAGAGGTGGCATGTGGGTAGAGCCGAGGCAGGCTGAATGAAGCCTGGTTGCTGAAACCTGCAGGCAGCTCACCAACTATCACATCACCCACCTGTCACTCAAAGCATTCGCGATCTTAATTATGCATAACTTTAAGCGGTAACACAATTTAAAAGGGGGAGTTGTATACCCCCTGTAGGATTGTCATGAATACAAAAATGTATAATAGGAGACCAGAACCAGTTTTCGTATCAAGTTTACATCGGGGTTTTTTCTGCTGTAAAGTTTGGGATCTGGGGGATTAAGTCACTTTTGGAGACAGCCTTAAGTGGCCAATCAAGGAACTGCAGTTTTTGGCCTTTGGCTTAGTTTGTTTTAGTTCCAGAGGTTGCCATTTTGTAGCAAATTACAACTGCAGTCACGCTGCATCATGTGAGATGTATGTGCTTCAAAATAAAAGGACGTCAGCAGAAGGTTTGTTTTTATTCCATGCATACATCCGTGAGCCATTCAAAGTGGCCCCGCAACTTACCTTTGTGTCACACGGCCACCAGTTGACAACCACTGTTTTAGATAATACATCATGGGGCTGTGAAACAACTCTTGTACATTCCACATTGTGGTGGAAAAGAAAAAAAGCTTCTGTTTAGCAAATCCAAAGTCTGTGTTTGTGTTTTGTAATTTAAAAACTGCTCTGTGCTGTATTGCAGTTAAATTTGCAATTGTAGGAGAAGACTGGTTTTAAGACTGGAACTAGGCTGCTTGTGTTATTGTGTTCTGATAAATAGGGAACCCTGCAACATCTGGACATAATATGAAAATCTGAATGTTTGTTGTCAGGCACCTTAGATTTTATTGTGTGTGTGTGTGTGTGTGTGTGTGTGTGTGTGTGTGTGTGTGTGTGTGTGTGCGTTTGTGTTTATAAACCTATGAGAATATAAATACAGCAAATGTATGGCAGAGTGCCAAACTGCAAACTCCATTATCCCATTTGTTTTGAAGGCTTTCTTTGCTCCTCATTTCATTTAGATCCATGTGATGAGGGAGGTGGCTAACATGGCTCAAGAGAAACTGGGAGTCTCCTGCGAGGTCATCGATCTCCAGACCATCCTGCCCTGGGATGTCGAAACGGTTTGCAAGGTAACACACTTTCTTTCAAAATAAGAGCTTGTCGTTTGAGTGGCAGTCTGAATCTTCAGGGACACGCAGTGTGTCCACATTCTAAATTCCCAAGTGATGACTTTGACTCTTCTTTAGATCCTTTAAAATTCTCTTTGACATTCATACTGTTGTTCACTGAGATAATCTTCCTGCTGGATTTGTGTTTATTGTGGTGCCGTGTGAGGCATTGTTCCTCTGGCCAGTGCGGTTCTCTTTGGTGCCTGATAAACAGGATTCCTTCCACTGCTGGTAAGAACTCAACTAGCAGTTTGTGTTGTCTCAGCCTCACACCGCCTATGGCACTCACAAAACAAAACATTTAATGTGGGAGGGCTTTGAGAAAAAGGAGCTTTCTTTCCACTAGATATTCCATTTCTATTTACTCTGAAATGCGGGAAGCAGCACAGCACAAGATAATTTGGGGCAGAATAGTGGCACAGAAAGATTCTTTCCTGCTCACCAGAGGGGAGTGTCGACAGACTAAACCAGCAGAAGAGCAGCTGCAGAAAGGCTGAGGTTTTGAAGAGCGCTTTGGAAATGAAAACCAAAGGTGTGTGTTGAGGCAGACATCAAGGAGCTTCACTGCGGGGGATGAGTCCGCATCCTCTCTACACTCGAGTCGGGACGCTGCCTTCTAAACGGCTCTTAAATGCATCGCGAGATGTCTTTCAGTGGCAACAATAACCAGATATAATTTTTATTTAGCATATTTATCCTTCAAGTAGCTCCTCTGTCAGCGAGCACCATGCTGGTCCTGCTGCCAAGCAAATCTTATAACCAACAGTTAAAGCGCAGGATGAAACACTGGTCGCAGGGTAGTAATTTAATAGGGAGTCAATTGGAACTGATGGCAGAAACTGCAGCATTGTTCTGGCGCTGAACTCCAAGTGAGCGGTAGTCAGTTACAGATTGTTTGTTCAAAAGGGGGCTTCACAAGTGAATGTGGTCTCTTTTTCTTTTTTTTTTGGAAGTAGTGCTCCATTAAAGCAACTGCCATGAAATTAAATATTGTGTTTATGTGCTGCTTAGTGGGCCTAATGCCAGGCCTACCACCTCGAGCTTGTCAACAACATCTCTGTGTCATTTCCTCCAACCAAATAACCTTTAAACATCTGTCAAAGCCATAAACCCTGCAATCCACACTCACACGTGCACGCGCACGCGCACACGCACATACTCTGATTCTTCTTTCATATTTGGCTGTCACTGGTATCCCCTGTGTGTGTGTGTGTGTGTGTGTCTTTCTGGCCTCCTCTGCTGGGTGAGCAGAGATGCAGCCTTTCAATCAAGCTATTATCAAATTTCAGTGACGGTCCAGAATTAATTTCAGTCTAAATCATGATTGTTATCACTCAGACAAATGTAAAGGAATACACATTAGGGGCTTTTATTTAATCTTTTAATTAATCTGAAGCCCACAGGCAGATATCCAGATGTGCTGTATTCAGGATGAAAACAAATGTGAGGAGCTTACATAAGACGTGTCACCACAAATAAAAGGTGTTGGAAAAAAAGAGCTGGTGAGATACACAAATGTAATATCGTGTTCCCCTGATGCCTTAAAGGAGCTGAGGGCAGAGCGCTGATATGACCTTTGGTTGTCTGAAGGTAGAAATGTCTGCTATTATTTTATTTGTCATGGTCGGTGTGAACTTTGTCTCCAGTGCTGCTTCCACTTTCGAATTAAAGGGACATTTTGCTGCTGGTGCTTGAAGAACAACAACTTCTGCAGCTGCTTCCCAGAGACAAAGAATTTCTTTACAGAATTTTTGCTTCAATTGACTGCCTTACCATTAACACTGATTGGACATCCACTTAAAAGGAACATTTGCAGCATTTTTAATCTCTGTTACGGATACATTTTTATTATCCATAAGAAGGGTCTGCTTGTGTTTACATTTGGCTTATTTGACATGTGATGGAAGGAGTTACAGCTGGGACAATCTACACGACAAAAAAGTTCTGTTGTTAGTTTCTGCTTCCAATTTTTTAAAGAAATTTAAGAAATTGCACTGGTTAGTATTTTAACAATGTCAGTCTTCAAAAGTGAGTGACAGCATTAGAAAATATCATCACAGTTTTCCTGTTTGGAAAGTGCTTTGCATATTTGGGTTTCAAACGCATTGTAAAATAAATAGTTTGAATGTCACAGAAATTGAAGTCCCCTCCTAAAATCCACAGGAAAACAACAACAAAAAAAGCCCCAAACCTTAATGTCCCCTTTTCTGTAACGATGAGAGTCGACACAAATGCATAAATTGAGAAGCAGGGCCCTGCGTGTCCTCAGTAACCCCGCGCAGTGGTGCCCTAACTACTGGGTGCTGCCCAGCTGCTCTGGGCTGGCGGGACTTTAAATGTCTGAGCATGAGCGGAGCTGCAGCCACAGAAATATCGAAGAGGTCCGTCACACTGAAACCCACCCAGGCACCACTAGTTTAAGAGGAATGTCTATATACGGCACCATTTTTAACTGCTACTACAGATTATTTTCAATGCTGGTTAATCTGTCATTTACTTTCAGGAATTTATTCATTGTTTAGGCCAAAACCTGTTTAAAAATAAAAATAATTGTTCTGTCTGGCTTGCAGTTCAGAAACCAAAGATATTTCATTAATTTCAGTGATTTAAAACAGAGGGAATCCTCACAGATGGCAGATAAAACAAACTGGATGTTGATATTTTTACTAAACAAGAAGTCCTGGAATGCTTAATTCCAGATTGACACAGAGGTGAAATCTACTGTGTTGGTCATAATATTAGATGACCAGAAGATGTAAAGTAGGCTAAATGTAAGTAAAACAAAGGATGCTGCAGTTAGAGCATAACCCACAATAGTGTAGATTGCCTGCGTCACGACTCACACAGTCTCCTGTCAGGCTCTTAGAAGGCAATTTCAGACTTTTTTTTATTAGCTCACCTGTGACAGTCATGATTATTGGCTGTCTGACAGACATTCCAGACCTCTTTGTGTTTTTGAGATAAAGACGTTAAGAGACTTGACTCGTTCTATTTGTCGCTGTTTTTGCTCACCTGAGGCAGCAACATGCTCTACACCATCCTTCAAAAGCTCCCGCAGCTGAAACTGCACTAATGAAATATCTTTAAACTCTAAATTATACACAAGATGACCATTTTCTTATGACTGCTGTGACTGGACTAAAATTATAAAGCAGGATCCTGGGTTATATTTTCATCATTGCGGATCATGTCGCCGTGTATCAATTAATCTATCGATCAGACTTTATTTCTTCAGCTTTTTTTTCATAGAAATACATTGTAATACAGAGTGCTTTACACGGTAAAAACAAAACAACAAAATCCCCCCGCTACCCCCCCTCCCACACACACACACACACACACACAGTAAAAGATAAAATGAAAGACAACAAAGATACAACTTAAATATAACACTTAAATTGAGTAAAAAGGATATACCAAGTACTGAAACTGACTAAAATGTATGAATGTAGTACTGAGGCACTGTGTTGTATGAAAACCGCAGGAAAGTCGACAGTGGAAATGTTTTCATTTCGGTGAATAGAAGGTGCAGAATTGGTGGAGCCTTTTGAAAAGGGTGTTCTCCTGTGATAAATAGATTTTTGAGAACAGTGCCATTCTTAGCTGCAGAGAGGGAGTAGCCAAGACACACCGTCAACTTCTTAATTCAAAAGATTGTCCACCTGGTGTCCAGCTTTTCCGGCATGCACATGCTTCTCTAAAGCTGGCCTTTTGTGCTGCTTATTAATGTCCGCCTGATGCGGTGAGCGTGCAGACGGGGAGATAGGCCGCAGACACACAACCGGCTGCTGGCAGCCAATTAAAATGTTTCATGTCCTTTGAGTCACATTTACCTCGCGTATCTTTTTAGTCAAGGGTGTGTGTGTGTGTCTGTCTGTCTGTCTGTCTGTCTGAATGAGAGATCATTAAGGCAGCGCTATGGAGGAACATGCCATATTTCTTTTCCTGAGGAATCCATCCTGGCAGCCACCAGCTATACTTGTATCTAAATATATTCAACCCTCTTGTTGACAAAGGGAGTCATGGGCAGAGATCGCTGTAAAAGTACATCAAATTGAGTGTATTTTATTTAGTCCCACTTTCGAGAGCGGTCCAGAAAATGTAATAGTCGTTCTTTAAGGGATAAACGAAATGGCTGGTTACCCTGCCAGACCCGAGGCTCAGATGATATGCTATGGAAAGTCTTCCTGTCATGCTTGGACCAGGAACATGTGAAGTTGTGTCAAGATGTTCATGTTAGGAGCACATCCTACCTGACTGTTTTGATTCCTCACAGAGCGGGCTGCTTTACTCCCTGCTGTTTAATGGCTTTTATTGTTGTTCAGATGGGCATGAGGCCAACATTTCCATCCGTCCTTACATGGATCCTCATTTGTTTGACTTGGCCTTGACTCGGCCAGTCAGCATGAAAAAATTCTCTGTTGCTGCCATTATTCTGTTAGTCCGCCGTCGGTGATTCAGACTCGTTTTCAGGTTTTCCAGACTGCAGATCCGGCCAGTGACGAATCAGAATGGCTCACCAGGGCCGCTCCGTAATACAGTCATCAGTCCATTAATTATGATGGGACATGCACTTCCACAGCAGCACACATGTCTTGATGGGCAGCAGCTCATGCACCCAGGATACCATGAGGAGCCTTTAAGAGGGGCCTGCTTTTTTCATCCTTTTTCTTCCAGTGGTTCTTCACTCTGCCCAGATATTACCAGACCAAATTCACTTCATGAATATATGGGTCTGGACATGCTCCATTGGGGATAGCTTCCAGTTGTTGCATCCTAATGGGCCTTGGGTTCATTTAGGAACTATTGGGGAAGCCTTTAACCAATCGGCATTGACCACCATATGACGCATATTGTGTGCCGAAACTCACCAAGCTGTAAAGAACAGGGACCCTCCCCCAATGAAAGCAGAGTGCAACCATAGATTCATTCTAAAAGTAGATGTATCTTCTGGGTCTGAAAAGTGAGGCCACTATAGAAGTGCCTCAAACTGCAATACCATTGAAAGTCACATGGGGATGGCTCCAAAAAGACTGCGGCTCCATCGACTCCCATTCAACTTCTCTCACGAAATACAAAGTCATTATGGTGTCGTTTGCTAAAGCGACTCCTTATTAGTTTTCTAGTGGTTCATGTAAAAATAATGGCATCATTAATTAGATATTAAACCTCATAAAGCAGTACGTTTGGGGGTTGTCTGTTTGATTGACAGGCTTGTGGTACAGTCAGTCTTCAGCTGTAGGTGGGCGAGGCGTAGTGTCCTCGGGTTCCCAATCAGATCGAGTCACTCCTTGCTCCTCGTTAGTTCTTCCAAATATGGTCACTTCTGGATCAAAAATATCAAGATGGCGATAACCGAAATGCTGAAATTGAGGCTTCAGAACAGCAGTTCACAAACCAATGGGTGATGTCGTGGTTGGCTGCTGTCATGTCTGTAAATGACCATTGCAGGCTTAAATAGTTTTTGTTCTTGCTCTAGCTCCAATTCTTCAATATTTGCTAGCAACACTATAACTGTGCGTATCTCTTCACCTAGTTCTACCATTGTACCATTGTTGGAACTACATTTAGAAACCCTCGACTTTATTGTCATCATATTTAGCCACACCCACTGCTCACTGATTGGTCTGCCTTTTGGAGAGGCTGCGCAAACCATCATGCAACCAGGGTTTCCAGACTATAATCTAAGCGAAGAGTGAAAATATTTGCAATAGGTGGGTAGTCAGGCTATCTCCTCTCAGCTTCTCAAATGGGACTGGACAGAATTAGGCCAGACCAAAACCCGCTGGGATCAATTACATGATGTGGCCAAAAGGAAGTTACATTATTTGGGAAACTCTCTTAGAGCAGTTACAACCTCCTCATCTGCACATTATCAGCAAAAAGTTCAAAAGTCATGAGAAAGAATGAATTTTCTGTTTTACTGGACTGCTCAAAGATTTGATTGTTTTTCTGTCCTGATCAGAGTTTCACACCCCTGAAAACATCCTATTAACTTTACATTCATTCATTGTCATACACCAACCTCACAGTTGTTTCCTCCTTTTTTGAGTGATGTCTACAAAATTAAACTTGACACCACTAATAATGGTGTGTGTGTGTGTGTGTGTCTCTCTCTCTGTGTCTGTGTAAGGAGTGTAATATCTTCAGGGAGAAAAGCTGTTTTTACAGCCTGTGTTGTGTTGATATCTCTTAGTTACTCGCTGAGCACAAAGCTCGGTCTGTCATGTCTCTGCCTCCCTTTATCTCTCCAAGTATTATTGGACTCATCCCACTGAGTCTTTTTTTTTTTTCAACACAGAGAGTATGTTAGTTGTTCTTTTAGCAAGTCCGTGCTAGCTTGTGATTCTGCAAGTCCCATCTGCTCCTGTAAAACCCCTAAAGTGATACTTCATCCAAAATCTGTCTTTTCAGTGTCAAAACACTCCAACCTGAATGTGTGTTTGCTCCTTCATGAGCGGTGGCTCTTTGCAGCTTGAGTTCATTTCCAATGGCAACGATTTTTCGCAGCTAGATAACATGAAAACAAAAATCAATCAAAACTTCTCATCCAATATAGCTCGCATAATACTCTGCTGTCAACCTGTTTGCTTAGTGTGTGGCCTTGTTTACCCAGCATGCACCTTGTCTGGCTGAGTGAAAGAAGGCAGTATTGAATTCTGTGATTTATCGAGACCTTTCAGGAAGACTTCTCAAGCAAACAGGATGGGTTGAAAATGTGAATGTATGCGTTACAATCGTAGTGTAATTGGATCTGTATTCAATTACATGCTGTTAAAGACAATAGGCCCGCTTGAGATGAACTGCTCCTCGCCTGGAAAGAGAGCAGGCAGCAGCAGCCGGGGGAGGAGACAAAAAGCTGCAATGAACTCGGGCAGTTTTCAGCAGCCTTCAGTCTGAACAGGAAGTCACAGAAACTCTCACATCCTGTTGGAGCTGATCTCAAAATCTGTCCAGCTCAAAAAAATGTAAAGGTTTCGAGAGGACATTGTATGGTTCTAATTGTCCAATCAACTTGTAGATAAGGTGACAATCATGCAGATGAAGAGAGCATCTGTGACGCCCGACTGCAAAACCTGCTGCTGCCTTGATCTCACATTGTTAAATGACATCAGAGCAAATCGGGCTCAACATTGGACAGAAATCGAACTGTTTGCATTGTGCGCCAATCGCTGTGATTGAATCTGTGCAGGCCTGGCTCACCTTGAACGAGCCTATTAGTGAGTGTCTCATAAGCAATGAGGAGGGTGAAAGCTCACACGGGGTCTATGCCGGGAACACCGAGGCTATGTGACATCTAGTGAGTATCCCTACACCACAGTACAGCTACAAACATGTGCTCTGCAAATACAAGGGAGAGTTTAAGCTCTATGAAGACAGAATTTTCTTCTTCAGACAGCAGAACATTATTAATATATAGCATGCGGGCTATAAAAGGATTTAACAAGCAGTTTTAATAATAGCTGCTTTACCTGTGAGTTTCCGCTGTTCAAACCTGTCACCACTGACATTTCAAAGTAGTTTTATCTGACCAGACAGGCTGTTTATAGTCATGCCAGAGTGCTTTTCATTAAAGTGTTGATTTTAGGACGTCTTGACTGGCTGGACCAGCTACAGTGATCTGAATGTTTGGGATCAGTGCCAACTCTGATGCTCCGCTTCAGGACTGAAGATGGCCCGTAGGTCACTGGTGTGCCTCAGCTGTTCTCCAGCTCATTGTCTTTTCTTAAGTGTGTGTGTGTGTAAACTTTCTCCCTCACTAGATGTGTCTTGGCGTGCGCCCCAGCTGAAGTCTCGGTGACTGTGGCGCTGCCTTTGTAGTGATGCAAGCAGTTTGGCCAAACCTGCAGAACACATGCTCGAGGAGTCACTTGAGGACATGCAGTGCACCAATATCCCCAGTCTTCAAGCAGATTAATAAAGTTAAATCAGAGTCCCAAACAATAGTGGAAAGTAACTAAGTAAATGTACTCAACTACCTAACTTACCAGTACACTTTTGAGCTACTTATATTTTACTTTTGCATTTCCGTTTGATGCTACTTTATACTCACACTGCTGTATTTCGCAGGTAGTTTCTAATACACTTCATTCATTTGACAGCTTTATTTGCTTGTAAAATGATCTGACAACATAAAATATAGCAAGCTTTTGAAATACAAAACATTGTTAAAGATTAAACGAGCAGTTTCCAACCTTTTCATCTTCTGATGTCTTACAAAAAGCAGTGTAGCAGCAAATAGTACTTTTTTCCTCTGAACTTCTTGCATGCTTCCACTTCAATAAATGTTCAAATGATCGGCTATCTCAGCAAAAATCAAAGATTTGAAAAAAAGTCCAAAAACTGAAAACAGATTTGTTCTTCTTTTCTCGCCCACTAATTCCCTGACGACCCCTTAGATGTATCTGCTGTCTCTGTCTATAAAACTGTTTATTAGCTACAACAGCATTATGCTGCTGGCACACTGATGCTTCACCATTAATAATCAGTCCGAGAGCCCAAATCACTACTTAAATATTTTAGCAACATTTTGCTAGTTAGGTATTACCAAACCCAAAATGACTGTTGGAGCGGCCTATAACCAATTGACATTGACGAACCACCAACAGAGACCCTCCTCCAGCGTAAGCAGAGTGCAACACCAACTTTGCAGACTTTGGCTTCAGTTCCTTGATATTTGATGGCGTTGCTACAACTGTTTGTATCGCTTCATCTGGCTCTACCACCGCCGCCTTCATCGTCATTACATTTAGCCGTACCCTTATGGCTGCTGATTGTTCCACCGGGAGGCAGGCTAACATTTTAAATTAAGCAGGATTTTAATGTTGTTCTATTGGTACTTCTACTTAAGTAAAGAATCTGAATCCTTCTTCGAGGGGGCCTGCATCAGCATCAGTTGTGATTCTTGGAAGGGAACCAGGTTATGATGTGTGTTCGGATCGCTCTGCAGTCTGTTGACTCACTGTACAGATAAGACCTCCTTATCACGGCTCCGCTCACCCCCTCACTCTCTCTTAATGGTTTCAAGCTGTAATGTGTGTCCAGAGTCAAAGACAGCAGGTAAATATGGAAGCAGCCGGCAGCCAGGTGGGACACGGTGCGCTGACATACGTTTTTGTCCTTCGCTCAGGTGGAAAAAGACGTGAACAAATGGACTCGAGGATCCACCGAGTTGTTTTTGCTCAGCATCAAGTGCAACTTGTTGTTCTCGTCTTGACAGCTGTGGCTGTTAGTGTTTCTAATGCAGCCTACCAAATTATATGGAGTGAAGTCATTTAAAGTAGCCTGAGCAGAGACTGGAGCACAGCAGTGCACGTTGGAAAATATTCCAAAAGTGCAACCACACACGAAAAAGATGACTTAAAAAAATATTTGATTGTCTATACTTGTGCAAAACTGATCCTGGCTTCTTCAGATGGAAACATAATGAATAAACAGCAGACTCTGAAGCAGTTTAAACCATAACATTAATATTTATGATGAATAAAAGAGGCTGGCAGTTGCTTTCAGCTGGAAAACCCTAACAAGCCTTGTTGACGCGCTGATTATTACCCCCAACCCGCATTCTTTTCAACCTCCTCTGAACATGTTTTGGAAAACTTGATCTAATATCGAAATGTTTGAGTGTTTGAATTATTGTGGTTACGTTTCAAATGTAAGATCAGTTCATGGCAAGAGTCTGACAGGGTTTGTTTTTTCCGTGTCCTCAGTTTTGACACAGAATTGATCTGCCACATCTGGCAGCAGCATTTTACAATAACTCCATAATAAACATTACAAGAGACCCTGAGTTCAGTTATTAATGATTCCATGACTTAAAGGATTTTTTTTTTGTCAGGTGGTCAGTGGAAAAAAATCAATTTGACTTTAGAATTTTTTTTGTAGTTATTACTAAGCCAGCAAAAAGTGACACATTTATTTTTTACTAAGCCTGGACACAGTCCCTATCCCAGCAATTCAGAGGTCTGCTTTGATATCTGCCACTCGCAGCAACCTCATTATCTTTGCGCTTCAGCTAATCTCATTTTGAATCATAAAACTGTGTAGAGCCCAACCAATCAAGCCGGCTTCTGCATGACCACATGGAAATCTGTTACAGAAGCTGGTTCAGATTTATTTAAGTCACCCCGACGCTCATGATGCTGAAAGCAAAAATGTTAATTGATTGTAGTCCAGCACCAGACACCAGACAGATATGGAAACTACTTACTTTTAACAAAGTGAAGAAACTCACTAATGTGAACCCGGAGACATCACTTTTCATTTGAAGTAATTTGACGTGACCTCGCTCTCGCAGCACACGCCGCCTCCTACACACTCTGCGTTTCCATGAAACTTCCAGTAGAAATGATGACCCATCCTTTTTGGCTTAATTTCCCATTTTGAAATATGAGCTTTGAGGCTCATTATGATAATCATATTTAACAGCAAATCATGGCTCCCAACAGGTGGCCTCCAGATTGTGGGCCAGGGCCAGCCTGTTTTTGTGTGTTGAGAACTGCTGTTATTATCAAGAAGGACTTGTTTCAGTTGTCGTAGTATTCAAATAAAACAGTCAGTAGTATGGCTCATGATCCGGTCAACTTAATCTCTTGAAATTAGATTCTTTTTTCTTACAATAATTGTTGAATCTGAAGAAATAATAATAGATAATCCCGACCAAAAACCTAAACACATTCTTGTTAAAGCAATAAGAACTCTAGGTAACAGAATAATTTATTGCTTTCATGCGAATGTATTTAAAAAAAAAAAAGTTAATGAAGATCTATATTGCATTTGTAGTTTTTACTGCAAGTTAGAGGTTTTCCCATCATATTCATACAGCAGACAAAGCCAAGGACATGATGTTTTCGGTGATGGTACCAAACTACGTTTGTAGAATTTCTGTTTTTAAAGCTGCTGAAGTTGTTGCAGGAACAATTTATCTATTATGACTCTGCTCTTATGGTTCTGTAACACAGCAGTTCTCAGCAATCCTCTTGAATATCGAGTCGACCTCAGGGAAACGTCAAATGTGTAGCTGAAGGTGAAGAAATGAATGAAATTTCCAGTTCGTCCAAATATGGTTCTTTCTGGTTCCAAAAAAGATGGAGATGGCCAAAATGCCGGACTGGATGCTTTAAAATGGCAGTTCACAAACCAATGGGTGGCATCACAGTGATTTGCCTCTTGGCAGACACCCATGGATCAGATATCATTGTCCAGATAATACATGTTTGTCATGACACCCATTGGTGATTGACCACAAAGTCTCAGCATCTAACAACAGATCTTAAAAGTCAGCTACTAACCTGTCAAATGCTTGTTTAGAAAATGAGAGTTATGCTCAGAGAACATGATTAGCCCATAGATGTTAGGATTGTGCGGGGAAATTATTTTTTGAAAAGATGGGGACCCCTGCTGTGTGTCAAAGGATTGCTCACATCAGCAGATGTAAAACCTTTGAAGTGGCTCTACATTCAGTCAATCTTGTTAAATCAATTGGGCATAGTTTCCAAAATGTAATTTAATTGAAACGAACGTGTCATGATAATGTCTGGATGTATCGCAGCGCCTTGGTGTCCAGCAGCCTCTGCCTTTATCTGACCCTGTATTGTGGAGCCGGGCCAGGGATGAGGCAGGCAACCTGCTGGCCATCAGCCTCATGCCGAGTGTTTCAGCCAGGATCTGCTCACTGGCCCACCGCAGCACTCCTAATATCTTTGGCCTGATGTCACACACGCACTGGAAACAATCAAACTAGAAGAAAATGGCAAGGGAAGAAAGTGCTGCAAGGTTTTGGGGCCCATATTCGTAATATTGTAGCGCACATCTGTAATTACAATGTTAACACTGAGCTCCGTCGATCCAACCGGCAGGACTGAGTGGGGTTGGGGAAGTGGAGGGGATCATACGGGCCTTTAAAGTTGATGTGTGTGTGTCATAACACTGTCATGTGTCGTGCTGCAGCAGTGTTTCACTGCTTATATCAGTGGAAAATTACTCATGCTGCTTCTCTCTCCCAGTGTTTCTGGTGAAGAAATCCTCAACCAGAACTTCAGTTTACAGCATTTGGGTCATTAATCAGGAGTATATGTGTACATCACAGAATTTGAGATTAATGAAGGCCATATGTGGTTTACCAGAAATTTTTAAGGTATAGTAAAGTCACCTCCTTGTCTCTTCCAATCCCCCCACTCGTGTCTGTCGGCCGCTGACCGCTTTTCCATTCTCCGTCCTGGCAGAAGCCGTAGCTCACATTCCCCGGCTAGGCATTGGAGATTTCTCATATTCCTCCCAGTGTCACTCACTGGGGAAATGTGGCCTTTAAAGTTTTATTAAAAAACAAAACAATCACAGTGTAACAAACACGAGATTAATTACCTTTGACAGTACATGCAAAAATTCAGATTAGGCAGGGAGATTACACAATCTCTGTCCCATCTGTGTCATTTAGTGATTGTTGGCTAAATGTGATTTTGGTACCAGATGATAATGATAAAGGCAATGGCAGTTTTTGCTATGACACAACCCCTCTGAAAGCACATGGCTCTTGAAATTGGAGCGGCTGATGGCGCTTTGGGCCAGGTCATCGGTTTTCCACTGGAGAGGACAGTGTTGTTAAGGAGCCTTGGCCAGAGGTGTGGGCAGATTGAGATCATCGAGGTCAGCCTTTAGGCTGATAACAGGCCCGAACGGAAAACGCAGGAGTCTGAAGTCACAGGGACAAAGATAAATCCTAGTGGTCCGCTCAGATACAACACACACCACCAGATCATCTGTTGCCCAGAGATTTTCCAGTTCCTTTAAAAGTCAATTATAAATCATCAAGTCAGTTACACAAACTGAAACCGAAAAGTAATAATAGTTTATCATCAGTCTCACACAAAGGTTTTTCTATTTCTATTTTCACATCAGCGCCAAGGATGAATAGAATTGCAATATTTAGCTTTAGAGGTGAATTTCACTGCTGGAAAGATGGTCTTTAATTAAAATGGTTTTGTTTATCCAGTAGAAATGTGCACATATTTCGAAATTGGTGCTACATGAGAGGTTGAGATTGACATACACTGGTAGTAGATAGTCGTAGTTCAATACTACTCGTAGTATTACTTTTTATATACCTACTATAAATTTTATGAAAACAATAGATGTCCTCAACCTCTTTTCTTTTTAAAATATAATTTCATGCACAATCACAATTAATATTAAAAGCCTAAATTCTTCCAAAAGAGTCACCCGGTAAATGATGTTGACTTCTGGACTGATGCTGTTTGTAAAAGAGACAATAGATTTTGGAAAATGTTGTCTTTTACCCTCCTTTTGTACAGTATTGATGGGAGCAAGATGCAGTGTCCTCCGTGATGTTTTTTGTGCTCCTGCAGGAATGTCACTGGCACTGGGACGCATTAAAACGGCTTCCTGTTTTGGAGGTTTGTGAAGTGCTACAGCAGAGGCTCTTTCTCGCAAATGTATTGTCTTTTGTCTTGTGCTGATTTTTTGATTGTTTAAGGAAATTGTGTTGTTGTCTTGTGATGCTACTTTCACAACAAGAAATCTCTATTTGCATAATGTTTGCTTTTGATTATGTTCAATGTCTTTACAGCCACAAAGCCCCAAACAAATTCAAAGCACTGTTTGTTATTATCAAGCACTGCGTTATGGTCACGTAGGAAGAAGATATTTTGTTTTCTAATGCTGGTCGCTGGGGAGGTTTGACTCTTGTATTTTAATGCGGTGATCATTCATGAGGAATGTATTTACCACTGTACTAATGTACAAGAAGATTCGTGTTCTTATTGAGGAGTCATCTAAATGCAAATGCTGACAAATTAAAGAGGTTTATGAAGTGAAAATCATACAGAGTATGGTTGTTGTCATAGTAGAATTCTTACACCAGTGTGAGTTCCCTCACATCACTACTAAATATTAGTGTTATCACGTTTTAAAATTTCTCTGAGGCAAATAAAATTGCCTTTTACATGTAGATTTGTATCTGTTACATTGAAACTTGCATTGGAAATTACATAAAACAAAGCCAACTGCAAATTATAAGTAAGTTAGTTACCAATCAAAATGACAAGGGAACAGTTGATGATAGTCATTATCAATAGATCCATCATTTGGTCCACAAAATGTAATAAAACAAAAAAATGTCCATGAACTTTTTTTTAAAACAGAAATGGAGTAACTCATTATGTTGGAAACTTTGAATACTCGGAGTCTAGGCATCAAAAAGGACTAAAACCAGGAGACTGTCCTCCAGCAAACTAACCCACAGATCTTTTGTCTTCCTGCATCTGCATTAAGACTCACAGTTCCGTTTTAAAGTGACATGACGTCTAGCGGTCATATAAATAACAACGTTCAGGTGTCCCGGAGAAGTGTCGCAGTTCAGATGAAGTCGTTATAATGTGACTTTTTCCTTGTTAGGAGGAGGCAGGAGGGTTTGATGCAACAGCAGACTTGGGAGCATATTGCTTAATGTTGTTTCCATCCTAAGTCAAAAATGACGACGTGTTTACTTCAAATACTGTATAATTTTGCATTATACAGGTTATCCTGCTGAGAAAACCTCCTGCTTACAAGTCATGCTCGGGATGTTACATCTCCAGAAACCACCCCTTTGTTATGTTTTTACATCATTTTATAGAGCCTTTAAAAATTGTTGATTGATTTTTACTACTGCACTGTCTCCTCATACATGCGCCAGCCTGTATCACAAAGAAATGTCATCAAGTCGTGTGTGTGTGCGTGTGTGTGCGTGCACGTGTGTGCGTGTGCGTGTGTGTGTGTGTGTGTGTGTGTGTGTGTGTGTGTGTGTGTGTGTGTGTGTGTGTGTGTGTGTGTGTGTGTGTGTGCGCGCGCGCGCGTCAGGGAGTAATTGAGTTGAATTGGTTTTAATGGGTCTTTATGGGTTGTTTGGAGTTATTTTTGTCTGAGGTCTCCTCTGGCGTTCTGGCTCCTCTGGAGGATGGCTTGGCCCGTCGCCCAGCACCGAGGCTGTTCTACACTTTCTCCTCTGCTCTTTCATTCTCGCACTCTCTCACCCCCTCTCCCTCTCTCTGGTTCTCACTTTCCCTCTCTGTCGTGAAAGAGCGAGGGATTTAATGGCACCGAAAAGTGAGCGAGTGTTTGTGTTTCTTGCTTCCCTCTCAGCGCTGTGATTTAACCGGGCCTCCGGTTCGCCTAGAACTCACCCCTCTCCGCTAATCGCAGAGCGCCACTTTAAAGGGCCGAGCCAGTAGGAAAGCCTCGTCCCGACTCTCATTTGTCACGGAGATCACATGGTGGCGCATGAGTTAGGACCCTGCGGTGGCCGCGCAATTACAGGGTCGGCAAAGTGGAGCAAAGCCAGCGGCAAGGACGACTCCTCGGTGGCGGCACAGAACTAAACTCTGTGTTCCTGTCGCGTTTTGATGGACGGCCCGAAGGAAGACATGGGAACACGGGGAGCCACTTCCAGTCTTGTGTGTATGTGTGCGTACAGTACAAGCGCAGCAGATTTTGTTTGTCATCACCAGTATTTTTGAATTATTCTGGACCAATTTAGTGGTGTAAAAATACAGACGCAACAAATGATTGTTGGCAACGTGTTCTGGAAAGATTCTCGCGTGTGTTTTGAAAACTTTGAAAGCACTTTATTCGATTCTGCACCAGTCAAACCACATCGCGGTTTAGCTCCAAGCATGGACTTTTTTATTCACTCTGTCCTTTCAGAATGAGTCGCTGCTCTGTGATCACTATATACTGTATGAATATGCTACTGCCTTTCGGGATCTTTGTTTCCTATATGCATATTAGAGAATGTAAATCAATCAATCCTGAATAAATAGTGTGTGAAAAACAGTGTGTGTCTATATATGTGTGTACTTGCACATAGTTTATACACATGCATATGTGGCTGTGCGGTGTGTGTGATTAGATGCCTTGGAGGCCCCCCCGTCAGCCTGTGTGTGCGTGTTAGGGAGTTTATATGCCATGGGAGAGTGACAGAGCTGACCTTAGCCGCTGATGCCATGCCAGGTCATTGGCTGGCAGCCTGCGAGCGTTGAGGCCGCACAGCAGGGGCCGAGAGAACAGGGTGCATGAAAACAGAGCGGGACAAATGCATGGTTAGAGGGACAGATGGTGGGAGGAGTGAAAATGACGAAGATGAGTCAGACCACAGCACAGAGAAACAACGGAGTCAAGATGAGGCCCAGGTGGAGGAAAAGGCAGAGCCAAGAAGTGAGGATTGAGCAAACGCTGAGGACGAGCTCCATGCTGCTCATTAGGTTTGGGCGTGTATGGGAATGGCAGTAAACATGACATTTCCCCTGCAGCCAGCGGAACGACTCCGGGATCAAATAACAGCTCTGCAGCACAATGAGTAGTAAAGCTGTGGTCACCAGAGCTGTCGCCCAGCCCAACTACCACCAGCCAGCACCAAGCAGGAGCCCTCAGTTTGACTCAGAGCCAGGGTGTATCACACTAGCATTTTACACAAGTGAGATTCTGGCTTGATAAAATATTCCACCAACTCAGAAAAGGTCCCTAAATACTATATTTTCTTACTACATTGAATCTCCGACTTGATTAGCAACATAAAGTCCCATGCAGAGGTTTTTCTACGCAGCCGTACTTTGGCAAGTGTCCACCCTCCACTGAAATGAAACCGGTGTCACTGAGATGATTCCACAGTGTCTCAGCTGGCACTTATATCAAGCATGACTCTGGGTGTGTATCCTTGTTCTATCAGGTAATTATTGTCTGGTAGTAAATGATAAGTTTACTAATTTATAGCCCGACTTCCTCAGAGATAGTTGTTTTTTTCTCAGAAGCTAGACAGTGTTTGGAAAGATTCAACGTTGTTGCTTTCCTCAGTCTATATTAATGCAGTAGTGCCGGGGAAAACGTCAAAAAGAAGAACAAAAAATAGAATTAATACATCAGAATTTCTTATTTTATTTGCACGAAACATCTCTAGTGCTCGTTTTACTTATTTATTTATTCATTTATATTTGTAATTGTGAAACAACCACATATGTTGACCAAGTTAAGACCTATTCCAAACTGAATCCACATTAAGGATGTTTTGTCTCCATCCTGAACTCCCTTGGTGCCTCTGTCACTCTCTACCTTGGTATTGGTGTGCAGTCTGCTACTATACTCTCCAGCTCTTACTTTCTTCAGAGGAAGCTCTTTGATTCACAGGCCGTGAACCCGTTACTAATAAACTCATCAGACAAGTGTCCATGGTTTTACCAAAACAAAGAGATCCCCCTGCCAGCCGTTGTCCTGAGGTTAAATCAAAAGATTCATGACATGTTTAACTGTCCTTTCCCCACTGAAAGCATATAATTTCTCCCCTTGGACGCATCTAACTGGTCATCTTCCCTACAGTGTCCAGTGGACTTCCTTAGGCTCCACCGCTGTCTTAAAAGTAGCAGCTTTGCCCCGTTTTGAGTCCCAGTTTCACTGACATAAAAGGTGGCGGTCATGGGCAAATAAGAGGCCTGGTTGCCTTTGGAGAAAAGGGTCAAACCGCATGATGAGAGCGGGTGGTTCTGTCTCCTGAAAACCCTTCCAGCAACCGGAAGCAACTGGGTTAAAGGCTACAGCCACAATTGCTATGTTGAAGTTGGAGTCCTGTCACAGGCCCCTGTCAGAGATGTAAAAATGACTGAGTCTGTGTGTGTCTTTTTAATGTCTCTTGAAATGATGTGTAATTGAAGTTCAGGCATTGAGTTGGACAGCTGCAGTGTAAGGCCGGCAACAGATAGACTGGAAATTTGACGACAGAAGCCATTACAGTTGCCCTTCAGTGTAGATGGTAAAAGTGGTTCATTGAAACAAAGAGAGAAATGTGTACCCAAAGGGGTCTTTCGAGAGACAAATGTAAAACGGCTTTTGTTTTATCATGAATTCATTTTAACAATGCTGGCAGTGTTTCTGAAGGGATGGAAGTGCTGCTCTATGAGTCCAGTTCGAAGTATATCCAAAGGATTATCATTAACTTTTGTTCAGACTCTGCTGACTTTGATCTTGCTTGTTGAGTGCCTCTATCTGCTTGCCTCAACGGATAGTAATGTCAATCTGTTCACCACTTTTCCCCCATAAAAATAAATGGGATGGGTCACCGTGACGTTTTGTACAGATATTCATGTTCTGCAGAGGATGAATCGATTCTCTACCAGCAGCTCAACATGTTCTTTTATCGAATGAAATATCCCAACATCCATTCATGGAGCCCGGACAATTAGTCCTAATGACTTTGGTCATCCCCTGTCTTTTCATCCAGCACCACCATTTGAGGTTTTCAGTGAAGTCCAGGGGCCCAGAGGATTAATCCTAATGACTTTGGCGATGCACGGTCTTTCTCTCTAAAAATGAACCAGATGATCAGGAATTTGGTTTATGACCAGAAACTTTGGTCATAAACCAGCTTCCTCTCACAGGTTTCTGATATCATTAGATTGTTGAAAACATAGATAATGGCCCTGTAATGGACTGGTGAGCTGTCCAGGGTGTGCCCTGCCTTCGTCCAAAGTGAGCTGGGATAGGCTTTAGCCACCCCGTGACCCTGTTCAGGATAAAGCGGGTATAGATAATGGATGGAAAACTTAGATAACTGGAGCCTTTCCTGCTCTGTGACATGGAGAATGAAACAACTGCAACAGCGTGGAAAAGTCCCATATTCAAGAATAAAAAAGGTGGAGCAGGATATGACCTCATCATATCAACAGCAATAATCCAATGTTGAATTATAAATCGAAAACCTACACCGTTGGTATCTAGATAAACTAGGCATGTCAGTTAGTCCAGCATAGACAGCTGTTATATTAAAATGTGCAGTAATTTGCACAAATTTGTTGGATTATTTACCCAAAGTTCAATATTTTTTTTATTATTTTTTTTAAATTTTATTTCACTCTATTAATCCCCGAGGGGAAATTTCTTCGCTACAGCAGGGGGGCTCTCAGGGGGGAGCTGCTGCAACAGGCTGCCACTAGCGCGGCGCCAGGTAACCTGACCTGAGGTGCATGTTTTTGGATGTTTATGTAATATGTTCAGCAGCAGAAAGGCAAGCAAATGTGATTGTTTTAATGTAGTAGTGTGGATTTTAGTTTATTTTTCTCCTCTAATGTCTGTGACTGAAATGCCGTGACTGCAGCTCATGGTGTGATCTGCATTACCTACCGTACCAGTGTACCCGCTGCCACAGGTCTCAGACATTACTGCATTTTGCCATTTTTCACCAAGCTACATCTGGAATAGCGTGACCCGAGTTAGCTTGAGCCAGTTGCCAGTAACTATGCTGTGTTTAAGCTGCAAAGATTTGGTACAAGTCTATTAAATAGGTCATGAGTTTCCCCTGGCCCCCAGTGTCTGAAATTCTATCCCACGATATTGTAAAAACAGTGGCTGGCTCCTTTTGTGCCAAAAGCATCTGAAGAATGCAATCCTGATGCAGCGAGCACTGTGATGGACGTCCCCTCGGGGGGGAGATGACCAACATGGGAGATCAGGGCGATGCTGGTGTCACAGTGTAAATTGGAAGTTATGTTAACACAGTATTTGTGCAAGTGTTTGCGTAAGATGAAGAATGGGTTCAGCATCAGGGCGGGGTAGAAGATTGGGCCCCAGCTCTGTTTAGTCACCAGACCTGTATGAGTCATCGTGCTAAGGCAAGCCTAACAGCAACATGTCATATCAAGACATCGCCCATCTCTCAGCCCCTCGCTTGATTCCTCCTCTCTGTGCCGATTGCCAACTCTTATTGTCTTCCAGTGTTGTTATTAACTTCCACATTCCTGAAGATAACGTCATATAATCAGTATATTTTGCATACTGAACTCATTCACCTCAGCTCTTTAAGGATTGCTAAATAAGCCTCTGTTAATTGGTCAATCATTGATTTTTCTACACAAATTCTTTTCATTTTGCTAAATAGCTCGACTTATGACAGTGTTTACAGTCTGCCCTGAGGCATGTTGGTGTTAGTGACACATCGCTGGCTCATTTAGCCTTCAATACTCACGAGTGGTAGTGGCACAGATAGCCACAGTTATTCAGTGCTTCACAGCCAAAGCCGGGACCTCAGCAATGTAAACATTTGCAAGTGTAGCATCAGCTTGAGGGCCCAGAATGCTCGTGTGTGTGTGTGTGTGTGTGTGTGTGTGTGTGTGTGCCAGTCAGACTGAATTTAAAGAGCCTTATGGACATATAATGCTTATTTTGAGTAGGTTATTTAGTTCCAACAGTCAGTTTGGTTTGGTTTGTGGCTTTGAGGGATGGAGAGGTATGTGATGTTCACCCAGCTGTGTTTAAATGAAGAGTGTGTTGCACAGTGACGTTTTTTCAGTGGACAATCCATCCACATTCTTTAACATGGACCACAGATTCTACTCACACATTGCTTTTAAATGCTGGTAAAAGTTGTAGATCTCAAAATAATGTGCTGATAGCCATTGATATCAGAGGTTTTTGCCAAATGTATAGGTTTATTTCATAAACTATCACAACTTTGAGGTTCAATCAAGAAGTACCAAGATTGTTCCCGTCACTCACAAATGGAGCGCAGCACGGTGATGTGCATAGAACAGAGGAAGCTATAACTTTCATGAGTAAGTATTCAAAGTTATGTTGCCTCATCAACATCAGTACCTGAGTAACACACGCTTTTGTGACCACTGGTATGTGCATACTTGTGATTTTTATTATGGATTTGAGCCGAGAGCACACATCAAAGTTTGTGGAACAGAAAGAAATCACAGGGAGCCAATTTGGTGGGTTGAGGTGGTGGGCAGCAACAATTGTTTTTTGTGGAGCGTTTAAACATTCTGTAAAAGGGTGTGTTGGAGAACCCAAGTGCCATGGCACCACAATTCAGGTCATTTGTACTGAATATTTTCACTCAGACACTCCAGAACATCACAACTGAACTCGGTGTTGACAGTCTCACCCTGGGGGACGAAGTCACAACGCACACCTGGAAATGTCAAAGAAAATCCTCCCGGTTGCGCTCCTGACCTGGCGCCATCTTCGGTCCCAGACAGTGACGTTCAGCCACTATTGAAATGTCAAAATGCCACTTATAACAGCTCAACCAACTCATTGCCATAGCCTTTCTGAAGAATTTCAAAATTTGATGCATGCTGCTTAAATTAAGACCCATGGTGAAATCACAAATGTGCACATGCCAGTAGTCACAAAAATACTCAACACGGGTGATGATGTTGATCAAGTGATGTTACTTGGAATATTTACTGACACAAGTGCTGCGCTCCTGTTTATGCACACCAGGATCAGTCTCTTAACGTTTGGGTTGCACCTCGGACAGAGGAGAGAAAAGGTTTGCTGAAGTTGCAAAGAGCAGACATAGCTTTGGTTTGGACCAGCGGCAAGTGGATGAGATTATAGTATAGTATTGGTTTTATGCTGTGGTAGATAACGGGTGGAGCAGAGGCATCCTTCTGCAGTAATGTCAGGTTGTAGAAAACCCAGATGTAAATGCCTAGGAGGCTGAGACCTCTAATGTCCATGATTGTCCTGTTGGCCCTGTGTACCAGCCTAAATCAACCCTGCAGCTTATACTGTTGTGTCATATCCATTTTATACATGCACTCACACTCACACCCACGGCGTAACACAGCCAGACACACGCAGCCTGAGGGAAGTATACAGATATAGCATACCACAGCGGGCAGTAACTGAACCACTCTGACTTGGTAACACCCGTCTTCTGGCCAACATTCAGCCTCAAGTGTGGCACCTCCAGGAGATAACCTCTCACCTCTGCAGAGGATCCCATACATCTATGACACACCCAAACACACAGACATTTGTGTGCAAGCGTCTTCTGATCATCCTCAGTCAAAACTCCACTTATCTGATTGTGTCATTTTACTTTTGTTTTTCAGTCGGTGGTGAAAACTGGACGTTTGCTCATCAGCCATGAGGCACCAGTGACAGGAGGTTTCGCTTCTGAAATTGGCACCACAGTACAGGTGAGTGTGTGTACCCTATGTGTTAAGAACACACTGTATTTTATGACATTTTATTGGGCTGTGTAGCTGCCTGGGGTAGGAGGCGGTCTTCAAAGGTATTGGTCTTAATAGGTTGCAATGGTTTTCTCAATAAAAGTCCCTCTTTGTAATAAAGCTCAATTAGGCTCTCACTGAGGAGAGAATGTGGTTTTCAAACTGTGAGGTAGGGAAGGTGAGGGGGAGCGGTGAGGCAGAGATCATGTGTGAGGTGGAAGAGAAGCTGATTTGGCTGCTCACCAACACAGTCAGCAGTCAGAACTGCAGCAGTGGCGGTGACAAACAGCTCATAGAGGCAATCAATTAAAGTACTTAGACCCATTTAATGGTCTTTAGTGCAATTTGCATCAAAAATTATATTTCTGCTCAGATTCGGCACACATATATTTGGGTTAACTGTGACTTACATTTACAGAAGATTAACTCCAATGCCCGTTGCAAATACTGTAAATACAAAATGTAAGAAGAGGTTTCTTGTTTTCTCAAGTGTCAAAGTAATCCAGTGTGGTCTGTACATCCATGGCTACATAGCAAACAGGTACTGCTGATAGTTGATTCTGCATGTCTACCATTGAAAACCCTAGAGCACCAAAGGAATTATGCTCCCTACCAGTCAGTAGTGGCTATAAATGTGGTTGGCCAGGTTTATGCAGAAGTGAATCACAGCGTCACTGAGCCGCAACGTTTACTATATGTAGCCTTTACTTGAGCGGCTCGCCATGTAGATCAATTTACTGGGTTACAATTTACACTCACCGGCCACTTTATTAGGTACACCTGTTCAACTGCTTGTTAATGCAAATATTGAATCCGCCAATCACATGGCAGCAACTCAATACATTTAGGCACGTAGACATGGTCAAGACCACCTGCTGAAGTTCAAACCGAGCATCAGAATGGGGAAGAAAGTTGATTTAAGTGAGTTTGAACGTGGCATGGTTGTTGGTGCCAGACGGGCTGGTCTGAGTCTTTCAGAAACTGCTGATCTACTGGGATTTTCATGCACCACCATCTCTAGGGTTTACAGAGAACGGTCCGAAAAAGAGAAAATATCAAGCAAGCGGCAGTTCTCTGGGCGAAAATGCCTTATTAATGCCAGAGGTCAGAGGAGAACAGCCAGACTGGTTCCAGATGATAGAAAGGCAACGTTAACTCAAATAACCACTCGTTACAACCGAGGTATGCAGAAAACCATCTCTGAACGCACAACACGTGGAACCTTAAAGCAGATGGGCTCCAACAGCAGAAGACCACCGGGTGCCTCCTATCAGCTAAGAACAGGAAACTGAGGCTACAATTTGCACGGGATCACCAAGATTGGAAAAATGTTGCCTGGTCTGATGAGTCTCGATTTCTGCTGCGACATTCAGATGGTTGGGTCAGAATTTGGCGTAAACAACATGTAAGCGTGGAACCATCTTGCCTTGAATCAACGCTTCAGGCTGGTGGTGGTGGTGTAATGTGTGGGGGATATTTTCTTGGCACACTCTGGGCCCCTTAGCACCAATTGAGTATCATTTAAATGCCACAGCCTACCGGAGTATTGCTGCTGACCGTGTCCATCCCTTTATGACCACAGTGTACCATCTTCTGATGGCTACCTCCAGCAGGATAACGCACCATGTCACAAAGCTCAAATCATCTCAATCTGGTTTCTCGAACATGACGATGAGTTCACTGGACTCCAGCGGCCTCCACAGTCACCATATCTTAATCCAATAGAGCACCTTTGGGATGTGGTGGAACTGGAGATTCGCATCATGGATGTGCAGCCGACAAATTTGCAGCAACTGCGTGATGCTATCATGTCAATATGGACCAAAATCTCTGAGGAATGTTTCCAGCACCTTGTTGAATTACATTACATTTCATTTAGCTGACGCTTTTATCCAAAGCGACTTACAATAAGTCTAATCGAATCTATGACACCAAGAATTAAGGCAGTACTAAAGGCAAAAGGGGGTCCAACCCGGTACTAGCAAGGTGTACCTAATAAAGTGTCCGGTGAGTGTATATAAATCTTACATTAGAACGACTTATTTCACTGTTTTCAAACTAATCTTTGGCCTCATATCTTTCTGACCTGCATGGGCTTCACTGTGCACAGCTTGCGACATCTAGCGTTAGCATGCGAGGCATTTAGGGAACATTAGAAAATCGTAGCAACGGGCAATAACTTGCACGTGAGGTGTTTAAGGACCACCTGTTAATTGTAGCTACAGACAACCTGGGTTGCACTCCTCCACACTAAACTGCTTGAAAACTAAAGATTTGGTCCGTAATGTGTGATGTTATTTTTCTTTCCTGAAAACAAATTGCATCATATTTCTTGATTGCATACACTTATTATTACTTTATTGTTTGTTTGATATTGATAAGGCTCTTAGTTTATGTACCGATATTTGTCTTGTGTTCCGAGCCTCTGACAGGAAAAATCCTCAAACCATTTTAAACTGCATAGAACAAGTTTTTGTTGTCCTAAAACATTGGAAGTACCACTGATTTTCAAACTGATTGTGTTTTTGTGTAGCCCAATTTATTCTATGAAGTACAGTGCATCTGGAAAGTATTCACAGCGCTTCACTTTTTCCACATTGTGTTATGTTACAGCCTTATTCCAAAATGGATTAAATTCATTTTTTCCCTCAAAATTCTACACACAATACCCCATAATGACAACGTGAAATACATTTTTTAGAAATTTTTGCAAATCTATTTAAAATAAAAAAAAAAATTACATCTACATAAGTATTCACAGCCTTTGCCATGACACTCAAAATTTAGCTCAGGTGCTTCCTGTTTCCACTGATCATCCTTGAGATGTTTCTACAACTTGATTGGAGTCCACCTGGTACATTCAGTTGATTGGACATGATTTGGAGAGACACACACACCTGTGTATATAAGGTCCCACAGTTGACAGTGCATGTCAGAGCACAAACCAAGCCATGGAGTCCAAAGAATTGTCTGTAGACCTCCGAGACAGGATTGTATCGAGGCACAGATCTGGGGAAGGATACAGAAAAATTTCTGCAGCATTGAAGGTCCCAATGAGCACAGTGGCCTCCATCATCCGTAAATGGAAGAAGTTTGGAACCACCAGGACTCTTCCTAGAGTCGGCCGCCCGGCCAAACTGAGCGATCGGGGGAGAAGGGCCTTAGTCAGGGAGGTGACCAAGAACCCGATGGTCACTCTGACAGAGCTCCAACGTTGCTCTGTGAAGAGAGGAGAACCTTCCAGAAGGACAACCATCTCTGCATCACTCCACCAAGCAGGCCTGTATGGTAGCGTGGCCAGACGGAAGACACTCCTCAGTAAAAGGCACATGACAGCCCACCTGGAGTTTACCAAAAGGCACCTGAAGGACTGTCAGACCATGAGAAACTAAATTCTCTGGTCTGATGAAACAATGATTGAACTCTTTGGCCTGAATGCCAAGCGTCATGTCTGGAGGAAACCAGGCACCGCTCATCACCTGGCCAATACCATCTCTACGGTGAAGCATGGTGGTGGCAGCATCATGCTGTGGGGATGTTTTTCAGCAGCAGGAACTGGGAGACCAGTCAGGATGGAGGGAAAGATGAATGCAGCAATGTACAGAGACATCCTTGATGAAAACCTGCTCCAGAGCGCTCTGGACCTCAGACTGGGGCGAAGGTTCATCTTCCAACAGGACAACGACCCGAAGCACACAGCCAAGATAACAAAGGAGTGTCTTCAGGACAACTCTGTGAATGTCTTTGAGAGGCCCAGGCAGAGCCCAGACTTGAACCGATTGAACATCTCTGGTGAGATCTGAAAATGGCTGTGCACCGACGCTCCCCATCCAACCTGATGGAGCTTGAGAGGTCCTGCAAAGAAGAATGGGAGAAACTGCCCAAAAATAGGTGCCAAGCTTGTAGCATCAGACTCAAAAAGACTTGTGGCCGTAATTGCTGCCAAAGGTGCTTCAACAAAGTATTGAGCAAATGCTGTGAATACTTATGTACGTGTTATATTTTCATTCTTTATTTTTTAATAGATTTGCAAACATTTTAAACAAACTATTTTCACTTTGTCATTATGGGATATTGTGTGTAGAATTTTGAGGGGAAAAAATGAATTTAATCCATTTTGGAATAAGGCTGTAATATAACAAAATGTGTAAAAAGTGAAGTGCTGTGAATACTTTCCAGATGCACTGTAGCTTTGATTTTGCTGTAAGCCTTTAAACAACAAGTGAAAACCAAGGAAAACATCCTCGGGGAGCTTCATTGTCAGTCTTCTACAGAGCTGCACGGAAAGTGTTGGGGACGTTTAATCTACTCGTCTAAGACTGACTACCCAAATGTGGTTTACGAAATATTGCTTGCAGCTGGAAACACAAAAGGCATGGACATTGTAATGCAGATGTGTCAGAGACAGATGATGACAAATTCCTAGCTAGGTGTGAAGTCCTCCACTTCCCATCATCCTAACTGCATCTATTTTAGCATGGTGAGGTAACTATCTTCGGTATGTGGAGTGTTTTCTCTCTGTGAGGCTTTTACTGTAGCAGTGAATACCATTCTGCTTTATGTCTTCCTCCTCAAATGTCATCATACCTGTTGTCTGCATGACACTGCATGTGTTACCTGGAGCAGTTTCCTCATTAATGTGCAGGAGTTGGAGCTGTCAAATCAAACGGATCGATCCTCTCTGTGTTCACTGTCAGTCAGATGTGGCTCTCTTCTCTGTCTGAGGGCTGAATTGGGCAGTGACTCATCCCCCTCATTTCCATGTTTCCACATTGTGTGCGGGTAATGTAAGTTGTTGGTGTTTTCACTGATTGCAATGATGTGCAGTTTTTACATGGCCTCAGATGAATTGGATGCTCCTGCTGGAAAGAAACCTTTAGACTTGTTTAAAGTTGGGTTTTAACAGGGTGCAGCTCGACCTCCAGGCCTTCATCACACTGTTAAGCACTGTATTATACTGTAGATATCTCTTCCTCAAAGAGAAAGTGATATGTTTGTTTAGGACACTACACAAACAAAAGGTATAATGGCCCACGGTCGCCTACTGTATAATAGCCAATAACCCTTTCCTCTTAAAATATGTGCCATTAAGGCTTTACAGATTGCAGCCAGTTACAAGCACATTGCATGACAAACATAATAAACCATCTGCCTTACCTAACACAGCTTTGGCTTGTGCCGGAACTGGCCAGATGAACCTACCTGGTCATCTCGGAGCACCTTTCCCAACCGAATATGACCGTTAGACCTGAAACATGCTTGTACCTTGGCTGAGTCCGGACTCAAACTGCAGTTGTGTATTCGGACATATTTTGGCAAAGTCTTTTGTATATACCAAGTAGATGGATGGGCAGAGGAGAGTGGATTATGTTGCTTGAGTGGTTTATGAGGATTGTGTGGATGTTTTGATTCTTTTTCCTTCATCATTAAACTCGGTCACCATGGGGATCTGTTGTAACCGCTGTGGATCTAAGCTAACTACAATCTAATGTTTTTTTCTTATAAGACCATTTCTTTTTATTAGATAATGTTTTGGTATTTTTGCCTTCATGTGGTGGTGCACTTTCGAGAGAAAGACGGGAAACATGGGGAGAAAGCAGGGAATGACATGCAGTAAAGGTCTGTCCAGCTGGTTATTGGACCAGGGACTCGTTAAGGACCTTGTAGCCTTTGTTCTTTAGGCCTTAACCATTCAGCAATCTGGTTCCCCAAAACCATCTTTCTCCTATAGAAAGTCTGCAGCAGGTGAGCGCTTGATACTCAAGGAGATAAGATTTTGGGTGGAGTAGTATTTGAACTCTTTGAATTGTTATTGTCCACCTCCATTTCAGTGTGACAACAATATATAGAAATATAAATACCTTCTTGAATTCAACACAACACTAGCAGAGCTGCAGCCTCAAAACTCACCACAGATTCATTAATCTATGAATTTCATAATTGATTAATCTCCTGATGATGACCTCTATTAATTGATAATTGGTGAAAAATGGCTATCACAAATTCCTATGGACCGGGTTGACATTTTCAAGTTGCTTGGTCTGTCTGACCAAATTCAAACATATTCAGCCTGTGATCATATAATACAAAGTAGAGCAACAAATAAATAGTTGAGAAGATAGATAAAGGAAACATTTGGCTTTTTGTTGCTAGTTAATTTTCTATTGATAAACTAAGTCATTAATCAACTTATTACTTGAGGCGTAGAATCCTGTTTGACTGTGATTACTGTCATGGAATCTGACATCAGGCAGTAAAATGTGACCTTTCCAAGCATGTTTTTGCCTGAACATTAAGTTTGTTTTCTCTTTCTCTCCATTTCCATTTCCATCGGCATTTCCTTGGCTTTGATGCTATAAATGTTGTTGTTTTTCTTGAAGTCTCTTTTCAATAAACCCTTGGTTTGATACAACTTTTGTTGCTACCTTCAATGCAGAAAACATGTTGTCGTGTATGTGATGGCTTTAAGTCATGAAATAAAAAGAGAGTTTTAAAGTATTTTATGGAAGTAAGCTTCTAAAAATACAGCTTTTAAGGAGATTGTGAGTCACAGGCCTGCATCAACAACAATAACATTCAGGATGGGTGTCAGGACGTTGGAGTCAGACTCGTGTAGATTATTAGCAGCAAATGAATCCAATGCAGAAGTGTCTTAAATTGCAACACCACTGAGGACGGGCTGGCTCCAAAAAACGTCTGGCTCAAATAGACTTCCATTTGAAAAGTTGATCAGTGTTCTGATGGTCCCTCACAAAATAATTCAAAATTGAATTAGATATTAGGCCTCAAATTGAGGTGTTTGAGGGCGTCTCCCATTTCTGGTATAGATGGGCAGGTATGTAGTGTCCTGGGGTTCTTGGTTAGATCCACCCTTCGCTCCACCCAGGTCCAAATATGGTGACTTCTGGCTCCAAAAATCCAAGATAGCGACGACCACAATGCCGAACTGAAGGCTTCAAAACTGTAGTTGACAAAACAGTGAGTGAGGCCACAGTGGGTGACCACTTGGTCTTAATTTCTACCACACCTTCTTGTTTACTTGTGTAGTCCTATGAGGTTCAAAATGGAGGGAGAAAAAGATAAGCTGCTTTTGGTAAACTTGTATAGTCTGGGTTCTGTTGTCTGGGAGCTTTGTTTAAACTTCACTGTTATTTCAGGAGAAAGTGGCTTCAACTACTACCTCCACATTTTACCTGAGGCTTCTGGGCTTTCACAGAAAGATCCATTTATGGATTTCAGTTTCACTTTTGTATTATGAACAGAGGAGGGTTTGGTAAGGCTTGGAGAGTTTCCTTCATCAGGCTTTGGCTGCAAAAGGTCCTTGGTCAGGGATTTGAACAGGAACCTAACAGGCAGTCTAACAGAAGTTTTCTGCAGAACCTGCTGAAAGGTCAACCAGCTCAGCAGCACTCCATCAATCAGGCTTTTCTGGCAGAGCAGCTAAAAGAGTTAAAGACACAACAGCCTGTTTACAGTTTGTCAAACTGCATTTAAAGGAGTCTGAGAGCATGAGAGGAAAGACTTTCTGATCTGTTGAGGAAAAAAACTGAACTGTTTAGGAGGAACTCAAAGGACTATACCAGACATCGCTCATCACCTGCTGCATCTGCCGAGGAGGTGGCAGCATCAGGCCATTGGGGTGTTTCTCAGCAGCAAGGACAGGGAGACAGATTACAGTTGAGGGAATGGTTGATACACAGAGGTCCCCTGAAGAAAACCTCCAGACTGCATTTCGCCTGAGAACTAAAGCATTCTACCAAGATGACACTGAGATGGTTTCAGGACAAGTCTCTTACTGTATCTTTAAGTGACCCCGGCTGAAGCCCAGACTTAAACAACATGAAGAACATCTGGCTTCACAGACGCTTCCTATCCAATCTGACAAAGCTTAAACAGGATTTGTCAGAAAGACAGGGAACAAACTGCCCAAGTCCAGGTGTGCAAGGCCTGTAGAGACTCACTCAAGAAGATTTGAAGCTGTAATGGCTGCCAAATATTGACTTAAAGGTCTGTAAATGTGAGATTACAGTTTTTGGTTCTTAATAATTTTGCAAGAATTTTTAAAGACATATTTTCTTTGTGGTTTTAAATTTGATCCATTTAGAATTATATTTGCAGCACCGTAAAGTGTACAAAAAAATACACTCATTTACACTCATTTGATCAAATCTATCAAACTCCCACTTACTGGATTTACACCTGAATATTTTGCATTATATTGATTACTTTTTCAAATTGTTATTTGAAAGTAATTAATGCAAATTCGAATCATTGTTCAAATGAAATCATTGTCTGTTTAAACATTTTACAGTAATATGGTATGTGGTAATAACTTCTTTAGGACTTGTTGGTCTTCAGTTTTTCCTTGTGATTTGCACAGTAATGACTTTATTCTCCCCCGGTTAGTTACATTAATGAGTGGTTGGTTGATGGTGAGGTAAGGCAGCTCCAGAGCATTAAGGATAAGCGAGCTGTCTATGTGAAATTATTTATTTATTAAACATATCGACATGAGGAAAATTGGCAGGTTAGAAAGTCATCATGACAGTTAATGTGTTGATTCATTCATTCATTGATTGCCCTATATTTCAGTATCACCTGCTGTAATTCACACCTTGGTTTATTTGAAAATGGATGGTATTTTCTGTATGGTTATTGTATCCTCTGAATATTTCATTACACAGTAGGCTTTAGGACAATGCACTCGTCAAGGTTATCTGTACATAGTCAGACTCAGCTGTACAGATAATCTCTGCAAACATAATGCAACATTGAAAGCTGTCACTCTGCAGGTTGAAATGCATTCCCACTTTGCAAAGTACCATTTTAGCATCTTGATAAAGATAAGAACCACAAGCTGCACCTCAGGCTTTAAGTTGAGCGATCTTAAGACACACGTTGAGAACTCAAAAACAGTTAGAGCCTGTCCTCAGTTGAACTCCAGCTAGTTTGGCCTGGCATTGTCTTAGCTGATATAGCATGTGATATTGGCAGTGTCCTTCCCCTGTCTTACTGCAAACCCCCAATCTGCGGGTGTTTCTGACAATCTCTGACTTTCGCGTGACAGGAGACACAATATTATCACTGTGATGCTAAGCCCCTGTTGTCAAGTTATTTAAATCCTGCGCCACTGTAGGACCCAAGCTTTTCGATACAGCCATGTTGACATATTTTCAGTCTGACATTTAACTGTATTATATATAATGATGCACTTTTCAAAAGATAAACACCGATTTGAATGAAATCTGAGTTGTGTGGCCGTCCCTCGTCCAGCTGTGGTGGCAGGCAGGCAGACTACTGTACTTTTCTCCCACTTGCAGTAAATGTATTTAGAGGAGATTACAGATCTGATCCAGACAAATGAGCAAACTCCCTGGTACTGTCTGACTGGTTGTCTGTAGTTGGGCAGAGAACGGATTCCAGGGTTGTACTCTCGATGGATTTTTGGGGAATCACAGTGTCACATTCACTAATACACTGAGATGAAAAGAAAGCACCTCCTGGTGTTTGATTATTTTAGTGAGAACCTTTTTTTTTTTCCATCTTCATTCTCCTGCAAAAATTCACCATTTCTTAAATACCTTGACAAAAACTCCCTCACTGTCATGCTGTCAGAATAATACTGTAAAAAAAAAAAAAGATTTTCAGTTAAGCCTGCACAGGTAGGTTGGTAGGTAGGTATTTACTTTATTAATCCCCGAGGGGAAATTTTTTTCGCTACAGCAGCATACAGAAGCAATAAGATAATAATAGAAATAATAGAATAAAATAATAGAATAGAATAATAGAAAAGCAATAAAATAGCAGTAAATAGCAGTAGAAAATATAAATATAAAATATAAAATGCACAGTATATACAGTACATTATATATCTATATATATTATATACAAACAAACCAAGAAACACAGATGCACATTTATAGAAAGGCAGTGATTGTGTTGGTCTAGACCTGACAAGACAAAATCTTATGAGTGCAAGAGCTTTGCTCCAGGCTAAGTCTTATTCAAGTACACTCCTGTTCAACGCTGACATTCAGCAGGACAAAGTTTGTAGGTTTGCAGTGAATAAGACTGAACTTTGCCCGAGAAAACACCAGGTACCTTTGTAAACCACCAGCTACGGCATGCATTAAGTTATGTTGAAATGATCCTCAACACAAGACTGGAGAATCTGGTTTTTTTATTTATATGTACTTCTGAAGATATTATAACCCAAAGAAAGAAGTCACAGTGTAGATTACTGGAAGCTGTGTGAGCAGGACTCCTAACGTTCTCAAAGACTCAAACTTTTCCCAATTCAGAACTCAATGCTTTTTTTTTTCTTTACTCAAATA
Source organism: Embiotoca jacksoni (assembly GCF_022577435.1). Lineage (NCBI taxonomy): Eukaryota > Metazoa > Chordata > Actinopteri > Embiotocidae > Embiotoca > Embiotoca jacksoni. The sequence goes on from NW_027185241.1 coordinate 16,931,279, forward strand.
CACTTTTTAAATACACAACTGCGTTTGAATACCCGCCGCAGGCCCTAAGGCCATGAACATTTATCAGTACATAAAAGTAATGTGCTTAAGCAAACTTAAAGGGAAAAGACATGGAAAATACCACGATTATGCTTTCACATCACCGTAGTACAGTGGCTGTTGTCAGGATCTGCCACAGCCTGTTGGAGAGAATCAGTCTCGGGTTGTTCTGAGGTCCTTAAGGAAGGAGGAAACGGAGCAGTGAAGAGGAAAGGAGGGTTTGTTGAACTAGTTGTCTCCACTCAGTGTACATTCATTAAAGCTAATCACAGTTAATTAGCCGGGTGGTGCAGGCTGCCAGCCGTAGGGCGCTGGATCCAGCTGCCAGGCACATCAAAAAGTCCTGCACAGCAAATCAGGAGCAGCTCCCCTTGGGTTCTGGGTTTTATTCTAACTGGCACCACAATGAGAGACCTCGTAAAATACTGGGCTGGTCCTTATTTACTTTCTTTACTGGATCACTGATTATCTTTACTGATTTGAACACACGAGATGACTGGTGTCTTCTTAAGCTGAAACTCTTTGAACATATTTGAACCAATGCATAAGTGCTTTGAATTCATGTGAATAGACGCTACATATAGCACTGCACTTATAGACCATACATTTTGTTTTCATTGCAGTTAAAATTGTGAATGAAAAGTGACGGGCTTAGTCTCTAACCCAACACCGTTTCCTGTCACACAGCTTAAACACAGGCGGCATCCTGCCCTGCTTGTTGTCTCCCCAAGGTGTGAAACAACATCAGGTTTCCCCCCAACAGTTGAAACTTTTAAATCCCAGGTGTGAGTGAATAAGCATTTAAAACTTAAGCGTACAACTTAGTCTTTTGTACTGTGACAGATTTCTGAGTGAAACAGAGTGTGTTGGGAGGGTTTTGTTTCGACAGGGATTTGATCAAATTGTTCGGGGATTTGACCGGATCACTAAAAAGCGTGGGGAACCTGCAGACCACAAAATACTGGAGACACTCTGCAATACAGAGCAGTAGTTTGTCTTCATTCACAACTCCATCTACTATGTTGTCTGATTAGAAAGAGGAAGACAAGGGTGGGAAATACACTGCTCAAAAAAATAAAAGGGAACACTTAAACAACACATCCTAGATCTCAATGAATGAAATATTCCAGTTGAAAATCTTTACTCATTACATAGTGGAATGTGTTGAGAACAAAATAACATAAGAATGATCAATGGAAATCAAAATCATTATCCCATGGAGGTCTGGATTCAGAATCATACTCAAAATAAAAGTGGAAAAAAATCAGATCACAGGCTGATCCAACTTCTGTGGAAATTCCTCAAGACAAGTCAAAATGAGGCTCCGTAGTGTGTGTGGCCTCCACGTGCCTGTATGCGCTCCCTACAACGCCTGGGCATGCTCCTGATGAGACCACGGATGTTCTGAGGGATCTCCTCCCAGACCTGGATCAAAGCATCAGTCCACTCCTGAACAGTCTGTGGTGCGACGTGGCGTCGGCGGATGGAACGAGACGCGATGTCCCAGATGTGCTGGATTGGATTCAGGTCTGGGGAACGGGTGGGCCGGTCCATAGCATCGATGCCTTCATCATGCAGGAACTGCTGACACACTGCAGCCACATGAGGCCGAGCATTGTCATGCATCAGAAGGAACCCAGGGCCCACTGCACCAGCATATGGTCTTACAATGGGTCTGAGGATCTCATCCCGGGACCTAATGGCAGTCAGGGTACCTCTGGCTAGCACATGGAGGGCTGTGCGGCCCTCCGAAGAAATGCCTCCCCAGACCGTCGCTGACCCACCGCCAAACCGGTCACGCTGGAGGATGTTGCAGGCAGCAGAACGTTCTCCACGGCATCTCCAGACTCTGTCATGCCTGTCACGTGCTCAGTGTGAACCTGCTCTCATCCGTGAAGAGCACAGGGCGCCGATGGAGAAGCTGCCAATCTTGGTGTTCTCTGGCAAATGCCAATCGCCCTGCACGGTGTTGGGCTGTAAGCACAGGCCCCACTTGTGGACGTCGGGTCCTCGTACCGCCCTCATGGAGTCTGTTTCTGAGAGTTTGAGCAGAAACATGCACATTAGTGGCCTGCTGGAAGTCATTTTGTAGGGCTCTGGCAGCGCTCCTCCTGTTCCTCCTTGCACAAAGGAGCAGATCGCGGTCCTGCTGCTGGGTTGTTGTCCTCCTACGTCCCCCTCCACGTCTCCTGGTGGACCGGCCTGTCTCCTGGTATCTCCTCCATGCTCTTGACACTGTGCTGACAGACACAGCAAACCTTCTTGCCACAGCGTGCATTGATGTGCCATCCTGGATGAGCTGCACTACCTGAGCAACTTCTGTGGGTTGTAGACACCGCCTCATGCTACCTCTAGTGGTGAGGACACTGGCAAAATGCAAACGTGACCAAACATCAGCCAGAAAGGATGAGGACAGAGAAATGGTCTGTGGTCACCACCTGCAGAACCGTTCCTTTATAGGGGTTGTCTTGCTAATAGCCTCATTTCCACCTGTTGTTTGTTCCATTTGCACAACAGCAGGTGAAATTGATTCACAATCAGTGTTGCTTCATAACTGGACAGGTTGATTTCCCAGAAGTGTGATTGACTTGGAGTTACATTGTGTTGTTTAAGTGTTCCCTTTATTTTTTGGAGCCATCTTTTTTGGAGTGTGTGTAGTATAATGGTTAACTGATTGCTAAATTGATTATCCATTGTTGATGCAAAAGGTTGCAGTTTGGATTATATAAATAATTGGCAATCCCATCAGAAATGACCTCCACAGACA